>NC_091284.1:803675393-804291861 GCF_032444005.1 Ranitomeya imitator | reverse complement strand
TTTAGCTTTTTGCACACTGATTTGCCCCGGACCTGGCTTCCTGGCTATCCCCTTGGGATTTGTTTCCAGTTTGACCTTCTGTCTCATTCCCTCAGTTTGTTGTACTACATTTCCAGTGCTGACTCATGACCATCACCCAACTAACCTTCAGTTATCTCATCACTGATGTGTCTCGCTACTTATGGTTGACTATTTTGAGGATCCAACCTGAGGATCCAACTGGTAAAGCAAGGATCCCTGATGAAGTAGGAGAGGACCTCTCATGATTCAATGGTGGACATTCCACTGATCTAAGTATACCTGTTCTACAATAAAGTATAATATCACTATTACAAATAGTAATAGTAAAAAAAACATATGAAATATAACAATAATAGCATTAATAAAATAATATAAAAAAATGACAAATTTTCAAAGATGCATTGCATGGCTTGTAAGTCTCCTTATGACTGCTTGACACTTTCCCCAAGAAGAAGCTTCCATATTAGACTCCTTATAAAATAATGATACATTTTTAGCTAAACAAATATCGTACTAAACAATCCTCGATATATTTTGTCCTTACCCAAAAAAATTTGCAGATAATCAAACTTGTGGATCTAAAATAATGCCAGAGGAGCATAGCATGGCCAATAAGTCTCCGTACGCCTGCTTGGCATTCTCTGCAAGAAGAAACATTTCACATTTTACCCATTATAAAAAAAATTATATATTTCATTTTTTATCTCAAGAGATATCATACTAAAGGATCCTAATGTTGTTTTCTCCTGATGAAAAAGACTGGCAAGTGATCAAACACGTAGAAATAAAAGCCATGAATAGGCAAAAACTTTAAAAGCTGTCCATCGAGTGAGCAAATCCTTTACAAAATAGCTTGAACAAAAGATCCTCCATGTTTGTTTTTTTTCTTAGATTTTCTACTAATGACAAGGAGCCTCTTTAAGGACCACATTAGGTGTTTTATGAAGGCTTAAATGATCTGATTACCGGATGAACAAGCCTTTTGCCAATTCCTTGAGTTAACTGAGGCATTGGGTCATTGGAATAATAATTGGGTGATCGACTTTTGTGAAAAGGCCTAAAATGTGGAAAACTTGTAACGGGGCTATCATCTACTGAAACCATTAATTATAATGGTTTCTTAGGATAGACGATGGGGCCCTACAACTTCTTTAGTCCATTGAGCCAAAATGCAAACATAACCTTCAGCCATGTCCTAGATCAGGTTGCAATGATGGTCAACATGGCCCTTGTGGTTCCCAGGATGTGATCAGGGATAATCGTTATCTTAAAAGGGGTATCTAATGTTTTTGGTCAATAAATTCAACAAGTGAGTTGACTAAAAAAAAAATTACCCAACAAAAAAAAACTGAAAAAAAACCCAACAACAATATTTCACCAAATCGAATGATCAAGAACAAAGAAAAGGAAATCAAGTAATACGTACAGAAATAGAAATTTATTTCCTTTTCTTCTTTATAATTTGATTTGTCAAAATAAATATTGTGTTTTTTGGACAAAAAAAGTGCAACTTTTCTTTTGTTTTCTTAATAATACCATGAGCTCTGGAGAAACTATTGTGTGTAATCTGGAGGTTTTTTTTTAAAGCTTGCAGATGGTCCCTGCCTACCTTTGCTAACAAAAAAGCTGTCTTATCTGTTGGCTCCAACATAAGTGCCTGGAGGAGGAGAATGGTAATCTTGCATTTTGGCCTTATTAACAGATGGGGGTAGGAGGGATTTCGAGAAGTTGATTATAAGGACACATGCTAGAAAGCGCCGAGATTTTATGAAACAACAGACTGCCAGAATGAAAAATGTTTCATCGCATTTTAATTATTCACAAAAAGCCAGGTCTATTTTGTTCTGTAATGGCGGGTACAATTCTATACTGTCCATCTGTTATGGCTACTCGTAGTGTTTAGATTACTAAAAAGTGCTATATCACCATCCACTAGTTTAGATATATATGCGGCTGTATGGGATTAATGACACTTGTACTTCCATCACAACTTTGTGTCCGATGCCTATGGAGTCACAAATGGCCTCGATGTGTAGACCCGTAGACACTCCATGTGCCACCACCATATTGTGCCTCAATACAGCACTACTGAAGTGCCTTGTAAAGTGTCGTCCAATAGACCACTGCACAATTTTTTGGAATCCAGAAAGACATATACGGTACATTAACCCCTTTTACGACATGTGCCATAATAGTACGCACATGTCAGACTCCCCCTGCTCAGCACCGGAGCTTGCACCTTTCCGGGCACATGACAGCTGATCTATAGAGCTGACATGTGCCCGCAACAGCCACGGGTGTAATCATGATCCACCTGTGGCTGTTAACTAGTTAATTGCCACTGTCAATCTTTGGGTTTGCAAGTTACCCGGCGGGTCTCAATGACCTCATCTGCCTAGCCCTATGTAAGGCCCACTAAGACACACACTTGTGTCTTAGGATTAAGACTATGTGTTCAGTTTGTTTGGAGCGCTTCACCATCAGCTCTTATTGGATTCAACTTGCTAGACCTTTGCGACCCTGCATCGCCACTGCATTGTTGGTCAATCCTCTGTGATCATCCCCTGGATTCGCCCCTCGGTTGCAGTAAGTTACAGTGCTGTTGTTGGACTCACATTGGACCTCTTTATTTCTGTGCTATGCCTGAGATTCCTCTGCCTCCCTTGATTGCTGCTTTTGACTTGCCCGCATCCTGTCTCTATCTGCCTTTCTGTGGTCTTCAGTGTGCCAAGTACTCGTTTAATATGTGCCTTCCTCCCTGCTACACCAAAAGCTGGGCCTGTGTGTCCACTCATACTTGAGGCTTAGTGGATCCACCTCACCAGGTGAGCCTAACAACATCATACACTATAGATAGCTGTTGACCGAACAATAGAATGGTTCTGCCAATTGCTAGGTCAACAGCTATTTTAATCTACTCTCACCTATATAGAAGCACTCGCTTGGCCAAGTGCTCCTGTGCTCTCAAGGAGATCACTTTTGTTAAGGTACTGTCACACTCAGCAACTTTCCAACGATCACGACCAGTGATACGACCTGGCCGTGATCGTTGGAAAGTCCTTGTGTGGTCGCTGGAGAGCTGTCACACAGACAGCTCTCCAGCGACCAACGATGCCGAAGTCCCCGGGTAACCAGGGTAAACATCGGGTTACTAAGCGCAGGGCCGCGCTTAGTAACCCGATGTTTACCCTGGTTACCATTGTAAATGTAAAAAAAAAAACCACATACTTACATTCCGGTGCCTGTCACGTCCCCGGCGTCCGCTTCCCTGCACTCCTCCTGCATCCTGTGTCAGCGCCGGCCGGCCGTAAAGCAGAGCACAGCGGTGACGTCACCGCTCTGCTTTACGGCCGGCGCTTACACAGGATGCAGGAGGAGTGCAGGGAAGCGGACGCCGGGGACGTGACAGACACCGGAATGTGAGTATGTGGTTTTTTTTTTACATTTACAATGGTAACCAGGGTAAACATTGGGTTACTAAGCGCGGCCCTGCGCTTAGTAACCCGATGTTTACCCTGGTTACAAGTGAAGACTTCGCTGGATCGGCGTCACACACGCCGATTCAGCGATGTCAGCGGGTGATCCAGCGACGAAATAAGGTGCTGGCCTTCTAGCTCCGACCAGCGATGTCACAGCAGGATCCTGGTAGCTGCTGCGTGTCAAACTCAATGATATCGCTAGCCAGGACGCTGCAACGTCACAGATCGCTATCGTTATTGTTGTTAAGTTGTTCAGTGTGAAGGTACCTTCAGACTCTTCTGAACGCACCTTAACTCTTAGAGAAGAAAAGGATCAGCAATCCTAAATCTAACATGCCAGATCCTATCTCCCCTGATGTCATCTGTTGAAGGAGAACCGGGGCTTCCATGCACTTTAGACCATTGACCAAACCCATTGTGGAGGCCTTTAGGCTTCTTGCACTAGGGCAGCTTATTAAGAAGCTCTAAGGTTTCCATGTGCTACTCTACTGAATCACTCAGATGCCGGATGTAGGAGCAATTCTTCATACTGTCCTCGTACATACAGCATCGGAAGCCTTATTATAGCCCCCACCTTTTACACAAGACTCTTGGTAAAAGGCTTAAAAAGGTTAATTATACATTGCTGCATGAAGAAAAATGAACTTAGTATATAATATTTTTGACTATTTTCTAGGTCCCCCTTTTTAATAAAATAATGCTATTTTGTGAAACATTGCAATTAAAAATCAAATAATAAAAAAAACTTGTTGGCAATTAGCCTTCAATAATTAAAACCTTAAGCTTTTTCAAGACCTCTGCAAAGAGAGCATTAATAAGATATTCCAGGGCAATCCGTGCCCCCTTTTTAATTAAGACGGTATTCAAAAAGCAATTTGCAGGAATGCAATCCCCACCAGCAAGAGTGTTTTCTCGCACAATGTAATAATGGTCTGAGACCCCAAGGAGATGAACATTATTACCGACCTTACCTATCTCAAGGATGCCGAGTCAAAACTTTAGCTCCTCTTAATAATCATAACAATAATATAGAAATTCCTACAAGAATCCCTATTGAAGATTTCAGACCTGTTCGAAATTTTCTCATAATGAATTTCTGGTTCCAAGAGGAAAAAGGAAAAACCCTTCCCGCTCATGAACAGTTTTACTAAATGTCTTACATCAATTCGACTCTGATGCACATTAACGATGCGTGCGACTTTGAGTAATAATGAGTGAGACAAGAATTAATTTTTATTTAAGAACAATCTGTTTTCTTCCCAGGATAATAAGACTTAATTACAAATTCAATGGATGTTCATTTTTGAAGCATTGAAATATTTTATGTCAATGGAACCGATGAGTATCAAAAACGGGCATTTTGTATGCAGAATATATTGTGTTCAGAAAATTTTAAATAAGGTGGTTATAAAAGAGTAGGGAACACTGATGGCATACCGTAAAATGGCCATAAAGGCTCCCACATATATATTAGACTAACATTAGATGAACCTTAGGAAAAAACTAGAGAATGAAGTAAACTGTCTCTAGTGCGCCCTTGCAATGCCAGCGTCCCTGCATGGTTGCTCTTCCTCCTCCCGGCAGGGATGCCGACATGTTCACCGCCTCAGGCACTGAGCTGTGACTCCTGCACTCCAGTGCCTCCACTTGCTGCACAGGTGTTCTAGTAGCGCATGTTCCTCACTTTTTAAAGGGGATGTGTACCCAGCCAACAGCAGGTAGGCACTAAGTATTTAAGGCACCTTCCCCTCTAGGGAGGTGCCTGAGCAACTTTAGTGCATTGTCAATTCGTGCTTGCTACTTAGTTGCTAGGTCCCTGCATCCTTTTTGTCTGAACTTGATCCTGTACCCGTCCTGCCTTTCCTTATCAGAACCTGAATCCACTGAACCTGTTTCCGTACTGTCTGAACCAGCACAAGTGTCCATACTGTCTGTTGCCTGGTTGCAGTCTTTCCTTGGATTTTGAGTCCATACCTGTACCAGAGTCTGTCGTGGGACTCCGATCCTATCGTGCCTGTGACTCCGAGTCCGTACCTGCGTCTCTAACCCCTGAAGTCAGCTGATGCTGTACTGGAGACTGCCCTGGAGTGGTACTAGGCAACTACCTTCAGCTCAATATATATACCTATGATAAATTGTATGAGACTCCCCCAGAAGAAGGCACACATGGCCGAAAAGCGTGTAGGGGCTCTGACACCATCAGACCTGAGGTAATGTAGTGCGTGACTTACTGTGTATGTCTTTTTATGCCACATTTGTAATATTGAACTATGGGATACAAGGTTACCATGCCACTTGGCGTAATGGATTGCTAATTTACGGGAGATCTATATAATGTGGTAGTAAGGATATTTATAACTAACGTGCCTCAGGTCTATGGTGCCTGTTCATTGGTATTTATCACCATCACTATTGTCTTTTGTTGTGTTTTAACCTTAATAAAGTTTGGTATTATATTATACTCTGAGGTTTGACTCGTACAATTTATTATAGGTATATAGCTTGGTTTGTATGGGACCGGTATGGTTTAATTATCCCCTGATGGTCACAGGGTCTAATTTGCATTTACCCTGTGTTGTGTTTGTCATTATTGGTAATTTTACCTTCAGCTCAAGTCTAGCCTCACCAGCATAAGCTTTAGTGAATACCAGGTAGCCACATAGTTAAGCTCCTCCAGAGTAGGTCCAAACCCTGGTGCAGTGGGTCCACACCCACCACCAGCGTGACACCCCTATAGGTATAAAGTTGGTGTATATCGATTTGTAGTACCTAGTCCATCAGCCATGTCAGTACTCTGTGTCTGCTGGATGGGAGCCTTGAGAACCGCCTCCTACCTCCCAGGATTTGCAGCCATTCCTTTGATTAGGTGACCTCACGCGACATCCCAAGCCGCAATGATGATATCGCAGGCCAGCTAACCAAAAGAAAGTCCTCAGATGCCCAGAGGAATGAGGAAAATTCTTAGGACTCCCTTTCTTGGCTGCTGGAATGGGTCCTGCAAATCAATTTGCGCTGAATCTAGTAATCTGGATGTAAGTCAATGTCTGATCCATGTGATACTAGAGAGATGAGACACTAGAGTTTTCTATCTGGGGAATATCTCATTTTGATATTGAAGATTCTCAACACCCCAATATTTAATATGAACCTAAACGCAAAGGTTTTGGCCGTATGTCAACTGGAAACTAAGAACACAAATCAGCATGTTTGCAAATTCTTAAGCCTAGGAGGTGTCTGACTTTCCAGTCAAAAACCTTTTCAGTTCCTGTTGTTTCTCCACCTCCATATTTCACAGCATGAAGAAAACCTCCCATGAGTCAACTCTCTGCCACAATAAAGCTTTGTACAAGAACCAACCTGACTTGTGCGTGCTGTGTACTTGGAATATCTCTTTTCCCGGTAATGATATTCTACAAGAAGACGATCAACAAACCTTGTTATTGTGGCCCAAGAATGTCAATAATGCATGAAGGTAAAGAGTTCCTCTGGCCTCCTCTCCGGGCTTCATAGGGGTCATGTAACCCTGTAGGTCTGACCTGCTTTAGTCTTTAAATACCATGAATGAAAATGCAGTAAAATCCTGTTCTCCACAATTAGGATCTTTACTCTGCACTTAGGCTATCCTCCCGTTCTTTCTCCACATCTCTGCCGAGCATGATGGCTCAATATTGCTTCTCAGCAGGAACTTGTGTTAAACTCTCGCTCCTGCAGTCTGGGATTATTTTGTTTCATTAAAATAAAACACTGAAGAATAAACTGACATTTAACGTCTAATTTGGCTGGATGGGAACACAGTATTCGTGTCTTAAATGCTTCCAGTTGGCTTCCTACCTGCATCCTGAGACTACCGGCAGAAAATTCCTTTTTCTTCTAAGAGATTCTAAGAGATGAAGATTTAAAAAAAAAAAAAAAAAGAATGGCCACCCTGGCAAACTCATGTAAAGTTGCGTCTGCAATTTTTACACATCTTGTAAAATACCTTCTATCCAGATACGTACAGTAGGATAGATTTCATCATCGATTTAGTCAAAATCTTTAGAATGCGTTAGAATAATTTAAAAAAAATTCTTCAATCTTGTTTAGAGATTTAATTGATTTTGACAACTTACTGTATAAATGATTCCCTCCATACAAGAGATGCTTTTGCAATTTTGAAGGACACATGCACAAATATATCGTAATAGGGCCTTCCACCATTTGTGCAATTTGTATTACTCATCTTCTTGTGTGACACAGTAGTCTTTGTGCCAAATATGGCTTCAAAAAGTCATAAACTGTAGCGTTGGGCCAAGCTGGAGCTCCTTGGAGAGATCAGACCCAGTCATTGTTTGTGCTATTCATTTTGCTATTGAGCAGAGTTGAGCAAAAAGATTAATGCTGCCCTTTTCTAGATGTAGCATCCAGTCCAGACCGCCATGGCAGTGACATCAGAGAGGTAGAGGGGTCTTTGTTTTACTCAAGCACAGAGGTCTTTGTGCCAACTCAAGTTCCAAAGTCACATACCATAGTGTTTGACAATGCTGGAGCTCCTTGCAGGACCTAGTCATTGTTTGTGCTATCCCACTAGCTATTGGGTAGAGTTGAAACTGCCCTTATCTGGCATCCAGTCCAGTCCACCGTGGCAGTAATATCAAGGCAGTCTTCTTTACCAATCATCTGGGGTGCCTATGGAAGTTAACAAAATCATGTCATGAGGTCTAGTAAATGCCAAAGCACACAGGATGCTTGCAGCAGAAGTGAAAACTGCCTTTGTCTGGCTGCCATGGAGGATTGGACTGGACCAGGGGCAGAGGGATCTTTGTGCCAACTCTGGCTCCAAAAATTCACATACCGTAACGGTCAGCCATGCTGGAATTCCTATGTCCTGCCCTCCACCCTGGGACCTCTGATCCTGGTCATTTTTCATGCAACTAGGCCATATTGGGTAATATATCCTTCTTTTCCTATTGATTTCTTACCATGGATTGTTCCTCTATATAAGCGCTGGCGGTGTTGTTCCACCGGTTATTAGACTGGTGATTTAGGTTATTTTACCTCAGATAGGTCACTTACCCGGTGGCTTTTAGTACTTTTAGTACTACACTATTGAATTTTGTCTTTGAGGAATCTTTATTTGGATAGGGATTTGTTGTGCCCCATGAGCCATGAATTAAGGGGTAGATCCTATAATTATGCATGAATTTATGTGTTGTTATTATTACATACTAGGTCATATATTGGGGTGTGATGTCATTTACCCAGGGTGGGGACAGTTGTATGGCTATTTCAATTATGTTTTAATAATTGTTGTGTGCTAATAAAGTGGATTTCTTTATATTATAACAGTTGCGGTGGTGTGCATATTTCCAGCAGTGTCTTTTCTTTTCTTTTTTAGTGCAAATTTTAATTCTGGTTGCACCCCGGCTTTCATATTTTCTACATGGCAGTGTGCCTGGTTCTTCCATATTTGAATTCCTTGGAGAGACTAGACCCAGTCATTTGCTACTTAGTAGTGTTGAGCAAAAAGATTAATGTGGACCTGATTAGCACCCAGTCCTGTCCAGTGTAGCAGGAAGATCAAGACAGTCTTCACTTCTGCGGCCAGTATCTTGGGTGCCTTTGGCATTTATTAGGCTTTGTGTTACACCTCAGAAACATGATGCCCTTAAGTCTGGTCCAGAGGCACTCAGGAAGCTGCCAGTAGAAGTGAAGACTTCCCTGGTCTGGCTGTCCCGGAGGACCGGACTGGACCAGGGTAGTGCAAATCTTTTTTTTTTTAACGTAACTCTAATGTTGAGTGTTGATAGCCTGTGAACAACACCCTTTTTGTTCAACCATTCTTTCGAAAGTACACCCTTCATAAGCAAGCACAAACGAGGTCTGCACAATGGTCAAAAACCAATGAAGGAAAAGGACAAGACGCAACGGCTATAGAAAGTGCAGAGTTGGCTATTTCTCCATGCATGGGTTCTTAATGGGGACAGTTGGATAAGCAAATATCAATTATAACCTCACCTAAGCTAGAGGATCGGACATTGAAATTCAACATCATCCATTTGAGAAGAATTGGGAGAGCCCGATACACATAAAATGGTCCACCAGCAAAATTTTGCCATTTTTTGCTTTTATGTCGGTGGGCTTCTATAATTAACACTTGAGTAAAACCTTTAGGATCAGTACCAGGTGCAGAATATATATAGATCTCTATGGTTAGGAAAAGAAATATGTACTGTCTGGTCCAGAGCAGAAGTGGGTCAAATTTTTGCTGAAGCAAAAAGCAAAACGCCCTAAATTGGAGATGGGATATGTCGTTGTCACCATTAATTCTGCACCCCGGGTGTAGGGATTGATTATCTCTAATATGGACTTTTTGTACTATATAGTAAATCAGCAGTTACATGAGATTAGACTAATAGAAATAGCAGCTAATTATCACCTCGCCCATGTAACTGCCGCACGACGCTCACATCGGCCATTGATGAGCTTTCCCTACGTTCATTCGCATTGACCTAAATTTAAAAAATCACAAGTTTTGAGCTCTTCTTTCATGTGCTAAGTGGAGATGATGAAAGATGTTAAAATTTCTGACAATTTGCTCTGAGGTTAGACGAACGTCAATTTTTCGAGCAATTTTCAAAGGAGACCATGAAGAAATTGGATCATTTTCACAGTAAGGAACATTTTTCAAGTTTCCCTTTCTACATTGCCGCCTCTTAGAGAGAAGATTGGGTGACATTTCACCCTTATTGTGAAGCTTTCAAAATGGGAACATTTCTGAAATGTCACAAGGGAAAAAAAAAATTCAAGGTTAAGTATAATGTTCTGAGCCGTGAAACTGCCGATCTGGGACTTAAAGATACTAATTACATCGTTCACACTCCCCTCAATCTTCTTCTCAGATCTTGTATCTTGATTTTTACCAATGCTGACGTTGAATGATTTTAGTTGGATTTATTTTTTATATTTTTGTTTGGCTTGACGGAGGTATACAGTTTGGGTAGAGGGGTAACATTGGGTTTAGAGGTCCTCCGATATAAAAAGGTATGCAAAGAGTACCGGTGTTATGCATCAAAGAGGCAAAAGGGCACAAAATCGGCAAACGTTAATACACCGTGCAGCTGAGTGATCCAAAAATACATATCTAAAATATTAAAAGGGCTGTCTAATTTAGAAAACCAATTTCGAGGTGCCTTACTGCCTCCTTCCGACCTTGCGTTGGATCATACGGTCCTGGGAGCGAACACATAATTCTCAGCACAGTCAATTTACAGCACTGTCATAATGGAATTTTTACCTACGAGGTGACAGCCGTGATTGACGACCACCACTCCATAGAAGCAGACATGATCGTAGAAAGATCTGTGGGATTCCCAAAAGTCGGACTACTGTTAGCGTATGCTAGGGAAAGCCTTTGTGCACACTTTTCCGTACTGTATACATATACCAGAAAAAAAGTGCATCTTTTTACAAAACATTAAGCAAGAAATGTGACGAGATTTCAGCTCCTATAGAATAGTGAGTTCAGCTCTGGCAGGTAATAAAGATCGTAGCTTAGTATCAGTACATGATAAATAATGTATTTTACAAAGGGAATAAGTGTCAGAAAATGACTTATTATTTGTTACCTGTTTAAATCAGATATTTATAATATTTTTTTTTATTTTTCAGCATTGTATTATAAAAACATTGCTATTAATATTTAAAAATTGCACCAATCTTTCAATTTTCACACAGGGACCTTACACTAGACTCACATTTACTGCTCTGTACAGAGAACTTTTCAGCAGTCTCATTATTATCAATGACTGATTACAATGATAGATAACACAGGATCCACCATTCACAATAGGTGATGTCACAGCTCACCTCCTCCTCCTGTACAATGACTGATAACACCTTTATATACAGTAGATAACACAGGATCCACCATTCTTAATAGGTGATCTCACAGCTCACCTCCTCCTCCTGTACAATGACTGATAACACCTCTATATACAGTAGATAACACAGGATCCACTATTCACAATAGGGGATGTCACAGCTCACCTCCTCCTCCTGTACAATGACTAATAACACCTCTATATACATTAGATAACACAGGATCCAACATACACAATAGGTGATGTCACAGCTCACCTCCTCCTCCTGTACAATGACTGATAGCACCTTAATATACAGTAGATAGCACAGGATCCGGCATTCAGAATAGGTGATATCACAGCTCACCTCCTTCTCCTGTACAATGACTGATAACACCTCTATATACAGTAGATAACACAGGGTCCACCATTCACAATAGGTGATATCACAGCTCACCTCCTCCTCCTATACATTGACTGATAACACCTCTGTATACAGTAGATATCACAGGATCCGGCATTCAGGATAGGTGATATCACAGCTCACCTCCTCCTCCTGTACATTGACTGATAACACCTCTGTATACAATAGATAACACAGGCTCCACCATTCAGAATAGGTGATATCACAGCTCACCTCCTCCTGTACAATGACCGATAACACCTCTATATACATTAGATAACACAGGATCCAACATACACATTAGGTGATATCACAGCTCACCTCCTTCTCCTGTACAATGACTGATAACACCTCTATATACAGTAGATCACACAGGATCCACCATTCACAATAGGTGATATCACAGCTCACCTCCTCCTCCTGTACAATGACTGATAACACCTCTATACAGTAGATCACACAGGATCCACCATTCACAATAGGTGATATCACAGCTCACCTCCTCCTCCTCCTGTACAATGACTGATAACACCTCTATATACAGTAGATAACACAGGATCCACCATTCACAATAGGTGATAGCACAGCTCACCTCCCCGTCCTTTACAATGACTGATAACACCTCTATATACAGTAGATCACACAGGATCCACCATTCACAATAGGTGATATCACAGCTCACCTCCTCCTCCTGTACAATGACTGATAACACCTCTATATACAGTAGATCACACAGGATCCACCATTCACAATAGGTGATATCACAGCTCACCTCCTCCTCCTGTACAATGACTGATAACACCTCTATATACAGTAGATAACACAGGATCCACCATTCACAATAGGTGATATCACAGCTCACCTCCCCCTCCTGTACAATGACTGATAACACCTCTATATACAGTAGATCACACAGGATCCACACTGTTATGAAAGGTAATTCAGTACCACAATGGACATCGAGGTCAGCGCACATACAGTGACCTGGCAATAACCCAAAAAACAAGAACGAGCTCTGAGACGTGGGAACTCTGTTGACCGGAATCCCTAATCCTCTCCAACCACACTAAAGGCAGCCGTGGATTGCGCCTAACGCTGCCTATGCAACTCGGCACGGCCTGAGAAACTAGCTAGCCTGAAGATAGAAAATAAGCCTACCTTGCCTCAGAGAAATACCCCAAAGGAAAAGGCAGCCCCCACATATAATGACGGTGAGTTAAGATGAAAAGACAAACGTAGAGATGAAATAGATTTAGCAAAGTGAGGCCCAACTTTCTGAACAGAGCGAGGATAGGAAAGGTAACTTTGCGGTCAACACAAAACCCTACAAAAACCACGCAAAGGGGGCAAAAAGACCCTCCGTACCGAACTAACGGCACGGAGGTACACCCTCTGCGTCCCAGAGCTTCCGGCAAGCAGAAAAAAACAAATTGACAAGCTGGACAGAAAAAAACAGCAAACAAATAGCAAAGAGGAACTTGGCTATGCAGAGCAGCAGGCCACAGGAACGATCCAGGAGGAAACAGGTCCAATACTAGAACATTGACTGGCGGCCAGGATCAAAGCACTAGGTGGAGTTAGGTGCTTCTCTATTTAACGACTTCACCACATCACCTGAGGAAGGAAACGCAGAAGCCGCAGTACCACTTTCCTCCACCAACGGAAGCTCACAGAGAGAACCAGCCAAAGTACCACTTGTGACCACAGGAGGGAGCTCTGCCACAGAATTCACAACAGTACCCCCCCCTTGAGGAGGGGTCACCGAACCCTCACCAGAGCTCCCAGGACGAACAGGATGAGCCATATGAAAGGCACGAACAAGATCGGGAGCATGGACATCAGAGGCAAAGACCCAGGAATTATCTTCCTGAGCATAACCCTTCCACTTAACCAGATACTGGAGTTTCCGTCTCGAAACACGAGAATCCAAAATCTTCTCCACAATATACTCCAACTCCCCCTCCACCAAAACCGGGGCAGGAGGATCAACAGATGGAACCATAGGTGCCACGTATCTCCGCAACAATGACCTATGGAATACGTTATGTATGGAAAATGAATCTGGAAGGGTCAGACGAAAAGACACAGGATTAAGAACCTCAGAAATCCTATACGGACCAATAAAACGAGGTTTAAACTTAGGAGAGGAAACCTTCATAGGAATATGAAGAGAAGATAACCAAACCAAGTCCCCAACCCGAAGTCGGGGACCCACACAGCGTCTGCGATTAGCGAAACGTTGAGCCTTCTCCTGGGACAAAGTCAAATTGTCCACTACATGAGTCCAAATCTGCTGCAACCTGTCCACCACAGTATCCACACCAGGACAGTCCGAAGACTCAACCTGCCCTGAAGAGAAACGAGGATGGAACCCAGAGTTGCAGAAAAACGGTGAAATCAAGGTAGCCGAGCTGGCCCGATTATTAAGGGCGAACTCAGCCAAAGGCAAAAAGGACACCCAGTCATCCTGATCAGCAGAAACAAAGCATCTCAGATATGTTTCCAAGGTCTGATTGGTTCGTTCGGTCTGGCCATTAGTCTGAGGATGGAAAGCCGAGGAAAACGACAAGTCAATGCCCATCCTACCACAAAAGGCTCGCCAAAACCTCGAAACAAACTGGGAACCTCTGTCAGAAACTATATTCTCTGGAATGCCATGTAAACGAACCACATGCTGGAAAAACAATGGCACCAAATCAGAGGAGGAAGGCAATTTAGACAAGGGTACCAAATGGACCATCTTAGAGAAGCGATCACAGACCACCCAAATGACTGACATCTTTTGAGAGACGGGAAGATCTGAAATAAAATCCATAGAGATATGTGTCCAAGGCCTCTTCGGGACCGGCAAGGGCAAAAGCAACCCACTGGCACGAGAACAGCAGGGCTTAGCCCGAGCACAAATCCCACAGGACTGCACAAAAGTACGCACATCCCGCGACAGAGATGGCCACCAAAAGGATCTAGCCACTAACTCTCTGGTACCAAAGATTCCAGGATGACCAGCCAACACCGAACAATGAACCTCAGAGATAACTTTATTCGTCCACCTATCAGGGACAAACAGTTTCTCCGCTGGGCAACAATCAGGTTTATTAGCCTGAAATTTTTGCAGCACCCGCCGCAAATCAGGGGAGATGGCAGACACAATTACTCCCTCTTTGAGGATACCCACCGGCTCAGATACACCCGGAGAGTCGGGCACAAAACTCCTAGACAGAGCATCCGCCTTCACATTTTTAGAGCCCGGAAGGTATGAAATCACAAAGTCAAAACGGGCAAAAAACAACGACCAACGAGCTTGTCTAGGATTCAACCGCTTGGCGGACTCGAGATAAGTCAAGTTCTTATGATCAGTCAAGACCACCACGCGATGCTTAGCTCCTTCAAGCCAATGACGCCACTCCTCGAATGCCCACTTCATGGCCAGCAACTCTCGATTGCCCACATCATAATTACGCTCAGCAGGCGAAAACTTCCTGGAAAAGAAGGCGCATGGTTTCATCACCGAGCAATCAGAACTTCTCTGCGACAAAACAGCCCCTGCTCCAATCTCAGAAGCATCAACCTCGACCTGGAACGGAAGCGAAACATCTGGTTGACACAACACAGGGGCAGAAGAAAAACGACGCTTCAACTCTTGAAAAGCTTCCACCGCAGCAGAAGACCAATTGACCAAATCAGCACCTTTCTTGGTCAAATCGGTCAATGGTTTAGCAATACTAGAAAAATTGCAGATGAAGCGACGATAAAAATTAGCAAAGCCCAGGAACTTATGGATGGCTTGGACCTTAACAGGATCCATCTCGATAGTAGAAGGGGAAAAGATGAACCCCAAAAGTGAAACCTTCTGAACACCAAAGAGACACTTTGATCCCTTCACAAACAAAGAATTAGCACGCAGGACCTGAAACACCGTTCTGACCTGCTTCACATGAGACTCCCAATCATCCGAGAAGATCAAAATGTCATCTAAGTACACAATCAGGAATTTATCCAGGTACTCTCGGAAGATGTCATGCATAAAGGACTGAAACACTGATGGAGCATTGGCAAGTCCGAATGGCATTACTAGATACTCAAAATGGCCCTCGGGCGTATTAAATGCAGTTTTCCACTCATCGCCTCGCTTAATACGCACAAGATTATACGCACCACGAAGATCTATCTTGGTGAACCAACTAGCCCCCTTAATCCGAGCAAACAAATCAGATAACAGCGGCAAGGTGTACTGAAATTTAACCGTGATCTTATTTAGAAGGCGGTAATCTATACAAGGTCTCAGCGAACCATCCTTCTTGGCTACAAAAAAGAACCCCGCTCCTAATGGCGACGATGACGGGCGAATATGCCCCTTCTCCAAAGACTCCTTCACATAACTCCGCATAGCGGCGTGCTCAGGCACATATAAATTAAACAGTCAACCTTTTGGGAATTTACTACCAGGAATCAAATTGATAGCACAATCACAATCCCTATGCGGAGGTAGGGTATCGGACTTGGGCTCATCAAATACATCCCGGTAATCAGACAAAAACTCAGGAACCTCAGAAGGGGTGGATGACGAAATAGTCAGAAATGGGACATCACCATGTACCCCCTGACAACCCCAGCTGGACACAGACATGGATTTCCAATCTAAAACTGGATTATGGACTTGTAGCCATGGCAACCCCAACACGACCACATCATGCAGATTATGCAACACCAGAAAGCGAATAACCTCCTGATGTGCAGGAGCCATGCACATGGTCAGCTGGGTCCAGTACTGAGGCTTATTCTTGGCCAAAGGCGTAGCATCAATTCCTCTCAATGGAATAGGACACTGCAAGGGCTCCAAGAAAAACCCACAACGCTTAGCATACTCCAAGTCCATCAAATTCTGGGCAGCACCTGAATCCACAAATGCCATGACAGAATACGATGACAAAGAGCAGATCAAGGTAACAGACAGAAGAAATTTTGACTGTACCGTACCAATGGTGGCAGACCTAGCGAACCGCTTAGTGCGCTTAGGACAATCAGAGATAGCATGAGTGGAATCACCACAGTAGAAACACAGCCCATTCAGACGTCTGTGTTCTTGCCGTTCAACTCTGGTCAAAGTCCTATCGCACTGCATAGGCTCAGGTTTAAGCTCAGGTAATACCGCCAAATGGTGCACAGATTTACGCTCGCGCAAGCGTCGACCGATCTGAATGGCCAAAGACATAGACTCATTCAGACCAGCAGGCATAGGAAATCCCACCATGACATCCTTAAGGGCTTCAGAGAGACCTTTTCTGAAAATAGCTGCGAGCGCACCTTCATTCCACTGAGTGAGTACGGACCACTTTCTAAATTTCTGACAATATACCTCTATTTCATCCTGACCCTGACACAGAACCAGCAAATTCTTCTCTGCCTGATCCACAGAATTAGGCTCATCGTACAGCAATCCGAGCGCCAGGAAAAACGCATCAATATTACATAATGCAGGATCTCCTGGCGCAAGGGAAAATGCCCAGTCCTGAGGATCGCCACGCAAAAAAGAAATAACGATCCTAACTTGTTGAACTGGGTCACCAGAGGAGCGAGGTTTCAAAGCCAGAAATAGTTTAAAATTATTTTTGAAACTCAGAAATTTAGTTCTATCACCAAAAAACAAATCAGGAATAGGGATTCTCGGTTCTAACATAGAATTCTGAACCACAAAGTCTTGAATACTTTGTACTCTTGCCGTGAGCTGATCCACACATGAAGACAGATCTTTAATGTCCATTGCTACACCTGTGTCCTGAACCACCCAAATGTCTAGGGGAAAAAAAAGGCAAAACACAGTGCAAAGAAAAAAAAATGGTCTCAGAACTTCTTTTTTCCCTCTATTGAGAATCATTAGTACTTTGGGCCGCCAGTACTGTTATGAAAGGTAATTCAGTACCACAATGGACATAGAGGTCAGCGCACATACAGTGACCTGGCAATAACCCAAAAAACAAGAACGAGCTCTGAGACGTGGGAACTCTGTTGACCGCAATCCCTAATCCTCTCCAACCACACTAAAGGCAGCCGTGGATTGCGCCTAACGCTGCCTATGCAACTCGGCACGGCCTGAGAAACTAGCTAGCCTGAAGATAGAAAATAAGCCTACCTTGCCTCAGAGAAATACCCCAAAGGAAAAGGCAGCCCCCACATATAATGACGGTGAGTTAAGATGAAAAGACAAACGTAGAGATGAAATAGATTTAGCAAAGTGAGGCCCAACTTTTTGAACAGAGCGAGGATAGGAAAGGTAACTTTGCGGTCAACACAAAAACCACGCAAAGGGGGCAAAAAGACCCTCCGTACCGAACTAACGGCACGGAGGTACACCCTCTGCGTCCCAGAGCTTCCAGCAAGCAGAAAAAAACAAATTGACAAGCTGGACAGAAAAAAACAGCAAACAAATAGCAAAGAGGAACTTAGCTATGCAGAGCAGCAGGCCACAGGAACGATCCAGGAGGAAACAGGTCCAATACTAGAACATTGACTGGCGGCCAGGATCAAAGCACTAGGTGGAGTTAAATAGAGAAGCACCTAACGACTTCACCACGCACCTGAGGAAGGAAACTCAGAAGCCGCAGTACCACTTTCCTCCACCAACGGAAGCTCACAGAGAGAACCAGCCGAAGTACCACTTGTGACCACAGGAGGGAGCTCTGCCACAGAATTCACAACACCACCATTCACAATAGGTGATATCACAGCTCACCTCCTCCTCCTGTACAATGACTGATAACACCTCTATATACAGTAGATCACACAGGATCCACCATTCACAATAGGTGATATCACAGCTCACCTCCTCCTCCTGTACAATGACTGATAACACCTCTATATACAGTAGATCACACAGGATCCACCATTCACAATAGGTGATATCACAGCTCACCTCCTCCTGTACAATGACTGATAACACCTCTATATACAATAGATAACACAGGATCCACCATTCACAATAGGTGATGTCACAGCTCACCTCCTCCTCCTGTACAATGACTGATAACACCTCTATATACAGTAGATCACACAGGATCCACCATTCACAATAGGTGATATCACAGCTCACCTCCTCCTCCTGTACAATGACTGATAACACCTCTATATACAATAGATAACACAGGATCCACCATTCACAATAGGTGATGTCACAGCTCACCTCCTCCTCCTGTACAATGAATGATAACACCTCTATATACAGTAGATCACACAGGATCCACCATTCACAATAGGTGATATCACAGCTCACCTCCTCCTCCTGTACAATGACTGATAACACCTCTATATTCAGTAGATCACACAGGATCCACCATTCACAATAGGTGATATCACAGCTCACCTCCTCCTCCTCCTGTACAATGACTGATAACACCTTTATATTCAATAGATAACACAGGATCCACCATTCACAATAGGTGATGTCACAGCTCACCTCCTGCTCCTGTACAATGATTGATAACACCTCTATATACAGTAGATCACACAGGATCCACTATTCACAATTGGTGATATCACAGCTCACCTCCTCCTCCTGTACAATGACTGATAACACCTCTATAATATAAGATATTTATCTTTACGGGCATTATCAGATGCAAAACTTAAGGTACCTTCACACTAAGCGACGCTGCAGCCATATCTATGCCTATTTATGCACTTACTGTTCTCTTTCCCACTTATACGCTACTTCAAATCATATATTTCTCACTACGAGAAGAGGAACATTAATAGTGATCAACTACATCAGATTTTTATTTTTACAAATCCATCCAGCTCAGAAAAAAAATAGAAAAACGAATCATACTCCCCCTATTGACCCTCATTGCTCGTCTTCCAGCACATTGGTCTCCATACATCCTGTCATGGCCGTACGGTGTCATGACTGCTGCAGGTCATCACTGGCTGCAGAAGAAGAATAGATGATCGTGTAAGGATGGGGTTGAGGTTCTCACCTGGAGACATCAAGCAACTGATAGTCAAGCTATGTGGACCCCCGGACTGTCACTTACTTATTATGTATGAACTCCCTATATTTATGTACAGATCGCCTATATTCAGGAAGGGTATAAAATAAACTAACACTCCGGAATATCTTGGAGTTTGTTGGAAATCACATGCCTATGTATTTGTACTGTTCTCACCGGCCAAAAAATGGAATCACAGAAACTTCTAAGTTGGAGCGATTTCTACTCTAAGAATGGAGGCTCCAGCGGAACCTTGGAAATGAGGTGTCGAGGATTAATCAGTTTTTCTCATATGGAAAATATAAATTTGATGGCGGATTCTCAACCTTCTCATGTCAATTAGTACTTGAAAAGCAGAGAGCACGTGGATGGTATCTGTATGCTGTCTGATTTTTGTCAGAAACCCGTAGGCTTACATTGACGAGATTGATCAAAGTCTGACACGTCTGCATGATTTTGTGCAGACCACGATCACGTGAACAGCTCCATATACAGTATATTAGAATAGGTGCAATTTCTAAACATGAAAAACATGGACAGAGCTAGAGTTTGGAAAATTTACGTCTGAATGAGCCTTAATGAGGTGAACTTCATCACTTTGTTTGCTGCCTATGCAGAGCGGTGCTGCTGATACCCAACCGATCTTAAATGCTGTACTCTGCATAAGCAGAGACTGAGATTACAGAGGCTGAGATGCTATTAGTATTAGGGTAAGAGTTGGGTTTAGGGTTTGGACCAAACAGAGGGTTAGAAGTAGGGTTAAGTTCAGGGCTAAAGTAATGGTTAGGGCTGGAGTTAGGTTTAGGGCTAAGATAAAAAAAATATTTACATCAGAAACCACAGAAAATAGGATAAGTGCAGAAAATATTAAAGCTTAAAAGGGAACAATGGTTAGGTATAGGGCTAGAGAAAAGGTTAGGGTTGGGGTTAGGTATAGGACTAGAGAAAAGGTTAAGGTTGGGGTTAGGTATAGGGCTAGAGAAAAGGTTAGGGTTGGGGTTAGGTATAGGGCTAGAGAAAAGGTTAGGGTTGGGGTTAGGTATAGGGCCAGAGAAAAGGTTAGGGTTGGGGTTAGGTATAGGGCTAGAGAAAAGGTTAGGGTTGGGGTTAGGTATAGGGCTAGAGAAAAGGTTAGGGTTGGGGTTAGGTATGGGGCTAGAGAAAAGGTTAGGGTTGGGGTTAGGTATAGGGCTAGAGAAAAGGTTAGGGTTGGGGTTAGGTATAGGTCTAGAGAAAAGGTTAGGGTTGGGGTTAGGTATAGGGCTAGAGAAAAGGTTAGGGTTGGTGTTAGGTATAGGGCTAGAGAAAAGGTTAGGGTTGGGGTTAGGTATAGGGCTAGAGAAAAGGTTAGGGTTGGTGGTAGGTATAGGGCTAGAGAAAAGGTTAGGGTTGGGGTTAGGTATAGGGCTAGAGAAAAGGTTGGGGTTAGGTATAGGGCTAGAGAAAAGGTTAGGGTTGGGGTTAGGTATAGGGCTAGAAAAAAGGTTAGGGTTAGGTATAGGGCTAGAGAAAAGGTTAGGGTTGGGGTTAGGTATAGGGCTAGAGAAAAGGTTAGGGTTGGGGTTAGGTATAGGGCCAGAGAAAAGGTTAGGGTTGGGGTTAGGTATAGGGCTAGAGAAAAGGTTAGGGTTGGGGTTAGGTATCGGGCTAGAGAAAAGGTTAGGGTTGGGGTTAGGTATAGGGCTAGAGAAAAGGTTAGGGTTGGGGTTAGGTATGGGGCTAGAGAAAAGGTTAGGGTTGGGGTTAGGTATAGGGCTAGAGAAAAGGTTAGGGTTGGGGTTAGGTATAGGGCTAGAGAAAAGGTTAGGGTTGGGGTTAGGTATAGGGCTAGAGAAAAGGTTAGGGTTGGTGTTAGGTATAGGGCTAGAGAAAAGGTTAGGGTTGGGGTTAGGTATAGGGCTAGAGAAAAGGTTAGGGTTGGTGGTAGGTATAGGGCTAGAGAAAAGGTTAGGGTTGGGGTTAGGTATAGGGCTAGAGAAAAGGTTAGGGTTGGGGTTAGGTATAGGGCTAGAGAAAAGGTTAGGGTTGGGGTTAGGTATAGGGCTAGAGAAAAGGTTAGGGTTGGGGTTAGGTATAGGGCTAGAGAAAAGGTTAGGGTTGGGGTTAGGTATAGGGTAGGGGAAGAAAATTATTACTTTAACATAATATAAAGTGCAAAAAATATTATAAATTAAGGGAGTAAGAACAAGGGGTAGAGGAAGGGTTAGGGCTGGGGTAAAAAAAATACAAATATAAAGTGCAAAAAACATAACTTTAAAAATTGACATCTGATTTCTGCAACAAGGCCAAATTACAATTAGATGATAGTTTTCTTAGAGTACGACATGTGCTTGGGGACTGGTGGAAGCGACTCAAGGAGCAAGGGCTAGGGGTGCAAACTATTTGCCTTGCTCCTGGCAAAACGCCCCTGGCTACGGGCAACAAAGACGGTCTATCCTTTAGATAGTTGTATAAAGTTTCCACTAGGAGCATCTTCTAAGGAGTATTACAATAATGTTTCATGGCTTGTGATGAAGTGTGACTCCGTGAGCACGGGACAAGGAGTGCGGTGTAATATAAAGTAATGGGTCCCACTATGGCCATCTGATATCTTGGACGGAGCCCCAAAAATAAGTCATTCCTTTGTACTGCGGATCTCCGTCTGCCGTCATATAATGTGCGGTAAACGTCCCGGTCATTGAGAATCAATGGAACAGATCCTGCCGGTGAACGTGATGAAGTGCGGACAGCCGTGGCGCACATCTCCATGTTGTTGGCCAGGTATGGCGTGTGACAGCTGACACCATTAATGCCGTAAGCTTAGGTTACCAGACCCTGGGATATCAGCCCAACACGTTCTGGAGTTCTGTCTTACTTCTACGGTCACTTTCTGCTCTCTACGATGTATCTGGGATGGAGACTTTCTGGATTATGGAGGCATCTGGAAGGTTCCAATTCCCATTAGAGAGTAGAGCGAGTGGAGGTCATGAGCTTGTTGGGGTCTTCTGCACGTGTACGGGCTAAGACATCAGTTCTGTAACGGAGTGTCGTATTATAGCGGTCCTTCTTCTATATAATGTTTTCCGCACTTAGAAATGTGACGATTCGGAGAAATGTACTAATAGTCATTATTATTGGTAACGAGGAACTACTAGTCCCTGAATGCCCTGCAGGAGGCTAAGGCTACTTTCACACTAGCGTTTTCTGCAATCCGTCACAATGCGTCGTTTTGCAGAAAAAACGCATCCTGCAAAAGTGCTTGCAGGATGCGTTTTTTTCCCATAGACTTGTATTGACGACGCATTTGCGACGGATTGCCACACGTCGAATCCGTCGAGCGACGGATGTGTCGTGCTTTGGCGGACCGTCGGGAGCAAAAAACGCTACATGTAACGTTTTTTGCTCCTGACGGACCGCTTTTTCCGACCGCGCATGCGCGGCCGGAGCTCCGCCCCCACCTCCCCGCACCTTACAATGGGGCAGCGGATGCGCCGGAGAAATGCATCCGCTGCCTCCGTTGTGCAGTGCGTTAAACGCTAGCGTCGGAATCTCTGCCCAACGCATTGCGACGGGGAGATTCCGACGCTAGTGTGAAAGTAGCCTAAATCTACGTAGGTGGAAATGAGGAAATGTACGCTGGGTATAGAAAAGTGACGTCATTAGATGATCACCATGTATCGATGGTTATCCCATCACATCCTAATTTTTCACATTTGTGGCAAGTTTTTCACATCCCTATAATTTAACGCCCCTAATTCCACAGCGGAAAAAAGCTGCAGATCCAACTAGAGCAGATAGCGAGACATATTCTTTTTCTATAATTTGTTTTTATTTTCATGTTACTTACTTCTATTCTGTGTTTCATTACGGGGGTGGGCATCGTGACCGAACTGCTTTGAGATTTGCTTTAACCCGTTCACGCCGCAGCCCTTTTTTCCTTTTTGTGTTTCTGTTCTTTGTTCCCCTTCTTCCCAGAGCCATAACTTTTTTTTTATTTTTCCGTCAATATGGCCGTGTGAGGGCTTGTTTTTTGCAGGACGAGTTGTACTTTTGAAATATGCCTTTGGTTTTACCATATTGTGTACTAGAAAATGGGGGGAAAAAATTCAAGTGTGGTGAAATTGCAAAAAAGTGCAATTCCACAGCTGTTTTTTTTTTTTTTTTTTTTTTATCATGTTCACTAAATTCTAAAACTGACCTGCCATTATGATTCTCCACGTCATTATGAATTAGAAAAAACGAAGAAAAAAACGAAACAAAGTCCAAAAATGCAGTCTAAATTATAATATTTATTAAAATATATATAATATAGTGTTTCAGTGGGAAAAAATACCATAAAAAGCACAACACCAGGGACATGTAAATGGCAGCACTAAAAATAAGTTAAATATATAACCAGTGTAAGAACAAAATATATGTGCATACCTGTGTCAATAAGCCATAGAATATATAGCAAGCAGATTTACCAAATGAATATTATAAAGTGCATGTGCAAATTTAATTAATTGGTGGCAAAAAGGAGACCGAATAGAGATGCTGATAATAAATATTGGTGCAATCTATTGGCGCTAAATCCGGCCGGTATATAGTATAATAGTCATAGTGACCAGTGAGCTATAAAGCACCCAGCGGGAGGATGAGGTGAGCTGTGACATCACCTATTGTGAATGGTGGATCCTGTGTTATCTACTGTATATAGAGGTGTTATCAGTCATTGTACAGGAGGAGGAGGTGAGCTGTGACATCACCTATTGTGAATGGTGAATCCTGTGTTATCTACTGTATACAGAGGTGTTATCAGTCATTGTACAGGAGGAGGAGGTGAGCTGTGATATCACCTATTGTGAATGGTGGATCCTGTGTTATCTACTGTATATAGAGGTATTATCAGTCATTGTACAGGAGGAGGAGGTGAGCTGTGACATCACCTATTGTGAATGGTGGATCCTGTGTTATCTACTGTATATAGAGGTGTTATCAGTCATTGTACAGGAGGAGGAGGTGAGCTCTGACATCACCTATTGTGAATGGTGAATCCTGTGTTATCTACTGTATATAGAGGTATTATCAGTCATTGTACAGGAGGAGGAGGTGAGCTGTGATATCACCTATTGTGAATGGTGGATCCTGTGTTATCTACTGTATATAGAGATGTTATCAGTCATTGTACAGGAGGAGGAGGTGAGCTGTGACATCACCTATTGTGAATGGTGAATCCTGTGTTATCTACTGTATACAGAGGTGTTATCAGTCATTGTACAAGAGGAGGAGGTGAGCTCTGACATCACCTATTGTGAATGGTGAATCCTGTGTTATCTACTGTATACAGAGGTGTTATCAGTCATTGTACAAGAAGAGGAGGTGAGCTCTGACATCACCTATTGTGAATGGTGAATCCTGTGTTATCTACTGTATACAGAGGTGTTATCAGTCATTGTACAGGAGGAGGAGGTGAGCTGTGATATCACCTATTGTGAATGGTGGATCCTGTGTTATCTACTGTATATAGAGATGTTATCAGTCATTGTACAGGAGGATGAGGTGAGCTGTGACATCACCTATTGTGAATGGTGGATCCTGTGTTATCTACTGTATATAGAGGTGTTATCAGTCATTGTACAGGAGGAGGAGGAGGTGAGCTGTTACATCACCTATTGTGAATGGTGGATCCTGTGTTATCTACTGTATATAGAGGTGTTATCAGTCATTGTACAGGAGGAGGAGGTGAGCTGTGACATCACCTATTGTGAATGGTGGATCCTGTGTTATCTACTGTATATAGAGGTGTTATCAATCATTGTACAGGAGGAGGAGGAGGTGAGCTGTGACATCACCTATTGTGAATGGTGGATTGTTATGGCTGGCAATCAGGCAACACAGCGTGCAGTAATCAGCGCACATACAGAGATCTGGCAAAAACCCAAAACAATAGGACGAGCTCTGAGACGTGGAATCTCTGTAGACTGCAGTACCTAAACTGTCCTCACACAACTGGAAGCAGCAGTGGATTGCGCCTATCACTACCTATGCAACTCGGCACTGCCTGAGGAGCTGACTAGCCTGAAGATAGAAATACAAGCCTGACTTACCTCAGAGAAATACCCCAAAGGAATAGGCAGCCCCCACATATAATGACTGTTAGCAAGATGAAAAGACAAACGTAGGAATGAAATAGATTCAGCAAAGTGAGGCCCGATATTCTAGACAGAGCGAGGATAGCAAAGAGAACTATGCAGTCTACAAAAAACCCTAAAACGAAAACCACGCAAAGGGGCAAAAAAGACCCACCGTGCCGAACTAACAGCACGGCGGTGCACCCCTTTGCTTCTCAGAGCTTCCAGCAAAAGATAATAACAAGCTGGACAGAAAAAACAGAAAACAAACTAGAAGCACTTATCTAGCAGAGCAGCAGGCCCAAGGAAAGATGCAGTAGCTCAGATCCAACACTGGAACATTGACAAGGAGCAAGGAAGACAGACTCAGGTGGAGCTAAATAGCAAGGCAGCCAACGAGCACACCAAAACACCTGAGGGAGGACGCCCAGAGACTGCAATACCACTTGTGACCACAGAATTCACAACAGTACCCCCCCCTTGAGGAGGGGTCACCGAACCCTCACCAGAACCCCCAGGCCGACCAGGATGAGCCACATGAAAGGCACGAACAAGATCTGGGGCATGGACATCAGAGGCAAAAACCCAGGAATTATCTTCCTGAGCATAACCCTTCCATTTGACCAGATACTGGAGTTTCCGTCTAGAGACACGAGAATCCAAAATCTTCTCCACAATATACTCCAATTCCCCCTCCACCAAAACAGGGGCAGGAGGCTCCACAGATGGAACCATAGGTGCCACGTATCTCCTCAACAACGACCTATGGAATACATTATGTATGGAAAAGGAGTCTGGGAGGGTCAGACGAAAAGACACCGGATTGAGAATCTCAGAAATCCTATACGGACCAATAAAACGAGGTTTAAATTTAGGAGAGGAAACCTTCATAGGTATATGACGAGAAGATAACCAAACCAGATCCCCAACACGAAGTCGGGGTCCCACACGGCGTCTGCGATTAGCGAAAAGCTGAGCCTTCTCCTGGGACAAGGTCAAATTGTCCACTACCTGAGTCCAGATCTGCTGCAACCTGTCCACCACATAATCCACACCAGGACAGTCCGAAGACTCAACCTGTCCTGAAGAGAAACGAGGATGGAACCCAGAATTGCAGAAAAATGGAGAGACCAAGGTAGCCGAGCTGGCCCGATTATTAAGGGCGAACTCAGCCAACGGCAAAAATGACACCCAATCATCCTGGTCAGCGGAAACAAAACATCTCAGATAAGTTTCCAAGGTCTGATTGGTTCGTTCGGTCTGGCCATTAGTCTGAGGATGGAAGGCCGAGGAAAAAGATAGGTCAATGCCCATCCTACCACAAAAGGCTCGCCAGAACCTTGAGACAAACTGGGAACCTCTGTCAGAAACAATATTCTCAGGAATGCCATGTAAACGAACCACATGCTGGAAGAACAAAGGCACCAAATCAGAGGAGGAAGGCAATTTAACCAAGGGCACCAGATGGACCATTTTAGAAAAGCGATCACAGACCACCCAAATGACAGACATCTTTTGAGAAACGGGAAGGTCAGAAATGAAATCCATCGAAATATGTGTCCAAGGCCTCTTCGGGACCGGCAAGGGCAAAAGCAACCCACTGGCACGTGAACAGCAGGGCTTAGCCCTAGCACAAATTCCACAGGACTGCACAAAAGCACGCACATCCCGCGACAGAGACGGCCACCAAAAGGATCTAGCAACCAACTCCCTGGTACCAAAGATTCCTGGATGACCGGCCAGCACCGAACAATGAAGTTCAGAGATAACTTTACTAGTCCACCTATCAGGGACGAACAGTTTCTCGGCCGGACAACGATCAGGTTTATTAGCCTGAAATTTCTGCAACACTCTCCGCAAATCAGGGGAGATGGCAGACACAATGACTCCTTCCTTGAGGATACTCGCCGGCTCAGATAACCCCGGAGAGTCGGGCACAAAACTCCTAGACAGAGCATCCGCCTTCACATTTTTAGAGCCCGGAAGGTATGAAATCACAAAATCAAAACGAGCAAAAAACAACGACCAACGGGCCTGTCTAGGATTCAAGCGCTTGGCAGACTCAAGATAAGTAAGGTTCTTATGATCAGTCAAAACCACCACGCGATGCTTAGCACCCTCAAGCCAATGACGCCACTCCTCGAATGCCCACTTCATGGCCAGCAACTCTCGGTTGCCCACATCATAATTACGCTCAGCAGCAGAAAATTTCCTGGAAAAGAAAGCACATGGTTTGAACACTGAGCAACCAGAACCTCTCTGTGACAAAACCGCCCCTGCACCAATCTCAGAAGCATCAACCTCGACCTGGAACGGAAGAGAAACATCAGGTTGACACAACACAGGGGCACAGCAAAAACGACGCTTCAACTCCTGAAAAGCTTCCACAGCAGCAGAAGACCAATTAACCAAATCAGCACCCTTCTTGGTCAAATCGGTCAATGGTCTGGCAATGCTAGAAAAATTACAGATGAAGCGACGATAAAAATTAGCAAAGCCCAGGAATTTCTGCAAACTTTTTAGAGATGTCGGCTGAGTCCAATCCTGGATGGCCTGAACCTTAACCGGATCCATCTCGATAGTAGAAGGGGAAAAGATGAACCCCAAAAATGAAACTTTCTGCACACCGAAGAGACACTTTGATCCCTTCACAAACAAGGAATTAGCACGCAGTACCTGGAAAACCATTCTGACTTGCTTTACATGAGACTCCCAATCATCTGAGAAGATCAAAATGTCATCCAAGTAAACAATCAAGAATTTATCCAGATACTCACGAAAAATGTCATGCATAAAAGACTGAAAAACAGATGGAGCATTGGCAAGTCCGAACGGCATCACCAGATACTCAAAATGACCCTCGGGCGTATTAAATGCCGTTTTCCATTCATCTCCCTGCCTGATTCTCACCAGATTATACGCACCACGAAGATCAATCTTAGTAAACCAACTAGCCCCCTTAATCCGAGCAAACAAGTCAGAAATCAATGGCAAGGGATACTGAAACTTAACAGTGATCTTATTAAGAAGGCGGTAATCAATACACGGTCTTAGCGAACCATCCTTCTTGGCTACAAAAAAGAACCCTGCTCCCAATGGTGACGACGATGGGCGAATATGTCCCTTCTCCAGGGACTCCTTCACATAACTGCGCATAGCGGTGTGTTCAGGTACGGACAAATTAAATAAACGACCCTTAGGGAATTTACTACCAGGAATCAAATCGATAGCACAATCACAATTCCTATGCGGAGGAAGGGCATCAGACTTGGACTCTTCAAATACATCCTGAAAGTCCGACAAGAACTCTGGGATGTCAGAAGGAATGGATGACGAAATAGACAAAAATGGAACATCACCATGTACTCCCTGACAACCCCAGCTGGTTACCGACATAGAGTTCCAATCCAATACTGGATTATGGGTTTGTAGCCATGGCAACCCCAACACGACCACATCATGCAAATTATGCAGTACCAAAAAGCGAATAACTTCCTGATGTGCAGGAGCCATGCACATGGTCAGCTGGGCCCAGTACTGAGGCTTATTCTTGGCCAGAGGTGTAGCATCAATTCCTCTCAACGGAATAGGACACCGCAAAGGCTCCAAGAAAAATCCACAACGTTTAGCATAATCCAAATCCATCAGATTCAGGGCAGCGCCTGAATCCACAAACGCCATGACAGAATATGATGACAAAGAGCACATTAAGGTAATGGACAAAAGGAATTTGGACTGTACAGTACCAATAACGGCAGAGCTATCGAACCGCCTAGTGCGTTTAGGACAATTAGAAATAGCATGAGTAGAATCACCACAATAGAAACACAGTCTGTTCAGACGTCTGTGTTCGTGCCGTTCTACTTTAGTCATAGTCCTGTTGCACTGCATAGGCTCAGGCTTACTCTCAGACAATACCGCCAGATGGTGCACAGATTTACGCTCGCGCAAGCGACGACCGATCTGAATGGCCAAGGACATAGACTCATTCAAACCAGCAGGCATAGGAAATCCCACCATTACATCCTTAAGAGCTTCAGAGAGACCCTTTCTGAACAAAGCCGCTAGTGCAGATTCATTCCACAGAGTGAGTACTGACCATTTTCTAAATTTCTGACAATATAGTTCTACATCATCCTGACCCTGGCATAAAGCCAGCAGATTTTTCTCAGCTTGATCCACTGAATTAGGCTCATCGTAAAGCAATCCCAGCGCCTGGAAAAATGCATCAATATTACTCAATGCAGAATCTCCTGGTGCAAGAGAAAACGCCCAGTCCTGTGGGTCGCCGCGCAAAAAAGAAATAATAATCAAAACCTGTTGAATAGGATTACCAGAAGAATGAGGTTTCAAGGCCAAAAATAGCTTACAATTATTTCTGAAGCTCAGGAACTTAGTTCTGTCACCAAAAAACAAATCAGGAATCGGAATTCTTGGTTCTAGCATCGATTTCTGATCAATAGTATCTTGAATCTTTTGTACATTTACAACGAGATTATCCATTGAGGAGCACAGAGCCTGAATATCCATGTCCACAGCTGTGTCCTGAAGCACTCTAATGTCTAGGGGAAAAAAAAGACTGAAGACAGAGCTAAGAAAAAAAAATGATGTCAGGATTTCTTTTTTCCCTCTATTGGAAATCATTGAATTGGCTCCTTGTACTGTTATGGCTGGCAATCAGGCAACACAGCGTGCAGTAATCAGCGCACATACAGAGATCTGGCAAAAACCCAAAACAATAGGACGAGCTCTGAGACGTGGAATCTCTGTAGACTGCAGTACCTAAACTGTCCTCACACAACTGGAAGCAGCAGTGGATTGCGCCTATCACTACCTATGCAACTCGGCACTGCCTGAGGAGCTGACTAGCCTGAAGATAGAAATACAAGCCTGACTTACCTCAGAGAAATACCCCAAAGGAATAGGCAGCCCCCACATATAATGACTGTTAGCAAGATGAAAAGACAAACGTAGGAATGAAATAGATTCAGCAAAGTGAGGCCCGATATTCTAGACAGAGCGAGGATAGCAAAGAGAACTATGCAGTCTACAAAAAACCCTAAAACGAAAACCACGCAAAGGGGCAAAAAAGACCCACCGTGCCGAACTAACAGCACGGCGGTGCACCCCTTTGCTTCTCAGAGCTTCCAGCAAAAGATAATAACAAGCTGGACAGAAAAAACAGAAAACAAACTAGAAGCACTTATCTAGCAGAGCAGCAGGCCCAAGGAAAGATGCAGTAGCTCAGATCCAACACTGGAACATTGACAAGGAGCAAGGAAGACAGACTCAGGTGGAGCTAAATAGCAAGGCAGCCAACGAGCACACCAAAACACCTGAGGGAGGACGCCCAGAGACTGCAATACCACTTGTGACCACAGAATTCACAACAGTGGATCCTGTGTTATCTACTGTATATAGAGGTGTTATCAATCATTGTACAGGAGGAGGAGGTGAGCTGTGACATCACCTATTGTGAATGGTGGATCCTGTGTTATCTACTGTATATAGAGGTGTTATCAATCATTGTACAGGAGGAGGAGGAGGTGAGCTGTGACATCACCTATTGTGAATGGTGGATCCTGTGCTATCTACTGTATATAGAGGTGTTATCAATCATTGTACAGGAGGAGGAGGTGAGCTGTGATATCACCTATTGTGAATGGTAGTGGTGTCTGTGATGATGAAGAGATTGCTGACAAATGTTTTTTTTAATATATTGACATGGGAAACAAAATGTATTTGTATTTTTTTTAAAATATCTATAACATAACATTCTAATTTAAACAATAGGTCATTTAGTTCTGAAAGATTCTCTCCTGTACCTACAGGCAATAGGTGTATAAGATTTTATTTTCCTACCATTGGCATAAGAAAAATGTGTAGTAATAACTGATCATGGTCCCATTTAGGTGCAATGGAAACCGAACATATTTGCCTTCTCGTACACTAACCATACTATTCCTCTGTGCTCTTGTCTTGTAGGAGTTATCTATACCGCGGATGTTTTAGATAAGGAAACCACCAACTCGTACTGGCTCACCATTTACGCCACTGACCGAGGAGTTGTCCCTCTCTTCTCTACCATTGAAGTTTACATTGAAGTGGAAGATGTGAACGATAACGCTCCTCTGACTTCACAGCCCATATATTATCCTACTATTATGGAGAATTCCCCTAAAGATGTGTCTGTGCTCCAGGTCCAGGCTGTAGACCCCGATTCTAACACCAGTGACAAGTTGTCCTACAAGATCACAAGCGGAAACCCTCAGAACTTCTTTGCCATCAATGCCAAGACAGGTAAGCTTTGAAAAAGTTGAATTTATATATCCTGATAGGTAGTTAACGGTGGTCCGAGTTTTGAATTGTTGAATATTTATATATAGGTTTTCTTTATACTATGTATTTCTGTAATGTAGCTCTGTTTGTGGTAGCCTGACAGCTTTTAATAGGGTTTCCATGTCCAGGCTTTGCACAAGCCACTACATTTAGGCGGTCCCAGGAGAACTTAACCCCTCACTCTTTAACCCCTATACAGAAACCTGGACTTATAAGAGGCCCCCAAGTTTATGTTCGTAAAGTGGCTGCTTGCCGGTGGAGTGAGCTGGCTGAGAAAGTGGTAGAATAGTCAGGGTATTACCAAAAGTCGGGGGCAAAGTCTGGCACAAAATTGAGAAACAGAGAAGTACTCAAAATACAAGCCAAGTTCAGGATCTAAACACCAGAAAAAACAGAACAGAAGAACAGCAGAGCGGGGAGGTTAAATATAATATCCGGTAGCTAGAAGTATCTGGTGGGAGTTTAAATAGGGAGTGGCTCTTCCCATGTATCACAGCAGAGATAATAAGCACCCTACAAGGACGGGAAGAGTCAGATGGCCATATAACTCAGACGAGGATCGCAACGCAATGCTCGGACTGGCCGTCGGCTCTCCCCACCCGATGCTGTCACACTCGGATCAGGAGAGCCGATGGCCAGTCCGAACATTGCATTGTTGTAAGCCTCATCCGAGTTATGTTTCCGTCTGACTCGTTCCTTAATCATAAACTCCTTGTCTTGGCTACAAGACCCACCCAGACTAATGTAAAATAGGACCACACCTGCTTCCTCCAATGTTGTCGGCATTGCAAGCATGGCACCGCCTAGCAGCAGAGACCATGGGAGATGGTTCAGATGCAAACGTAGCAATTGTTAACGCAAATAGTATTTAGACCCATGAAGTTGGGCCAATGTCACGGAAGACTAGACTGAGGCAATACTTTATACTGTATATGTAGGTAACTTTTACCCTACAAAATTCATATTACACCATGTTTCTGGTTGTTGGTTGGGTACATGTCCATAGAGGTTACATCTAGCCATAGTTTTCTGGCTATAGTGTTGACTTTGATGATCCTTTTGAGTGTAATCTTTGCTACTTTCATTCTGAAGTTATTAGATTAGTCTTCATGCTTGGAGTAATTTAGGATTTAGATCAGTTTTTGTTAAATGTAACATTAAAAAAAGAACACAGAGACTAGGCATTTGCCCAAGATGTCCATCTAGAAATGTTCATCTTCTGAGCCAAGGAATGAGATTGGTTTCCAGTACAGCAATCACTTACAATAATACAGTATATAAAAGTGCTCACATTAAAGAGGTTATTTTCGACTTTAAAGGGATATTTTGTACAGTGATACCGTAAGGGTTCGCGATCACGTTTTGTTTGGTGGACTTCCAAATCTTCTTTCTTTAATACCTTGCTGAAAGTGATGTTTTGTCTGCCTGGTTCATGGTGTCTTCGCAGCTGATTTTAACTGTAGCTTTCGAAAAACTTGTATTCTTTTGTGAGCTTCTGTGCTTCCCTCCTCCATGATCAGACTAGTGGCGGAGAATGGGAAAGGAGAGCGAAGAACGTCACTCTCGGACTACGGATCTGTGCTATACCTGCCGTACAAATCAGCTGCTAAGACGGCATGAACTAAGCAGGTAAGCCAGCACTATCAACATGGTGTTTAAGGCAAAAGGAAGCATAGTAAGTTAATTCATAACTTTATATAGGCTGATCAATAATTAAAATAAAGTTTACCGTAGTTATCCTAGTCTAGTTTATTCACAGTGCCCCCACAGGGGAAGTAAAGTACTACATGATGGCTTTTAAAATAATTGGGCTTTCAGGCTCCTTGGTCCTCCGGAGTGATAGAGAGAGTCTTTTTGCAGCCACTCTTTGATTCATAGATTGAGGTGGGTCTATAATTGCAAAATAGGATATACGGAAATATGGGTTTAATAGGAATAAAACTGCATAAGGGTATGTGGACACGTTCAGTATTTGCTACAGAAAAGTCTGCTTTGAATAGTGATGTGTAGGCAGGAAAGACGCAGCTTAAAGTACATTCATTTTTACGTTTTTTTTTACATTTTGATTTTTTTATGTATTTTTCCCATTAATTAAAATGAAATGAAAATTACTGAAAGAATTGACATGCTGCAGATTTGAAGCCCGCTTCAAAATAATTTCAAGGAAAAGTAAGCAGCCTGTGCGTGAGATTTCAGGAATCACTTTGCTCACACTAAGAAATCTTTCAGTTTTTGTGACAAATCTACGAATAAAAAACACAATAAAAAAAAGCAAATACCGTACTTAAAGGGGGTTTGTCCAGGCTTGGGGATCACATACAGTGACTGCAGACTTGTGAGTCCTCAGAGTGGTCTGTGTTCTCCGGTACCGGCGGTGAGAGCAGGCTTGCACGTGACCGTAAGTATGTGATTTGTATACATGCAGTCACATGCTGACTAGACTTGTGTGGCCTCGCTCAACACAAGTTAATTTAGCAAGGTCAGACAAGTCAAGTCAGATTGTGACCCTTTTACGTTTGCACATAGCCATACACCTGATTTGTACACATGCCGACTAGACGTGCTTGGCATCGCTCAATACTAGTGAATTGAGCGACAACAGACAAATCAAGTCAGATTGGGACCCTTTGTGTGCACATACCCATATGCCTAATTTGTACACATGCTGACTAGACATGCGTGGCTTCACTCAATACAAGTGAATCGAGCGAGGTCAAGCAAGTCAAGTTAGATTGTGACCCTTTGACGTGTGCACATACCCATACACATGATTTGTACACATGCAGTCACATGCTGACTAGACGTGCGTGTCATCACTCAATACAAGTGAATCGAGCGAGGTCAAACAAGTCGTTAGATTGTGACCCTTTAACGTGCACATACACATGATTTGTACACATGCAGTCACATTATGACTAGACTTGTGTGGCATCACTCAATACAAGTGAATCGAGCGAGGTCAAACAAATCAAGTCAGATTGTGACCCTTTATCGTGTGCACATACCCATACCCATAATTTGTACACGTGCAATCCCATGCCAACTAGACTCGATCAAAACAAGTGAATTGAGCAAGGTCAGACAAGTCAAGTGAGATTGTGACCCTTTAACGTGTGCACATACCCATACACATGATTTGTACACATGAAGTCACATGCTGACTAGACGTGCGTGGCATCACTCAATACAAGTGAATCGAGGGAGGTCAAACAAGTCGTTAGATTGTGACCCTTTAACGTGCACATACACATACACATGTTTTGTACACATGCTGACTAGACTTGTGTGGCATCACTCAATACAAGTGAATCGAGCGAGGTCAAGCAAGTCAAGTTAGATTGTGACCCTTTGACGTGTGCACATACCCATACAGATGATTTGTACACATGAAGTCACATGCTGACTAGACGTGCGTGGCATCACTCAATACAAGTGAATCGAGGGAGGTCAAACAAGTCGTTAGATTGTAACCCTTTAACGTGCACATACCCATACACATGATTTGTACACATGAAGTCACATGCTGACTAGACGTGCGTGGCATCACTCAATACAAGTGAATCGAGCGAGGTCAAGCAAGTCAAGTTAGATTGTGACCCTTTGACGTGTGCACATACCCATACACCTAACTTAGGGAGAACATCGGTGGTATCCATAATATGGCCAATCCAGCACTATGATGCATAATGGAAACCACAACATGGATAATCTATGATCCTGGGAAAATAGGAAATAGGTATGAGATATCTAAGAGGGAAAGTGAATCCCGTATAAAGTGCAGCGTTTGCCATTAACCCGTCCACCGCGATTCCCGTCTGTAACACATTAGGTCTCTGCAGCAGCGGGAGGAAGTAGGTCACATCTTTCAGGCCGCCATTCCCGCACACTGACATTTTACGTTCACCTCTAAGTGATTGCCGCTCGGTGGGGAGTCCTTTTGTTATTTTCTTGTGGTGTCAGAAACCTTGAAAATAACAAGGCAAACGGGTCTCGCTCACAGCAGTGTCCAGTTAGGTGTGTGTCCTGGACATCTCTTCCCGCAGACCCCGCTGCGTCCAAGGTAATCTGTCTCCCCCATTAACTAAACGAAATCTTTCAATTTGCTACAAAAAAATAGAAAAAGGACGCAGCGAAGCACCTGCTGCCCGTGTGTGAGGCCCGGACGCCGCTTCCAAATGAGCTTCTATATTAGCTTGAGCTCGAGAAAAGAAAAAAAATGAAGCGCAGCTCGCAGCAGTCACAACGCGCGCCCCCTTTACATTAAGAACTGCGCCTGCTGCTGTTCACAGCTTTTGGCACAACAAATTTTCAAAGGAAATTGCTCAGTGTCAGTATTTTCTGTTCCGTTCTTGAGTAGAACAGTTTTTGCAGCAGAAACTTAGTGGAAACTTTCCAAATCCTATTCCAAATCTCAAAACTCCTGAAAAATGTTGTGTTTCTGTTTCGAAAACTTTGCAAAAAGACAAAAGACTCCGTTGGCACATACCCTTAAAGGTGTTAAATATATGAAAATAGATTCCCACTTTCGTAAAAGTCCCGCAGCGTAAAAAAAAAAAAAGCATATTGTCGTTAATTCACCCTCCCCAGGTCCAGCGCTGAGTCTCTACTGCTGTTCTCAATGTCTTTTATTGTCTGTAACGCTGACTTCACTTGGGCATCTCTGCAGCCAATAGGGTTGTGCCGTCTACACGGGCAGAGAGACTGAACTCACTGATTGTCTGCAGTGCTGACGACAATAACATACACTAGAATCAGCGCTGGACCTGGGAATGGAGAGTAAAGCGCAGTTTAAAAAAAAGCTAAAAACCTCTTTAAACAGATGTATAACCCCCTTCCTTATGCCTCCATATTATACTGGAGAAATTTGGGAGTTTGTCATCTGGAACATTTGACATTTGTTGGCATTGCATTCCGCCGAAAATGTTTGACTCTCTCTTTTTGAGCTCATGGCCTCTCGACAACCCCCAAGAAATTGTCAATAACTGATGATTTATGGGAGTTTTGGGGCTTTTTCTGAGAGTTTTCCCCTTTTTTTCAGGAGTCTACTAAACCTTCCCTGGGTATTAGGACCTTTAATAAAGTGGGGTCTCTGGTCAGGGAGCCCCTCTATGATTCAGATGAAGGCTATAGTCTGAGGACGCTTATCACGTAACTGACTGTGATAACTCATCTAGGTCATGGATGCTGGAGGAAAGATGACAAATTGTCCTGGTGAGCCGAGGTCTGAGTGTTAGAAGTTAAACAAGATTATCGTTTTTGTTAGTCTGCAGCGGTTTCTGCTCGATCCTGTTACTTGTAGAAACCCTAGCAAGAAGATGGAAGGAAATCTCCTACTGATCTAGTCTACATCTGACTGGTGACTAACTGAGAAAGCATGGCTCAACCATGAGAGCTGGGCTTAATGATCCCTTGGTTTCCAAAGTGGAGGTGGGGGGAGGCTCCTGCTGCAGTCATTTGCCTTACAACCACACAGGGAGTAGTGAGAAGGAGGACAAGTCATGAAGGACCTGGGACACAAAGATCAGGTTTGAAGCTGAGCTTTTATAATGCAGATGAGTCGTTTTTGTTTTCCTGGAGACACAAATAGCTAGAAAAAAGTAAATAATTCTGTGAGATTTCAGCTCTGAAGCCTGCAGAATTGTTAATGAACAACAAACTGTAACGTAGAATTAAAAATTACTCAACGTAGTGTTCCAATTAGATCTCCTCCAGAAGGAAGAAATCTATCTCTGCATTGCCATATATAGGTGTCTACCTTTTAAATCAATGTCCGACCTATTAAAGGACACGACGAGGGAGATTGGGATCGATTCCGTGATAGATGACAACGGCCCCCGTCATTCCTCATTGGCTTTAAAGCCGTTCATCATTTTACTAAACAAAATAATGCAAACTTACCAACATTTTTCGATTCGGTTCTGATTTTTCTAGACCCATTGACGTTCTTGATTTATCCAGGCAAAACTGAGAAAAAGTTAAGACATCCTTAATTTCGGAACTGCAATGTCAATGACAACGGCAGCATGCAATGAAGGCTCCGATGTAGGTGTGAACATAGCCTTTTGGGGGTTTTGTGCCCTTTTTATGGTACGCGGAACTGGTTGGCCTCATGAGATGACACTTTTTGGAGCATACTTTTTCCCAGAAGGCATTTCCTGGGAAAAAAAAATCTCCCCAAGTACCGATACCCCTCAAGGTCAACGTTGTATGCAAATTTTCATTGTGCCATTTTTCAGGAGCAATTTCCCATCTTGTGAGCATAGACAGAGGTCGCGGCTCATTATATTTCATTTCTGGAGGGTAGCGTTCATCCAGCGTAGTCCAAAAGGATTAATAATGTATGTAATTGTGTGCCGGGCATATAACAGTAAAGCACGGGTCCAGATGACAGCGGAAGGGTGAACTGGAGGGCATCCTACATGGTCGCGTTTTATGCTGAGTACTTGTAACTAATTGCCTTAGCGTTGATGAACCATTAATTCTGCCACGTGCAATGTGGGGCCACCCGAGACTCGTAGAAACGCCATGTTTCTTAGTTTATTACATAAACACACAGAACAGAAGATCCAGATAATGAGCTTTCATTTTTTTTCCAAGCCGTGTACGTACAACCCAAGAGATGTTTTTTTGCAATTTTTTTCCAAAGCTTTAAAAAATATTGACAGCAGATAAAAGAGGAAGGAAATAAATTGTATAATAAAGTCATAAAAAGTGATGGACAGCGCGTACGCATAGATGTGCCGGGGAGGAGATATAAAGTCACTGCCATACTGCTACATTTCTCTTTGTAATGTTGTTTTTTCGGCATTTCTGCCTCGGCGCCCCCAATGACCACACGTGCGGCTCATCCACGCCTTCCCGGGAGGGCTAATTGGCAAAGCCACAGCTCTGATGAACACGCAGTCAACTAAATATGGATTTCTCGCCAGTGCCCTGAAACGACATTTATTTTAGATGTTTGCCCCTCAAGGCATAAATTTATGTTTTAATAATTCAGTATTTATTCATTTCATTCACTTTTATGTTTATTTGAATTTTTTCTCCTTTTACTATACTACAGAGCTGCATTTACAATTCTGCTGACTCGAGCGCTGAAGTCTCCCAGTCTTCCTTGTGGGCTCAAAGGGTTTTAAATTAGATTACAAAGTGTTTTTCTTACACCAAACACGGTATAGTCATCTAATTCACCCCCCCCCCCCAATATTATAAAGGCACAGCTAAACTGCTGGCGGGGGGGGGGGGGCATCCAACAAAAATACGGTTAACTTTAGAGTAATGTATAAATTGTAACTCCAGATCAGTACAGGATCAGTAATGTAATGTTTGTACACAGTGACTGCACCAGCAGAATAGTGAGTGCAGCTCTGGGGTATAATACAGGATGCAACTCAGGATCAATAGTGTAATGTATGTACACAGTGACCGCACCAGCAGAATAGTGAGTGCAGCTCTGGGGTATAATACAGGATGTAACTCAGGATCAGTAATGTAATGTATGTACACAGTGACTGCACTAGCAGAATAGTGAGTGCAGCTCTGGAGTATAATACAGGATGTAACTCAGGATCAGTAATGTAATGTATGCACACAGTGACTGCACCAGCAGAATAGTGAGCGCAGCTCTGGGGTGTAACACAGGATGTAACTCAGAATCAGTAATGTAATGTATGTACACAGTGACTGCACCAGCAGAATAGTGAGTGCAGCTCTGGAGTATAACACAGGATGTAACTCAGAATCAGTAATGTAATGTATGTACACAGTGACTGCACCAGCAGAATAGTGAGTGCAGCTCTGGAGTATAACACAGGATGTAACTCAGAATCAGTAATGTAATGTATGTACACAGTGACTGCACCAACAGAATAGCGAGTGCAGCTCTGGGGTATAATACAGGATGTAACTCAGCATCAGTAATGTATGTACACAGTGACTGCACCAGCAGAAGAGTGAGTGCAGCTCTGGGGTATAATACAGGATGTAACTCAGGATCAGTAATGTAATGTATGTACACAGTGACTTCACCAGCAGAATAGTGAGTGCAGCTCTGGAGTATAATACAGGATGTAACTTCGGTTCAGTAATGTAATGTATGTACACAGTGACTGCACCAGCAGAATAGTGAGTGCAGCTCTGGAGTATAATACAGGATGTAACTCAGGATCAGTAATGTATGTACACAGTGACTGCACCAGCAGAAGAGTGAGTGCAGCTCTGGGGTATAATACAGGATGTAACTCAGGATCAGTAATGTAATGTATGTACACAGTGACTTCACCAGCAGAATAGTGAGTGCAGCTCTGGAGTATAATACAGGATGTAACTCCGGTTCAGTAATGTAATGTATGTACACAGTGACTGCACCAGCAGAATAGTGAGTGCAGCTCTGGAGTATAATACAGGATGTAACTCAGGATCAGTAATGTAATGTATGTACACAGTGACTGCACCAGCAGAATAGTGAGTGCAGCTCTGGGATATAATACAGGATATAACTCAGGATCAGTAATGTAATGTATGTACACAGTGACTGCATCAGCAGAATAGTGAGTGCAGCTCTGGGGTGTAATACAGGATGTAACTCAGGATCAGTAATGTAATGTATGTACACAGTGACTGCACCAGCAGAATAGTGAGTGCAGCTCTGGAGTATAATACAGGATGTATCTCAGGATCAGTAATGTAATGTATGTACACAGTGACTGCACCAGCAGAATAGTGAGTGCAGCTCTGGGGTATAATACAGGAGGTAACTCAGGATCAGTAATGTAATGTATGTACACAGTGACTGCACCAGCAGAATAGTGAGTGCAGCTCTGGAGCATAACACAGGATGGAACTTAGAATCACTAATGTATGTACACAGTGACTGCACCAGAAGAATAGTGAGCGCAGCTCTGGGGTGTAACACAGGATGTAACTCAGAATCAGTAATGTAATGTATGTACACAGTGACTGCACCAGCAGAATAGTGAGTGCAGCTCTGGAGTATAACACAGGATGTAACTCAGAATCAGTAATGTAATGTATGTACACAGTGACTGCACCAGCAGAATAGTGAGTGCAGCTCTGTGATATAATACAGGATATAACTCAGGATCAGTAATGTAATGTATGTACACAGTGACTGCACCAACAGAATAGTGAGTGCAGCTCTGGGGTATAATACAGGATGTAACTCAGGATCAGTAATGTAATGTATGTACACAGTGACTGCACCAGCAGAATAGTGAGTGCAGCTCTGGGGTATAATACAGGATGTAACTCAGGATCAGTAATGTAATGTATGTACACAGTAACTGCACCAGAAGAATAGTGAGTGCAGCTCTGGGGTATAATACAGGATGTAACTCAGGATCAGTAATGTAATGTATGTACACAGTGACTGCACCAGCAAAATAGTGAGTGCAGCTCTGGAGCATAACACAGGATGGAACTCAGAATCACTAATGTATGTACACAGTGACTGCACCAGCAGAATAGTGAGCGCAGCTCTGGGGTGTAACACAGGATGTAACTCAGAATCAGTAATGTAATGTATGTACACAGTGTCTGCACCAGCAGAATATTGAGTGCAGCTCTGTAGTATAACATAGGATGTAACTCAGAATCAGTAATGTAATGTATGTACACAGTGACTGCACCAGCAGAATAGTGAGTGCAGCTCTGTGATATAATACAGGATATAACTCAGGATCAGTAATGTAATGTATGTACACAGTGACTGCACCAGCAGAATAGTGAGTGCAGCTCTGGGGTATAATACAGGATGTAACTCAGGATCAGTAATGTAATGTATGTACACAGTGACTGCACCAGCAGAATAGTGTGTGCAGCTCCGGGGTATAATACAGGATATAACTCAGGATCAGTAATGTAATGTATGTACACAGTGACTGCACCAACAGAATAGTGAGTGCAGCTCTGGGGTATAATACAGGATGTAACTCAGGATCAGTAATGTAATGTATGTACACAGTGACTGCACCACCAGAAGAGTGAGTGCAGCTCTGGGGTATAATACAGGATGTAACTCAGGATCAGTAATGTAATGTATGTACACAGTGACTTCACCAGCAGAATAGTGAGTGCAGCTCTGGAGTATAATACAGGATGTAACTCAGAATCACTAATGTATGTACACAGTGACTGCACCAGCAGAATAGTGAGCGCAGCTCTGGGGTGTAACACAGGATGTAACTCAGAATCAGTAATGTAATGTATGTACACAGTGACTGCACCAGCAAAATAGTGAGTGCAGCTCTGGAGTATAACACTGTTGTGAATTCTGTGGCTGAATTCACTCCTGTGGTCACAAGTGGTACTGCAGCTTCTGAGCTTCCTCCCTCAGGTGTTCTGGTGAGCTCGTTAACTGCTTCATTACTTAACTCCGCCTGATGCTGCTATCCTTGCTCCTTGTCAATGTTTCAGTGTTGGATCTGAGCTTCTCCTGATTGTTCCTGTGACCTGCTGCTCTGTATAGCTAAGTGCCTTTTGCTTTTTTGTTGCTTTTTTTTCTGTCCAGCTTGTCTTTTGTTTTGCTGGAAGCTCTGAGACGCAAAGGGTGTACCGCCGTGCCGTTAGTTCGGCACGGTGGGTTTTTTTTGCCCCCTTTGCGTGGTTTTGCTTTAGGGTTTTTTGTAGACTGCAAAGTTCGCTTTACTGTCCTCGCTCTGTCCTAGAATATCGGGCCCCACTTTGCTGAATCTATTTCATCCCTACGTTTTGTCTTTTCATCTTACTCACAGTCATTATATGTGGGGGGCTGCCTTTTCCTTTGGGGAATTTCTCCGGGGCAAGTCAGGCCTATTTTTCTATCTTCAGGCTAGCTAGTTTCTTAGGCTGTGCCGAGTTGCCTAGGTAGTTGTTAGGCGCAATCCACAGCCGCTTTTAGTTGTGTTTAGGATAGGATCAGGTGTGCAGTCTACAGAGCTTCCACGTCTCAGAGCTCGTTCTTGTATTTTTGGGTATTTGTCAGATCACTGTGTGCGCTCTGATCGCTAAGCACACTGTGTTTCTGGATTGCCTTCATAACACCTGTCATTAGCAAACATAACAGTACAAGGAGCCAAACTAATGATTCTCAATAGAGGGAAAGAAAAAGTTCTGACATCATTTTTTTTTTTTTTTCTGCTCTGTGTTCACTTTTTTTTTTCCCCTAGACATTTGGGTGATTCTGGACACAGGTGTGGACATGGATATTCAGGGTCTGTGCTCTTCAATGGATAATCTCGTTATAAATGTACAAAAAATTCAAGATACTATTGATCAGAAATCTATGTTAGAACCAAGAATTCCTATTCCTGATTTGTTTTTTGGAGATAGAACTAAGTTTCTAAGTTTCAAAAATAATTGTAAGCTATTTCTGGCCTTGAAACCTCATTCTTCTGGTAATCCTATTCAACAGGTTTTGATTATTATTTCTTTTTTGCGCGGCGACCCTCAAGACTGGGCATTTTCTCTTGCGCCAGGAGACCCTGCATTGAGTAGTGTCGATGCGTTTTTCCTGGCGCTCGGATTGCTGTACGATGAGCCTAATTCAGTGGATCAGGCTGAGAAAAATTTGCTGGCTTTGTGCCAGGGTCAGGATGATATAGAAGTATATTGTCAGAAATTTAGGAAATGGTCAGTACTCACTCAGTGGAATGAATCTGCGCTGGCAGCTTTGTTCAGAAAGGGTCTCTCTGAGGCTCTTAAGGATGTCATGGTGGGATTTCCTATGCCTGCTGGTTTGAATGAGTCTTTGTCTTTGGCCATTCAGATCGGTCGACGCTTGCGCGAGCGTAAATCTGTGCACCATTTGGCGGTACTGCCTGAGGTTAAACCTGAGCCTATGCAGTGCGATAGGACTATGACTAGAGTTGAACGGCAGGAATACAGACGTCTGAATGGTCTGTGTTTCTACTGTGGTGATTCCACTCATGCTATTTCTGATTGTCCTAAGCGCACTAAGCGGTCCGCTAGGTCTGCCGTCATTGGTACTGTACAGTCCAAATTCCTTCTGTCCATTACCTTGATATGCTCTTTGTCGTCGTTTTCTGTCATGGCGTTTGTGGATTCTGGCGCTGCCCTGAATCTGATGGATTTGGATTATGCTAAGCGTTGTGGGTTTTTCTTGGAGCCTTTGCGGTGTCCTATTCCATTGAGAGGAATTGATGCTACACCTTTGGCCAAGAATAAACCTCAATACTGGGCCCAGCTGACCATGTGCATGGCTCCTGCACATCAGGAAGTTATTCGCTTTCTGGTGTTGCATAATCTGCATGATGTGGTCGTGTTAGGGTTGCCATGGCTACAAACCCATAATCCAGTATTGGATTGGAATTCCATGTCGGTATCCAGCTGGGGTTGTCAGGGGGTACATGGTGATGTTCCATTTTTGTCGATTTCGTCATCCACCCCTTCTGAGGTCCCAGAGTTCTTGTCTGATTATCAGGATGTATTTGAAGAGCCCAAGTCCGATGCTCTACCTCCGCATAGGGATTGTGATTGTGCTATCAATTTGATTCCTGGTAGTAAATTCCCTAAAGGTCGATTATTTAATTTATCCGTGCCCGAACACGCCGCTATGCGCAGTTATGTGAAGGAATCCCTGGAGAAGGGACATATTCGCCCATCGTCATCACCACTGGGAGCAGGGTTCTTCTCTGTAGCCAAGAAGGATGGTTCGCTGAGACCGTGTATTGATTACCGCCTTCTTAATAAGATCACTGTTAAATTTCAGTATCCCTTGCCATTGTTATCTGACTTGTTTGCTCGGATTAAGGGGGCTAGTTGGTTCACTAAGATAGATCTTCGTGGTGCGTATAATCTGGTGAGAATCAGGCAAGGAGATGAATGGAAAACTGCATTCAATACGCCCGAGGGTCATTTTGAGTATCTAGTGATGCCGTTCGGACTTGCCAATGCTCCATCTGTGTTTCAGTCTTTAATGCATGACATCTTCCGTGAGTATCTGGATAAATTCCTGATTGTTTACTTGGATGACATTTTGATCTTCTCAGATGATTGGGAGTCTCATGTGAAGCAGGTCAGAATGGTTTTTCAGGTCCTGCGTGCTAACTCTTTGTTTGTGAAGGGATCAAAGTGTCTCTTCGGTGTGCAGAAAGTTTCATTTTTGGGGTTCATCTTTACCCCTTCTACTATCGAGATGGATCCAGTTAAGGTCCAAGCCATCCAGGATTGGATTCAGCCGACATCTCTGAAAAGTCTGCAAAAGTTCCTGGGCTTTGCTAATTTTTATAGTCGCTTCATCTGTAATTTTTCTAGCATTGCCAAACCATTGACCGATTTGACCAAGAAGGGTGCTGATTTGGTTAATTGGTCTTCTGCTGCTGTGGAAGCTTTTCAGGAGTTGAAGCGTCGTTTTTGTTCTGCCCCTGTGTTGTGTCAGCCAGATGTTTCTCTTCCGTTCCAGGTCGAGGTTGATGCTTCTGAGATTGGAGCAGGGGCGGTTTTGTCACAGAGAGGTTCTGATTGCTCAGTGATGAAACCATGTGCTTTCTTTTCCAGGAAGTTTTCGCCCGCTGAGCGTAATTATGATGTGGGCAATCGAGAGTTGCTGGCCATGAAGTGGGCATTCGAGGAGTGGCGTCATTGGCTTGAAGGAGCTAAGCATCGCGTGGTGGTATTGACTGATCATAAGAACTTGACTTATTTTGAGTCTGCCAAGCGCTTGAATCCTAGACAGGCCCGTTGGTCGTTATTTTTTGCCCGCTTCGACTTTGTGATTTCGTACCTTCCGGGCTCTAAAAATGTGAAGGCGGATGCTCTGTCTAGGAGTTTTGTGCCCGACTCTCCGGGTTTATCTGAGCCAGCGGGTATCCTCAAGGAAGGAGTCATTGTGTCTGCCATCTTCCCTGATTTGCGGCGGGTGCTGCAAAAATTTCAGGCGAATAAACCTGATCGTTGGCCAGCAGAGAAACTGTTCGTCCCTTGGGGATCCTAGTTAATGATAAACTTACCTGGAGCAGCCAGTGCCAGGCAGCAGCTGCCAAGGCAAACAGGATCATGGGGTGCATTAAAAGAGGTCTGGATACACATGATGAGAGCATTATACTGCCTCTGTACAAATCCCTAGTTAGACCGCACATGGAGTACTGTGTCCAGTTTTGGGCACCGGTGCTCAGGAAGGATATAATGGAACTAGAGAGAGTACAAAGGAGGGCAACAAAATTAATAAAGGGGATGGGTGAACTACAATACCCAGATAGATTAGCGAAATTAGGATTATTTAGTCTAGAAAAAAGACGACTGAGGGGCGATCTAATAACCATGTATAAGTATATAAGGGGACAATACAAATATCTCGCTGCGGATCTGTTTATACCAAGGAAGGTGACGGGCACAAGGGGGCATTCTTTGCGTCTGGAGGAGAGAAGGTTTTTCCACCAACATAGAAGAGGATTCTTTACTGTTAGGGCAGTGAGAATCTGGAATTGCTTGCCTGAGGAGGTGGTGATGGCGAACTCAGTCGAGGGGTTCAAGAGAGGCCTGGATGTCTTCCTGGAGCAGAACAATATTGTATCATACAATTATTAGGTTCTGTAGAAGGACGTAGATCTGGGTATTTATTATGATGGAATATAGGCTGAACTGGATGGACAAATGTCTTTTTTCGGCCTTACTAACTATGTTACTATGTTACTATGTTACTATGTCCCTGATAGGTGGACTAATAAACTTATCTCTGAACTTCATTGTTCGGTGTTGGCTGGTCATCCTGGAATCTTTGGTACCAGAGAGTTAGTGGCTAGATCCTTCTGGTGGCCATCTCTGTCACGGGATGTACGTACTTTTGTGCAGTCCTGTGGGATTTGTGCTAGGGCTAAGTCCTGCTGTTCTCGTGCCAGTGGGTTGCTTTTGCCCTTGCCGGTCCCAAAGAGGCCTTGGACACATATTTCGATGGATTTCATTTCTGACCTTCCCGTTTCTCAAAAGATGTCAGTCATTTGGGTGGTCTGTGATCGCTTTTCTAAAATGGTCCATCTGGTGCCCTTGGCTAAATTGCCTTCCTCCTCTGATTTGGTACCTTTGTTCTTTCAGCATGTGGTTCGGTTGCATGGCATTCCTGAGAATATTGTTTCTGACAGAGGTTCCCAGTTTGTTTCAAGGTTTTGGCGAGCCTTTTGTGGTAGGATGGGCATTGACCTATCCTTTTCCTCGGCTTTCCATCCTCAGACTAATGGCCAGACCGAACGAACCAATCAGACCTTGGAAACATATCTGAGATGTTTTGTTTCTGCAGACCAGGATGATTGGGTGTCCTTTTTGCCGTTGGCTGAGTTCGCCCTTAATAATCGGGCCAGCTCGGCTACCTTGGTTTCTCCATTTTTTTGCAATTCTGGGTTCCATCCTCGTTTCTCTTCAGGACAGGTTGAGTCTTCGGACTGTCCTGGTGTGGATTCTGTGGTGGATAGGTTGCAGCAGATCTGGACTCAGGTAGTGGACAATTTGATCTTGTCCCAGGAGAAAGCTCAACTTTTCGCTAATCGCAGACGCCGTGTGGGTCCCCGACTTCGTGTTGGGGATCTGGTTTGGTTATCTTCTCGTCATATTCCTATGAAGGTTTCCTCTCCTAAATTTAAACCTCGTTTTATTGGTCCGTATAGGATTTCTGAGGTTCTCAATCCTGTGTCTTTTCGTTTGACCCTCCCAGACTCCTTTTCCATACATAATGTATTCCATAGGTCGTTGTTGCGGAGATACGTGGCACCTATGGTTCCATCTGTTGAGCCTCCTGCCCCGGTTTTGGTGGAGGGGGAATTGGAGTATATTGTGGAGAAGATTTTGGATTCTCGTGTTTCTAGACGGAAACTCCAGTATCTGGTTAAATGGAAGGGTTATGCTCAGGAGGATAATTCCTGGGTTTTTGCCTCTGATGTTCATGCTTCCGATCTTGTTCGTGCCTTTCATGCGGCTCATCCTGGTCGGCCTGGGGGCTCTGGTGAGGGTTCGGTGACCCCTCCTCAAGGGGGGGGTACTGTTGTGAATTCTGTGGCTGAATTCACTCCTGTGGTCACAAGTGGTACTGCAGCTTCTGAGCTTCCTCCCTCAGGTGTTCTGGTGAGCTCGTTAACTGCTTCATTACTTAACTCCGCCTGATGCTGCTATCCTTGCTCCTTGTCAATGTTTCAGTGTTGGATCTGAGCTTCTCCTGATTGTTCCTGTGACCTGCTGCTCTGTATAGCTAAGTGCCTTTTGCTTTTTTGTTGCTTTTTTTTCTGTCCAGCTTGTCTTTTGTTTTGCTGGAAGCTCTGAGACGCAAAGGGTGTACCGCCGTGCCGTTAGTTCGGCACGGTGGGTTTTTTTTGCCCCCTTTGCGTGGTTTTGCTTTAGGGTTTTTTGTAGACTGCAAAGTTCGCTTTACTGTCCTCGCTCTGTCCTAGAATATCGGGCCCCACTTTGCTGAATCTATTTCATCCCTACGTTTTGTCTTTTCATCTTACTCACAGTCATTATATGTGGGGGGCTGCCTTTTCCTTTGGGGAATTTCTCTGGGGCAAGTCAGGCCTATTTTTCTATCTTCAGGCTAGCTAGTTTCTTAGGCTGTGCCGAGTTGCCTAGGTAGTTGTTAGGCGCAATCCACAGCTGCTTTTAGTTGTGTTTAGGATAGGATCAGGTGTGCAGTCTACAGAGTTTCCACGTCTCAGAGCTCGTTCTTGTATTTTTGGGTATTTGTCAGATCACTGTGTGCGCTCTGATCGCTATGCACACTGTGTTTCTGGATTGCCTTCATTAGCAAACATAACAAACACAGGATGTAACTCAGAATCAGTAATGTAATGTATGTACACAGTGACTGCACCAGCAGAATTGTGAGTGCAGCTCTGTGATATAATACAGGATATAACTCAGGATCAGTAATGTAATGTATGTACACAGTGACTGCACCAGCAGAATAGTGAGTGCAGCTCTGGGGTATAATACAGGATGTAACTCAGGATCAGTAATGTAATGTATGTACACAGTAACTGCACCAGCAGAATAGTGTGTGCAGCTCCGGGGTATAATACAGGATATAACTCAGGATCAGTAATGTAATGTATGTACACAGTGACTGCACCAACAGAATAGTGAGTGCAGCTCTGGGGTATAATACAGGATGTAACTCAGGATCAGTAATGTAATGTATGTACACAGTGACTGCACCAGCAGAAGAGTGAGTGCAGCTCTGGGGTATAATACAGGATGTAACTCAGGATCAGTAATGTAATGTATATACACAGTGACTTCACCAGCAGAATAGTGAGTGCAGCTCTGGAGTATAATACAGGATGTAACTCAGAATCACTAATGTAATGTTTGTACACAGTGACTGCACCAGCAGAATAGTGAGCGCAGCTCTGGGTATAATACAGGATGTAACTCAGGATCAGTAATGTAATGTATGTACACAGTGACTGCACCAGCAGAATAGTGAGCGCAGCTCTGGGGTGTAACACAGTATGTAACTCAGAATCAGTAATGTAATGTATGTACACAGTGACTGCACCAGCAGAATAGTGAGTGCAGCTCTGTGATATAATACAGGATATAACTTAGGATCAGTAATGTAATGTATGTACACAGTGACTGCACCAGCAGAATAGTGAGTGCAGCTCTGGGGTATAATACAGGATGTAACTCAGGATCAGTAATGTAATGTATGTACACAGTGACTGCACCAGCAGAATAGTGAGCGCAGCTCTGGGGTGTAACACAGTATGTAACTCAGAATCAGTAATGTAATGTATGTACACAGTGACTGCACCAGCAGAATAGTGAGTGCAGCTCTGTGATATAATACAGGATATAACTTAGGATCAGTAATGTAATGTATGTACACAGTGACTGCACCAGCAGAATAGTGAGTGCAGCTCTGGGGTATAATACAGGATGTAACTCAGGATCAGTAATGTAATGTATGTACACTGTGACTGTACCAGCAGAATAGTGAGTGCAGCTCTGGGGTATAATACAGGATGTAACTCAGGATCAGTAATGTAATGTATGTACACAGTAACTGCACCAGCAGAATAGTGTGTGCAGCTCTGGGGTATAATACAGGATATAACTCAGGATCAGTAATGTAATGTATGTACACAGTGACTGCACCAACAGAATAGTGAGTGCAGCTCTGGGGTATAATACAGGATGTAACTCAGGATCAGTAATGTAATGTATGTACACAGTGACTGCACCAGCAGAAGAGTGAGTGCAGCTCTGGGGTATAATACAGGATGTAACTCAGGATCAGTAATGTAATGTATGTACACAGTGACTGCACCAGCAGAATAGTGAGTGCAGCTCTGGAGCATAATACAGGATATAACTCAGGATCAGTAATGTAATGTATGTACACAGTGACTGCACCAGCAGAATAGTGAGTGCAGCTCTGGAGTATAATACAGGATGTAACTCAGGATCAGTAATGTAATGTATGCACACAGTGACTGCACCAGCAGAATAGTGAGTGCAGCTCTGGAGTATAATACAGGATATAACTCAGGTTCAGTAATGTAATGTATGTACGCAGACGGTGACTTAACTTTTAGTGTGTGGATATAAACACACGCACACTCTTTAAGGCAAATTAGTCCTAATTTTGCTTTTCATTCTCATTTACGAAAACAAGCATGTGACTGACGTCCTGTAATTATCGCACATTGTCCTGTTAGTTGCTGGAGTGAAAGGTTAGCTGTAAGCTTTGATAGGATTTGCACGCTCGGCACAGCCCTAATAGACTCCCGGTATTATCTTAGACAGTAGGTTAATTGCCTTAGTCTCATGTAAGCAGACTTGTGGTGTTTTACTTAAAGTTAACGGTTTCTTCGCCCAATTTCCGGCGATCAGCAGATTTTACTACTTTGCAGTTGGCTGCATCTTTGAGGCCATTTGGATTAGGTATAAGAGTAATCAAAATGCTGACTGCTGGCGAAGCGCTCCTTTATTGCTTCCCTGTAGCCTGACACTCTGACATCCACTATCTGCCTCTCTATCCATTTAGGCTTAAGTCGTATTTAATAGTATTTCACCAGGACGCGCGTCGGGGAGGGGGGGGTTGATTTCCAAAATGTGCAAACCTTTTTATCTATCAGCATGTTTTTTTATATGTTTTTTTTTTTTTCAGGAACTTTCTTTAAAGATGTTTTTCCACTTTTGGCAGCCATTTTGTATCTCGATTTTTGTGTATCTTTCTGCTATTTGCTTTTCTCTTTTCTCATAGAGTGCTATTATTTTACTGTTCTTGCATACATACAATTTTTTTAGATCTTATCAGGGCTAAGTTGTGTTAAATTCAGTATTTCCCCTATGGAAGTGTTCAGAAATCGCTTTAAAGAAGAGGGGAGAGGGGGCGATGCAGCTGCAGCGAGACTGTACGCTGTGAGAGGGGAGGAGGATCATGTAAGAGTCTCTTTGTCTCAGCCTGTGTAAGAGACTAACAGCCGAGCAACTTATTTGGCCAACGGGACTCTAATGTGTAAGGAGGCACCGGCTCACTGATTGTTGGGGGAACTGTTGAATGCACGTGTTTGATTTCAGACTGCCGATCACATAGTCCCCCCCCCCCCCCCCAGGAGATAAGCCGCCAGCTGAACTGACAATCATCGGTTTTCCCATAAAGAACACTGGACCGAGACTGTCTGTGAAGAAGTTGGGTGAGATGAATGTCGGAGGAACGATTAGCCAAAACATCATTCGGCTGACAGTCATCTAATGTGTATGGAGACCTAAGGGTCTGTGCACACAATGCTTTTTTTATAATACAGTGATTTTTCCAAGAGGTAGTCGCTTCAGGAAACGACAGCATTGTTTTATGAAGCTTCTTTTTTTTGCATTTTGCTTAGTGAATTTTTTTTTTAGTTTTTAGCTGCTTTTTTAGCTTTCATATGGCCTTAGATTGTAAAATTTAGAACATCTTCACAGCATAAGAAGTCTGAAGAATGGACCTAAGTTCTTCTAAGCACCTGGCGTCTTTGGAAATGTTAAGCTCAACATGTCGACAGCAAGTTGTTTTTTCAGAGAAATTGATATGTTTATTCTTTTGAGTGTTTTCCAGGCACTTTTTGAAGGTGATATTCGGAGACCACTCGCCATTAATTTTTTTTTATTTTGGGCCATTTTATTTTTATATAACATAATCTTCAGTAAAAATAAATTAGTAATCTTGCAATTCTCTCACTGGCCACTGGGGATTTTTTACACACTAGCTTCCTGTTTTTTTTTTTTTTTACTAAGTTCACTTGTACATGAGCAGCAATGAACTGTCCCCTCCCCTTTCTTTTGTATTGAAGCATCTAATGAGTGTGTGCAAAGGTCATTGTTGATATAGAAGGGTAATATTTTTCTAAGTTCTACATTTTGTGTAGCGTTAACAAGTCTCGTAGTCTCGAATTATGGTTACCAATTTCTTATCTTATCTGTCTTGTGTATGACTGAAAGACAGCTGGCTGCAGCAGGAGCCTCCCCCCTCTGCCTTATCAGCAGTAGTAAATAATGTTGCAGCATCAAACAGTGAGGGTTGCTAGGTTTATTGTTTAATTTAATCAATCATTTTTAGGTTCAGTGTCTCTGTAAAGGAAACCTGTCCGCTACTCTGTGCTATTTTTCTACATGACTATGCCAGGCCACATGTTGCTCGTGCTACTGTGAGCAGCCTGTGTGGCCTAAATATGCTGCATGGCTTGCGGAGTCTCCGGACTTGTCTCCCATTGAAACCTACAAGAAGCAAAATGAGCAAAAACCCTGCTGTAACTAAAAAGAAAAAGTGCATCTAAATAACACAGGGGTCTTAGTAACACTGTTTTTTATCAAAAATAACATAAAAGCCATCCTACCACGGCATGGTGCCCTGATCGGGATGGTCCTGCACTATCTAATATTAAAAACCTTACCATGTGTCAGCGATGACCTCAGTGTGTGAATAAGGGCAGACAAAGGGTTGGTTCCCAAAATGTGAACACCAACCTATAGAAGCTTTTAAATGTAATTTCCAGCTCAGGAGAGGGAGGCCACACCCCGGCTTGCACAAAATGCAAAAATACAAAGAAAAAACCAGAAAGATTGAGCTTGGTTTAAGGGGAATCTGTCACCCCCTCTCCCCGGGACACACATGACCTATTAATATGGGCATACAGGTAATTGAGATGTTACACTAGTCCTACCTGTCTGCCTTATATTAATGGTCATGATGCTGAGAAATGCTATATTCTTATATATAAGACTCTTATGCTAATGATTTCTTCCAGGCTACGGAACGTGCGGTGCCTGTAAGAAATCCCTGCCTCCTGTCCTCAGTGTAATATTACCCCCCTCCCATTAGCGTCAGTTATGGTCCCAAATTCCCTCACCTGCGCCCTGCACTCCCCTCAGAAATACAGACCTCATCCTCCCTTCTGGGGGCACTGTAGTCAGGAATATTTGGCGCAGGCGCCGGCAAGTCACTGTGACCTCCGGTGTGTGCACCGATAATATTCTCTCCCTACTTCCTGCCTGCACAGTCATCGCTAGGAACCATGTGTATATAGTGATGACTGGGGAGAGAATATTATCGGTGCACACACCGGAGTTCACTGGAATGGAAGTCGCCTGCGCTTGTGCAGAAGATTCCTGAATGCAGTGCCCACAGAAGGGAGTACGAGGTCTGCATTTCTGAGGGAGTGCAGGGCGCAGGCGTGTGATTCCGGGGCCATAGCTGACACTGATGGAAGGGGGTAATATTACACTGAGGACAGGGGGCAGGTCCAGCACCGCACGCCCCGGAGCCTGGAAGAAATAATTAGTATAAAGAATATAACATTTCTCCACAACAACACCATTAATATGAGGCAGACAGGTAGGACTAGTCTAATATTTCTATCACCTGTATGCCCATATTAATAGATCATATATGTCCCAGGGGGGATAACTTCCCTTTAAGTTGGTATACATGCAACACACAAACGCCTGTATGTGCTGCATGTATACCAACTTAAACCAAGGTCAATATTTGTCTTTTTTCTCCCATCAAGCACATCCAGGACATCATTACTCAGTGATTACACAGGATGCTGCCAGCAGCGGATCTTGATGATTTTCTGCCCAAGTGCAGAACATTCCTCAGACGACCATTAATAACCTCACTGTAAGTGTGGGGATTTCTGCACGTAAAGATAATATTTCATACGGAATAAATCCAGATGTTTTGATCATTTTATTACCATGTTTTCCTCATTTGCAGGTCAGTAACGTCTCCATCCTGCGATTTCCAGACTTCCACCATGTTTCCCTCTCGGTGTTGTAATTTCACTTGTGAGGAATGTACAGTGTCTGTATGTATGTGAGGTCATGTTAGCGATGTTGGCCCCAGGGGCCATAGGGGGTCTCGATACTTGGAAAGGGCCACAAGTATCACAGCAGCAATGCTGGGCAGAGCTGACAGGTACCTGGATGGGTCTGTTATAAACTTCCCCTCCCCCTCGGCTGCGTACAACCAATTTCTTCATATATCAGTCATGGCCGGAGGGGATTGTTCCTGACCTCACACAGTTACACGTCTGTGGTAGTAAATGAATCCTCCCCGCTCATTTGCCAGATGAGGTAGAAATGCAATATCCACATAGAACACGTTTTTCCTCATATCCCATTAATGAGGTTGGCGATCAGTGAAGTGGAAAAGTTACAATGTAGCAGAAACGTTTCACTTTTTCATTCAATGGGAACTTGATTATCCAGCACTTACATGTTACTCCAGAGGTCCCTATAGCTGAGCCCTGAATCCTCACGCATCACTGTAAGCCTATCTAAAGAGACAGCGGCGCTATAAATGCAGGTGGCCACACTTGTCCAGAGGTTATGTGTGGTATTACAGCATGGCCACATTCACTTGGGCCCTCTTCATATATCCTTATAAAACAGTGTATCATCAGTGAGCCATCAGTGTATCATCAGTGTATCATCAGTGTATCATCAGTATATCATCAGCGTGTCATCAGTGTTATCAGTGTGTTATCAGTGTGTCATCCGTGTATCATCCGTGTATCATCAGTGTGTCATCAGCGTGTCATCAGCGTATCATCAGCGTATCAGCGTATCATATGCATATCATCAGCGTGTCATCAGCGTGTCATCAGCGTATCATCAGTGTGTCATCCGTGTATCATCCGTGTATCATCAGTGTGTCATCAGCGTGTCATCAGCGTATCATCAGCGTATCAGCGTATCATATGCATATCATCAGCGTGTCATCAGCGTGTCATCAGCGTATCATCAGTGTGTCATCAGTGTATCATCAGTGTATCATCAGTGTATCATCAGTGTGTCATCAGTGTGTCATCAGTGTGTTATCAGTGTGTTATCAGTGTGTCATCCGTGTATCATCCGTGTATCATCAGTGTGTCATCAGCGTGTCATCAGCATATCATCAGCGTATCATCAGCGTATCAGCGTGTCATATGCGTATCATCAGCGTGTCATCAGCGTATCATCAGCGTATCATCAGCGTGTCATCAGCGTATCATCAGTGTGTCATCAGTGTATCATCAGTGTGTCATCAGCGTATCATCAGTGTGTCATCAGCGTATCATCAGTGTGTCATCAGCGTATCATCAGCATATCATCAGCGTATCATCAGTATGTCATCAGCGTATCATCAGTGTATCATCAGCGTATCATCAGTGTATCATCAGCGTATCATCAGTGTGTCATCAGCGTGTCATCAGCGTATCATCAGTGTATCATCAGCGTATCATCAGTGTGTCATCAGTGTATCATCAGCGTGTCATCAGTGTTATCAGTGTGTTATCAGTGTGTCATCAGTGTGTCATCCGTGTATCATCCGTGTATCATCCGTGTATCATCCGTGTATCATCCGTGTATCATCAGTGTGTCATCAGCATATCAGCGTATCATCAGCGTATCAGTGTATCATCAGCGTATCATCAGTGTGTCATCAGCGTATCATCAGCGTATCATCAGTGTGTCATCAGCGTATCATCAGCGTATCATCAGCGTATCATCAGTGTGTCATCAGCGTGTCATCAGCGTATCATCAGCGTGTCATCAGCGTATCATCAGTGTATCATCAGCGTATCATCAGTGTGTCATCAGCGTGTCATCAGCGTGTCATCAGCGTATCATCAGTGTATCATCAGCGTATCATCAGTGTGTCATCAGCGTATCATCAGTGTATCATCAGCGTATCATCAGTGTGTCATCAGCGTGTCATCAGCGTGTCATCAGCGTATCATCAGTGTATCATCAGCGTATCATCAGTGTATCATCAGCGTATCATCAGTGTGTCATCAGCGTGTCATCAGCGTATCATCAGTGTATCATCAGCGTATCATCAGTGTGTCATCAGTGTATCATCAGCGTGTCATCAGTGTTATCAGTGTGTTATCAGTGTGTCATCAGTGTGTCATCCGTGTATCATCCGTGTATCATCCGTGTATCATCCGTGTATCATCAGTGTGTCATCAGCATATCAGCGTATCATCAGCGTATCAGTGTATCATCAGCGTATCATCAGTGTGTCATCAGCGTATCATCAGCGTATCATCAGTGTGTCATCAGCGTATCATCAGCGTATCATCAGCGTATCATCAGTGTGTCATCAGCGTGTCATCAGCGTATCATCAGCGTGTCATCAGCGTATCATCAGTGTATCATCAGCGTATCATCAGTGTGTCATCAGCGTGTCATCAGCGTGTCATCAGCGTATCATCAGTGTATCATCAGCGTATCATCAGTGTATCATCAGCGTATCATCAGTGTGTCATCAGCGTGTCATCAGCGTATCATCAGTGTATCATCAGTATATCATCAGTGTGCCATCAGTATATCATCAGTGTGCCATCAGTATATCATCAGTGTGCCATCAGTGTGCCAGAAAATGATGCTTCCAGTGTGTTTAGCTGAGAGAAGATTGCCCAGACTGGATCTCATTGTAGCAAACTCTTAAAAGGGTTGTCCACTGTTAGAACAAACCCTTCTCAATCCACATGATTCCCTCTTGTAAAATCCAAACAAACACTGAAAGTTGTAGCCAGCTCACCTAGTCTGTCGTCTTTAGGAGATCTGCTCACTGCCAGGAAGCCACACAGAGTTGAAATGGGAGATGCGCACCCATGATGCAATAGCCACAGGAAGCAACACATAATTCCAGCGGATCTTTCCTACTTGGCAGTTAAAATCCATTTTATTATTTAATCCATTTGGCAGAAATCCTTGATGTACACAGGGGGATCAAGATAAGGGCACACTGCTGCTTAATGCGTGCAGACAACGCGTTTTGACCTTCTTAGGTCTTCTTCTGGAGACCTAGAAGAAGACCCGAAATAATAAAATGGATTTTAATTGCCAAGTAGGAAAGATCCGCTGAAATTATTTGTTGTTTCCTGTGCCTCTTGTAAGATAATACCAGTTCTACTCACCTCCAGTGCCGGCACCGTGTTGGTACTGTCACTCCCAGGGCTCACGTGACGTAATGTCACGCTATCACTGCGGCCAATCAGCCTTTGCATCTTTCTCCTTCAGACAAATCAAGACATCCGGATGAAGTGAGACCTGTGTCTGTTCTCTAATTTTTCCCAGATGTACGTATGTGATACATCACAAGAAAGTAAGTGCCGACACTGCTGGAACGGCCGGCACCAGAGGTGAGTATAAGTGTTATTATTTTGCAAAGGAGAAACACGAAGATTGAGAAGGGGGTCTTCCGAGTAGTGGACAACCCCTTAAAGCGCTCGATTCATCATTTGAGGGGAGGGATTGTTATATTTTTCTATTCATGCAGCCAGATTTTGTGCCAATTCTGTCAAAACAGGTGAACAATGTTTCAGTAATTGGATCAAAATGCTTAAGGGCTTGAAACGCGTAGGACTAGGGCTTTTTTCTTTACAGAAGTGGTCCTCTTTTCCAAGCATAGTAAGCAGCTGTAAGTGATGTTAAGGAGGACGGCTACCCCTGCTTGCCTGTGATGGGTGCCACGGCTCGTGCTGAGATAATGCCATGTATTAGGCAGCTGAATATTTCAGGTAGCGCGTTCCTACAGTTCCTCATTGGCATAGGTACTAATTCAGCGCGAATGAGGTAATCACATTGCATTTGCAGATCTGACACCCTGAGATAAGATTGACGCCCGCTCACCTGTTCCTTCTCATCTCACAGCTCGGATTGAGAGCATCGTCTCCTGGAAGCGTTTTTGGAGATGAATCCGCCGCTATCCTGTTAGACTCTCTCTATAGATGATGTGTAATGGTTACAGGATTATCAATTAGGATATTAAGTGTGACAATGTAATTGCACTTATAGGGCCGAGAGCTCCAAGCAAAAGTTTCCTCGTTTCCAACGTAAGTCCTGTTAGTCGTGTAGACAAGGCTCAGAAGAAGACCTCAGACGTAGAAGATCACCACTTGTCCACACCGTCCTATTCGACACCAACTGTTTCTTTTTATAGACCTCCATTTTCCTAACACAAAGCACCAAGCCCCCTGCATAGGCACGTATGTAAAGGGGTTTACCAGGACCTACTTTAATTTGAGCAGCAAGCAAAAATGAAGTCATGTATTTTCAGACATCTTGATGTTATTTGACCGTTGATGTGATAAATAGATAATTCTATGAATCACCTTATTTATACATTATGTTGTCTTAGCCCTGAAAAATCTAAATCTTTGTCTCTCTATCTCTTTTTTCTGGAAATGGGATTGAGGCTTTATCTCTCTGCAGAAAGTGTGGGCAGATCTTTATCTGTCTATAGGAAGTGGGGGCAGGTCAATATCTCCCTACAGGAAGTGGAAGTGGGTCTTTATCTGTCTACAAGACGTGGTAGTGCATCTTTATCTGTCTACAGGAAGTAGGGACAGGTCAATATCTCCCTATAAGAAGTAGAGGTGGGTAAATATCTGTGTACAGGAAGTGGAGGTGGGTCTTTATCTGTCTACAGGAAGTAGGGACAGGTCAATATCTCCCTATAGGATGTGGAGGTGGGTAATTATCTGTGTACAGGAAGTGGAGGTGGGTCTTTATCTGTCTACAGGAAGTAGGGACCGGTCAATTTCTCCCTATAGGAAGTGGAGGTGGGTAATTATCTGTGTACAGGAAGTGGAGGTGGGTCTTTATCTGTCTACAGGAAGTAGGGACAGGTCAATATCTCCCTATAGGAAGTGGAGGTGGGTAATTATCTGTGTACAGGAAGTGGAGGTGGGTCTTTATCTTTCCACAGGAAGTAGGGACAGGTCATCTTCCTATAGGAAGTGGAGGTGGGTCTTTATCTGTCTACAGGAAGTAGGGACAGGTCAATATCTCCATATAGGAAGTGGAGATGGGTAATTATCTGTGTACAGGAAGTGGAGGTGGGTCTTTATCTGTCCACAGGAAGTAGGGGCAGGTCATCTCCCTATAGGAAGTGGAGGTGGATCTTTATCTGTCTACAGGAAGTAGGGACAGGTCAATATCTCCCTATAGGAAGTAGAGGTGGGTAAATATCTGTGTACAGGAAGTGGAGGTGGGTCTTTATCTGTCCACAGGAAGTAGGGACAGGTCATCTTCCTATAGGAAGTGGAGGTGGGTCTTTATCTGTCTACAGGAAGTAGGGACAGGTCAATGTCTCTGTATAGGAAGTAGAGATGGGTAATTATCTGTGTACAGGAAGTGGAGGTGGGTCTTTATCTGTCTACAGGAAATAGGGACAGGTCAATATCTCCATATAGGAAGTGGAGATGGGTAATTATCTGTGTACAGGAAGTTGAGGTGGGTCTTTATCTGTCCACAGGAAGTAAGGACAAGTCAATATTTCCCTATAGGAAGTGGAGGTGGGTCTTTATTTGTCTACAGGAAGTGGAGGTGTGTCTTTATCTCTTTACAGGAAATGGAGGTTGGTCTTTATTTCTACAGGAAGTGGGAGCTGGTCAGTATTAGACATGAGCGAATATCGTCGGATCCCTCCTTGTTCAGCTCGCTAATAGAGCTTATGAATAGCTGCAGCAGGAACCCGGATACCTGGATCACTCCCGATAATCAGGTGTCCGGCGCCGAGGCTGCATGTGTTGTGACTGTCACACAGCCGGTATCTGAGTTCCCGCTGCAGCTATTCGCTAAGCTATCTTTGCAAGTCGAATAAGGAGGGATTTGATGATATTCACTCATGTCTAGACAGTATCTCTCTGCTGGAACTGAAGGTGTGTCTTTATCCCTTTACAGGAAGTGGTGACACATCTTTATGTCTATACAGTAAGTAAGGCAGTTCAATATCTCTAAATAGCAAGTGGAGGTGGGTTTTTATCTCTCCACAGGAAGTGGAGGTGGGTTTTTATCTCTCCACAGGAAGTGTGGGTGGGGCTTTATCTCTCTACAGGAAGTGTGGGTGGGGCTTTATATCTCTACAGGAAGTGTGGGTGGGGCTTTATCTCTCTACAGGAAGTGTGGGTGGGGCTTTATATCTCTACAGGAAGTGTGGTTGGGGCTTTATATCTCTACAGGAAGTGTGGGTGGGGCTTTATATCTCTACAGGAAGTGTGGGTGGGGCTTTATATCTCTACAGGAAGTGTGGTTGGGGCTTTATATCTCTACAGGAAGTGTGGGTGGGTCTTTATTTTTCTACAGGAAATGTTTTCTTTCTTCTCGGCCAGAAGTGAGTGAAGATGTTTGTGTCTTTACATGAAGGGGGTTGGTGGGTGTTTACCGCTCTTCTCCTGCTGTTTTTTCTATCAATCAAAATACATAAATGAATCATAGTTGAGCTGTCAATTTAGGACAGATCAAGAACAAGATCAGTGCATGGTAAATTAGAGTAAGGAAGGTCTAGCATTTATGGTACTGGCTGCTTATAACCACCACTAGGGGGAACTTAGGAGATGACTGCATACTGATCTAAATTATAATGCAGCATACAGTTAGCTCCCTCTAGTGGTGGCTGCAGGTACTAAATAGCTTTGTTGCCAGTGAAAAGCACTGACAAGTAGTACTGGATAAATCCAGGGGCATTAAGTAGGGGACATTCAGAGTAGAATTTCAATATTTGCAGATGACACTAAACTCTGCAGGGTAATCAATACAGGGGAGCCCCCCGATCTGTCCGGTACACTGCTCCGGCTCCCCTCTGTCCTGTGCTCCGCTCCCCCTCGTGCTCTTGTTCGCTCACCCCCGTGCTCCAATCACCCCCCCCGTGCTCCGATCACCCCCCCTGCACTCCGATCCACCCCCCTCCGTGCTCCGTTCCACCCCCCCGTGCTCCGTTCTACCCCCCCGTGCTCCGTTCCACCCCTCCCGCGCTCCGATTCACCCCCCCATGCTCCGATCCCCCCCCCCCCCGTGCTCCCCCCCACCCTATCATATTTACCGATCCTGCCGGGGTCCGTCCGTCTTCTCCCCGGGCGCCGCCATCTTCCAAAATGGCGGGCGCATGCGCAGTGCGCCCGCCGAATCTGCCGGCCGGCAGATTCGTTCCAAAGTGGATTTTGATCACTGAGATATAATCTATCACAGTGATCAAAATAAAAAAAATAATAAATGACCCCCCCCCCCCCCCTTTGTCACCCCCATAGGTAGGGACAATAAAAAAATAAAGAATTTTTTTTTTTTCCCACTAATGTTAGAATAGGGTTAGGGGTAGGGTTAGGGTTAGGGGTAGGGTTAGGGGTAGGGTTAGGGTTAGGGCTATGGGTAGGGCTAGGGTTAGGGGTAGGGTTAGGGCTAGGGTTAGGGGTAGGGTTAGGGGTAGGGCTAGGGGTAGGGTTAGGGGTAGGGTTAGGGGTAGGGTTTCGGTATGTGCACACGTATTCTGGTCCTCTGCGGATTTTTCCGCTGCGGATTTGATAAATCCGCAGTGCTAAACCGCTGCGGATTTATGGCGGATTTACTGCGTTTTTTCTGCGCATTTCACTGCGGTTTTACAACTGTGATTTTCTATTGGAGCAGTTGTAAAACCGCTGCGGAATCCGCACAAAGAAGTGACATGCTGCGGAATGTAAACCGCTGCGTTTCCGTGCAGTTTTTCCGCAGCGTGTGTACAGCGATTTTTGTTTCCCATAGGTTTACATTGAACTGTAAACTCATGGGAAACTGCTGCGGATCCGCAGCGTTTTCCGCAGCGTGTGCACATACCTTTAGAATTAGGCCATGTGCACACGGTGCGGATTTGGCTGCGGATCCGCAGTGGATTGGTCGCTGCGGATTCGCAGCAGTGTTCCATCAGGTGTACAGTACCATGTAAACATATGGAAACCAAATCCGCTGTGCCCATGGTGCGGAAAATACCGCGCGGAAACGCTGCGTTGTATTTTCCGCAGCATGTCAATTCTTTGTGCGGATTCCGCAGCGTTTTACACCTGTTCCTCAATAGGAATCCGCAGGTGAAATCCGCACAAAAAACACTGGAAATCCGCGGAAAATCCGCAGGTAAAACGCAGTGCCTTTTACCTGCGGATTTTTAAAAAATGATGCTGAAAAATCTCACACGAATCCGCAACGTGGGCACATAACCTTAGGGTTAGGGTTGGAATTAGGGTTGTGGTTAGGGTTGTGATTAGGGTTATGGCTACAGTTGGGATTAGGGTTAGGGGTGTGTTGGGGTTAGGGTTAGGGTTAGGGCTGTGATTAGGGTTATGGCTACAGTTGGAATTAGGGTTGTGGTTAGGGTTAGGGGTGTGTTGGGGTTAGGGTTGTGGTTAGGGGTGTGTTGGGGTTAGGGTTGTGATTAGGGTTGTGATTAGGGTTATGGCTACAGTTGGGATTAGGGTTAGGGGTGTGTTGGGGTTAGTGTTGGAGGTAGAATTGAGGGGTTACCACTGTTTAGGCACATCAGGGGTCTCCAAACGCAACATGGCGCCACCATTGATTCCAGCCAATCTCGTATTCAAAAAGTCAAATGGTGCTCCCTCAATTCCGAGCCCTGACGTGTACCCAAACAGTGGTTTACCCCCACATATGGGGTACCAACATACTCAGGATAAACTGCGCAACAATTACTGGGGTCCAATTTCTCCTGTTACCCTTGTGAAAATAAAAAAATGCTTGCTAAAACATCATTTTTGAGGAAAGAAAAATGATTTATTATTTTCACGGCTCTACGTTGTAAACGTCTGTGAAGCACTTGGGGGTTTAAAGTGCTCACCACATATCTAGATAAGTTCCTTGGGGGGTCTAGTTTCTAAAATGGGGTCACTTGTGGGGGTTTCTACTGTTTAGGCACACCAGGGGCTCTGCAAACGCAACGTGACGCCCGCAGACCATTCCATCAAAGTCTGCATTTCAAAAGTCACTACTTCCCTTCTGAGCCCCGACGTGTGCCCAAACAGTGGTTTACCTCCACACATGGGGTATCAGCGTACTCAGGAGAAACTGAACAACAACTTTTGGGGTCCAATTTCTCCTGTAACCCTTGGGAAAATAAAAAATTCTGGGCTAAATAATTATTTTTGAGGAAAGAAAACATATTTATTATTTTCACGGCTCTGCATTATATACTTCTATGAAGCACTTGGGGGTTCAAAGTGCTCACCACACATCTAGATAAGTTCCTTTCGGGGTCTAGTTTCCAAAATGGGGTCACGTGTGGGGGGTTTCTACTGTTTAGCCACATCAGGGGCTCTGCAAACGCAACGTGACGCCCGCAGAACATTCCATCAAAGTCTGCATTTCAAAACGTCACTACTTCAATTCCGAGCCCCGGCATGTGCCCAAACAGTAGTTTACCCCCACATATGGGGTATCACCGTACTCAGGAGAAACTGGACAACAAATATTGGGGTCAAATTTCTCCTGTTACCCTTGGGAAAATTAAAAAATTCTGGGCTAAATAATTATTTTTGAGGAAAGAAAACGTATTTATTATTTTCACGGCTCTGCATTATAAACCTCTGTGAAGCACTTGGGGGTTCAAAGTGCTCACCACACATCTAGATAAGTTCCTTTCGGGGTCTAGTTTCCAAAATGGGGTCACTTGTGGGGGGTTTCTACTGTTAAGCCACATCAGGGGCTCTGCAAACGCAACGTGACGCCCACAGAGCATTCCATCAAAGTCTGCATTTCAAAACGTCACTACTTCACTTCCGAGCCCCGGCATGTGCCCAAACAGTGGTTTACCCCCACATATGGGGTATCAGCGTACTCAGGAGAAACTGGACAACAAATTTTGGGGTCAAATTTCTCCTGATACCCTTGGGAAAATAAAAAATTGCAGGCTAAAAGATCATTTTTGAGAAAATAATTTTTTTTTTTATTTTCATGGCTCTGCGTTATAAACTTCTGTGAAGCACTTGGGGGTTCAAAGTCCTCACCACACATCTAGATTAGTTCCTTTGGGGGTCTAGTTTCCAAAATGGGGTCATTTCTGGGGGATCTCCAATGTTTAGGCACACAGGAGCTCTCCAAACGTGACATGGTGTCCGCTAATGATTGGAGCTAATTTTCCATTTAAAAAGCCAAATGGCGTGCCTTCCCTTCCGAGCCTTGCCATGCGCCCAAACAGTGGTTTACCCCCACATATGGGGTATCTGCGTACTCAGGACAAACTGGACAACAACATTTGGGGTCCAATTTCTCCTATTACCCTTGGCAAAATAGGAAATTCCAGGCTAAAAAATCATTTTTGAGGAAAGAAAAATTATTTTTTATTTTCATGGCTCTGCGTTATAAACTTCTGTGAAGCACCTGGGGGTTTAAAGTGCTCAATATGCATCTAGATAAGTTCCTTGGGGGGTCTAGTTTCCAAAATAGGGTCACTTGTGGGGGAGCTCCAATGTTTAGGCACAAAGGTGCTCTCCAAACGCGACATGGTGTCCGCTAACAATTGGAGCTAATTTTCCATTCAAAAAGTCAAATGGCGCGCCTTCCCTTCCGAGCCCTGCCGGGTGCCCAAACAGTGGTTTACCCCCACATATGAGGTATCGGCATACTTGGGAGAAATTGCCCAACAAATTTTATGATCCATTTTATCCTATTGCCCATGTGATAATGAAAAAATTGAGGCGAAAAGAATTTTTTTGTGAAAAAAAAGTACTTTTTCATTTTTACAGATCAATTTGTGAAGCACCTGAGGGTTTAAAGTGCTCACTAGGCATCTAAATAAGTTCCTTGGGGGGTCTAGTTTCCAAAATGGGGTCACTTGTGGGGGAGCGCCAATGTTTAGGCACACAAGAGCTTTCGAAACGCGACATGGTGTCCGCTAAAGAGTGGAGCCAATTTTTGATTCAAAAAGTCAAATGGCGCTCCTTCCCTTCCAAGCCCTGCCGTGCGCCCAAACAGTGGTTTACCCCCACATATGAGGTATCAGCGTACTCAGGACAAATTGGACAACAACTTACTTGGTTCAGTTTCTCCTTTTACCATTGGGAAAATAAAAAAATTGTTGCTAAAAGATAATTTTTGTGACTAAAAAGTTAAATGTTCATTTTTTCCTTCCATGTTGCTTCTGCTGCTGTGAAGCACCTGAAGGGTTAATAAACTTCTGGAATGTGGTTTTGAGTACCTTGAGGGGTGCAGTTTTTAGAATGGTGTCACTTTTTGGGTATTTTCAGCCATATAGACCCCTCAAACTGACTTCAAATGTGAGGTGGTCCCTAAAAAAATGGTTTTGTAAATTTCGTTGTAAAAATGAGAAATCGCTGGTCAAATTTTAACCCTTATAACTTCCTAGGAAAAAAAAATTTTGTTTCCAAAATTGTGCTGAGGTAAAGTAAACATGTGGGAAATGTTATTTATTAACTATTTTGTGTCACATAACTCTCTGGTTTAACAGAATAAAAATTCAAAATGTGAAAATTGCGAAATTTTCAAAATTTTCGCCAAATTTCCGTTTTTATCACAAATAAACGCATAATTTATTGACCTAAATTTACCACTAACATGAAGCCCAATATGTCACGAAAAAACAGTCTCAGAACCGCTAGGATCCGTTGAAGCGTTCCTGAGTTATTACCTCATAAAGGGACACTGGTCAGAATTGCAAAAAACGGCAAGGTCTTTAAGGTCAAAATAGGCTGGGTCATGAAGGGGTTAATGGGGATAAATGTAAGGTCATGCACTTGGGTAGAAGAAATAAGATGTATAATTATGCGCTTAATTCTAAAACTCTGGGCAAAACCGTCAATGACAAAGACCTGGGTGTATGCGTGGATGACAAACTCATGTTCAGTGGCCAGTGTCAGGCAGCTGCTACAAAGGCAAATAAAATAATGGGATGCATTAAAAGAGGCATAGATGCTCATGAGGAGAACATAATTTTACCTCTATACAAGTCACTAGTTCGACCACATTTTCCCCAATGTGGAGCTTACTCTTTGCCACATGGGGTTTTTAGTGCCTTCCTCTGGATCAACATGTTAGGGCATGTTAGGTTAGGCTATGGGTTGAACTAGATGGACTTATAGTCTTCCTTCAACCTTAATAACTATGTAACTATGTAACATGCATGGATGCGCCATTGTGTCTAGAATAAAAAACACTGATGGGCCATTAATGTTGATTCAAGCAAAACACTTAACAAGCCGTGCTGGATTAAAACAAAATATTTTGTTTCTTCCAAAACCAGACCCCTTCCTGTCCTACCAGTTGTGTGTGGTACCGCGGCTTGACCTCATTTACTTCCAGGGCAACTACTTTAATTTTCCTTGTCGAAGCTGCTAATATGCAGTTTGATTTTAATCAAAGCTTAGCGGGAATGGAAGGATTGATTTGTGATGGTATCTCTGGAGTAGGACTTTATAGTGTTACAATGAGGGATGGGACTATAGCATGTAATTTACTTTCTTGCTGTGAACAGGTGTGGCTGGGTTTATGGAACTGATCATAGAGATTAAAATCTTAATGACTTTTAAATAGTAAGATGTAAATAAAACAATGTAAGAACATTGAATTTGAAGGCTTGTTCTACTTGGATTATTGTTCTTGGGTCCAATATTGCAAAGAAACATTTCTCCATGAGGAACTGTTACCTGTATCTCAGTGCTCATGTGAGCCGCAGTTCCTCCATGAAGACCACGTCTTGGCAGACTTCTTTGACCAGTAGATGGGTGTAGCTGGGTCCTACTGGTTAGTGCCAGCTCTCTGTGGATGGCACTGCTGGTCATCTTCCAATTTAAAAGGAAGAGAGTATGAAGGGTCTTTTTTCACATGCTGCACTATAATACGTTCCCTTCATCCAAGGTTTCCGATGTTGTCCATTTTTGGTGCTTTTCCAGAAGAGTTTGAACAGTGAAAACCATGTGCGTTGAAATGTTTGTCTGGGAGAGGCCTTGCTGATGCAGTATAACTACCTCGTGTCTTCTTTCTGTGCTCAATCTTGCCACGGTGTATGAGCTTTTGTAGCAGAGTTTCACTGTTCTTCACCCAGTTTGAAGCCTCCTACACAGCGGTATCTCTTTCAGGTAATCCTAGTGTTTCTACCTACATATGAAAAGGATCATTAACTATATCCTTGACTTTGTGCGAGCGTATCGGAAAGAACTGATGCTGTTTAGACGGCAAAGATTGGTCACTGAAAGTATTAATTCGACTTAATGGTTTATTTTTATCAATTAACAAAATGCAAAGTGAATGAACAAAACACTAACACTTCTATTTGTTTTAAAGCTTTCTTACTTTTTATATATATATATATATATATATATATATATATATATATATATATATATAAATAATCTCGGAGAAGATTCATTCAGACTGACAGCCTCACGGTTAAGGTCTTGTGCCGCATTTAATTACAGCACATGTTGTGGTCACGCTCTGCGTCCCTTTAATTTTCCATTATCACATCTGATCTCGCTTCCTTTTGGGTCTTTCTCATAGATATTTCCGCTGCCTGCAGCTCTGAAAATGATATTACTTTAATCTCCATACCCCCCATAATTACAGGGGTCTTCACAGATCATCGTGCGCTCAGGCTCGCCTCTCAGAGTATATGTTTAGTTGTGTATAAGGCCGTGATACCAGATACCTGAGCAGAACACCTGCAAGGAACATTCCCTAAACAGCCACTTATGGTTGTAGTCTTGCTAAACCCCACACAATTGGGGTAAAGATCAGCCCTGTTGGAAAGCCATACATACCAGAATCTTACACAGCTGAGAGTTTGCTACAGTTGTATCCAGTGTGGGAAGAAAACACATCACAAGTCTCTCTAATGACAAGATTGTTACAGTGTATCAGGGTAAGTATCAGTCTGGATAGTTACAACAACTCTCAGCACATAATGACTATTCAAACCAAGCACGAGCGCTCAGTGAACCCTTGGTGCAGCCAAATATTTAAGAGCACCTGTTTATTTTCCATCTACCATTTTTTCCCCCGAAAATAAGCCCTAGCATAATTTTGCAGGATTTTTGGAGTATGTTTGAAATATAAGTCCTACTTAAAAAATAAGCCCTGGTTACAGTCACGGTCGGCAATAGGGGGGATATAATTGGTCATTTGCCTAGGGCCCCACTCTCTTAGGGGCTCCCAGCGTTTTTCTTCTGAGGTTAAGATTCCTTAACTGCAGGAGTCTAGAGGAACTGAAGAGGAGATATGAAGGTTTGTACATGCATGTGTATTATGTGTACACATGTGTATGTGCAGTGTGTGTGTGTGTATGTGTATATATATATATATATATATATCTATATATACACCGTATTTTCCGCTTTGTAAGACGCACTTTTTTTCCTCCAAATTTGGGGGGAAAATGGGGGGTGCGTCTTACAATGCAGATATCAGATATACCTTATTGGTGCTGCCTCTGTGGGTGTCAGATGCTTGCCGCCACACTATCCCCGCCGGTGCTGCCATGTGCTGCTGCTGCCGCCGCGCTGTGTCCCCAGTGCTGCCATGCGCTGGTGCCGCCGCGTTGTGTCACCTGTGCTTGCTGCCACTCTCTGTCCCATGCTGCATGGGGGCTCTGCATTTCCATCCATGCTTTCCTGTGCGGTGGATTCTTTTCGGAAAAATGGCCGCCGGGAGGTCTCGGTAGATGAGATCTCAGCGCTGAAATCTCATCTCCCGAGATCTTGTTGCCGAGATCTCCATCTGCGCATGCGCCGCCCCGCGTCATCGCAGCCACCATCCCCAGTAAGCAATAAGATGCATGGATTATAAGAAGCACCACCATTTTATTAAAAAAAGTTTTTTTCCTATTTTTCTCCTCAAAATTTGGGGTGCGTCTTATAATCCGGCGCGTCTTATAAGAGAAAAATACGGTATATATATGTGTGTGTGTGTGTGTGTGTATAAATATATATATATACATACAGCTCTGGCAAAAATTAAGAGACCACCACATCAAATCCCTGTCATGGGCAGCCCAATCTCCAGACCTGAACCCCACTGAAAACCTCTGGAATGTAATCAAGAGGATGATGGATAGTCACAAGCCATCAAACAAAGAGGAATTACTTAAATTTTTGGGCCAGGAGCAGCGTGAAAGACTGGTGGAAAGCATGCCAAGACGCAAGAAAGCTGTGATTAGAAATCATGGTTATTCCACAAAATATTGATTTCTGAACTCTTCTTGAGTTAAAACATTAGTATTGTTGTTTCTAAATGATTATGAACTTGTTTTCTTTGCATTATTTGAGGTCTGAAAGCACTGGATTTTTTGTTCTGACCATTTCTCATTTTCTGAAAATAAATACATAATTTATTGCTTGGAAATTCGGAGACATGTTGTCAGTAATTTATAGAATAAAAGAACAATTTACATTTTACTCCAAAATGTACCTATAAAGAGAAAAATCAGCCAAACTGAACATTTTGCAGTGGTCTCTTAATTTTTGCCAGAGCTGTGTGTGTGTGTATATATAAACGTGTAATGGCAGTGTGTGTGATAACAGGATTATATTTGAAGAAATGTTGACTTTTTGTTAAAGGATAAATGTGGATTGTTGTTCATGGAAGACAAAGAAAGAAATCACCTGAAAATAAACCCCCATCTTTAGGAACAAAAGTAATATGAGACCCTGTCTTATTTTCAGTGAAACACTGTATCTTTATGAAGTCAGAGCTGTCAATCAGGAAAGGGCGGCTGGAGAAAAAGGGAGAGCTGACAGATGGGAAGGTGTATTTAAATGTTTGGCTGCACGATGAGTGCTTGCACTTGGTTTAACAGTCATTCTGTCCCTTCAAAAATGTTTGTTCAGTAAGTACATTTTTACCAATAGCTCAAAAAGTAGATGACACAAGATCTACCATTCACGATAAGTGATGTCACAGCTCACCTCCTCCTCCTGTACAATGACTGATAACATCTCCATATACAGTAGATCACACAGGATCCACCATTCACAATAGGTGATGGCACAGCTCACCTCCTCCTCCTGTGCAGTGACTGATAACACCTCTGTATACAATAGATAACACAGGATCCGTCATTCACAATAGGTGATGTCACAGCTCACCTCCCCCTCCTGTACAATGACTGATAACACCTCTATATACAGTAGATAACACAGGATCCACCATTCACAATAGGTGATGTCACAGCTCACCTCCTCCTGAACAATGACTGATAACACCTCTATATACAGTAGATAACACAGGATCCACCATTCACAATAGGTGATGTCACAGCTCACCTCCTCCTCCTCCTCCTGTACAATGACTGATAACACCTCTATATACAGTAGATAACACAGGTTCCACCATTCACAATAGGTGATGTCACAGCTCACCTCCTCCTCCTCCTGTACAATGACTGATAACACCTCTATATACAGTAGATAACGCAGGATCCACCATTCATAATAGGTGATGCACAGCTCACCTCCTCCTCCTGTACAATGACTGATAACACCTCTATATACAGTAGATAACACAGGATCCACCATTCACAATAGGTGATGTCACAGCTCACCTCCTCCTCCTGTACAATGACTGATTACACCTCTATATACAGTAGATAACACAGGATCCACCATTCACAATAGGTGATGTCACAGGTCACCTCCTCCTCCTGTACAATGACTAATAACACCTCTATATACAGTAGATAACACAGGATCCACCATTCACAATAGGTGATGTCACAGCTCACCTCCTCCTCCTGTACAATGACCGATAACACCCCTATATACAGTAGATAACACAGGATCCACCATTCACAATGGTGTCTGTTGGGGTGGCAGTGCCTATAGGGGTAGTAGCAGTTATGGGGTGGCGGTACCTATAGGAGTTGGCAGTGCCTTTGGGGAGGCAGTACCTATGGGGTAGCAGTGCCTGTTGGGGTGACAGTGCCTATGGAGGTGACAGTGCCTATAGGGATGGCAATGCCTATGGGGATGGCTGTATCTATGGTGGTGGGTGGTAGTACCTATAGGTCTGGCTTTACATATGGATTGGCAGTGCCTATAGGAGTGGCAGTAGTTATGGGGTGGCAGTACCTATATTAGTGGCAGTACCTCTGGGGGTAGCAGTGCATATGGGGGTGACAGTGCCTATGGGGGAGGCAGTACTTATGGGGGTGGCAGTGCCTATATGAGTGACAGTACTTAAAGGGTGGCAGTACCTATGAGGGTGGCAGTGCTTATGGGATGACAGTGCCTATAGGGGAGGCAGTACCTATAGGGGTGGCAGTGCCTATAGGGATGGCAGTACTTATGGGATGACAGTGCCTATAGGGGTGCTAGTGCCTATGGGGACAGTACTTATAGTGGTGGTAGTGCCTGTTGGGACAGCAGCGGTGGAGCAGCCATGTTAGATGACATAGATTGCTGTAGACTTCTGTGACTCTCTCTTCACCGTCAGGAGAGAATTGTTTTTTTCTGTTTTTTTGTGTTTGTATCTGTCCAAGTCGTACAAATCACTAATAATAGGCGCACTCCCCAACAGCCTGCAGATATAATTTGGGATGATGTCTCTCAACGGGTTTTCTATAAGGGCAAACTTCTCATTTTCTCAAAGTTGACATTGATCAAACCATCAAAGAATCCTTCAGGGAGAACACAATCAGATTTATTCCTCTGACAGGTCGAAGGAGGTCTAATACAGTGAGACTGAGCCGCTGCTGACAAAGTACAGGCATCAAAGGCCTGATAGGGTGTGGGGGGAGGAGGGGAGCGCAGCTGCAGACAAATGTCTGATAGGAAATCTTTATGTGGGAGGACGGGTAGTCATTACACAATAGGGGAAAGTCGGCCAAACTGGCTGTATATACGATGTATGTATACAATGTATATGGGGGTCTCTCCTGACTCTTCCCCCCAGCGTTGGGTAAGGAAGGTTCGACAGCAGTCATCTCTCAGCAGAGTATTACCTTTTCCTCACTGAAAGCATGAACACTCAGACAGCATGTCCACCAAAGCTTTTGGTTCCAAAAGAGTTAATTGCTGTATAATAAAAAAAATCCTCATTTGTTTAATTTTTGCTTGCTGTCAGTGAATGGGAGGGATAAGTAAATTGTGCACAGATGGTGAAAATGGACTTCATGGTGGTAAAACCCAACAATTACCATGGCAGAGTAAGGCTCTGTCTTGGCTTCTGTTTGAGCACGTAGAAGGTTTATGTTGGGAGTATATTATGACATATACCTCCAACACATATAGGCCCCCAAGTCTATCAATACCATAAGAATATCCACATTCAATAGATTTTGGACATTCTCTGTCTCCGCTTAGAAAATGTACGCTCAGATTGGCGTTTATTGAAATGGCGATAATCGGCTAAGAGACACATCTGATGCTGCTTTTCTCCATAGTTTTGGACATGTTCAAGCCTTTTCTGACTTACAACTTACTGGTACATCCCATATTGAGTGCAAATATATGGAGTTGGCTCAGGAGCTGAGCCTTCACCTTATACGGCAATTGTGTTATCCAGTCTGCACTTGCTCCTACCAGCAGAGGTTTGCTCTTCTGATCTTCACCGACATTTATCCGCTCTTCGACGCATCTTCTAATCTTCGGTGCCGCTCATCCGGTCCTCATCGTATCTCCTGATCTTTGCCGTCACTGATTCAATCCTTGTGGCATCTTCTGATCTTCGCTGTTACTCGTCCGGTCCTCGTTGCATCTTCTGATCTTCGCAGTCACTCGTCCGATCCTCGTCATATCTCCTGACCGTCGCCATCACTCGTCAGGTCCTCATCATATCTCTTGATCTTTACTGTCACTTGTCCGATCCTCTTGCACCTACTGAACTTCGCAGTCACTCGTCCTGTCCTCCTCGTATCTCCTGATTGTCGCCATCACTCGTCAGGTCCTTGTCATATCTCATAATCTTTGCTGTCACTTGTCTAATTCTCTTACATCTTTTGATCTTGGCCTGCACTCGTCCAGTCCTTGTTGCATCTTCTGATCTTTGCAAAAACTTGTCCTATCCTCGTCGTATCTTCTGACCAAGCTATCACTTGTCAGGTCCTCATCATATCTCCTGATCTTCGCTGTCACTCGTCCGGTCCTCGTTCTATCTTCTGATCTTCACAGTCACCCTACCGGTCGCCGTAGGATCTTCTGATCCCCATTGTTACACATGTGGTCTTCGAGCATAACTACAGGAATTACCAGTAGCATTTAAGTTACCTGGCTTCTGTGCCCACCATTCTTCCTGCTTTTCCCTCATGGGTCACCGATGGGTTGCTGTACCATTGCCGCCATCTTTTGGTATTCCTGTGAAGCTTCATAGGAGACCACAATTCTCAACATTCTCTGCAAGACTGTAATATTGCATGATATAGAACTACCAATAAAACAATTGCAGGTTCAAGTCCCATAAGGGGGGCATAAAAACGGTATAAAAAGGACTTAAAAAAAGTTTTCAAAAATTTATATAAAAAACACAAAAATTGAGTTACCACTCTTTATCAAATACAACATAAATGAATGTAAAAAAAGGTGTAAAAACCACAAAAACTATTATCACATTTGTAAAAGTCAACTCTATCAATAGATAAAATCAAATAATCTGTAGAATGGACCCCAAAATTAGTGAATTTTTAGTTAACGCACCTCCATGAAAAATGCAATTAAAAGTGATCAAAACATCGTTTGTGTCCCAAAAAGTAATACATAAAAACATCAGCTTAGCACACAAAAAAACAAGCCCTAACATGGCTCCATCCATGGAAAAATAAAGAGGTCCAGTTCTAAGAAAGTGGCCATTGAAACCACATTGTTTGTTTTTTTTTACAAAGTTCTGAATTTCTTTTACCACTTTAATTAAAAAGTTTGATATCACGGTAATCATTCTGACCTAAACAATCAAATCATTCTTGCCACACAATGAATGCGGTAAAAACTAAACACAAAAAAAAGAACAATGTTGGAGTTGCATTTTTCTCAATTTTTCACCCCCTTTGGAATATTTCCAGTCCATTATACGGTAAAATGAATGTTACCATAAAAAAAAAATAATAAACTACAACACGTCCTGCAAAAAAGCCCTCCTACAGCTTTGTCGAAGGAATAATATAAAAAATGTGGCTCTTGGAAGAAGGGGAGGAAAAGAGGAAGGTGCAAAAACCAAAATTGGTCACTTAGTCAAAACCAGCATGATGTTCCGTTCGTACATACATTTTATGGAATTGGTCCCATAACCCCTCACTATGTATGATCTGTTCACTGGGTGGGATGGGGGGTTCATTACTTTGCAATCCCCCCATAAGCTGTTAACCAGTGAGCAGAATATACGGTACATAAAAAAGATGAAGAAAAATGGCACAAAAACTTCAAAAGCCGAAAAGTCTATCTCTCCTCTGAATGTAACCCAAATGTATAATCTTGAAAGACAGACCGCCGGAGGCTGAGGATCATATTCAGATGCTGTACATATTAGTGAAAACACGAACAGATGACGGGAACAAAACTTCAAAGGTAAAATAAAAAAATAAAAAAATGTAAAAAATGCCAAATTTGCAGCCTCCTCGGTATCTCGTTATTTGCTAGATATAAAATAAAAGCGTAAAAAAGAGAAATGTGGTGGAAACAGACTCCGAATAAGAGATAGTGCTTATGCTATGCATTCTCTTAAAGGAATTGTCCATCGTTATAGCATAAGCTTTATTTTTCTTTTCTCGCTTGTCTGTTGCCCTGTCTCTGGAATTGTTTAGTTACGCCACCTCAGGGGAAATAAAGAATTACATACTGCTCATTGAAATAATGTAGATATGCCACCACTTTAGGATTGATGGACATCCAACCTCCAGGGCCACCACCAATTCTAGAAATGGAGGGACTACACAGGGCTGGTCTAATGCTGCATCCCCCATTATCTGCAGCATTCAGGTTAATAAGGTCGGAGTATAGTTTTGCTAGGTAAGATAGTCGCTATGCAGGGACTATAGGAATAGGGAACATCAACACTACTTCTTCTTCATTCTCACAATTTCTTTAGGAGACTTCTTTAAATAGTCACATCAATTTCAAAACCTTTAGCAGAAATCTGCTTCTTTCTCCACTTATGAGCCACTTCTTATCCTTTTTTCTGCCTCCTGAACTCATCATTTATCCGGAAAAACTGCTAAAAAAAAAATCATAATTCTTGGTCAAAATAAATAGACTATTATCTCACTGAGGGATTAGAGTACACATCTGCCTATTGAGGACTATGGAGAGGAGAGGAAGAGGAGGATGTAGGAGCAAAGTGAGAGGTAATAAGAGGCAGACTACACTTCTAAGTACTGCGGTATCATGTCCTCCATGCTGCTGATGCTGTTTTTGAACATGATATAGGAGAGCAGGAATCTCAATGTCTGTGTGTGCTGTGTATAGGAGACATCTTAGCAGCTATTCTCCACCCACCAGCTCAGAGACAACCGAAAACCAGAGATAGAGCCTGCAGAGGTGAAAACTGGTAACAGATGCAGGATACAAGTCATATAATGGCCAGAAAAAGTGTTAATGATCATAAATATCAAGAGTCATTTGAAATGATGCTTTAAAATTTCATGATTCATGAAGGAGGATGTATGTACACAGCTCTCTACATTCTGTAACAAGACGAGTCTCGAGTGGTAGTCATCTAGCCTTCGCGATAAAACCAGAAGGATCCACACGGAGAAGCGATCGATCTTTAAATTTTTTCACATGCTCTATACTTAGGCTGTGAGCCACAAGAGAGGGCACCAAATCCCCCCTCAAAGGTTGGACATCTACTCCGAGGACCTCACCGAGGAACATTAACCTTTCACAAAGGAGGACCTCACTGATCTAAAAATATCGACAACTTTCCCGAACACTTCAGGGATAGGGAAGGGGGATTTGAAGTTCAGAGATTTTGTTGTCTTTGTTCTGTTAAGGCTTCATGTACAAAGTTGCTGCTTTGAAATGGAGAAAATATAGAAAGCTGTGTCTACCATTGATCGTTTTTTTACCCTTTATGGAATCTATTTAGAGGGGTTCTAAAGATACTCTTTGCAATGACTTCATCTTCCTTGTCCAATATCGTTAAAAAATTTTTTTTTTTTAAATTGAAAAAGAAAATTAACTACCGTATTTTTGTCTAAGGAGACATATTTACTTTACCCCTTTATTCCCCTTTCTAATATTGCTGTCAATAGCACACATGCCCTAAAGTCATCTATGGTGCTCTTTGATAGTTGAGTGATGAAAAAGGGGCCATTATTTATTTTTTTACAGGAAGGACATATATTTTTTTTGAGTATGAGAACCTCTTTCAATACTTCACAGTTTAGGTTGTAGATGCTGTAATGATACTTTGAGTATTTAGTGCTGACCTGCTGAAGAGCGGAGATGACCGGTATTGTTGGCGTGATATGTTTTGAGGGTCAAGGACACGAGGAATGTAGCAGATTCTGGATTTCAAAGGACAGGCTCAGGTTTTGAAGATATGTCCTCAGGCTTTTAGGCCCATGGTTGTGTCCTACCCTTTGGTTTAGAGGAATAATCTGGAAGAGGAGAACCTGAGTTGTTGAGCTCGGAGCCGCCAACTGAGCACTTGTGACCTTTTTGTACATTCACACTTTTTCGATGCTTAATATTTCATAGGTGTTTAAATGCTCTGTAGATCGCTTTGGTCAGGGTCCTTAGACCCCCTCTGCATGCAAAAGCGCTAAGTTCAGGAGACAGAAGATCTCAGCTCCTGCATCAGCGCCCACAGAGCCGTGTGCGGGCAGAATAGACAATCTCTGGATGTCTGTGAGCACTCTTGTCTGCTGAATGGTGCATTTTTTGACAAGTATTTTCATCGATTGGTGGGTTTGTGTGATCTGCAGGAGATTTGGAACTCTGTATCAGAAATATAGAGCTCGCTCTGATTTGAAAGTATATCCAATCTTCTGGGAAGACATTCTACAAGATTTTGGAGATGTCTGTGGAAAATTTTGCCCTTTCATCCAGAAGAGGTATAAGGAACACTGTGACTGATATAGCTCACTCAGTACGCGTGTTCCGCAATGTCCCAGATGCGCGGGGCTGGGCAGCGCACAGAATGCTTACAGGGACGGGACTCGACCGCTGACGTGCAGGACCTGTGGCTTGTGACTGCAAGGGGCAGAACCGGAGGTGGAGGAATCAAATACAAGCCAAGTGTCAGAAACCGGAGAGGGCAGCAGATGTACCAAGGGGACAGGCAAATGGGTCAGGATGGAGCAGAAGTCAGTAACCAGGCAAATGAATGAGCAGTACCGATTCAATAGACAAAAGGAAAATGAGGGACAGAAGCGGGTCAATAACAGGAAACATACAAAAGCAGGCAGAAGTATAACTGACAAAGACCGGAACCCATCTGAGGCCATTTAAAGCCCTCTTAAAGCCAGAGAGAGGCCAAAAAGCCTTAACCCCTGAGGTACCAGCCAAAACTTCCAAATAAACCATGACAAGAGGATTTGTTCAGTCAAACACTCACGGTGGAGGAGGGGACGGGATCACAATCTCCTGTCTAGTTCATTCCAGGCTTTGGACATGTTCTTCCTCGCCAAACTCCTCCAACCATGTCTGTATTGACCTTGTGCACTGGGTGCAGTCATAGACCATAGCATTATCCCTCCTCCACCAAATTAACATAGTAACATAGTTAGTTAGGCCGAAAAAAGACATTTGTCCATCCAGTTCAGCCTATATTCCATCATAATAAATTCCCAGATCTACGTCCTTCTACAGAACCTAATAATTGTATGATACAATAATACAGTCAGGGGGTAGCTTTATCCTAGCATCCACAACATTCAGACTCGTTCCTCAGATGCCAGACAGAGAACTGTGATCTGTCACTGCACAGAATACGTCTCCTCCAGAGTCGAGTGGTGGAGGCTTTACACCACTCCATTTGACACTCGGCATTGTGCTTGGTGATGTTGGTACAGCTGCGAAGCCATAAAGTTTCCAGTGGGGGTGCAGTGTTTGTGATGTTGTTAATGCCAGAGGTGGTCTGGACCCCGCAGTTATGGAGTCAACAGAGCCTTGGTGACTTTTCTTCCCTCTGCTTCTCAGAACTCAGCCCCCCGCTCTGTAACATTATGGGGTCTCCACTTATTGGCCGAGTTGCTGCAGCTATTTCCACTTCTCAAAAATAACACTTATGGATGATGGGGAAGATTTAGGAGGAAGAAATGTCATGAACAGACTTGTTACATCGATAGCTCCTATTACAGGATCGCTCTGGAGCTGAATGTTATACATAGGGGGCTAAGGGCCGAAGGTTATACATGGAGTGAGGGGACAAATGTTATGCACAGGGGGCAAGGGACCGAATGTTATACACCGAGGGCGAGGGTAAGGATGTTATACACTGGGGGCGAGAATCTGTATGTTATACACTGAAGGCGAGGGGCCAGAAATTTAACACCAAGGGGTTATGAGCACAGACGTTATACACTGGGGACAATGGAACGGATAATATACACCGGGGGTAATGGGTGCTATACACTGGTGTCGCAGGGCCAAATGCTGTTCACCGTGGGTGAGGGGCCGGATGTTATACACCGGGAAGCAATGGAGCTGGATCTTATACTACAGGGGCAGTGGGACCAGATGCTGTACACCAAGGGAAATGGGGCCAGACAGGGCTGCCACTAGAAATTTCGGGGCCCCATACTGGCAAAATTTTCGGGGTCCCCTTGAGACTCCACCCATGCTCCACCCCAGCCCCGCTTCCACGCTCCACCCCTCGAACTGTCCACAGTCCCACCGCTCTCTCTTGGAAAAACTCCACTTCTCACCTATCACACATTAACAGTTCCCATCACCAGATCACACATATAGCCAGCAGCTTTTGTTTTGGCCAAAAGATTTTTTAAGCCGCCACCATAACACGGTAGACACTTTTGGCCGGGCCCTACTCTACTGTAACCTATTAAATATTTGTTAAAATATGCAATACAATTTAGGTATATTTTTATTTATTTTTCAATGTTTAAAATGACCAATAATATCACATACAAGGAACAAATACCACAACACCATGTCCAGACCACATATTACCACCACAGTGAGCAAATAATATCACATACAAGGAACAAATACCACAACACCATGACCAGACCACATATTACCACCACAAAGTGACCGAATACTACAATTCTGATCAGTAATTAAAAAAAAAGCACCATACTATCACCATAAGTGCCATTATACACAGGAGATCTGTACTTAGTATGCAGTGTCTGTGTACAGATAATACAGTGATCACTAGTGAAATTATACACAGGAGCTCTGTATATAGTATACAGTGTATAGTGTCAGTGTATAGGTAACACACTGACTCACCAGTGACGTCTCTAGGTGAAGTCCTTCATCTTTCATCCAGCACAGACCACCATCATTTCATCCAGCCAGGACTCGTTTCTGCAGGAAATAACACAGTTATCTCGAGCTCCGCTTGTAGAATACATTACTTAATTTTTCACAACTTCTACATTACACCACATGAAGAAAAAGAGGCAACATAGTATCACTCTATACAGTAACAGGACTGCCCCCTCATTTAAAACAGTATACTCAAAAAATAAAAAATACATCACTGCAGTAATAATATCCCTAAATTAGCCCCTATGGTAATAATATTCCCCATCCTGGCCACCGTGTGTCTCATTCCTGGCGTCAGCCATATGTTCTCACATCCTGCCCTCATGAGTATCCATTCTGCCCTATATGATCTCCCCATCCTGCCCCATATGATCACCCCATGTGATCTCTCCATCCGGCCCCATCTGACTGTCTCCATCATATCCATCCTGCCCCATGATCCTGCACGATCTGTCTCCAATTCTGCCCCCAGTGTCTCCAATCATGCCCCATGTCTCCATTCTGCCCCCTATGTTTCCAACCATGCCCCTGTGTCTGCAATTCTGCCACTTGTCTCCAATTATGCCCCCTGTGTCTCCATTCTGCCCCATCTGTCTCCAATCCTCCCCCATCTGTCTCCAGTCATGCCCCCATGTCTTTCATCCTGCCCCGTGTCTCCAATCATGCCCCGTATCTCCATTCTGCCCGGTGTCTCGCATTCTGCCCCAATGTCCAGCATTCTGCCCCAATGTCCAGCATTCTGCCCCCGGGTCTCACAGTCTGCCCCTGTGTCCAGCATTCTGCCCCTGTCACTGTGTCCAGCATTCTGCCCCTGTCACTGTGTCCAGCATTCTGCCCCTGTCACTGTGTCCAGCATTCTGCCCCTGTCACTGTGTCCAGCATTCTGCCCCTGCCACTGTGTCCAGCATTCTGCCCCTGTCACTGTGTCCAGCATTCTGCCCCTGTCACTGTGTCCAGCATTCTGCCCCTGTCACTGTGTCCAGCATTCTGCCCCTGTCACTGTGTCCAGCATTTCTGCCCCACTGTGTCCAGCATTCTGCCCCACTGTCCAGCATTTCTGCCCCACTGTGTCCAGCATTTCTGCCCCACTGTGTCCAGCATTTCTATCCCACTGTGTCCAGCATTTCTGCCCCACTGTGTCCAGCATTTCTGCCCCACTGTGTCCAGCATTTCTGCCCCACTGTGTCCAGCATTTCAGCCCCACTGTGTCCAGCATTTCTGCCCCACTGTGTCCAGCATTTCTGCCCCACTGTGTCCAGCATTTCTGCCCCACTGTGTCCAGCATTCTGCCCCACTGTGTCCAGCATTCTGCCCCACTGTGTCCAGCATTTCTGCCCCACTGTGTCCAGCATTTCTGCCCCACTGTGTCCAGCATTTCTGCCCCACTGTGTCCAGCATTTCTGCCCCACTGTGTCCAGCATTTCTGCCCCACTGTGTCCAGCATTTCTGCCCCACTGTGTCCAGCATTTCTGCCCCACTGTGTCCAGCATTTCAGCCCCACTGTGTCCAGCATTTCTGCCCCACTGTGTCCAGCATTTCTGCCCCACTGTGTGCAGCATTTCTGCCCCACTGTGTCCAGCATTTCTGCCCCACTGTGTCCAGCATTTCTGCCCCACTGTGTCCAGCATTTCTGCCCCACTGTGTGTCCAGCATTTCTGCCCCATTGTGTGTCCAGCATTCTGCCCCACTGTGTGTCCAGCATTTCTGCCCCACTGTGTCCAGCATTCTGCCCCACTGTGTGTCCAGCATTCTGCCCCACTGTGTGTCCAGCATTCTGCCCCACTGTGTCCAGCATTTCTGCCCCACTGTGTCCAGCATTTCTGCCCCACTGTGTGTCCAGCATTTCTGCCCCAGTGTGTCCAGTATTTCTGCCCCACTGTGTGTCCAGCATTCTGCCCCACTGTGTGTCCAGCATTTCTGCCCCACTGTGTGTCCAGCATTTCTGCCCCAGTGTGTCCAGTATTTCTGCCCCACTGTGTGTCCAGCATTCTGCCCCACTGTGTGTCCAGCATTTCTGCCCCACTGTGTGTCCAGCATTTCTGCCCCACTGTGTGTCCAGCTTTCTGCCCCCCCCCCCGTGTCCAGCTTTCTGCCCCCCCCCCGTGTCCAGCTTTCTGCCCCCCCTGTGTCCAGCTTTACTGCCCTGCCCCCCCCCCTGTGTCCAGCTTTCTGCCCCCCCTGTGTCCAGCTTTCTGCCCCCCCTGTGTCCAGCTTTACTGCTCTGGGCCCCCCCTGTGTCCAGCTTTCTGCCCCCCCCCCCCCGTGTCCAGCTTTCTGCCCCCCTGTGTCCAGCTTTCTGCCCCCCCTGTGTCCAGCTTTCTGCCCCCCCTGTGTCCAGCTTTACTGCCCTGGGCCCCCCCTGTGTCCAGCTTTCTGCCCCCCCCTGTGTCCAGCTTTACTGCCCTGGGCCCCCCCCTGTGTCCAGCCTTCTGCCCCCCCCCCCCCCCCCCGTGTCCAGCTTTCTGCCCCCCCCCCCGTGTCCAGCTTTACTGCCCTGGGCCCCCCCTGTGTCCAGCTTTCTGCCCCCCCTGTGTCCAGCTTTACTGCCCTGGGCCCCCCCTGTGTCCAGCTTTCTGCCCCCCCCCCCTGTGTCCAGCTTTACTGCCCTGGGCCCCTGTGTCCAGCTTTCTGCCCCCCCTGTGTCCAGCTTTCTGTCCCCCTGTGTCCAGCTTTACTGCCCTGGTCCCCCCCCTGTGTCCAGCTTTCTGCCCCCCCTGTGTCCAGCTTTACTGCCCTGGGCCCCCCCTGTGTCCAGCTTTCTGCCCCCCTTGTGTCCAGCTTTACTGCCCTGGGCCCCCCCTGTGTCCAGCTTTCTGCCCCCCCCCCTGTGTCCAGCTTTCTGCCCCCCCCTGTGTCCAGCTTTCTGCCCCCCTGTGTCCAGCTTTACTGCCCTGGGCCCCCCCCCCCCCCCCCGTGTCCAGCTTTCTGCCCCCCCTGTGTCCAGCTTTACTGCCCTGGGCCCCCCCTGTGTCCAGCTTTCTGCCCCCCCTGTGTCCAGCTTTACTGCCCTGGGCCCCCCTGTGTCCAGCTTTCTGCCCCCCCCCCTGTGTCCAGCTTTCTGCCCCCCCCCCCTCCCCCCCGGCGGCGCTTGCCTCTTCTCCGCCGGTCCCCCGCTGCCGCCTGCCTCTTCTCCTCCGCCGGGTCCCTCGTCGTCCGGTGGCCCCCGCTGCCTCTTCTCTGCTCCCTCCGCCGTCCACGTGGTGTCACACCGCCGCACGCTGCTCTGCTCTGGTCCCGGAATGAGGAAGTGGAGCAGGGCAGCGTGTGATGTCACTAACTTGCGGCGGGCGGGCTCATGATGCACCGCGGGCCCGGCCGCCTTAAAGGTACAACAGGCTCATTTACAGACAGGCACAGCACAGTGGCACTGGCAGCCGCAGCCTGAATAAAAATGTCAGGCTCCTCATCACCGGGCCCCATACGGCAGTGATGCCTGTAATGCCCTGATGGCGGCCCTGGGGCCAGATATTATACACTGGGGGCGAGGGGATGGATGTTATATACCAGGGGGAAATGGAGCCAGAAGTTATACACCAGGGGCAAGGGGCTGGATGTTATACACCAGGGGGAAATAGAGCTGGGTATTATACACCGGGGGCGAGGGGCTGGATGTTATACACCAGGGGGAAATGGAGCAAGATGTTATACACTGGAGCCGAGGGGCTGGATGTTATGCACCAGGGGTTAAATGGTTCCAGGTATTATACACCGGAGGCGAGGGGCCGGATGTTACATACCAGGGGGAAATATAGTGCCAGGTATTATACACCGGAGGCGAGGGGCCGGATGTTACATACCAGGGGAAAATGGTGCCAGGTATTATACACTGGAGGCGAGGGGCCGGATGTTACATACCAGGGGGAAATGGAGCCACATGTTATACACCGGGGGCGAGGGGCTGGATGTTATACACCAGGAGGATATGGAGCCACATGTTATACACTGGAGCCGAAGGGCTGGATGTTATGCACCAGGGGTTAAATGGTGCTAGGTATTATACACCGGAGGTGAGGGGCCGGATGTTATATACCAGGGGGAAATGGAGCCACATGTTATACACTGGAGCCAAGGGGCTAGATGTTATGCACCAGGGGTTAAATGGTGCTAGGTATTATACACCAGAGGCGAGGGGCTGGATGTTATATACGAGGGGGAAATGGGGCCAGGTATTATACACCGGAGGCGAGGGGCTGGATGTTATATACGAGGGGGAAATGGGGCCAGGTATTATACACCGGAGGCGAGGGGTCGGATGTTATATTCCAGGGGAAATGGTTTGACGGAAAAACCTGAATTCAATGATTGAGACCTATGTAACACCACTTTTCTCCAAATAGTGAATATTAAGATCAGAAATAAATGAATGCAGAGTCTTGTATCCGCAAACAACTTTGTGAAATAAGGAGCAGATTCTCTTTATGGAATTGTGCTAATCCCGGCCTGAATGTGTGTACGGTCCGATCATATGTCACTTGGCATTAGACAAGTGTGAAATATGATTATAGAAGTGAATAAACATAAAGTTGAGGCGCTGCTGTATATGGCGGGTTCATCTCACAAAGAGCAGAATCCATCAGTCAGATGGAAGTGCTCAGTGACGGGGCCAGCGCTGATTTAGGAGACGACGTGCAGGTTTGCATTACCGATCTGTACGCGCATTAATCCGTGCGTCAGCCAGGTACCGATTACAATTTAGTCCCAGCCATAAAGTTATAGAATGTGGATATTAAATGGAAAATAAACCCGATGTATAAACTGGATTTCATCCACTTTATTGTTGTGTAAATCTCCAGTATAACACATGGATATGGAATTCTGCAAACACTTATTTCCGGTGTGTTTGGATTTTACGACGGCCATACCTCGGGAAAGGGCTGAAACACAGCAACATGATGCATGATGACATTCGTATAAAAAAGTGATCTGGAACTGGGACAAGATGAACCTACATTGAGGCCATTTCTCTCTAGGATCCCCAGTGCTGCCGCGGAGTGCCGCACCCTGGCACTGCCATGTGCACCCACATATACCCATGATACCATGCAAATCCATATACTGCACATTTATTGCTTAAAAGTGGATAAATATTCTTAAAATACGTATTTAATACCCATATAATACACATATAGTTATACACATGGTGAAGTGGATTGTCTGAGCCCTTGTTCCAGATGAGCAGCACGGACAGATGCGGCGGTGCAGCGGAGCGGAAAGGAAGGAATAATGGAAGCTGTAATGGCTGCTTGGCGTTTGGAGGAGTAGAGAAGTAGACTACAAGGAAGTCTGAGACTCAGCAAAGGGAGACCGATGAAGCATAGTGAAGATAACGGCATAGCGGAGAAGACTTTGTGGTAATGCATAGTTTGCCACAGAGTCCTGAGTAACAATGACCAGTGATGTAGCAGAACCCAGCAGTGCAGCAGAGTTTAGTAATCGAAGTGAATAAATAATGCAATGTGCTAGAGACCAGCATTGTAGGCAAATTGAGTTGGTCAGGTGGTTGAGTGTTATGATATAGCAGAGCCAAGCAATGAAGCAGAGTTAAGTAGGTGAGGTGACTTAATGTGGACATGTAGCAGAACCCGACAATGCAGCAGAGTTGAATAGGTCAGATGAATCACTATGGCATAGCAGAGACCAGCTAAAGTAGTACCGTAGTTAAGATGCCAAGTATCTGACTACTCTGTGGCATGCCGCAACCTGATCTGGCGTAGAAGGCCTGACAGCAGAGGCTGAAACAGTAGCGTAACACTGCATATCCATATAATACTCATTTCTAGCCATATAATACTCATAAATACATTAAAAATACAAATGTGTCTTGGCATGCTTTCCATCAGTCTTTCACATGGCTTCTGGAGCAAAAATGTAAGCAGTTCTTCTTTGTTTGATGTCTTGTGACTATCCATCTTCCTCTTGATTACATTCCACAGGTTTTCAGTGGGGTTCAGGTCTGGAGATTGGGCTGCCCATGACAGGGATTTGATGTGGTGGTCTCTTAACTTTTGCCAGAGCTGTATGTGTACCCATAAATACCCTATATTACTCACTTATAGCAATGGAATATCCAAATAATACCCATATATGTATAACCTATAATACCTATTTATGCCCGTATCATGCTCATAAATACCCATGTTATAGAGATATATTCTTTTGATACCCATGTATAGCCATATGATACCCATTTATAGCCATGTGAGACTCATCCATACTTAGAATACTAATATATACCTGTAGAGACACGAGGGTACACTCGTCTGCTGGCCTGGCTGTCTTTAGAAACACCGCACGGCCGGGTCTCATCCCACTGAACTCCCGCACTCCTTCCCCATGGGCAGAACACTACTCAGACAACACACACAGTGAGAGTACCACCCTCCAGTAAAACTTTATTGGGTCCCCAACAATTAAAAGTAGGTATTGCATTCCCAGCAAGGACTCAAGATGGTGCAAGTGAGAGTCTCACCCTTCTGCTGGCTTACCAGGGATTAGAACCTAAACAACTTTGGGGCCTCCAGCACCAGCTATGCCAACCAGCAGCACCCACTTTTGGCGGTCACCCACTGAGAGGAGGTAGCGACAAGCTTAGGAACCTGACCGACCACAGATAGGTATGTGGCCAGGTGACCGGATTGTCCCAACCTAGGTTATCCAAGCGAATTAATGGGCTCAGTGTTGGACAGTGGAACAGTACTGTAATCCGCCAGCTGGAAGCATGGTCCCTGAAGTCCAGTAGAAAACACCGGTAACATGAGCAGGTCCTTTTTTATATCTCTTAGCTCCCATTTCAGGGCATTGTGCTCCACAGAATTGGGGGTAGATAATCATGGCTATTCCTTCATTGTTCGCTAGATCAATTAGTCTGTATAATTGGTCCCCAAATAATGTAGACTAGTACGCTGCAGGGCGCTGATGCAATGTAATCAGCAGGCATTCTACAAATTAACATACAAAAAGGGTCACACGAAACAATGGCTTATGTCCCTTGATTTGCTTAACAAGAAATAGTACGTCTGGCATAATTACGAATGGTTGACCCCCCGCACAGGTGGTCAGATTTTCCTCATTGATGCTGAGTCGTCACAATACCCAAATAATACTCTTACATAACCAAGCGACACACAGACAATTCCCTTTTTTAACCAGTTTTGTAAATCATTTTTTTCTAAGGAAACACAATGTCATCTAAATATATAATATAAAATTGTGCCTTGGGCATCCAGGGCTGTTCATATGTTCAGAGGAAACCGACCGCAGCTTGATTTTTCTCTTTATTTTCAGTAGTATTTCTTATGTAAAGCGACCCCCTACCTGCAAATTTCCAGTGTCAAAATGTATTTTATTTATTAGGAATGAAAAACAAGAGGCACTGCCGAGAACGAACCTCCTGGAGAACATCTGAAGGCCACCCAGTTCCTCCTGACACTTAAAAGGCGTCTAAAAGGCTTTGACAACCCGCATAATCCATGTACTTGTTGTCAGCTCGTTGCTTTTGCTAAGTTTGATACGTAAGTTTCAAAGGCTGACATAAGAGGGACGCAGACTTGGGATTTATGACGGAGACGTTCTTCGGCCACATACAAATGTATTCAGCAGTGCTCAGGTTCCTGGAAAGTCACGTAGCAAAAATATGAAATAAAATTACATAATTCTCCATATAATTCAACACTAATGCAAACAGAAAATAAATGGCAGTCACAGTACCTGACCCCCAAGAAAATCGTCCAATACATGTGTAATATATAAGAGAGCCACCGACAACATGGACATGAAAAATGCAACTTATCGAAGAGTATTAGCCGCCGTTGAAGTATCGGGAGGAACTTTGTGCTCCTCAGATGTTCTCCAGATGGTCCATCCTCAGTAATGCCTCCTTGATTTCATCCCTAATAAATGAGATATACCATATATATAGGAGGACCTAACATATCCATCAGATATGTATCTGCTGAGCCAAAAACCTACAAATTTAAGGGGCAGGTAAGATCCAGAATTAATAAGTCTATGGTCAACAGGGTTTTTCTCAGTTTTTGCAGCTTTATTGGTGCATTTTTTTTGGGGGGGGGTGAAGATTACATATGTGATTTGTCCACAATATATGTTTAATAAAGTTTGTTTTGTTCCCCAAACACGGTACAAAAAATGCAAAAGGCAGATTTGCAATTTTTCATTGCTTTTTAAGGGTGAACTAAAAGGCTGCAAAAACGCTGAAAGATTTGACACACTGCAGATATCAAAAACGCAGAAAAGTCAAAAGGCATGGCTTAGACTTACCACTGGAATTTCCATGCGGTGGATATCTTGGAAGCAGGATGAATGGAACGCCGATCTGAGCAGAGGAGGCACCGAGTGAGGTGTTTGTACATGTGAAATGTACCGTATACAGCAGTCTCAGGTTAGAGCCCCATAGCCAATCGATAAATGTCAGCCAAGCTTACCGATTTTCCTCTAAAGTGTATGAGGACCTCCTGAGTCTCCCCCCAAAAGATGATGTCAGGGTAGAGAAGAATCAACAGACAACCTTGTTCAGCGTGTAGATAAGTCTCTGCCAGATTAGAGCGCTTCAATGTTTGGGGGTGTTGGGGAAAGTTGCTAACGGGAGAATAGCTACTTAATATGTACGGTTAGCTTTATGGGGGAGGTTTCCGCTGCAGCAAGTTGTTTCTCCAACCAGAAAAAAAACAGCGTAAGCTCCTCATACATCAAGCTTATTGTTCTACATGCACCAGCACTGGATGGGGGGCTAAAACTGTATATGTTATAGGATATATGATGACTTTCTATGTTATGTTGGTCAGATCACATTCCGCAAGCTAAATGCGTCATATTCACTAGCAGTGAGGCTGGGGCAACTAAACGGCTTCATATGATGATTTTTTGGGTTGCATTGGTCCTAGCTTCCTCCCCAAACTTACTAATTCACGTGAACCAAAGGGGGGCAAATTGTATATACCTGTTGAGACACACAATGACTTTGTGTATTGGATCCACCTTTTTCTCCAAGGTTTTTGCTTCACTAGTAGTAGAAGGGTGGGAACTGGGAAGGTCAATAGATACCCTCAGAAATATGTGAGGACATAATATCTTCTATTGATACTGTTGTATATTTTTTGGTGGTTTTCTTTTTCTTTTTTTCCTAAAATCCCGTCCTGACTGGCAGGAGACTCAAAAGTTCCATTTCATCAGATCCTTATTGACCGGCTACTTGTTTGTTTTGTAGCGAGACGCTTAAATCTGTCAAATAGCTCTTGCAAGATTTATCCGTCGCCGTTCCCTCGAGATCCTCGTCCACTGTCAGCCGAAATATATTTCCTCCGTCAACAGACCTGTGTCCAGATCGGATTTGCTCTCGAATGTGTCAATAGGCAAGCCCGTAGATTGGAGAGGAAATTAAGTCTGGCAACGGTCTATATTATCCCACTGACTTAAAAATGGAAATTTCATTTTATTTTTATTAGTTGCCGCACGCCCGCACCTAAAATTGGCAGATTAAGAGGAAAAATGAAAAGGTCTGTAGCGTAGCGAAGGGTGAAGGGACGTGAGCGCCTCTTACTCGCGGCTTATCTCGCGTCTTGTAGCCACAGATGAAAGAATCCACAATAAACAGATTTTCGGCTGGAATCTGATGGTCGCTCTGAATATAAACACGTGAGGTCACTGACTTCAGAGATGGCGGCTGATAATATCGTCCTGTTTAGCAGGAGCGGGCGCCGAGGGTCGAGTGTCTTGTTTCATGTAGGCATTCTCCTCTATAAGACAGGTTTAGATAAATCTAATCATTCTCCTTTTGCCAGACCTGTAGGTTCCCACCTCGGCAAATATCATTTTTGCCTATTTATTTGGCATTTTAGTAACAGGTCTATCATCATAAAGGGGTTGTCTAATACAGAAAACACATTTTCACAGACCCCGGTAGAGAATTCTGAGTCAATAGAGGGCGAGGGTCTTCTGTTCTGGATACTCGTCTCTAAGCCAAAATAGAGAGTCAATTACGAAGAGCGTCTCCCTCTCTGGAGGACTGGTCCCGTTCTACATTGTACAAAGTACCCATAGAATGGAATGGACCATATGTAATGCTTAAAGGGACTCTGTCACCTGAAATTGGAGGGAACAATCTTCAGCCATAGGGGCGGGGTTTTCGGGTGTTTGATTCACCCTTTCCTTACCCGCTGGCTGCATGCTGGCCGCAATATTGGATTGAAGTTCATTCTATATCCTCCGTAGTAAACGCCTGCGCAAGGCAATCTTGCCTTGCGCAGGCGTGTACTATGGAGGACAATTTCAGGTGACAGAGTCCCTTTAATTTCCCCCTGTGATGACGCTGTAGTGAAACTGAACACTTGCTGTTAGGATTTCTAAAATAACCTACAGGGAAAAATATAACTACTGAGCCAAAGTAAAATGTATAATGTTTATTAGTAATGAATAAAAAGACAAGACAAATTCTTTAAAAAATACAAAAATGGTGGAGATGGAAAACAGGAGTAGCCGCCGGTGTGAAGCCATACAGGTCACAGATGAATCCAAATTATATAACAAAAAAATAATCCATACATAATATGTGTAGTGTCCAAATAGTTAAATAAATCTAATCGGTTGAAGAATATTATTGAATGGACATATACATGATTAATAAATAAAGTGCTGTGCAAAAGATGTTATAAAGAGGATTTCATCATCATAATAAAGATGTATATACATATATGCCAAATGTAATATTTTGCACCATATTGCAAGGTCAGCAACAGAAGTCCTATGCTAAACTGTCCAGGTAATAAATCCTAAATAAATTGGATAGACATAAATAAAGTGCTTGTGCTGAGCTAACTAACCATTAGATCCTAGGCAGGCAAGTAAACGTACTAGCAAATATAAGGTGCAAGTGCTGTGCATGGACTATCTAGCCATTAAGCCTTGGGCAAATGAATAGGCATAGTGTCTACATAGGGTGCAAGTGCACACAAACCTGGGTGGGTGGTCACAACGCGGCAGCCAGCGACCCCGACGCGCGTTTCGCGTATAGCTTCTTCAATAGGGAGATTGACAGTGTGGTTTTTCGTAGACCGTGCAGCCCGCAGATAATCACGGAGACATGTCCAATTTTGATCCAAGCATCAGATCGAAATCGGCTATGCAAGTTTTTCCACGTATAAGAAAAAAAATGATGAAACTCGAACCACACTCCGATCAAAATAATCAGTCTGTTTTTCTTATAAGTGGAAAATACTGACCTGTGAATGTGTCCTTAGTGGCAACACTTCTTAAAGTTTAAATGCAGGAGATAAAAATAAAATAAAAATAGACAAAAAATTTGTATTGTGGTTGGTAAGGAAGATCCTGACCACTCTTCTCCAAGGATGACATGCATTTCTCTCCTCCTGCTCGTTAGTGGAGCTCTACTATTAGCTTGTCAAAAATATTTCATTATTCACTTGTGCTCTGGAGACTGGGAGCCATATATAAAGAGCCTAGCCAAGCTAACATAGGAGGAGGTGATGCATTTTGAGCTACAAGTTTTTTTGGGATATTTCATCGATGTTGGTACTGAAATAACCTCTTTAAACTATTGTTATGTCTTACATGCAATACCATGTCTGACCACTTGGTGAGCTGTGGGAATCATGCTGACATTCAACAGGGATGAGGATTACATTTCTAACATGCCATCTACTGGTAGAAATAAGTACTGCATGACAGTTCACATTTTGTGTTTGCTTTAACCCTCCGTCACATACAATATTCGGACTAACGAGTTCACATACAATGTGCCTGTCAGGCGCCTGCTGGAAAAATACCTATAATATCTAATGTTTGCAATTTCAGTGCTCTAAAAGTGATCAGTGACCTTCATAGGGATGTAATAAAAGAGACTACACATAATCAGTTGCAAAAAAAAACATTTACTTAACATAAAACTAATTACTATGAAATACAAACTTTTCAAAACTCCCGCCAAATAGTCCCCAGTTCGACTCTCTCAAAAAAATGTACAAAGAAAATTTTTGAACACAAACTTAATTTTAAGGTACCTTAAGTACTTTTAAAAACATATTCAATCAGAAGTAGATGCTGAGGTTTCCCCAGAAAAGTCACACTTGCAGAGCAAATAGCAAGAATTACACACCATTTTTGCATGTGTCAGGCAAATTGCTTTATGACATTTGAGACATTCATAATTTGAAAGCCTTCTGGTTCCGCTTTCCGTTTGGCAGGTGGTGCATCTCTTTCTTTTGTGAGGTGGTGCAGATGGTGACTTTTCACCATCATCTTCTGGGCGGAACCTTTTGAGCTGAACTTGAAGGCGAGAGGGGATACCGATTGTTTTCACGCTTCTCCTGCGTAGCTCTCCAAGTACTAGTTCATGGGCCAATTTTTTCAGATACAATCGTCTATGGAGTGGTTCAAGCTTGTTTTCAAGATAAATTACTTGTGAATTTATACCACCCAAATTCAACATAGCAAAAAATATGACCATTGGCCAGCGTTTGATGTTTCTGCTGATGTTGAAAGTGGAGCACATCTGATCTGCTGTATCCACACCCCCTTTGGTGGCATTGTAAAATGTAATTATCTCCGGTTTTTTTTCTGCCCCAGTCCCAGGATCGATGGCAGCATCATCATGAAGTGTTGATAGAAGAAGTACGATTTTTTTGGCATGTGGTACATAGGAAACTAAAGCCTTTCCATTATGGAATGCAAACATACTGCTGTACTGTTGTCTCTCTTTCACACTTACAAACTGTGGCGGCAATTACCTTTTGTTTTTTCTTACAGTTCCCACATATGACAGCTTCTGAACTTTCAGATAATCAATCAGATCACAACTTGTAAACCAATTGTCAGCTGTAATATTGCGACCTGATCCAAATAAGGGTTCAGCCAGTCTTTTTACAACATCAATGGGTTTGTTGCTCACACAGTAAGGACCTTCTGGTTGTTTTCCTGCATAAACTTCCAGGTTGTAAGTGTAGGTCTTACTGGCATCAACAAGGGCATAAATTTTTATTCCATATTTGTTTGGCTTTGATGGAATATATTGACGAAAGGCACATCTACCACGAAAACCAGGGAGCATTTCGTCAATAGTGAGATTCTCTCCAGGGTAATAACTTTGTTTACAGTTTACAACAAATCTTTGAAATATATCATGAATTGGACCAAGTCGGTCATGTGTTTTGCGTTCGGTTCGGGTAGTTCTGTCGTCAAACCGAAGGCAACGAATTAGAATCTTGAATCTGTTTATGGACATAACAAGGCTAAATATTTCAACTCCATCCCCATCTTTACCCCAAAGTTCCTCCAAACTTTGTCTATTTGCCCTATAAGCTCCTGCAAGGTACAGTAATCCAAAAAAAGCATGCAGTTCTATTTCATCTGTGGGCTTGATGGTTCTGTTGCAGATGTACTTGTCCTTTATAATGTCTATATATTGGTTGGTATATGTGACAATAGAGTCCAGAATGTCATCTGTAAATATACTGTTCCAGCATTCAACTGCAGTTTTTGCATTACGTGCAGTTCCTATTACTGCAGGAAGGTGAGTAATAATGTTTAAAGGTTCCCTACGTTTTTTCTGGAATGGCTTCTTGTTCCATTTAGTATTTTTATCTTTTCCAATATAATATGATCCAACTTCTTCATCCTCACCACTGTCACCATCTTGCTCTGTTTCAGAATCCAGGACACATTCTTCCACCTCATCATGAGAATCAATCTCACTTTCCTCTCCTAAATCCTCATTCAGTGTGAGGTCTCTATCATCTAACAGCATGTTTGTTACTTCCTCAACATCAAGTTGTTTGGATAAATTGTACATTTTCCTCTCCATTTCAGCAGATAATCTGAAGCAAGAGAAGGAATATGTTAGGGAACTACTGTATATGCCTGAGCAGCACACTTTCTTTTATAAAATCTCCCTTATTTCTATGAAATATCCTCACATTTTGTGCTATACATTCATAAAACAAGCTAAATAAACTATTGTGATGAATAAAAACATAAAATACCAACCTTACTGAATGTGACGTATTCACATACAATGAGCCTGAGAGATCTGTGCAGCTATATCCTCTCCCCTGAAGCTCTGAAATCCAACTGTGATATCGGGTTTCACAGACCTTCAAGAGACAGGAGACTACCTGGAGGGAGGGGGTTTCCTCACAATCTGGTGAGGAAGGAGAAATGAAAGTAAAAGAGAAGCGCCTGTCAGATCAGTTGTATGTGACGGAGGGTTAATAATACATCCATGGCTATGTGCAAATGCAAAATATTCAGTTATTTGATTCTGAAGCCTGATTTATTTTTTTGTGACAGGTCCAATATTTTTCAGCTATTTCAGAGCAAATGTCCTCATACCTCCTACTTAATGAAGTAGGTAGGAATCAAAGCGTATTTTTACAGGTCAATTATGTTCTTACTGATTTAGTAGAAAATCACAATGCTCCCGGTTTAAATCTAGGCAGAAAAAATGCAGATATTACATCCATTCGTGCCAAGCTGGGTATGTACCAGAGTGATGAAAAAAATAGAGAACAACTAAAAATATAAGAAATCTGGAAAATTAGAAATATAAGAAAAGTCTCCTGAAGGAAGACTCGGTATTACATGGAACATTTCTATACATGGATTGCCAATAGTCCCTAATTTGTCAGGACTCTTCAAGGATTTAGGATATAATTCGGAAAATGTAGTCATGTCCATGGCTGAAAGGGTTAAAGCTTGGAAAAAGAAAAACAAAAGTAGTGGGTGTTCATCTAATTTTTGATACAGGAAAGAAATATATCTTGGTACCGTGTTAGCCAGTAGATAGAAAAATAATTTTAATTTTTGGGTATTAATTTTTGGGTATTCCTAGGTCAGCAAGTCCCTTTCATTTACCCTTTTTTCATGGAACCCCTACAGATCAGTTGATTGTTGGGGATGTCTCCATGTCATCACCATTTTTTAGCTAGAAGATATTGGCACTCCAAGGTAAGGTGCACAAGTAGGGTCCCAAACCATATATCACTCAAGTGCCAAGTCTTTCTATATCGCCATTTTTTGGGACACCTTCAGCATAATGAGCTTATCCAAAAATCCCAACCACCATTGGCCCTCATATCCTTTGCAACTGCTTGGTGAGATTTGGTGAAGTTGGCCAAAGGGTTTAGCAAACGTTTGTCCAAACCAAAGACTATTCTGCCTGGTAAAGAAAGGGGGTTCCCAGTATTATTTTCTCACTGCGCCCTTCACTATTCGATAACCACACCCAGTTCCTTGATACTTACTTCCTACACCAGTGGTCCCCAACTCCAGGCCTCGAGGGCCGCCAACAGTGCAGGTTTTCAGGATTTCCTTAGTCTCACATTACCACCCATGCAATACTAAAGAAATCCTGAAAACCTGCACTGTTGGCGGCCCTCGAGGCCTGGAGTTGGGGACCACTGCCCTACACCCTAGAAAATATGAAGGAACAATCTGGATGCGGTCTTCCAGTTATCCAACAACCACACATCAATTTTTGGATTTTTTTTTTCTTTGAGCTGTACTCCGGCCTCAGCATTTTATGTTTTGCTGACTATATAAACATAGTGTCTGTCTTCAGATTTACCCTTCGAATGCACTGCAATTGGCCGCGGCTCTAGATACAGACTCGAGAAGTCATAAACTACTCCATAACGGGAGCTTCAATGTGGGCACCGGCGGCACACAGAGCTATGAGCTGCCCTTAGTGCAATGACATTAATCCTCTTTATAAAAAGCACCTCCGGACAAGAGCTGTCAACACAGAGGATGGCACCGGAGGCCGCATCTCCGGCATGTATTTAATGCAATTGCTCCGTTAGGCGCTGTCCTCTTACTCTAGGAAGCAGACGGGAACAGGGAATAGTTAATAACCAGCTACTGACATACTTAGTGGTGACTTTTTGACTGGAATTGAGGACGCTAGGTCCTACGGTGTAATAACCACGTCCATCAGATGTTGGACGACTGACCCTCTTTGACTCTGATGGACTTTTTTTTTAGGATCTCAATACTCCGTATAATATTTTTAACCTTTAGACCCATGTATTAAACCTGGGGAATATTTGCAAAGGAATGTTAATGGTGTTCTTTTAAGACAGGCCGGTCATCAATAAAAAAAAGTGTAAGGCATGCGTTTTGCATAACACATCCAATAATTTTACCAGCTTTTTCAGTGATGACTATTTTTTTTAGTTGTGTTTAGATTGCAGAGGATAAAGCTGGTATGAGGATTTTATTTATTTTTTTCAATTTTATTTAGGATTTTATTTTTTTTCTTAATTCTTTTAGGTTTTTCATCCAAATGTGTTCATTTTACAAACTTTTCTTCAGCCGTACAGTTATCTAAATATTTGATAATCCAGAAGTTATCAGAAAAGTTGAGCAAAATTTTTCACGGGACCATGGTCCAGCGGCCACGTCAGTGGTCTGTGGCACTAGACCAGAAACCTATCCCTAGCTTCAGGCATCGCCTGTGCCTCTCCTGAATAGTTGGTCTGAAGCGATGTCATGCCGTAACGATGACTTCAAGCAGGGGTGACAAGTCGGAAGAGATGCCAGGGATTCTGGCAGGAGGAAGTATTCAGGGCTCTTTCCTAGAGGCCACAGACTATTAAATCCCTTCCCTATGACCAACTAGGTGACTCCTCCTAACCAAGCAGGAACACCCATTTTTGGGTCGAGTTTGCAGAAAGTGCTTTTTTGGGGTACACGACATGTCCAAATTTGGAGCAGTGCGTTAAAATTTGTAACCGTTAGCAAATATGGACGTTGACTACTGTTTTGCACAGAAATGAGTGGCATCAGATGGATCCGACAACCTCCGTTGCCTCTCAGGAATAAAGAGGGAGTCACTTTTTTTCCCCAGATTTATTAGTTATGCACTGTATCCTTCTAAATAGATTTATTACTTATGTTACCTCTATTCACGAGCTCTGTAAGGCTTCACATTGTACACATCTCCCGGCAAAATAATATCCTGACATATATAATGCTGACGTACGCCATAAGCCACAATGGTAAAACATGTATAGATAGATATAACACCTTTTTAGGCTTATGTTGGGTGCAAAGGTGTCTTTGGACCTGTTAAACAGAAGTATCTAAGTCCCGAACGCTGAAACTCACCGGCTGCACACAAAAACCTAAAGTTTAAATGTGGAGCAGAAGACAAGTAACTTCACCTAAAACGTTATTTATCTGCTGCCCGTAAAGTCTTAGATCAGACAATAAACATTACTTATTATGACCATATTTTAATGTGTCGAGCTGATATATTCCGCTGCTATGCTATGCTATGTAATAACACATAAAACAGCAGTCGATAAACCACATCCATCGTCCTCAGAGGCAGCTAATACCACCGCAGACTGTGGCTTTAGATATTCCGGAAGAAACAAACATGTTCAATGTCAAGATAGTAAAAAGGAAAGAGGTAAGAGGGGAGATATTTGTGCTCAGGACCCCAACTCCTAGTCTCCATAACAGTGCATCATCCACAGATTCCCCATATCAGTACGTCATCTGTAACATGGTGCTGGGCGATGGCCATGGGCGAGGTTCTCCTCTCTTACGCCGTGGCACGTTACATGAAGGTGGGGCTCCTTCCAGGGCACATGTAACCGATGTTGCTGGTTGACCAGGACCAGATTTGAACAGTTCAGGAAGGCTCATATATTCTCAAATGTTTCCTTCATAATGTGTAACATTTGCCTCACACAAATTCAATCCCTTTCTCTTCTCTCTCTTTACTTGTTCTGTCTTCACTATTCCTCACTAAATCACCACATCCCAGCTTTACACTACAGTCCTGTTTAGCTAAAATCCTTTACTCAACCAACAGTTCAGCATTTTCGCTCTCCTTAGGGGAGTTATGGTTCCAGTATGGCTTTTACTTCTCTTCTCTTCTACCAACGCTTTGGAACTGCCACTCGGCAACTCTCTTCGTCTCTCATACCCCGTCCCGTCTAGACCCACTGCTCCTCTTTGTAAAGCTCCAATATTGACCCAGCGTTTTGTAAAAAACACATCACAGCTCGGATCACCTGAAACAACAGTTGGAAGATTCACTTTCTTTTTTTTCTAATGTTTTATCTCTTTGTCAAAACAGATAAAAAAAAGTATCCTAAGAAGTAAATGGTGTAGAGCTGTGCCTCCGAGGGGTTAAGGATGGATCAATATGACTTCAGATGATATATTTTAAATGAGGAGCGTAGATGTGAACTTCTTGGCGAGGAACGCGATTGTGGCCTGAATAAACTCCGGCTTGATGGCTGACGAGAGAACTCTCGCTGACACAGTGTAAAATAGTTTATGGAGCTGTTCATAAAGCTTTTTATCCGGCCCTGCATAAAAATAATAACATTCATACAAATCAAGAGAACGGACAGGCAGGTCACAGCTCTCCCAAGAGCTCTTGATTGAAACAGAGTCAAAAATCAGCAGGTCTTCCATGTGAGCTGAATACATTAATGTCAGCGCTCAAAACGGCAGCCAGAAGTTGCAGCTTTAGGTCACCAAAAAGCAGTGGCGTATTGTGCCCATTAAGTTTCATGAGTGAAAATTGGGACCCTTTTGCCACTAATTTTTGGCTCCATTGGTATTAGCGTATCCAAGGTCAAAACTCCAGGGCAGGTAGGGTCATGCAAAAACCATGTACAGTGTTGACCCCCTTGAAATTGTATTGAGTATTTCTCCCAGAATTTTATTGCAATTACACATTTTATTATATACGTTTATTTCCTTTGCGCATATTGGAACAACACGAAAAAAAAAACGAGAAAAAAAGGCAAATTGGATGTAACCTCACACAAAAACCCAAAATGGGCTGGACAAAATTGTTGGCACCTTTCCAAAATTGTGGGTAAAAAACTTTGTTTCAAGCAAGTGATGCTCGTTTAAACTTACTTGTGGCAAGTAACAGGTGTGGGCAATATAAAAATCACCTGAAACCAGATAAAAAGGGGATAATTTGACTCAAACTTTGCATTGTGTCTCTGTATGTTTTCCACACTAAACATGGAGAACAGAAAGAGGAAAAGAGAACTGTCTGAGGAGTTGAAAGCTAAAATTGTTAAAAAATATCTACAATTTCACGGTTAGAATTCCATCCTCAGAGATCTTGATGTTGCTTTGTCCAAGGTGCACAACATAATCAAGAAGTTTACAACCCATGGCGCTGTAGCTAATCTCCCTGGACATGAACTGCAGAGAAAAATTGATGAAAAGTTGCAACGCAGGATAGTCCAGATGGGGGATAAGTAGCCCCAATCAAGTTTCAAAGAAATTCAAGCTGTCCTGCAGGCTCAGGGTGCATCAGTGTTAGCGTGAACTGAACGTCGACATTTGAATGAAATGAAACACTATGGCAGGAGACCTAGGAGGACCCCACTGCTGACCGAGATGTAAAAAAGCTAGACTTCAGTTTGCCAAAATGTATGTGAGTTAGCCAAAATCATTATGGGAAAGCGTCTTGTGGACAGAGGAGACCAAGATAGAGCTTTTTGGTAAAGCCTATCATTCCACTGCTTACCTTAAACAGAATGAGGCCTACAAAGAAAAGAACACAGTACCTACAGTCAAATATGGTGGAGGTTCAAAGATGTTTTGGGGTTGCTTTGCTGCCCCTGGCACTGGTTGCAATGAATGTGTGCAAGTCATCATGAAATCTGAAGATTACCAAAGGATTTTGGGTCGCAATGTAGTGCGGAGTGTCAGAAGCTGGGTTTGCGTCCTAGTTCATGGGGTTTCCAGCAGAGCAATGGAAAACATACTTCAAGAATACCCAGAAATGAATGGAAGCAAAGCACTGGAGAGTTCTGAAGTGGCCAGCAATGAGTCCGGATCTAAATCCCATTAATCAGCTGTGGGGAGATCTTAAAATTGCTGTTAGGAGAAGGCGCCTTCAAATATGAGAGACCTGGAGCATTTTGCAAGAGAATAGTGGTCCAGACTTCCAGTTGAAAGATGTAAGAAGCTTGTTGATGGTTATAGGAAGTGACTGATTGCAGGTATTCCAAACAGTGTGCAACCAAATATTAAATTAAGGATGTCAACAATTTTGTTCGGACTATTTTTGGAGTTTTGTGTGAAATTATGTCCAATTTGCATTTTTGTCTCTCTTTTTTTGTATTGTTCCAATACACACAAGGGAAATAATCATGTGTATAACAAAACATGTTGCAAAAAAATTCTGGGAGAAATACTTCATTTTCTGGAACAAATGTGTGCCAACGTTTTCGGCCATGACTGTTTTTCACACCTGACCAGTATTTTGGAAGTGGTCTAGGTACTGGTTCCAGACATATTAAAGTGGTCAATATGGCTGGAACCAGTACCTAATGTAGCTTAGGACTACCTGTTATTTTAAAATGTTGTTCGCAAGATACAAAACTGAAGTTCTCTGCTGTAAAAGGGGTCAAATTTGTCACTTAGACCCTAGTGTCTATGGAGGACCAAGGACTATCTAGCATATACATTAGGAGGACATGTGCCTTAAATTTTTGGCCATTTCTATGAAGAAGGTAGTCCTCTTCTACCTGGGCTCCATTGAGAATTATGGTCCATTATCATGAAGGTTCATTAAGTTGAAGTCTCCCAAAGAATAATCTCTCTAGAATTTGATGACTTTGCAAAATGTCAAGAGTAGTACAACTCCAGTGGCATGTGTGAGCAGGTTGTGGGATGCAGTAACAGACAGGAGGCAGAGCAAGGGTTAAAGTTAACTTTACTAATACAGGGGTATACTCCACGCAAGGAGGGGAAAGTAGAGGCAAGGGTATGGCAGGTCATAGGAGCACAACAGATGTGCTGAGAGAGGTAACGAGGGCAAAAATATAAAAACTGTTCATAAAGGGTAAAATTTTCAGTCTGATGGCTTCCTGACTGCAGAGTCTTAGGTACTAACGGTGGTGCGCATGCAGTCGGCACATGATGAATCCGGTGTCGTCCTGCAGGCGTTGAGGATCCGATTCCTGGCGATGGCAATGGGTCCTTCACGTCTTGCACGGGGTCCTGGGTCCAGGATGTAGGTTGAGAGTGAAAAGTGGTCTCCAACACTGCCAAGGCTTAACGAAGCTTGGCAGAAATAGGCGCGTGAGAAAAGGAACACTTCGCGGTAAGTCACCCTGGGTTTCTTAGGCGGAACGCGCGTTGTTTACTGGCCCGTAGCGTCGTAGTAGTGGGAGCCAACGGGCAAAATACAGTTCTCCCGTCACAGTCTCTGTAATTGGCAACAGGGATAATATAGCGTGGGCCTGCGCTGCCACGGTGCTCAGAGGACGGAGCACCAAACTTCCCCTGCTGTGTGCTGCATGCTCCCGCTAAGTCTCCACTGTTTCGCGTGCTCTCTCCCTTTTATCCCACCGGGTCTCTAAGCATTCCCCCAGACAGCGAAGGTGACAGCACCAACAGCTCCGAACCCGGGGCTAGAAAGGTACCCCCGGTCCGGTGCCTCTTCTTACACATGGACAACATCAAATTCATCATGGTCCTGCATTAAGAGTGTGAGCCGTTATGGAGATGGCCATCAATGACTAACCATGTTCTTCCTCAAGACTACTGATTGCTGATTGTGTTCTCCATCAAACCAGGTTTTTTTTGCACCTAGTCACTGGTCCACCAGGACCATATGGTCTCAGAAATATCTAAATTGATATATCTCATCATTTTTTGACATATTGGGTGGAAATTGTCTACAACATTTAGATGAATTGAGTACTTTGCCACAGACGATGACCTTCAGTCCATACATGAGGCCGAATCCTCCAAAACCTGTCTTTTACAGGAATCTAACAGCAGGTTTTTGCATTATAGTCTGAAAGCAGCATAATATAAGGGCAAAGACTCTGATTCTAGCGATGTATCACTTTCTGGACTGTGTGTTGTAGCTTCAATCAAGTCAGTGTTTGATCAGCAGGCGATTATCACTTGAGGACTAGGTGTCTTATGCCTCCTGGTCCAGTCACACCCCCAACATTGAAAACAGTGATTGTATCAAAATGACATCCTGCAGACCAGTAAGTGACACCTCATTGGACTCAGGGTCTCAGCCTCTACATCATGCTGCTCTCAGATTACATAACGAAAACCTGTTGACAGATTCCCTTTAAGTCTGTTCTTCCTGTACAAAATTTACAAGTAATTGTGAGCAATTTCATCTATGAGATCGATCTAATACATAATACATACATAATACATACATAATCTAATGGACATTTCGGAAGCATCTTTTGGGTGGCATTGTGCCTTCCTACTTACTGGGCTTCTATTCAATTGCACTCATGGTACGTCTGCCTCAGTTTAAAATTAGGATTAAATTAGAACCATCATGTTCTAAAAAAAATATTTTAATCATATGTCTTCCATACACAAATCCCAAAAATTCTAATGTTACCTTCTACATCACTGGAGCCTCATAAAATGTATTGTGGATTTACTTTTACCAATTTATTATTTCCCAATTGACTCTGATCAATAAAGCTTCCTGCCATTGTCTATTTGCTCATATTGTTCTGGTTTTCGAGCATCTTAATGGAGGAGGCATCATGCATAATGGATTCATACATTAGTAAATCTCTTTAATCACATAATCCGTTTTTACCTTTAAATTTGTGTTAATGTTGAACGCATTTTCCGATCGAAAGAAATGAGGACAGAGTATATATGGGGTCATATTGGCCATGAGTTACCATTAAGGTGCAGGGTTTTGCCACCATAAACGCAAGATCTTGATGTTTGTGATCTCCAACAACACCCTCTTTAAGATCCTTATCCCATCACTTTCCCACCCAATTGAACTAGTCATGGGATTTCTCAGTGCTGTCTTCACTTTATGAAGACCCCTTAGGAGCTGAATGCACTACCTTTAATGTATACTCCGTTTGTGTTTTTTTGGGGGTAACAATTGAAAGTATTTTACATCTTCTAACGATAAACTAGAAAATTCGAGATGTAAATGCCCCAAAATAGAAAGAACAGGAGCAATATGAGTATAACCAAAGCAGGTGGCCAAAAGATGATCTCTGAAGAAGAAAAAAAGAACAGAGAAGAAAAATTACATAAAAAATTGAGTGTTGTATAAACGTAAAAGAAAAACCACCAACAGAAGAGGTTGAGAAACGTGAACTCAACCAAAAACTTTCCTCATTTTGGCAAATTCAAGTAATTGGATGTTAAGAAACTGTGGTTCTTAGCCCTGTAGGATGTTTTTTGAGTTTAGCGTTGGTCACTGTTTATGAAATGTTTACCATAACCGAAATCAAATTCTTTATGCCAGAGTTCGATATTTATTTTTGCATACCACAAGATGTTCAGAATGCCTTGTTAAAATGTTTGGGATTTACGGCAGTAGCAAAATGGAGAAATTTAGGTTTCACCTCCCAAAACCACATAAAATCTGATGGGAATGTAGACTTTTGGGTGGTTTTCCCGTGAACCCAACCTCTTTCTTGAACAAGGATATACCGGTACCAAAATATGTCGGGACTGTTTAAAAGCTTGTTCGAGAGTTTAACATTGACGGCCTATCCTTAGGGAAGAATCAGACAGCTGTATAACTCAGAAGTGGATCACAACGCAATGCTCTAGGTGTCGGCTCTCCCGACCTGAGCATGACGGTGGCATAGAAATACATGCTGTCACTCTCGAGTCAGGAGAGCCGCCGGCCAGTTCAAGCATTGCTTTGTAATCCCTGTCCAAGTTATATGGTTGTCTGACTCTTCTCAAAGAATAGGTCATCAGTGTCTGATGCATGTGCAATATCCAGGCTTGGCCACTATTTCGTTGACGGAGCTGTGCTGCACAGCTCCACAATTGAGCAGTTCCAGCCACGGCCGGCACGGGAAACAGCTGTTCAGTGAGAGTGCCGAGAGTCACATCTTCACCATTCAGACATTGATGACCTATCTGTTATGAAGGCAATCCAGTAACACAGTGTGCCAGTAATCAGAGCACATACAGTGATCTGACAATAACCCAAAAACAATAGAACGAGCTCTGAGACGTGGAATCTCTGTAGACCGCAATACCTGAACCTATCCTAAACACAACTAAAGGCAGCTGTGGATTGCGCCTGACACTACCTATGCAACTCGGCACAGCCTGATGAACTGACTAGCCTGAAGATAGAAATACAAGCCTGACTTGCCTCAGAGAAATACCCCAAAGGAAAAGGCAGCCCCCCACATATAATGACTGTTAGCAAGATGAAAAGACCAAACGTAGGGATGAAATAGATTCAGCAAAGTGAGGCCCGATATTCTAGATAGAGCGAGAATAGCAAAGAGAACTTTGCAGTCTACAAAAAACCCTAAAGCAAAAACCACGCAAAGGGGGCAAAAAGACCCACCGTGCCGAACTAACGGCACGGCGGTACACCCTTTGCGTCTCAGAGCTTCCAGCAAAAACGAAAAGACAAGCTGGACAGAAAAAAACAGCAACAAAAGCAAAGAAGCACTTATCTAAGCAGAGCAGCAGGCCACAGGAAAGATCCAGAAGCTCAGATCCAACACTGGAACATTGACAAGGAGCAAGGAAGACAGAATCAGGTGGAGTTAAATAACAAGGCAGCCAACGAGCTCACCAGAACACCTGAGGGAGGAAGCCCAGAAGCTGCAGTACCACTTGTGACCACAGGACTGAATTCAGCCACAGAATTCACAACACCTATCCCAAGGATAGGCCATTAGTGTTAAAGTCCTGGACAACACCATCTCGAAAAATGTAAGACTGTCCTGGCAAATTTCGTAATGTTGGCAAATATGCCTAAGCAAACAAGTACTGTAGGGTATAGCCTGTGTGCCATCAATCTTCTATGTGTCTGGTATCTTCTAAAGACCCCCCACGAGACCCAAAACAATGAACAATCATTAGCAACCTGAAAAAATGTATGTGTTAATCAATGACCAACTGACCGATGAGCATTCAGTAATGTTCAAAATACCGGTCAGTCAATGATTTTTTTTTCTCAGCTGATCATGAGCATTGGCTACATCAATGGTCAAAGAAAATCCAAAGCTGTCAATGTAGGCAGTGATAGTCTTACCTGTTCTTCTTCGAACCATATTTATCTTATGTGTATGTCTGCCGTAGGAACCAGGACCTCTGAAAATTGTTGTTTCTGCACCCTCTACAACCCTGTAACCAGGTCTTCACCAGTCTAATTCTTGATCTTTCTTAACATATATAAAGTAATGACAAGAATGTAAGACCCACCATCAATCCTGCATACCGATATACTGTTAAAGCAACCAACGCTTTACTGAAATTTTCCAAGCTATTATGTGCCAAGAAACTGAGAAGAGTCGGTAATTCCTGGAACAATTTGCATGATGCCTCAATTTTACCTCTTGAGAACTTTTCACAACTTATATTTTTCATCTTCCTAAAGTGGAAAAAAAAATGTTTGTGTGAATATGAACGGGCAAGATTAAAAACGTAATTGCGGTTTAGACTTCAGATTTATTTGGAAAGGGGATAATGATAGTAATTACCCAGTTTGAGTTTTGTGGAAGACTAATTAGATCCCCCCCAAAAGCATTTGTATGCAGAGGAAACAACGAGTACATAAAAGGACCATCTGTTTCCTATCTACTTACCACGGTAATGTCGCGTGCTATTATTTTATACTTTGCATCGATGTTGACATGCAGCGAGTGACATGTTTTTATTCACTTACGGGATAACCTTACATTTTATGGGCTTGTTCTTTCGCCTAGGGGCTGAATTAAACATGTAGGCTAATGCGGTATTCCCATGGTTTGGACGGGAAATTCTGGGACAGGCAAAATAAAAGAAAAAGAAGAGCAGTCACAATTTTTGGAACCCATGAGTCATTTTTAATTATTTGTTTAGATTAGTGATTATTTTATAGAATGACCAATAATTGTACCTGGAGAACAATGCTAAAAGAGGTTCTCAAGAACTTTGGATGGGCCTTCATCTTTTTTAGTGGGTTCTGACTTCAAAACATTGAAGGAGCCATGGCATAGTAGCTTGGCCATGAGAACTGCAGCTCAATCTTCAAGTGACAGAGCTTCAGTACCAGGCACGGCCATACTGGTATGTATGGGGCTATAATGTGACCATTTGTTGTGGTGGTTCTCCCAGACAGCAGGGGACATATCATAAAAGAAGACCATGCTGTAGCAAAAGTGATCCCAATCTTGTCTGGCCCCATCAACCTTCCTCATGGGTGTTAAGAATTTCTGTAGGTCTTTAAGAAAGTAGGTAACGAGTTGCCCCCAAGAGTCATAAAATGACCTTGTCCTTGGTTGGCCAACTGGTGAGCATAATGGAGGTCCATTTTTGGTTCCTTGGGACAATAATCGGATCCGTTCTCGCGTCTTTACACCACTTGTCCTTGAAGGTGGCCCCACCACATACCAAACTTTGGTAGTCCATCCGAATACATTTTTGTCAACTCTTGCAGAACATCCTGGAAGACTTTCGAAAAAGGAGAGTACCTCCAGACTCCTGGAGAAATAGCAAATCACCTGGGCATTCCAAAAACCTCCCAAATTGCAGGGATTCTTGTGCGTGACGACAGGATTCCCTGAGGTGACGGAACTGATTTGGTCGTCAGTATAGAACTTGCTTGGGTGATCTGGTGATGCATTTGCAGTAATCTGATGATGAGAACAGTAATTGTTCCTACTCATTATAAGAACTGTTAAGAGGGTGAGTAACAGATCAGCTTACTGACTGTTTCCAGTGACAACTTTCTGAATTATGAATTCAGCTCTGGAGTACTGTATATGGCAGGCTTACTTTTATTATTCACTGTATTTACAAAGTTACTTATCTTTATTTTATGTACATTATATCTGTAGATATAAAAGTGACGTTCAAAAGGTGGACACAAATCACGTGATGTTTTCTGGCAAATCAGAAAAAAACTCTCTAAACAACACAGTACATTGTATTCAGCCATATTGCAAGATATTAAAAAAAAATGTTAAGAAAAATAATGGAAAAATAAATTTTGCATGTGATTAGCATCACTGTACACAGCATGGGCTGAGATTTAACCAGCACGGAAAATAATTTCCCTGCGCCTCGAGCTGCTCATAAACAATCCAGTTGTTTCCTGCACCGAGCAGAAGACAAAGCTTCGATGGAAGAGCTCGTTGTGCACTGAATCATGGACGGAGAACACTAATTAATCTGTCGTATCTCATACAGTCCTCATGCAAGTACATATATCGGGCCTGTAAAAGATTTGGACAGTTTCGTCAAAGGCCCTATATCAGCAAAAAACAATATACAGTATATATAAATCCTGTACTTGATAGCAGAATTGAAATATATATTTTGTGTAATGAAAATTCTCCAAAATACAGAAGCACGTCATTGTGAACCTGTCATTGTCCTGGATATTAAGTCGCTGCTCTTTTTTTTAATGCCAAGTCCTCATAACAAGTTCCCTTTAAAGAGAATGTGTCATGACAAAACAAACTATTGTTTCTATTAGGATTTTATGTTAAAAAGTTATCAGAAATATTACAGTTTTCACAATGACTACTAGATGTTACGTAAGACTCATACTTCCTGTTCTGTACACATGACTTTTCAGCAGTCTCATTGTCATCACAGACAAGATTACAATGACTGATAACTCCTCTATAGTATTTACCATTGAATCTACCATTCACAATAGGTGATATCACAGCTCACCTCCTCCTCTTGTACAATGACTGATAACACCTCTATAGTAGATAACACAGGATCCACCATTCACAATAAGTGATGTCACAGCTCACCTCCTCCTCCTGTACAATGACTGATAACACCTCTATATACAGTAGATAACACAGTATCCACCATTCACAATCGGTGATGTCACAGCTCACCTCCTCCTGTACAATGACTGATAACACCTCTATATACAGTAAACAACACAGGATCCACCATTCACAATAGGTGATGCCACAGCTCACCTCCTCCTCCTGAACAATGACTGATAACACCTCTATATACAGTAGATAACATAGGATCCACCATTTACAATAGGTGATATCACAGCTCACCTCCTCCTCCTGTACAATGACTGATAACACCTCTATATACAGTAGATAACACAGGATCCACCATTCACAATAGGTGATATCACAACTCACCGCCTCCTCCTGTACAATGACTGATACCACCTCTATATACAGTGGGTAACACAGGATTCACCATTCACAATAGGTGATGTCACAGCTCACCTCCTCCTCCTGTACAATGACTGATAACACCTCTATATACAGTAGATAACACAGGATCCACCATTCACCTTAGAGGATGTCACAGCTCACCTTCTCCTCCTGTACAATGACATTGTCCCATATTAGACAGACTCAGACAATGCTTTTATGCACACAAATAAGATCTGCATTACTGTATTGCTGCTAATATTCATGTTAAGAACAGAAATAAGAGTCTAGTTTTAGGACTAGTGATTAGTGGGAAAATTATTTTTTTTCCAATATGGTGATATGAAAAATTAAAACAAATATAAAAAAAATGTTAAAAAAATTTAATATGTAACATAAAATCCTCTCTCAAACAGTTGATCTTTTACTAATCACATATTCCCATCAAGTCTTCGTCTTTATTTTGGGAAATGTCAGACCCTAATATCTTATTGTTAAAAGTGCTGTGCTCAGTGATGATGCATGCGGATACTAATAGACGGCCGTGTAGGGAATTAGGATCTCCCTGTGCTGATGCGGCAGCAAACTGACATTGACCTATACCAGCGTTAGTGGGTTGCAAACAGGGAAGTTACCGTACTCAGTTCTCTTGCTTGCTATCGGTAACAAACTAAAACCTTCCAATGTTGTATTATACGGCAGCGCTGGCGGGAATATTTGGAAAGTGAATTACAGCATTATGTCTAGACAACATTGTGGTGTAATGTGGATTTCTTTTAAGAGAGTATTTTTGGACATTACATATTATTTGGTCACTATGTGGTAGTATTATCTGGGCAGTATAGGGAAAAATGATGTTGGTGGTATTATAGGACCCGAAATCCCTAAAATGTTACGGTGTCATGTTAAAATTTGTTTTTTGAGTATTTACTGAATATTTTGTTTCCTTAAATTGTTTGTAACCATATGATATATTATTTGGGCACTATGTGGTAGTATTATGTGGGTTTTATGGCAAAACTACAAGTGAACTGTATGAGAATACAATGTTATTAGTGATGAGCGAATGTGCGCAGATATCATCTTGTGCTCAGGTGTAATCAGAGTCTCTGGGTGTGCTCATATGTTATGTCCGAGTCCCTGCGACTGTTAGAGGGGGGGTGGGAGGGACTCCAATATAATATACGAGCACTCCCAGATGCTCAGATAAGACGCCATGTTATCAGAGCTCGTTACTCATCACTAAGGGGTATTACAGGGCCCGAAATTGCTTAAAGAAATTTGCAGTGTCATGGTAATACTGTACCCTCAGAGACATTGTTTTGTGAAGATTTGCTGAATATGTTGTTTCCTTAAATAATTTGAGCACTATATGGTAGTATTATGTGGACTCTATGAAGGTATTATGTGGACTCTATGGTGGTATTATGTGGACTCTATATGGTGATATTATGTGGACTCTATATGATATTATGTGGACACTAAACTGTGGTATTATGTGATCACTAAATGTGGTAGTATGTGGACACTGGTGGTATCATGTGGAAACTATGGTGGTATTATGTGGACATTATATGATGTATTATGTGGAAACTATATGGTTGTATTATGTGGACACTAAATGGTGGTATTATGTGGTCACTAAATGGTGGTATTATGTGGACACTAAATGGTGGTATTACGTGGACATTATTTGGTGGTATTATGTGGACATTATATGGTGGTATTATATGAACACTATGGTATTATGTGGACACTATATGGTGGTATTATGTGGTGACTATATAGTGGTATTATGTGGACATTATATGGTGGTATTATGTGTACACTATATAGTAGTATGTGGTCACTATATGGTGGTATTATGTGGCCATTATATGGTGGTATTATGTGAACGCTATATGGTAGTATGTGGTCACTATATGGTGGTATTATGTGGGCTGTAAAATTACTTTTGTACTATATAGCAGCATGTTGGCATTATATGGCAAAATAACTAACATTTTACAGCATCACAGACATTGATCTGTGAATAATTACTGAATATTTTCTTTACATCTACCGCACTGGTAAAGTCTTTAGATAATGGAAACATTTTCCTAACCCGAGTTGTCTATCTTACGCGATTTCACATATGCTTCCAGTTAATATGTGACAGGTCTTAAGAAATAATCACACCCCTGCCACACGAGACGAATAAGCTGCGCCGGTATTAGGCTTGATACATACCTGCAGGTTTCCATGGCAACCTCGGAATGTTGGTATATTTTACAGATAACTGTCTGACTCCGCATGGTGCCTGGTAACCCCGAGATTTACAGAACTTCATGGCAACTAATCGTTATTAAAAAATATCATCCTCAGGGGACGGGGGGCGCTCTGGCATCTTATATGATTCATTTTGCAGGAGCAGGTAATTGGCTGCATAGCTTTCAGTCTTTTTTTTAAGGTACAGCGCAGTTGTCAGGCATGAATTACATAAGTTTAATATCAGCAGAGACGGATTTTCTAAATCTCCGTGATTTTCTTTTATTATTTTAACATTCTTTAATATGGAAGGAGCGAGGCGATGGGTCGCAGCGAAGAAATACTTTGATTAATGATGTGTCACCCCGTCAGATGTTCGAGGTGTGAAACAACACGTTCCTTACATTAAGAGAACAATGGGAAGATTAATTGTCTGTGCCCCTCGCTCCAGAAACACATGTTATTACAGTGTAAAGTAGCCGCTTTGTCATCTGCGGGGAAAGGTGGGGGGGTTATTAAGTAGTGATGTTTATTTCAGGATCAGCAGGCCATTACACCATGGAAACTCCCTGTAATCTGGCATCCAATAGTCCAGAAATACTAGAAACTCAAGGCCTCCATACTCATTAGAACAATCATTCGGCATACATAAGCAGGATGTCTGATTCGACTGAGCGTCCTTCTGTCCTACATGAGAGTGCTGCTGTCAGACTCCTCCGGTGGCGGCTTCTCTCCCGGATTCTCTGAGAGTGCCGCTGTCAGACTCCTCCTGTCGCGGCTTCTCTCCCGTATTCTCTATGAAGGTGCCGCTGTCAGACTCCTCCGGTGGCGGCTTCTCTCCCGGATTCTCTGAGAGTGCTGCTGTCAGACTCCTCCGGTGGCGGCTTCTCTCCCGGATTCTCTGAGAGTGCTGCTGTCAGACTCCTCCGGTGGCGGCTTCTCTCCCGGATTCTCTATGAGGGTGCTGCTGTCAGACTCCTCTGGTGGCAGCTTCTCTCCCGGATTCTCTATGAGAGTGCTGCTGTCAGACTCCTCCGGTGGTGACTTCTCTCCCGTATTCTCTATGAGAGTGCTGCTGTCAGACTCCTCCGGTGGCGGCTTCTCTCCCGTATTGTCTATGAGAGTGTTGCTGTCAGACTCCTCCGGTGGCGGCTTCTCTCCCGTTTTCTCTATGAGAGTGCTGCTGTCAGACTCCTCCGGTGGCGGCTTCTCTCCCGTATTCTCTATGAGAGTGCTGCTGTCAGACTCCTCCGGTGGTGACTTCTCTCCCGTATTCTCTATGAGAGTGCTGCTGTCAGACTCCTCCGGTGGCGGCTTCTCTCCCGTATTCTCTATGAGAGTGCTGCTGTCAGACTTCTCCAGTGGTGGCTTCTCTCCCGGATTCTCTATGAGAGTGCCGCTGTCAGACTCCTCCGGTGGCAGCTCCTCTCCTGGATTCTCTATGAGAGTGCCGCTGTCAGACTCCTCCGGTGGCAGCTCCTCTCCTGGATTCTCTATGAGAGTGCCGCTGTCAGACTCCTCCGGTGGCGGCTTCTCTCCCGGATTCTCTATGAGGGTGCCGCTGTCAAACTCCTCTGGTGGCGGCTTCTCTCCCGGATTCTCTATGAGGGTGCCGCTGTCAGACTCCTCCGGTGGCGGCTTCTCTCCCGGATTCTCTATGAGAGTGCCGCTGTCAGACTCCTTCGGTGGCGGCTTCTCTCCCATATTCTCTGAGAGTGCCGCTGTCAGACTCCTCCTGTGGCGGCTTCTCTCCCGTATTCTCTATGAGGGTGCCGCTGTCAGACTCCTCCGGTGGCGGCTTCTCTCCCGGATTCTCTATGAGAGTGCCGCTGTCAGACTCCTCCGGTGGTGGCTTTTCTCCCGTATTCTCTGAGAGTGCCGCTGTCAGACTCCTCCTGTGGCGGTTTCTCTCCCGTATTCTCTATGAGGGTGCCGCTGTCAGACTCCTCCGGTGGCGGCTTCTCTCCCGGATTCTCTGAGAGTGCCGCTGTCAGACTCCTCCTGTGGCGGCTTCTCTCCCGGATTCTCTATGAGGGTGCCGCTGTCAGACTCCTCCGGTGGCGGCTTCTCTCCCGTATTCTCTATGAGAGTGCTGCTGTCAGACTCCTCCGGTGGTGGCTTCTCTCCCGTATTCTCTATGAGGGTGCCGCTGTCAGACTCCTCTGGTGGTGGCTTCTCTCCCGGATTCTCTATGAGAGTGCTGCTGTCAGACTTCTCCAGTGGTGGCTTCTCTCCCGGATTCTCTATGAGAGTGCCGCTGTCAGACTCCTCCGGTGGCGGCTCCTCTCCTGGATTCTCTATGAGAGTGCCGCTGTCAGACTCCTCCTGTGGCGGCTTCTCTCCCGTATTCTCTGAGAGTGCCGCTGTCAGACTCCTCCTGTCGCGGCTTCTCTCCCGTATTCTCTATGAAGGTGCCGCTGTCAGACTCCTCCGGTGGCGGCTTCTCTCCCGGATTCTCTATGAGGGTGCCGCTGTCAGACTCCTCTGGTGGCGGCTTCTCTCCCGGATTCTCTATGAGAGTGCCGCTGTCAGACTCCTCCGGTGGCGGCTTCTCTCCCGTATTCTCTGAGAGTGCCGCTGTCAGACTCCTCCTGTCGCGGCTTCTCTCCCGTATTCTCTATGAAGGTGCCGCTGTCAGACTCCTCCGGTGGCGGCTTCTCTCCCGGATTCTCTATGAGGGTGCCGCTGTCAGACTCCTCTGGTGGCGGCTTCTCTCCCGGATTCTCTATGAGGGTGCTGCTGTCAGACTCCTCCGGTGGCGGCTTCTCTCCCGGATTCTCTATGAGAGTGCCGCTGTCAGACTCCTCCGGTGGCGGCTTCTCTCCCGTATTCTCTGAGAGTGCCGCTGTCAGACTCCTCCTGTGGCGGCTTCTCTCCCGTATTCTCTATGAGGGTGCCGCTGTCAGACTCCTCCGGTGGCGGCTTCTCTCCCGGATTCTCTATGAGGGTGCCGCTGTCAGACTCCTCCGGTGGCAGCTTCTCTCCCGGATTCTCTATGAGAGTGCTGCTGTCAGACTCCTCCGGTGATGGCTTCTCTCCCGTATTCTCTATGAGAGTGCTGCCATCAGACTCTTCCAGTGGCGGCTTCTCTCCCGTATTCTCTATGAGGGTTCTGCTGTCAGACTCCTCTGGTGGCGGCTTCTCTCCCGTATTCTCTATGAGAGTGCTGCCATCAGACTCTTCCAGTGGCGGCTTCTCTCCCGTATTCTCTATGCGGGTGCTGCTGTCAGACTCCTCCAGTGGCGGCTCCTCTCCTGGATTCTCTATGAGGGTGCCGCTGTCAGACTCCTCCGGTGGCGGCTTCTCTCCCGGATTCTCTGAGAGTGCCGCTGTCAGACTCCTCCTGTGGCGGCTTCTCTCCCGGATTCTCTATGAGGGTGCCGCTGTCAGACTCTTCCAATGGCGGCTTCTCTCCCGTATTCTCTATGCGGGTGCCGCTGTCAGACTCCTCCAGTGGCGGCTTCTCTCCTGGATTCTCTATGAGGGTGCCGCTGTCAGACTCCTCCGGATGCGGCTTATCTCCCGGATTCTCTATGAGAGTGCCGCTGTCAGACCCCTCCAGTGGCGGCTCCTCTCCTGGATTATCTATGAGAGTGCTGCTGTCAGACTCCTCCGGATGCGGCTTATCTCCCGGATTTTCTGTGAGAGTGCCGCTGCCAGACTCATCTAGTGATGGCTTTCAGCCTCCTCCACTTATTGGGAAATATCCGTTTTTTATGACGTTTTTGGCACAAACTACCCCCTGTTTTATCTGCTGCAGATCTATCAGTGCTCTGAAGGCTGAGCTGTGTATGACCCCGCCCACACCACTGATTGGCCGCTTTCTGTGTACACTGTGCATAAGAGAAGGCAGCCAATCAGTGGTGGGGGCGTGGTTGGACGACCTGGCAGCAGGTTTACTAGTCCTCTAGTGATAATCTCCTGCTGATAAAACAGTGAACTTTTTAAAAAGACTACAGCAAGCAGCCCAGTAAGTGATACATCCCTGGAATCAGGGTCTTTGGTTCTACATCGTGCTGCTCTCAGACGATGTAGCAAAAACCTGGTGATAAAATTCCCTTTAATAGAAGCTATGCTGATTTCCAGAAATATGGAATCAATATATATGATATAAGGTATTTATAAAAATAATAGTGTAAACTGGCATAATCCGAGATTTCTGGCAAAGGAGTTCGGCATATAGATAATCACCTTTTTTTCTGGAAATATGAAATCAGTATCTCTGAAGTGGAAGAAAATCATTTAATCATGACCCGTCACTGGCCATAAAACACATTTTTTATAACCTCTCGTAAATGCCCTTGTTCTCCTGAATCCGGCGTTGTAATTCTTTTGTTCCTGCTCTTCTCCGTTCCTGAGACATGGCCTCCTCTTCCCTGTATGCAAATTTAGTCTGCTTGCTTAGTCAAGTGGGTGTGGTCATCAACTCTTCTCTATAGGATTCTGCTTGAGGACAACACCCACTTGACTTAAGACAAGACTTTTATAGAGAGATTATAGGGGCATATCTCGGGAACGGAGAGGCGCAGGAATAAAAGAAAAACATCGCCGGATTCAGGAGAACAGCGGCATTTATACCAGGTTTTTTTAAAAAATATTTATGGCAAGTCCATTATCCAATGATATAGCAATAATACTTCTGTTTTTTTGGAAAAGTAGCAAGTCAACGGAAGTATTGATTGACTCCCAGCTTTCTCAGAAATAGGGGATCAATACATAGAATACAGAATCTAAAAAAAGTTGGGGCACCGTACAGGAAACAAGAAAGCAATGATTTGGAAATCTTTTCTAGACACGTATTAGTCACAGTAGAACATAGAGCACAGATCGGAAGGTGAACGTTAGACATTTCTTGAACTTGGCAAAGAAAGTCCCAACAATGCAGAAAACCTGCGCCCCCACCCGACCCCAGGTTGTGTCTGGTATTGCAGTTCAGCCCCATTCTTTTCGAAGAAGCTGCAAAACCAGAAGATGGGGCTGTTTGGACAAGTTTTTCTGTTTCATGTTACAGCTCATATCTCCACAATGTAGAGGGAAATAGGAGTCTGTGAGATTCATATTGGTACGGTTATAGCGATGGTTAGTTGTGGTGCCATATTTACATAAAATACAGTGTTTACCTCATCTATTCTCCTATCTGGCCCCAAAATTGTTTTTGCCGAACGTTCCCATGTCCTGACAGCTTGCTAATAAAGCTGCAATAGATGAGAGGAGCGTCTGCCAGGAGTCATTACGGTTCACAAGTGTGAGTGTGATGACAGGGCTGAAAAAGCCGTCCTGTCCTCCTGACAGAACAATGTCTCCGCCATCGGCCTCCTACGCTGACGAGCTCTGAAGAGCCAGGGAAGGCTGCCGTGACGGGGAATCAAGTGGAGTCATGAAATCAGAAGGACGGACGAAGGTTCCGTTAAAACATTGGTGCTTCACGCTCCGAGGATGACCGTGATTTCCCGACCGGTGGCGGATCTACTGATCCAAACTCAACAGCCTCTTATAACTCGATTTTATTGAGACAGTCCCAAAAACTGATGAAAGGAGACGGCCTGGAAAAATGACACGCCAAAAGGAGTATTTCATTGTTCAAGGCTTTGGATGTAGAATGTTGGTAGGTTTGAGACCCTCATTGATCAGAGAAGATATCTTAGAATCATAGAATGTTAGCGTTAGCAGGGACCTCCAGGGTCATCGTGTCCAACGAAATCTCAGTGCAGGAGTCACTAACTAATCTCAGGCAGATGTCTGTCCAGCCTCTGTTTGAAGACTTCCATTGAAGGAGAACTCGCCACCTCTCGTGGCCGCCTGTTCCACTCATTGATCGCCCTCACTGTAAAAAATGTTTTTCCTAATGTCTAATCTGTATCTTCTCCCTCTCAATTTCATTCCATTTCTTCTCGTGGAAAGGTGGAAACTGTGTGAAGTCACATGTCCAAGCTGACGAGTGATTTTCACGGGTAGCACTCACACCTGGGATAGTCTATGGGGACATTTCCATGTCCTTGATTTTTTTTCGCCAAGACATGTCCGATCTTTATCCAAGGGTCATATCAAAATCGACAATGCAGGTCAATGGGTCCGTGAAAAAAATCGGACAGTACTCGGATGACGATTTTCACGGACTCTCAAGAAGGGGAAGATGGAGAAACTGTTTTGTTTTTAAAAATTTCTCTTCGTACAAGAAAGTTGGATGACACTCGGACCAAACTCTGATCAGAATCATCGGTCCGTTTTTCTCGTACTTGGAAAGATCGGACGTCTGAATGAGGCCTAAGGGTGGAATAAACATTCAATGCCATAGATTAACAAAACATCGGAAAGTGAGGTGGTAAAAGTGCAGACAAGTAGGGAAGATTGCAATCTATGTATCGTACGCGAGAGGGAAAGTTGGGGGAAAATTTTATGTTGCAAGTGGAGATCACCTTTAGGCCGGCAAATTTCATAGTCAATATATGAACCGCAGTGCCCAGACTGACCCTTGGTCTCCCGTCCCAAACTAACAGCCTCATAGACACATATGAGGTTGTATGTTGGGGTCAGATTGAGGTCCCATTAAAGCACCAAGAAATGAGAACCCGTCCTAAACAAGGGATTTCAACAAAATCTGCAGCATTTTACAGTACCAGCAAAGTGAATGACTTTCAAAGGGAATCTGTCAGCAGGTTTTGCTATGTAATCTAAGAGAAGCATGATGTAGAGGATGAGACCCTGATTCCAGCGATGCGTCACTTATTGAGCTATGTTTTGCTATTTCAATTAAAATCAGTGTTTTATCATCAGATTATTAGTACAGGACTAGGTGTCTGATGCCTCCTGGTCCAACCTCTCCCTCATCACTGATTAGCAGCTTTCTGTCAATATACAGTATACACAGGAAGCAGCCAATCAGTGGTGTGGGCGGGGTTATACAAGGCTCAGCATTCCGAGCTCTGCTGCAGAAAAAACTGTGATTGTTTCCAAATGACAGCATGCAGACCAGTAAGTGATACATTGCTGGAATCAGGGTCTCAGCCTCTACATCATACTGTCAGATTACCCAGCAAAAACAAAAAAAGATTACTCTTTAAGTTGATCTCATCGACATGTTGTATTTTTTGTTTGTTTTTGGTGAGAAACCACAGCATGTTTATTTCTTTTGCAGAAACGCAACTTTTTGCAGAGTAGACACCGTGCAGATTTCAGACATGGATTTATAAACCGAAATCTGCATCATTTCCGCAACAAAACTCTGGACGTATTTACCTATTTATTGATGCACATGTTTGTTTGTTTTTTGCATTATTTATTGCGAAAACTGACCCAACGACAAAAAAAAAATAAAAATTGGCAGAACATTTGTCAGACCAGTGGATTTCAGGAACACCATTAAAATGAATGGGTAAAAGCTGCTTCAAAAGGCTGGGCGTCACATGCTACTTATTGGGTGGGAATCTTTCCCCTGTGTATCTCCAGCAGAATCATATAGACCACATGCGGATTTTGCTGCTGATTTGCAAAGGGTGAACTCCCCACTGATTCTGCTCTAAGAACCAACATGCTTCGGATTAAAAAAAAAGAAAAATCTAATTTCCCCAAGGATTTTGCATCCCTCCCCCCAAAAAAAAGTAGCATGTGGACGACGATCAGTTAAAACTCACCATTTTGCCAGTACTGCAATATACTGTGGATTTTACCTATAAAATCTGCACCAAATATATAACATGTGAACCTGGCCTAATAATTCCCTCCCGCTTGTTTTAGTCCTGTGCTGTACCCCTACCCAGAATATTTGCCATCTATTATGGAGGGTCAGGATTTACTTAATTTGGACGGAGCGGAGCTGTGAAGCCCCCGGCACTTGCTTCCGGGCAGAGGATTATATTCAGTGAGGCATCTGAATTGTCCTGCCTTCTCCCTTTTGCAAAAAAAAATGTTTCATCTCGGATGATGATGTAATGGGCAACAGGTGGCTCGGCCCCCGTTTCTGTCTCGGCCTTTGTTTGGGGGGTTTTGTGTCCTGAATGAAAGGAGCGCCGCTGGTCTAACGGCTCCAAAGAGCGGCTCCTCGAGGTCCTTTCAGCTGACCTCTTAAGCTTTTCAAAGTCTCCTTTTGCAGCGTTAAATAAAGTGCGTCCCCCCTTTGCAATGATCAATACTTAGCTAGGAAAAATGAAATGTAAAAATTGCGTCCTTGCACGGTGTTCCGTATCAATTTTTGGCACACGCAGCTGCTCCATCTGGAATTTGCTGTACCGCAGATCGCCGCTCGCAAATGAAGTTTGTTTCATTTAGAAGCGGAAAATATGTGTTTTAATTAAAAAGCAGACTCTGGGCGCAGCGCAGAAATAAAGTGGCTTTTCGCTGTGACACACGGCATTAGTATCTGCCATCAAAATCTGGCCAGGTTTGGTAATGGGGTTTATCACCACTGTCATTGCAATGATTTACACACATATAGCAGCCACCGTATGACACTACAATAATGGATTAGTTTCATGCCACCAGGCGGCTTTCATCTGAAAAGTAATGAGTCTGATTATCAGTCAAATTCTGAAAAAATATTGCTTGCCTTACCCATGTTACCATATTTATTTACGGAAAGGGCTATATAGCATCTTTGGTTGTCCAACAGGGTGATCACAATGTCACTTTGCGACTTCACATCCAATTATGGTAAATGGAGTTGTGAACTCAACATGTAAGACACAAAAGCCAACCCTATAAAAGTTTTGGGTACATGTCACATGCAACCTGGCCAATCTACACCACATTGTAAATGTGCTAGATTGTTAATAGGACTCTGTAAGAAGCTCTCCTGTGTGACCTGGAGGTAGTGAGGTATAGGCTTAGGTTATATGTAGAATAGGTTATCTCTAGGTCACATCAGTTGTTCAAAATTTAAAAAGGTAGAATTGAAAAGCAGTGTGAGCAGCCTATTCTTATGTCGTATCCCTGGTATCTCCAGTATTAGATCAGATAGACAGGGTGGACAACAGTGTGAGCAGCCTCTTCTTACCCCAGCACCTCAGGTACCTCCAGTATTAGATCAGATAGGGTGCCCAGCAGTGTGAGCAGCCTCTTTTTACTTCAGTGCCCTTGGTATCTCCAGTATTGGTTCAGATAGGGTGGACAGCAGTGTGAGAAGCCTCCTCTTACCTCAGCACCTCTGGTATCTCCAGTATTAGATCAGATAGACAGGGTGGACAACAGTGTGAGCAGTCTCTTCTTACCCCAGCACCTCTGGTACCTCCAGTATTAGATCAGATAGGGTGGCCAGCAGTGTGAGCAGCCTCTTTTTACCTCAGGGCCCTTGGTTTCTCCAGTATTAGTTCAGATAGACAGGGTGGACAGCAGTGTGAGCAACCTCTTCTTACCTCAGCACCTTGTTACAGCCGATAATGAGGGTGGACAGAAGTGGGATAAGCCTCTTCTTACCTCAGCACTCCTGGTATCTCTAGTGTTACATCAGATAGACAGGGTGGACAGAAGTGTGAGCAGCCTCTTCTTACCTCAGCATCTTGTTACAGCAGATAATGAAGGTGGACAGCAGTGTGAGCAGCCTCTTCTTACCTAAGCACTCCTGATATCTCCAATATTAGATCAAATAGACAGGGTGGACAGCAGTGTGAGCAGCCTCTTCTTACCTCAGCACTCCTGGAATCTCAAATATTAGTTCAGATAGACAGGGTGGACAGCAGTGTGAGCAACCGCTTCTTACCTCAGCATCTTGTTACAGCACATAATGAAGGTGGACAGCAGTGTGAGAAGCCTCTTCTTACCTCAGTACTCCTGGCGTCTCCAGTATTAGATCAGATAGACAAGGTGGACAGCAGTGTAAGCAGCCTCTTCTTACCTCAGCACTCCTGATATCTCCAGTATTAGATCAGATAGACAGGGTGGCCAGCAGTGTGAGCAGCCTCTTCTTACCTCAGCACTCCTGATATCTCCAGTATTAGATTAGATAGACAGGGTGGACAGCAGTGTGAGCAGCCTCTTCTTACCTCAGCACTCCTGATATCTCCAGTATTAAATTAGATAGACAGGGTGGACAGCAGTGTGAGCAGCCTCTTCTTACCTCAGCACTCCTGATATCTCCAGTATTAGATCAGATTGACAGGGTGGACAGCAGTGTGAGCAGCCTCTTCTTACCTCAGCACTCCTGATATCTTCAGTATTAGATTAGATAGACAGGGTGGACAGCATTGTGAGCAGCCTCTTCTTACCTCAGCCCCCCTGGTATCTCCAGTATTAGATCAGATAGACTGGGTGGACAGCAGTGTGAGCAGCCTCTTCTTACCTCAGCACTCCTGATATCTCCAGTATTAGATTAGATAGACAGGGTGGACAGCAGTGTGAGCAGCCTCTTCTTACCTCAGCACTCCTGATATCTCCAGTATTAGATCAGATTGACAGGGTGGACAGCAGTGTGAGCAGCCTCTTCTTACCTCAGCACTCCTGATATCTCCAGTATTAGATTAGATAGACAGGGTGGACAGCATTGTGAGCAGCCTCTTCTTACCTCAGCCCCCCTGGTATCTCCAGTATTAGATCAGATAGACATGGTGGACAGCAGTGTGAGCAGCCTCTTCTTACCTCAGCCCCCCTGGTATCTCCAGTATTAGATCAGATAGACTGGGTGGACAGCAGTGTGAGCAGCCTCTTCTTACCTCAGCCCCCCTGGTATCTCCAGTATTAGGTCAGATAGACATGGTGGACAGCTGTGTTAGCAGCCTCTTCTTACCTCAGCCCCCCTGGTATCTCCAGTATTAGATCAGATAGAAATGGTGGACAGCAGTGTGAGCAGCCTCTTCTTACCTCAGCCCCCCTGGTATCTCCAGTGTTAGATCAGATAGACAAGATGGACAGCAGTGTGAGCAGCCTCTTCTTACCTCAGCACTCCTGATATCTCCAGTATTAGATTAGATAGACAGGGTGAACAGCAGTGTGAGCAGCCTCTTCTTACCTCAGCCCCCCTGGTATCTCCAGTATTAGATCAGATAGACATGGTGGACAGCAGTGTGAGCAGCCTCTTCTTACCTCAGATCCCCTATAAAAAAAAGCCATTCCTATTGACCTGTGTGGGTTTTTCTAAACATCAGATTACTGTTTGTTACTGGAACAGTATGTGTCATCACATATAATACAAAACACTATTAGGGCAAATTTCACATGTTAAATCATAGGAGCAAAAGATGCAGTCATAGGGGCGCCGACACAATAGGACTTAAACTGCTAATATCTCAGCAGAGATTTAAGCTATTTTTATATTTTTATGAAGATCTTCCAGTACTTCTCCAGTATTCCCACGTGTGATTCTCCGTTTTGATCCATTTTGTTCTTTCCTACAACGTTTAGCCACAGATAGAGTCCGAGTATGTGAATTATTAAGATGCAGCCGGTACATTAGCTCCTGACAGTTATGTTTTTCGTTTATTACTAGGATATTGTTTGGACAGTTTGCCCCCCGGTTACTCGAAGCATTTCAGAATAGATCATTGTCTGCAAAGCCGGATACTTTGTACAATTTACCTTATTTTTGCTTTTGCATTAAACCAATAATAGATACTTATGTAAATGTATTTTTTTATTTTACTCGTTTTTATAGCACCATCATATACCGTAGGGCTTTACAGACATTATCATCACTGTCCACACTGGGGCTCACAATCTATGTTCCTTGTCAGTCTGTCTCTGGAGTATGGGAGGAAAACCGGAATATAAATCCAGCTCTATTGAAATGTCAAGTTGGTAAAACTCAAAGGCATGGCCTTAGGTATGGAGATTTTGGTTGAGAAAATGTTTGGTAAAAGTCACCCGCATTTTTTGAAGACTAGACCCATTTACACATTACCTTAAAATGTTGTAACATGAATGCGAATCAACCCTGAAAACTACAACATTGAGACACATGAAAATGATCCTAGATGAATCTATCAATTTGCAGTACATGCATTAGATCTTTATGTGTAATTAATATATAATGTGCCCTTACTGAGAAAGGAAAAGAGGTAATATAGAAAAAAAGCATATAGAAAAAAAGCAAAGAAGCCAAGGAGTAGAAAAGTAAAATATATTTTATTGAATCAATTACGGTTTATTAAAAAAATGTGCAGACTAGGGTGATGACAATAGGTGACAGAAAAAATTGGCATCACAATAGAGTAAGGCAAAAAGTAGTATACACACTATAAAACGCAAAACAAAGCAAAAAATCTATAACAAAGTACAAAATAAGACATCACAAAAAAAGCTACAAACCCATTAGTAATAAATAGTAATTGAATGAAATAATAGAATGATCCAGCGATTGCTTGATCATCTCTGCTGTCTCCAGTGCAACCACGCTATTTAGAGCCATTTCAGAGGCAGAAACCATAAGATGCCAGAAACTTGACCCAGTGATCACTAGATCATCTCCGTTGTCTCCAGTGCAACCACGCCATTTCTGAGGCAGAACCATAAAATGCCATAATCTTGACCCGGCGATCACTTGATCATCTCTGCTGTCTCCAATGCAACCAATCCATTTAGAGCCTTTTCAGAGGCAGAAATCATAACATGCCAGAAACTTGACCCAGCGATCTCTTGATCATCTCTGCCGTCTCTAACCCAACCATAAAATTTAGAGCCATTTCAGAGGCAGAAGTCATAATATGCCAGAAACTTGACCCAGCGATCACTTGATCATCTCTGCTGTCTCCAATGCAACCATGCCATTTAGAGCCGTTTCAGAGGCAGAAATCATAATATGCCAGAAACTTGACCCAGCGATCACTTGATCATCTCTGCGGTCTCCAATGCAACCAATCCATTTAGAGCCTTTTCAGATCCAGAAATGATAATATGCCAGAAACTTGACCCAGCGATCACTTGATCATCTCTGCTGTTTCCAATGCAACCAATCCATTTAGAGCCTTTTCAGAGGCAGAAATCATAACATGCCAGAAACTTGACCCAGCGATCTCTTGATCATCTCTGCTGTCTCTAACCCAACCACACCATTTAGAGCCATTTCAGAGGCAGAAGTCATAATATGCCAGAAACTTGACCCAGCGATCACTTGATCATCTCTGCTGTCTCCAATGCAACCAATCCATTTAGAGCCTTTTCAGAGGCAGAAATCATAATATGCTAGAAACTTGACCCAGCGATCACTTGATCATCTCTGCTGTCTCCAATGCAACCAATCCATTTAGAGCCTTTTCAGAGGCAGAAATCATAATGTGCCAGAAACCTGACCCAGCGATCACTTGATCATCTCTGCTGTCTCCAATGCAACCAATCCATTTAGAGCCTTTTCAGAGCTAGAAATCATAACATGCCAGAAACTTGACCCAGCGATCACTTGATCATCTCTGCTGTCTCCAATACAACCATGCCATTTAGAGCCATTTCAGAGGCAGAAACCATAAGATGCCAGAAACTTGACCCAGTGATCACTAGATCATCTCCGTTGTCTCCAGTGTAACCACGCCATTTCTGGGGCAGAACCATAAAATGCCATAATCTTGACCCGGCGATCACTTGATCATCTCTGCTGTCTCCAATGCAACCAATCCATTTAGAACCTTTTCAGAGGCAGAAATCATAACATGCCAGAAACTTGACCCAGCGATCTCTTGATCATCTCTGCCGTCTCTAACCCAACCATACCATTTAGAGCCATTTCAGAGGCAGAAGTCATAATATGCCAGAAACTTGACCCAGCGATCACTTGATCATCTCTGCTGTCTCCAATGCAACCATGCCATTTAGAGCCGTTTCAGAGGCAGAAATCATAATATGCCAGAAACTTGACCCAGCGATCACTTGATCATCTCTGCGGTCTCCAATGCAACCAATCCATTTAGAGCCTTTTCAGATGCAGAAATCATAATATGCCAGAAACTTGACCCAGCGATCACTTGATCATCTCTGCTGTCTCCAATGCAACCAATCCATTTAGAGCCTTTTCAAAGGCAGAAATCATAACATGCCAGAAACTTGACCCAGCGATCTCTTGATCATCTCTGCCGTCTCTAACCCAACCACACCATTTAGAGCCATTTCAGAGGCAGAAGTCATAATATGCCAGAAACTTGACCCAGCGATCACTTGATCATCTCTGCTGTCTCCAATGCAACCAATCCATTTAGAGCCTTTTCAGAGGCAGAAATCATAATATGCCAGAAACTTGACCCAGCGATCACTTGATCATCTCTGCTGTCTCCAATGCAACCAATCCATTTAGAGCCTTTTCAGAGGCAGAAATCATAATGTGCCAGAAACCTGACCCAGCGATCACTTGATCATCTCTGCTGTCTCCAATGCAACCAATCCATTTAGAGCCTTTTCAGAGGCAGAAATCATAACATGCCAGAAACTTGACCCAGTGATCACTTGATCATCTCTGCTGTCTCCAATGCAACCAATCCATTTAGAGCCTTTTCGAAGGCTGAAACCGTAAAATGCGAGAAACTTGACCAATTCTACACCACCCTCCGTACATCCTAATAATACACCTTAGTGACAGTCGTAAAAGAAAGGGGTTAAACGGTGCCGCGATTGGCCATTATGCTTTGCCTGGATCAAAGAGTCTTCGAGCCGTGATATTTCTACAGCCATAAATGTCTTAGGCTACTTTCACACTAGCGTCGGTACGGGCCCATCGCAGTGCGTCGGGCCGACGTACCGATGCATGCTGTGAAGTAAAAGCACAACGGGGGCAGCGGATGCAGTTTTTCAACGCATCCGCTGCCCCATTGTAAGGTCCTGGGAGGAGGGGCGGAGTTCCGACCGCGCATGCGCGGTCGGAAGTGGCGGACACGACGCGCAAAAAAACGTTACATGTAGCGTTTTTTGTGCCGACGGTCCGCCAAAACACGACGTATCCGTCGCACGACAGATGCGACGTGTTTCAATCCGTCGCAGTGCGTCGCTAATGAAAGTCTATGGAGAAAAAACGCATCCTGCGGCCAACTTTGCAGGATGCGTTTTTTTCTCCAAAGCGACGCATTGCGACGGAGGTCAAACGACGCTAGTGTGAAAGTAGCCTAAATGACAATTTTTTCCAACCCTTATGCTGAAGGTTATAAAAGAAAGTGAAACGTTGTCTTTTCTTCTTTCCTTTAGGTCTCATTACCACGACATCGAGAAAGTTGGATCGCGAACAACAAGCAGAGCATTTTCTTGAGGTAATGGCTAAGAGTTTATTCTAAGTTAATTCATTTGTGCTGTAGTCAATGCCAGGTAATAAAATGTCTTCGCATTGTGAAGCGTTTTAGCATTAATAAATAATGTCCGAGTACTATCAGACGGTTCTTTAATCAGTACGGCTACATAAAAGGGAGTGCCACTGATCCTACTGATAATGAGGGCCGGATGTCATTGATGTTCTAGAACTCTTTCAGATCTACAGGATAGATCTGGGGGGGGGGGGCTAATGTTGATTTTAATGGCACTGGTACTTCTCCATTTGGTCCATGCACGGTCATAGCTCCCAGTAATGTACTTTTGTTAGAGAAAACAGGAGTAGAAACAGAGCAAAAAGAATAGTGCAAAATATATTTTATTGTATCACAAGCAAATAGTGCATAAATACATATATAAATATCACAGGAAGATGGTTAAAATGGGAAGTGAGTCACCACCGGAAAACACCCCGCCATATCTCAATATCCCATGGATAAATAACATGCAGGCAGAGGCTGTGCGTATATACCATGCCGCTCCCGTGGGTAACTAGTGTGCCCCCAACAGGGTGAAATACTAAGCAACAGGGCAGCGCTTACTAGTCAAGTATGGAGTGGCAGGGTGTACAGGATAGGATTCAGGAGATATCTACTCGAAAAGGAAATCGTATTATAGAAGGAACCCAAGGGCACAAAGTCCCATATCAAGGTGGTCTGACCCTCGTTCCCACATGGTGGCGAAAAGTCATTTCTTTCTGTGTAAGGAAACTGGCCCGCACTGTTAGAAACCGAAGGAAAAGTGCCAACTAGATGGCCATGCTGCTTTTCTCTCCTGCTTGGGTACGACCATGTATCCGACTCTTTACTGGCAACTGTTTACCAGGATCATACCAGATTTACATAAATAATCAAGCATGCTCTTGTCTGAAACAGGGAGGGGTTTTCTTAAACCCAACCCAAAAGTGGGTGTTAGCGTCTGGGCTTGGGCGGTTCGGGGGCAGGTCTTAAGCATCCTTATTTTAGGACTGGTGGCGGGATGTTTTTTTCTTTGTTACCTTTTCATTTCCGATGATATATCTTCTGAAAAGTAAGAAAGAAAAGATTAAACCTAAACTATGGTAATACTTGCTTTGTTAATTAGGGCAGCAATTCTGTCATTTGCACTTGTCATTCATCCTGTTCGTTCCGTCATGTAATGATATTGATTTAGTGATAAGTGCAGTCACTTGATCACTGGTTTCTTTCTTTTTCATGACTTTTTATGCAGTTTCGCAATAGGAAATCATTTTTTTTTTCAACGTCACTTATCTTTCGACCTATATCAAATGCAGTTGTTTCTTAGTTGTGAAATCCAGGTTGACATCTGGTGTCAGCCTCCCGTGGTTTATGTCTGGTCCTGGGTTTGATAAGTTCATGTTTTGTCATAAAATGAAATGGTGCTTATAGATTAACTGGCTGCATCTCGCGCTGTAATGTAAAGGGAGCACTGTCATTAATAAAATGATTAGCGCAAGTGAGTGAGTAACGGATTCAAACAGGAAACTGTGCCACCTTTATGTGATATCCTAATAGGACTGAAGATTGTAACGTAGCTTGCCAGAGATATTTGCATAAATAACACAATTCATGTATATTTTATGTGCAACATTTGGCCCTAGTCATGATGTTAAGGCTGCAGGCGTAGCAACATGGTGTGCAGAGGAAGTAATTGCACCCAGATGTTCGTGCCTAGTGGGAGAGAGTGTAGAGGTAGTAGTTGCAACCTGGATTTGGTGCATAGTAGTATGGTGTATAAAAGTAGTAGTTGTACCCAGGCCATGGTGCCTAACAGGAGAGTATATAAAGATAGTATTTGCAGCCAGGCCCTCGTGCCCAGCAGGAAGAGGCGTAGAGGTAGTAGATGTACCATGTGCCTAGAAGGATAGTATATAAAGGTAGTATTTGCACCCTGGTGCCTAGGAGGAGAATATGTAGAGTTAGTAGTTGCACCCTTGTGCCTGGCAAGAGGATATATAGAGGTAGCGGTTGCATCCAAATTCCTAGGAGAAGGAAGTAAAGCGATAGTGGTGGCACTCTGGTGCCTAGAAAGCTGTGTAGAGCTAATAGTTTCGCCCAGGCTCTGGTGCCCAGCAAGTAGATGTATAGAGGTAGTAGTTGCACTCTGGTACCTAGCAGGGGTGTGTGTAGACGTAGTAGTTGCACCCAGGCTCTGGTGCCTAGCAGGGATGTGTGTAGAGGTAGTAGTTGCACCCTGGTGCCTAGCAGGAGAGTGTTTAAAGGTAGTAGTTGCACCCAGGCTCTGGTGCCTCGAGGAATACGAGTAGAGATAGTAGTTGCACCCAGGCTCTGGTGCCTCGAGGAATACGAGTAGAGATAGTAGTTGCACCCAGGCTCTGGTGCCTTGCAGGGGTACGTGTAGAGATAGTAGTTGCACCCAGGCTCTGGTGCCTCGAGGAGTACGTGTAGAGGTAGTAGTTGCACCCTGGCTCTCATGCCTCGCAGGGGTACGTGTAGAGATAGTAGTTGCACCCAGGCTCTGGTGCCTCGAGGAGTACGGGTAGAGATAGTAGTTTCACCCAGGCTCTGGTGCCTCGCAGGGGTACGTATAGAGATAGTAGTTGCACCCAGGCTCTGGTGCCTTGAGGAGTACGTGTAGAGATTGTAGTTTCACCCAGGCTCTGGTGCCTCACAGGGGTACGTGTAGAGATAGTAGTTGCACCCAGGCTCTGGTGCCTCGCAGGGGTACGTGTAGAGATAGTAGTTGCACCCAGGCTCTGGTGCCTCGAGGAGTACTGGTAGAGATAGTAGTTGCACCCAGGCTCTGGTGCCTCGAGGAGTACGTGTAGAGGTAGTAGTTGCACCCAGGGTCTGGTGCCTTGAGGAGTACGGGTAGAGATAGTAGTTGCACCCAGGCTCTGGTGCCTCGAGGAGTACGGGTAGAGATAGTAGTTTCACCCAGGCTCTGGTGCCTCACAGGGGTACGTGTAGAGATAGTAGTTGCACCCAGGCTCTGGTGCCTCGAGGAGTACGGGTAGAGATAGTAGTTGCACCCAGGCTCTGGTGCCTCGAGGAGTACGTGTAGAGGTAGTAGTTGCACCCAGGGTCTGGTGCCTTGAGGAGTACGGGTAGAGATAGTAGTTGCACCCAGGCTCTGGTGCCTCGAGGAGTACGGGTAGAGATAGTAGTTGCACCCAGGCTCTGGTGCCTCGAGGAGTACGGGTAGAGATAGTAGTTGCACCCAGGCTCTGGTGCCTCGAGGAGTACGTGTAGAGGTAGTAGTTGCACCCAGGGTCTGGTGCCTTGAGGAGTACGGGTAGAGATAGTAGTTGCACCCAGGCTCTGGTGCCTCGAGGAGTACGGGTAGAGATAGTAGTTGCACCCAGGCTCTGGTGCCTCGAGGAGTACGGGTAGAGATAGTAGTTGCACCCAGGCTCTGGTGCCTGGCTGAAGGAGGTGTAGAGGTAGTAGTTGCACCCCGGTTTGTAGAAGGAGGATGTGTATAGACAGCAGCTGCATCCAGGCTCTGGTGCCTAGCAGGGGTGTATGTAGAGGTAGTAGTTGACTCCAGGCTCTGGTGCCTAGCAGTAGGGTGTATAAAAGCAGTAGTTACACCCAGACTATGGTGCCTGGGAGTAGGATGTGTAGAGGTAGTAGATGTATCCTGACCCTGGTGCCTAGGAGAAGAGTGTATAAAGGTAGTGGTTGTATGCAGGCTCTGTTGCCAAGCAGGAGGGTGTGTAGAGATAGTAGTTGTGTAAGGGTGGTGGACTGTACTAATGTGTTCCTACCCCTGAAGACCCCAATCACCCTCTGCTGTGTATTATAATGTGAATAGCACCATGTGGTTTTCCATATACTTTGACATGTGAAGTGTGAACTGAGTATTGCGGTTTTAGGAGTGCATCATGTGATATTGTGATGTATAATGTATAGAATGTGATAAGCAGTGTTAGAATAATCGGCATAGTGTGCAGCACAGCTATAGGGAATGTAAGGTATAAAATAATTGATTTAATACATATAAGATAGACTTTGGTAAGCAGTCTAAATGTAACATGTTTAACCTTCGTCAGGCTGCATAATTTTACAACGTTAACAGGCTGCAGAGGTACAAATGTACCTTCATACATATTATATTGAAATTTGGCCAATATATTCTGGACCAAAACTGCAGAGATGTCACGAAATTTCAGCCCTCTATGGCTTTTCGAAAAAAAAAAATTATTGCAATTTTAAAACGGAATAGTTACAATTGTACCTAGTCAGCCGGACGAAGGTTAATATATGACGTGCATAAGGTTTGTAAATGTATATCTGTCAGCTACAGACATAGTTAAAAATTTGGGACTAGCCCACAGTGGGTGGGCAAGCCACAGTAAGAAATAGCTGCTTCCTCAAAGTTAATCATATAGGGAAGTAAAGTAAACAGTCAAGTTCAAGTTGCGGTTGGTGAGCAATTATCATTCGGGGCAGTGGGAACCCTTGAGGACATTCCTGCAACATCCGGAGCTCAAGGCTCGGTACAGGGACTACGAGGAGTGCTGTATCCTCTAGCGCACTGAGGACGATGTACATGGAACCTCGTAAAGGGAAGGTAATGGATCCCGGGTACACTTCAGGACTGGAAGGGAAATCCCAGGGGCTGACAGGAACAGTGAATGTAGGGATAGTCCAGGAGGAGCGGATAGTGGTGCTGAAGATGTACTGTACTAAGGAAATAAGAAGTGTCATGCCCGATTCTGCGGGTTACCATCTGATGAACTTCATGTGCGGCGGCTCCTGAAGATGGAGGCCTGGAGACATCGGGGGCCTGCGGCCTACAAGACAGTGTGACGCACCCCACACCTGGTAGCACATTGGGACTGGGACACGGACAGATAAAAGTTGATCGCTGAGGAATCCAGCAAACGGACATTTTGTGATGTGGTTATTGTCAAGGGACCTTTGATAGAACAAGACTCGTGTCCCTCAAGAATTCCTGGAAATGTTTTTTTTCAAGCATCTTGTAAAAATAAAGCAAGCCGTCAATTTGCTGTTCAACAATCCAATCCAAGGAAATACCAGGAATCGATGACGGTCTCTACTGAATCCGGATGCTCCCATCATGGCTCCTCGGAGACCTCCAATTTGCTTTATGGGATTATGTTGTCATCGGGCCTCAGTTACATGAAGATTTAGATGAGATCTGCATTAGTGGGAAGGTTATAAAATATTTCACTCGTAGGAACTGGTGCAAGATAAAAAAAAAGGACAGAACCAGATTTATCTTGGAATTAAAATCCCATGGCTCCCGTGGCCGTTATCTGGTGTTAACGCGGCTCTTAAATCTGACATCACACTGATCAATCCGCGTCTGTGACATGGTAGATTACCCTACAGCGAGTTTTATCAGCTTCATTATAAGGCACCGCGGGCCGCAGTTAACGACATTAGTCTTATTCCTCCCAGGAGCCAGATTGCGATTTTAAAGGTAAAATGTTTCATCGGTATTTATGGGATTAGTTTCACTTTATTTTTAATAGAAGTTCAGTAAAGCATATGGCCGTCCTACACGTAATCCTCCGCATATTTAAAGGTACATGCTGCCGATCCATAAGTGTGAACAGGTCCTGTTATATCAGGAACATACAGTGGGGTATGTATAGTTTAATCTTCATAAACCAAGAATCCTAAATTATGAATTCATCACATTTTTACTTTATTATTTTTAGCTGATCAAGTCATATAATAGTACAGGTCACTGCTTCCTCCAGAATCAGCACACTCTTCTGCTGCTGTTCCCATTATTCCCCCAATGATCTAGATGGCTGCAAAGTTTCAATTACTGCTCTTTTTTATGACACTGTGCCAATGGACAGAGACCAAGTTCACAATGACATAATCTTATAAGTGCTAAGTCACTTTCTACTACAAAATCAACAAACTTCTCTGCTGTCATAATTTTCATAATCTGTTTTTTTTTTTTCTTTCTTTTTTTTCTTGTTCACCTTAAAGCACTACTCCATTCACATGCACCTCTATACTCAGTAATATAATTTCACTAAGGGATCAGTCATTGCCTCCTCCAAAATCAACAATCTTCTGTCCTCCTGCTATTATTATTATCATTCTGTATGTTCTTGTAATTCCTGCTCACTTCAAAGCATTACTCCAATCAGGTGCATGTTCTATGCTAACTAACATAATCATAATAATAATAATAATAATAATTTTTATTTATATAGCGCCAACATATTCCGCAGCGCTTTACAAATTATAGAGGGGACTTGTACATACAATAGACATTACAGCATAACAGAAATACAGTTCAAAACAGATACCAAGAGGAGTGAGGGCCCTGCTCGTAAGCTTACAAACTTTGAGGAAAAGGGGAGACACGAGAGGTGGATGGTAACAATTGCTATAGTTATTCGGACCAGCCATAGTGTAAGGCTTGGGTGTTCATGTAAAGCTGCATGAACCAGTTAATTAATTTTTTTTTTTTTTTAATATAGGCCACACAGGGATCGTTAGGTTAATGCATTGAGGCGGTAGGCCAGTCTGAACAAATGAGTTTTTAGGGCACGCTTAAAACTGTGGGGATTGGGGATTAATCGTATTATCCTAGGTAGTGCATTCCAAAGAATCGGCGCAGCACGTGTAAAGTCTTGGAGACGGGAGTGGGAGGTTCTGATTATTGAGGATGCTAACCTGAGGTCATCAGCGGAGCGGAGGGCACGGGTAGGGTGGTAGACTGAGACCAGAGAGGAGATGTAGGGTGGTGCTGAGCCATGGAGTGCTTTGTGGATGAGGGTAGTAGTTTTGTACTGGATTCTTGAGTGGATGGGTAACCAGTGTAATGACTGGCACAAGGTAGAGGCATCGGTGTAACGGTTGGTGAGGAATATGATCCTGGCAGCAGCATTCAGGACAGATTGGAGCGGGGAGAGTTTCTCACAAGTGCACAAGTCACTACCTCCTGCAAAATCAACAATCTTCTGTCCTGCTGCTATTATTTTTATCTTTCTGTATGTTCTTGTATTCCTGCTCACTTCAAAGCATTACTCCAATCAGGTGCATGTTCTATGCTAACTAACATAATCTCACAAGTGGACAAGTCACTGCCTCCTGCAAAATCATCAAACTCTTTTCCTGCTGCCATCATTATAATAATCAGATTTTTTTTTTAAATTTTCTATTTGCTTCAAGGCATTACTCTAATCACATGCTCTGCGATCTACAACAATCTCACAAGTTGTCAAGTCACTGACTCCTGCAAAATCAGCAAATTCATCTCCTGCTGTCATCATTATCAGAATCTGATTAAATTGAATCCTGTTCACCTTCAGGCACCACTCCAATCTCCTGCAGCTCTATGCTCATTAAAATAAAGTCACAAGTAAACAAGTCACTGCCACTCACAAAATCAGCAAACTCCTCTCCTGCTGTCATCATCTTAATCTAATTTTTCACTTCTGACTGCTTCCTGACACTGCATTAATCACAACTAGCCTTTAATGCCTATCCTCACTCATGTACCAAGGCCCTTTAAAGGATCAATACTGACTTTTAGGATTGCTACCTCCAATAAGTAGCATTAGATTTCCTGTCTTCTTTCTCTCCTAAAAGTCTACTTACCTCTTTAATTTCCCAGGGGAACATTGCACGCCCAGTTGTGGGGGTGGAGGGGCGTAGTCTCCCAAGGAGAAGCTTTACCACTTACACAGCCTTCAACTCAGTAATAAGCTGCCATGAGCAGAGCGGTCACTGCTTCCTGTAAGATCAGCACACTTGTCTTCTGCTGTTACCGGTATCATAGATAATACAATTACAATAATGGTGAAATTATTTAGGTATCGATAGGAGGAATTGGGCACTATACGGCAGTGTTGTATGTGCACAGTGTAGCCACATAATATCCAAACGGTGAGGGTATTTGAGATATTATTTCCCCTTTTATACATTTCTGGAAAAGTATTGGTGACGCTTTAATGAAACCCTGGTGGCGGTCCTCATTTTCTTCATATGTACAGGGGACTGTTCTAACACTTTGCAGCTCCTGAAAATTCAATTAGCCGTCTGATATCAGAGCAATATTTAGGAACAAACTGTTGGCAGCAGTTTATGTGTGACACAGCGGAATCTAAGGGTACCGTCACACAGTGCAATTTTGATCGCTACGACGGCACGATTCGTGACGTTCGAGCGATATAGTTACGAGATCGCAGTGTCTGACACGCTCCTGCGATCAGGGACTCCGCTGTGAATCGTACGTCGTAGCAGATCGTTTGAAACTTTCTTTCGTCGTCTAGTGTCCCGCTGTGGCGGCATGATCGCATGGTGTAACATATATTGTATACGATGTGCGCATAGTAACCAACGGCTTCTACATCGCACATACGTCATGAAATTATCGCTCCAGCGTCGTAGATTGCAAAGTGTGACAGCAGTCTACGACGCTGGAGCAATATTGTTACGACGCTGGAGCGTCACGGATCGTACCGTCGTAGCGATGAAAATTGCACTGTGTGACGGTACCCTAAGTGAAGAAGGCTGGATGGTGTCCAGGTAATGGGATTATTCTCATAAGAAGCATTCTACCGCGAAAGTATCTATTATCTATCTATATCTATTATCTATCTATCTCATATCTATATCCATCTATCTATCTGTTATCTATCATCTATCCCATATCTATCTATTATCTATCCATCTATCTATCTATTATTTGTCTATCTATTTACTGTATCTGTCTAATCTATCTACTAGATGGTGGGCCGATAATAACGCATTGGGTATCCTAGAATATGTATGTACTGTAGTTTATTTATGAAAATTTAAGAATAATGCAATGAATACACAGGATTCGGCTGGCCAGGCGCAACCAATCAGCGAAGCGTGGTTCAAATCCCGCACCAATTTGTGGCCAGACTGCGCATGTCGCTGATTGTTCGTGCCCGGCCAGGGCCGGCTCCATGTTTTTGAGGGCCCCGGGCGAAAGAGTCTCAGTGCCCCCCCCCCCCCTTTAACACATACCACAAATCATGATACACAAATACAGCAGAGAAATATAGCACAGCCACATAGCATATAACACAGCTCACGTAGTATATAACACAGCCCACGTAGCATATAACACAGCTCACGTAGTATATAACACAGCCCACGTAGCATATAACACAGCTCACGTAGTACATAACATGGCCCACGTGGCATATAGCACAGCCACGTAGCATATAATACAGCCATGTAGTATATTGCACAGCCACGTAGTATGTAACACAGCCACGTAGTATATAGCACAGCCACGTAGCATATAACACAGCCACATAGTATATTGCACAGCCTCGTAGCATATAGCACAGCCCACGTAGTTTATAGCACAGCCATGTAGTATATAGCACAGCCACATAGTATATAACACAACCCACATAGTATATAGCACAGCCACGTAGCATATAACACAGCCACATAGTATATTGCACAGCCACATAGTATATTGCACAGCCTCGTAGCATATAGCACAGCCCACGTAGTTTATAGCACAGCCATGTAGTATATAGCACAGCCACATAGTATATAACACAACCCACATAGTATATAGCACAGCCACATAGCATATAACACAACCCACATAGTATATAGCACAGCCACGTAGTATATAGCACAGCCGTAGTATATAGCACAGCCCATGCAGTATATAACACAGCCCACATAGTATAGAGCACAGCCCACGTAGTCTATAGCACAGCCCACACAGTATATAACACAGCTCACGTAGTATATAGCACAGCCACATAGTATATTGCACAGCCACATAGTATATTGCACAGCCATGTAGTATATAGCACAGCCCACATAGTATATAGCACAGACCACGTAGTATATAACACAGCCCACGTAGTAATAGCACAGCCACGCAGTATATAGCACAGCCCATGTAGTATATAACACAGCCACGTAGTATATAGCACCGCCACTTAGTATATAGCACAGCCACGTAGCATATAACACAGCCACATAGTATATTGCACAGCCTCGTAGCATATAGCACAGCCCACGTAGTATATAACACAGCCATGTAGTATATAGCACAGCCACATAGTATATAACAGCCCACATAGCATATAACACAACCCACATAGTATATAGCACAGCCACGTAGTATATAGCACAGCCGTAGTATATATCACAGCCCATGCAGTATATAACACAGCCCACATAGTATAGAGCACAGCCCACGTAGTCTATAGCACAGCCCACACAGTATATAACACAGCTCACGTAGTATATAGCACAGCCACATAGTATATTGCACAGCCACATAGTATATTGCACAGCCATGTAGTATATAGCACAGCCCACATAGTATATAGCACAGACGACGTAGTATATAACACAGCCCACGTAGTAATAGCACAGCTACGCAGTATATAGCACAGCCCATGTAGTATATAACACAGCCATGTGGTATATAGCACCGCCACTTAGTATATTGCACAGCCACGTAGTATATAGCACAGTCCACATAGTATATAACACAGCCCACATAGTATATAACATTATAACATAGCCCACGTAGTATATAACACAGCCCATGCAGTATATAGCACAGCCATGTAGTATATAACACAGCCCACACAGTATATAACATAGCTCATGTAGTATATAGCACAGCCCACGTAGTATATAGCACATCCACGTAGTATATAGCACAGCCACACAGTATATTGCACAGCCGACGCAGTATATAACACAGCCCACATAGTATATAGCACAGCCCACTTAGTATATAACACAGCCACGTAGTATATAGCACAGCCACGTAGTATATTGCACAGCCACATAGTATATAGCACAGCCCATGTAGTATATAGCACAGCGACGTAGTGTATAACACAGCCCACACAGTATATAACACAGCTCATGCAGTATATAACACAGCCCACGTAGTATATAGCAATGTGGCCACCATATCCCTGTTAAAAAAAAATAAAAATAAAAATTAGTTATATACTCACCTTCCGGCTGCCGTGGATCCAGCACAGGCCTTTAGCGATGCTCCTTGCGACGCTCCGTTCTCAGTAATGCCTTGCATTAATAACCCATCAATATAAAAGTCTCGCACTCAACTTAAGTCTCATGGATTAGTGAATCTTATTGGTGCAAGGTAGCACTGGAAACGTTTCAGCTCACATGGAGCTTTCATCAGTCACGTGCTGTGCCTTATAAGTGTTTAACGGACAAGTCCTAAGATGGTATAGAGTTGGTGCTTGATACAGCCAAAAATCGTGGGAGGATAAGACGGTGGTCCTGTGTTTAGAATCTAAACTATAGAATAGAGGGGCTTGTACTAATAAATATTTCTGGAGAGGGCCATGGGCCTAAAGGTGACCAGCAAAAGAGTAGGGGCTTATATGTATAATGTCCGCGGTGGGAGGTGGTAGCCTCCAATATGGTCATAGACGGAACAGGGGCTGTTGTGAAGAGCCGCCTGGATCTGGGTAACGTCCCCTGAGACGCGGAGTCCACCGCACGTCTCAGGGGACGTTACCCAGATCCAGGCGGCTCTTCACAACAGCCCCTGTTCCGTCTATGACCATATTGGAGGCTACCACCTCCCACCGCGGACATTATACATATAAGCCCCTACTCTTTTGCTGGTCACCTTTAGGCCCATGGCCCTCTCCAGAAATATTTATTAGTACAAGCCCCTCTATTCTATAGTTTAGATTCTAAACACAGGACCACCGTCTTATCCTCCCACGATTTTTGGCTGTATCAAGCACCAACTCTATACCATCTTAGGACTTGTCCGTTAAACACTTATAAGGCACAGCACGTGACTGATGAAAGCTCCATGTGAGCTGAAACGTTTCCAGTGCTACCTTGCACCAATAAGACTCACTAATCCATTAGACTTAAGTTGAGTGCGAGACTTTTATATTGATTGCTGATGGTTTGGGAACCTAGTATCTGCACCACATATATAGCAGTGCACACGGTGTTTATTTGTTTGCATTAATAACCCGTGATGTTGTAGCGGTCTCGCGAGACCGCTACGTCATCTGAGGTCATTGGTGCAATGTAATCTTGGGATGGGAGCATCGCGAGGAGAGGGAAAGGCTGCCGCGCACGCCGCAAGGTGAGGCTATAATGTTTTTTTTATTATTACTATTTTTAGCATTATATGTTTTTACTATTGATGCTGCATAGGCAGCATCAATAGTAAGATGTTGGTCACACTTACAGGGTTAATGGCAGCGTTAACGAAGTGCATTACACCGCGTTATGCAGTGGTGTAACGCAGTCCGTTTAACGGACTGCTGAAACACTATGTGGGCGCTGACTGGAGGGGAGTAGGGAGAGGCCAATTCGCGGCCGGACTGTGCCTGTCACTGATTGGTCGCGCCCAGCCGGCCGCAACCAATCAGCGACGTGGGATTTCTGTGACAGACGGACGGAAGTGGACCTTAGACAATTATGTATGTAGATTAACTATTATCTATCTATCTATTATCTATCTATTATTTATTATCTATCTATCATCTATCTGTTATCTATCATCTGTACCATATCTATCATTATCTATCACTTATTATCCATCTTTTATCTGTCTATTATCTTTTTATTATCTATCTTTTATTTATTATCTATCTATTATATATTGATCATCTACTACACATGATGAGAGCATTATACTGCCTCTGTACAAATCCCTAGTTAGACCGCACATGGAGTACTGTGTCCAGTTTTGGGCACCGGTGCTCAGGAAGGATATAATGGAACTAGAGAGAGTACAAAGGAGGGCAACAAAATTAATAAAGGGGATGGGAGAACTACAATACCCAGATAGATTAGCGAAATTAGGATTATTTAGTCTAGAAAAAAGACGACTGAGGGGCGATCTAATAACCATGTATAAGTATATAAGGGGACAATACAAATATCTCGCTGAGGATCTGTTTATACCAAGGAAGGTGACGGGCACAAGGGGGCATTCTTTGCGTCTGGAGGAGAGAAGGTTTTTCCACCAACATAGAAGAGGATTCTTTACTGTTAGGGCAGTGAGAATCTGGAATTGCTTGCCTGAGGAGGTGGTGATGGCGAACTCAATCGAGGGGTTCAAGAGAGGCCTGGATGTCTTCCTGGAGCAGAACAATATTGTATCATACAATTATTAGGTTCTGTAGAAGGACGTAGATCTGGGGATTTATTATGATGGAATATAGGCTGAACTGGATGGACAAATGTCTTTTTTCGGCCTTACTAACTATGTTACTATGTTACTATCTTTCTATTATCTATCTATATCTTATCTATGTATCTATCTATTATCTATCTCTCTTCTATCTATATCTTATCTATCTGTCATCTATTTATCTATCCGATATCTATCTATCATCAACCCAATTCCTTTTGTAATGAACACTGACTGTAAGCACTGACACTTGAAAATATTGAGGGAACAGGAGCAAAAAGTATTTTGTAAAGTTTCTTAACTTTTCATGATTTCTCTATTAGGTTTTCTTTACATACTTCAAGGGAATCTGTCAGCAGATTTTTGCTACACGATCTGACAGCAACATGATGTATGCCAAGAGACCCTGAATCCAACGATGTATCACTTACTGGGTGCAGCTGTTCTGACACAGATTATTAGATTTAGAATGAAGCGGAGCTGAGGAAGCTAACCTTGCCCACTCCAGGCTCTGTATGTACAAACTATAAACAGTGAGCTGCTTATCACAGGGGTGGGCGTTGCCGGACTAGTCCAGCAACGTTAATCTCTTAGTGATCAATCCTTCACAGTTAGTAAACAACAGCACGCATTTTGACAAGTGAAACATCCCTGAGTTCTGTGTTTCAGCCTCTATCTCCTGCTGTCTTCAGATTACACAGCAAAAACCTGCTGACAGATTCCCCTTAAAGGCTTAGCGGCTCCACAGTGGAGATTATATGGAAGTGTTCTTCTACAGATAAATTGTCCTTTTCTGTAAATGACAATATAAGAAGTTAATGGATGCTCATTTACCGTGCCTTGCAAAAGTATTCGGCCCCCTGGAACTTTTCAACCTTTTCCCACATATCATGCTTGAAACAGATATATACTAAATGTAAATTTTTGGTGAAGAATCAACAACAAGTGGAACACAATTGTAAAGTTGAACGAAATTTATTGTTTTTTTTTTTTTTAATTTTTGTGGAAATTCAAAAACTGAAAAGTGGCGCATGCAATATTATTCGGCCCCTTTACTTTCAGTGCAGTAAACTCACTCCAGAAGTTCATTGTGGATCTCTGAATGATCCAATGTTGTCCTAAATGCCTAATGATGATAAATATAATCCACCTGTGTGTAATCAAGTCTCCGTATAAATGCACCGGCTCTGTGATAGTCTCAGGGTTCTGCTTGAAGCACAGAGAGCATCATGAAGACCAAGGAACACAACAGGCAGGTCTGTGATACTGTTGTGGAGAAGTTTAAAGCCAGATTTGGATACAAAATGATTTCCAAAACTTTAAACATCCCAAGGAGCACTGTGCAAGCGATCATATTGAAATGGAAGGAGTATCATACCACTGCAAATCTACCAATACCCGGCCGTCCCTCTAAACTTTCATCTCAAACAAGGAGAAGACTGATCAGAGATGCAGCCAAGAGGCCCATGATCACTCTGGATGAACTGCAGAGAACTACAGCTGAGGTGGGACAGTCTGTCCATAGGGCAACAATCAGTCGTACACTGCACAAATCTGGCCTTTATGGAAGAGTGGCAAGAAGAAAGCTATTTCTCAAAGATATCCATAAACAGTGTCGTTTAAAGTTTGCAACAAGCCACCTGGGAGACACCAAACATGTGGAAGAAGGTGCTCTGGTCAGATGAAACCAAAACCAAACTTTTTGGCAATTTTGCCAAACAATATGTTTGGCATAAAGGCAACACAGCCCTGAACACACCATCCCCACTGTCAAACATGGTGGAGGCAGCATCATGGTTTGGGCCTGCTTTTCTTCAGCAGGGACAGGGAAGATGGTTAAAATTGATGGGAAGATGGATGGAGCCAAATACAGGACCATTCTTGAAGAAAACCTGTTGGAGTCTGCAAAAGACCTGAGACTGGGACGGAGATTTGTCTTCCAACAAGACAATGATCCCAAACATAAAGCAAAATCTACAATGGAATGGTTCACAAATAAATGTATCCAGGTGAGAGAATGGTCAAGTCAAAGTCCAGACCTCAATACAATCGAGAATCTGTGGAAATGGCTGAAAACTGCTGTTCACAAACGATCCCCATCAGACCTCACTGAGCTCGAGCTGTTTGCCAAGGAAGAATGGGCAAGAATTTCAGTCTCTCGATGTACAAAACTGATAGAGACAGACCCCAAGAGACTTGCAGCTGTAATCGCAGGAAAAGATGGCGCAACAAAGTATTAAGTTAAAGGGGCCGAATAATATTGCACGCCCCACGTTTCAGTTTTTGAATTTCCACAAAAATTTAAAATAACCAATAAATTTGGTTCAACTTCACAATTGTGTTCCACTTGTTGTTGATTATTCACCAAAAATTTACATTTGGTATCTTTATGTTTGAAACATGATATGTGGGAAAAGGTTGAAATGTTCCAGGGGGCCAAATACATTCGCAAGGCACTGTACTTTAATTTCTGTCTTCCAATGGTCGTGTTAGCAGATATTCTCCCTCTCCTTCATTATTGTGAACAGCCCACCCCTGTGTATAACGCTGGATCTGCTGCCAGCAACGCAAATAATACTGGGAAGTAACTGGGAGAGAACAGTCATACCAATGTTTATTCGGACAGAGGAGGAGTTCAATATTTTTCAAATTGATTTTATAATTGGAAATTGAAATTTTGTTTAATCCTCTCATTATTGGGAATGTCACATACTGGTCGAGTAAGTCATCGTCGTTGACTGCCCCCCACACACAGTATTCATTTTACCTTCTAATGACGCCTCTACATTAACAGTCCATTAGTACGTGGCTGGCTGCCTGCTACTAATTAGGAACTGGCACAAAGTCAACCCCCACCCACAGTCATTAGCGTTTCCTTTCTTAATTGTTGTAATTTTTGCCTACAGTGTGCTGTAAAAGACTTAAGATTTTTTTTCCTTTTTCTATTAAATTAAAAATCTTCCAGACAATAAGGAAGCAGAATTTTGTCCATTATATGGTAATTTGCAAAACTGACCAAGCTTAGGCCAATCGACTTCCACCCACCCCCTCCCCCCAAGATTTTTCCATTGTTCCTTGTCGTAATAGCTCAAAACAAAATTTTGTACAGTGGTCAAAATTTACACTTCATTTGGCAACACATGGCCTATAGATCTGTAATACAGATTTCTAAGTAATTTGTGTGCTACTGAGGACAATCTGTGCACATGACATCATCAATCTGTATAAAAACCTTCACGCTAACTATTTTTGCTCTTTCTCTTCTGATAAAACATGTGTCAAGAGCCAAGCTGCAGACTTACAGCAGGAGTCTGTGCATGTGTTACAGAAGGAGTGCTGCGGTGAGTTACCTGCCGGAGCGCAGGACCTGAAGCACGTGACTTCCGGGGGAGTGGACGGAGGCGGGCCAGATGCCGAGTAGCGGCGAGACCGGCGAAGCCGGAGAGTAGTCTGGATATGCCGAGGTCAAGACGGGAGGTAGATGAAGTGCCAAAAGGGTCTGACATAAGCGTGGTCGAGAAGTAGCAGTAAGATTGGGAGCCGAAGATAGCGGTGCAGTACAAACAGGGCAGACAGGAGGGAAGTTAGAGTACCAAGCCGAAGGTCAGAGCCAGAAACAGACAATAAGCACAGAGTCACAAGGCAAAGCTCAGAACGAGAAAACAGGCCGAGTCATACATAAGAAAACAATCTGACCAAACAGTATGTAAGCACACACTGGTGTCAGACACACAGCCAAGACAGATGTGTCACTGACAAGGACCCCAGATGAAGGCGGGTAATTAGCCCTCCCCAAACCAAAAGAATGCTATACAAATTAACCCCAAAAGGTAAGGGAAGAAACCCTGTCCACAACCATGATAACATTCTGGCAAAATGATAAATGATCATCCTTTCATTCGGAATTGCAGATGTGTCCTTCCTTACTTTCCCTTCTGGCTGTACATTTTGTGAAATGATTGGAACAAAATGGAGAGCTTTTTGGGGAAAAAATAATTTTCCTGATACTCTGTTAGGAGATGTTTATGCTATATTTGTCTTCCAATAGTTGAGATGTGAATTACAGCCTTCATGTTGAGGATTTTGCTAACACAACAAAATGTACTAATTAGAGTTGGTAATGAAATTCTTCAAGAGGTCAGGGTGGACAGTCACCTCTGGCATAGTTCATAGCAGTCCCATAAACTGAACCACATCTGAGAATGGTTTATTTTACTATCTTTTCCCCAAGGACTACTATAGATCTTTGGGGGTGTGGATTCTCCTGAAGGGTGGAGCTTAAAATTAAAATTTGTTAAATCAAAAGTAGCCATCAATATGGCTGCAGTCCATGTCACTTTTGTCAAAAAAATAGAGACCACAGCAAAATGGAAACAGCCCACTCCTCTAACATATAATCTACTATTCCCAGGCCAATTTTTCTTCTCGGGTACATACCTGTGAAAGATCCAGTAAAGTTTTTTGGGGTAGTGGTTTGTTCATCAAAAAAAAGAAAGAAATGGAGGCCACAGCAAAATGGAAAAATGTAGCCTAGTCCTCTAACATCCGTTCTACTAATCCATTGTCGGTTTTTCTTCTTAGCTACAAATCCGAGAAGATCCTAGATAGTTCTTTGGAGATGTGAGTTGTTTCTCAAGGGTGGAGCTTAAAACTAAAATATGCTAAATCAAAAGTAACAATCAATATCACTACAGTTTATTGTGCCATTTTTGTAAAAAAAAAAAAAAAAGGAGTCCACAGCAAAATGGTAACATCTTTGATAAAATTGCAAAATTTTGTCTACTCCTCTAACGTCTTGTCTACCAATGCATGGCCAATTTTTCTTCTCGACTATAAGTCCGAGAAGATCTACAAAAATATTTTGGGGGATGTAGGCTGTTCCTCAAGGTTGGAGCTTAAATTAATATATGCTAAATCAAAAGTAACTATCAGTATGGCTGCAGTTCATGTTGTCACTTTTGTAAAAAAAAAAATTAATGGAGGCCACAGCAAAATATTCTCGATATAATTACCAAATTTAGCCTATTCCTCTAACATAATCTATTATACCATAGCCAATTTTTCTTCTCGGCTACATACACATGAACGATCCAATATATATTTTTGGGGGTGTGGATTATTCATCAAGGGTGAAGCTTAAAATTAAAATATGCTAAGTAAAAAATAATAATATGGCTGCAGTTCATGTTGTCAGTTTTATAAAGATTGAAAATGGAGGCTACAGCAAAATGGAAGCATCATCGATGTAATTCCCAAATTGAATCTACTCCTTTAACTAGTAATCTATGGCCAATTTTTCTTCTCTGACACAAAGCTGAGAAGATCCTAGATAGATGATTGGGGATGTCGGTCGTTCCTCAACGGTGGAGCTTAAAATTAAAATATGTTAACTCTAAAGTAACTATGAACGTGTGTGCAGTTAAAAAAATGGATTCCACTTTTATTAAAAAATTTATGCCACAGTAAAATGGAAACAATGGTGATATAATTACTACATTTAGCTTACTCTTCTAATATCCGATCTACTAATTTGTAGCCAATTTTTCTTCTCGGCAATAAATCCTCATCTCCTTTCTTTGCAGACTCACAGCATATACTATTTTTAACAGCTTTCTTCTTCTTGATATTTTTAGCAGTGAGGACATGACAAAATCAACATGACAGCCCTTTAAAAATGAAAACCCTATTTTTTACTATCTTGAGAAAAATCTCAAAAGCTTGCTTTACCGGGAAGCGCATCAGTGAAAAGTCTGTGTGTAAAACACAACATAAAATTTTATGTTGTAGATAAAATCCTTCAGTAAAATTAAATACATAAAGCAAATCAAGCCAGGCCGGTAGATTAGCGAGCAGCTCTAAATGTGCTCTTCTTCAGGCTAAGTTTTACATGTTCTCCAGAAGGAAGCTGTCCTTCGAGTATCCGGAGGTCTTGTTTCCATATAATAAACAGTAGGAATGAACATTGTTGATATAACCTCTCGTCAACGCTTCGTTATGAGCTTAGAAACGTGATATTTCCTCTTCTCTTCGTTTTCGTCTTCTTTAGCACCGCCGCACGACCGGCTTGTAAATTAGCAGGCTTTCCGCAGAATTCTTCTTAAATGGCTTTGAATCCTTGCCATTGAAGCCGCGTAAATGGGGCGAGTGTAAATAAAAGCTCATTTCATGATTTCTAATGAGAATTGGGAAGCCAGGAGAAAGCTTGAATATGTAATGAACGCTTTGATTCTACATATTCCCCGAGAGTTCTTTGATCTTGTGTTTGGAAAGATTTCACCTCCAAAAGTTGCTGAATCTGCAGCATCTGCGACAGATGGGAAAAAAATAACCATTGACAAAGGAATCTGCCCTATATTTCTACAAGATGTTTTAAGGGGATGTCCTTTATTTAAAAAAATGGCTTTTTTATACTTTATTTTAGTTTTGTGATATATAATAAACTAGAATTGGTGCAAATCGATTTGCACGACCCGGTCCATCGACCACGACATTGGTGTGTAACTGTTGAACGGGAGGCTGGAGAGCCGCCTTTTACCCATTGTCATCCGCAACTCTTCTTTTGTTTAGCCGGCCTTGTCACATGAGCGTCAGATGGTCACAACAATAACATTGCGTCAGGCTGACTAATCAAATGAAGAGCCGCCGTTGCCGTCAAGCAAGGGGAGGTCCTCACAACTCGCAGATTTCTCACTAGGCCGATGGACCACATCCTGCTAATCGGTTTTATATATATATATATATGTATATATATATATATATATATATATATATATATATATTAACAAGACATCCTGATGTACAATAACAAATTGTATTGTGGTACCTGAAATATTGCAGTTTTCACACTGGCCAAGAGAGTCAAGTCAACATAGTTTCTTAGTTGATAAGGCTGAAAAAAGTCCAACCTGTAATGCTAAGGCTTCTTTCACACTTCCATCTTTTTTATTATTTCACAGTGCATTGTTTTGGAAAAAAAACGCATCCTGCAAATGTTCCCCACAGGATGCGTTTTTTTCCCATAGACTTGTATTGCCAACAGATCGTGACTGGATGTGTCGTATTTTGGCAGACCGTCGTCACGAAAAAACGTTCAAGGGAGCATTTTTTCGTACGTCGCATCCTGCACTTTGCAGAGCACATGCCCAGGCGGAAATCTCTAGCTCCTCCCCGGGACTGTAGAATGGGCAGCGAATGCGTTGAAAAACTGCATCCGCTGCCCACGTTGTGCCGAATTTTAACAACTTCCGTCGGTACGTCACGCCCATGCTTTGTGACAGCCCCGTACCGACAGAAGTGTGAAACAAACCTAAAATGTTGATCCAAGAAGCCAAAAAACCTTTGAGGAAGATATTCACTGCCCCAAACTAGGCTCCATTAACTGCATGGCATTCAGACTCGTTCCCTGGATCAATGTCCCACCTCCAGAATCTGGTAGTCATAGGGCTTGTTCACATCCTGCATTTTTGTCGCTTTTTTTTTGTTGCGGTAAAAAAAACCTGTGTGGTTTACAGTACCCACAAATTGAATTTGATTTCTGAAATCTCATGCATGCACTGTATTAAAAAAAAAAGATCATTAGAAATATCTTTTTTTCATCTAGTGCTGGGTACTCAGAGCAGGGTCATCATCCCCCGAGATATGAAAGGTAACCCCCCTACTTTTAGTGTGTGGTATCTGTAGACAATAACTGCTAATCACTGACTGAGGGGAAAGGTTCTGACAACTGCTGCTGCGGAAAACTGTGCAGCAGAGGTTGTCTCCCCAGGAAAAACTATGGCCTCCATTCATCATTGCTTTTGCACCTTTTTTTGTGCCTTTTTTGTTGTTGTTTGCATCTAATTCCTTATTGTTTTTGTGTCTTTTTTTAAAGTCTATTTTACATGTGCATTACTTTTTTTTTCGCTTCACTGGCGAAGTTTAGCAACTCCAAATATTTTCACCTGATTCATCAATTGTGACTTTTAAAAAATTAGAAAATTTGGTGCAATTTCACTTCAGTCCTGCCCCAACCCCCGCATCCCTGGTATATTTTCGAGTATGTTAAAAATCTATAACACCCCTTCCCACCCATCCCCCGGTGTATTTTCGAGTACGCCAACATTTTGGTGCAGTTTTTGTGACTTCAAGACAGAAAAGAAGCCATTTTGGACTTTGTGCCAAAATCATAAATTCCGTGCGCCTTTTTTGACTTAAACAAACATAAATGATGAATCGGGGTCATAACCAAACTACCCCTAAAAATGCATATTTTGTGCATTTGATGGCAAATAAGGTGTTCGCTTATAGAAAAACAAACCTCTAAAGTTCTGCTTTCATCAATACTTATAGATACAGCATTTGGGATGTATCCGAAGTTACCATTATTTTGTTATTGGTGGTTCCAGGAACCGGACCCCCTTGATTTTGGAAAATGTGCAGGCAGTGGGCACCTAATGTTAATCTACAGCGAGTGCTGCTGTAGTTTCCCTTTTTTCCGTGACCTTATTTAGCAGATCCCATTTTGCTCCTTACGTTTTTGCTTTACATTTTATAATTTTATTTGCTGTTGCTTTTTGCCTGACTTGGCCATTTGCAGAGACGGTTATGGAGAAATAAGAGGTCTTTTGGTACATGATGCTGCACCTGCCAGGCTGTATCAGTATTTGCTCGGCTTTTATCGTTGCGCATCTGTAAGTTGATAAGATTCGGATTGTTCTTTAGAGGTTACATTCTCGTTGTTTGATCACCAATGGCTGTAAGGCGGGGGCTTAATGTATGTTAACGGGTAACATTCTCCATACCAGATGAGCTGGGGAGCCATGCTGTGCACTTGCGAAGTTTATAGCCATGTTCATAGACTTTTATAGAGAGGAAATTATAGAATCCCAGGCTCCCGCAGCGAGGGTTTATTAACGTGTCATACTGATAAAATTTAGCCGGAATAGTTCCTGGAAAAGTCGATACAGGTGTTTGATTGCACTTTTTTTTCCCCTAGACCCCACAATTGAGGGAGGAATGGGTTTTTAAGAATTTCTATTCTTATTTGTTCTGTGATGTGGAAATTTGTCTGAATTTCCCAAAGTAAAGTACAAGCCTCGGATTGATGGGGATCTGACAGATGGGACCCATCCCGATCCTGTCTGTGGGACAGTCGGAGATAGCCGAGTACAGCTCTCTCAAAAATAGCAGAGAACTTGAAAACTTAAGCCAAACCCTTTAAAATAATTTCTCCATTTTGGATAAGCCCTGTCCTCCAGCTACACTTTTTGCTCACTCTCCCTTGGTCCAACTGATCCTGCACCGCTGCTTTCAATGTCTTATTGTACGCAGCGCCGACGTCACATTAACAGCGCTGCAGTCAATAACTGAGGTGAGACTCTGAGCCGTTCAGAGCTACTGAGCTCATTGATTAGCTGCAGCGCTGTCGTTGTGACATCAGCTGAAGATGATGGCTTTATTTTATATTGAAGGATGCGGAGGACCGGTCACTGATCGTTTGGAATTCCAGCAGAGAGAAAATTGTAATCGACTTCATATCAAATGACCCTTGTGACAAGTTAAGGAGAGAGCAGTCCTGTAGATCCCGGGAGCTGCCGCTGACTTAGGTTAAGCAAGACTCTAAGTGTCATAAAAAACCTTCCAATTTATTGCAACGCGTTTTAGACCAAATCTACTCCTTCCTCAGGCATAACAGAAAAGAATCATGCCCTCCCTTATAAAGGAGGAGGTGACGTTGCATGTATACATATATATGACTAGATAAATGTGTATGTATATATGCATGTTTATTGTTTTTTTTTATATTTTTTCTTGTTTTTCCCCCCCTTTTGTCTTTTTGTTTTTTTTTTCATATTTTTTTTATAATTTGTTCTTAAAAAGTTAAGTAGTGTAATGTGTTTTAAACTTAACCTCCGACCCCTTTATAAGGGAGGATTGGATTCCTTTTCTGTTAGCCTGAGGAAGGAATAGATTCTACCCTGAAATATATAAATTGGAAGGTTTTTTTGCAATTACTGCCTGGATTAACCTTTGTCTGCGGCAGCGTCCAAGATCCACCACACTCCTCACTCTTTGTTATGTCCTCTCTCCTTTTTGTGTAAGTACAGTGGCCGGAGCAGCAACCATGATTGAATTACACAACACTTTTTACGTAGTTGTGCCGCCGAACCCTCCAGCTCACCCTCACCTGTTGTCCATGGTGTTACGCAGGGAGTTCCCCATGTTTCTTATCCATCCACCTCTCAACAAGCTGAGAATGTCCAACATGGAGAACCCCTTCTGGTTGGAGTTATGTACGGCCGTTGCGCAACATAAGACTTAAGATGGATGTAAGAGTGTCATCAGCAGAACCTTCCAAAAATTATCTCATGTCTATGACCTAATTATGGACTAAGCTGATAGGACAGCTAGACTGGGAAAGTTCTCAGTAGAGTTGAATGCCAAAATCTTCATAATCTGCATGAAAAGACAGGTACTAGACAACTTTTAGCTCCTGAAACCAAAGAGATGTCCACTCCTTCTAATCTTTTGATCCAGGGTAATTGCTTTACAGAGAGTTGCTTTGACCATTCGGAGTTGACATCCACAATAGACCTCAGTCGTGTACAACAGTACAACAGAGATAATGAGCACTTCTGACAATCAGGGAGACTTTCTTACATGTTGGATAAATGTCTGATGGCCTCAATGCTTTGGTTTTCTAAGTCATGGGTTTTTTTTCCTTATGGATGACCAGCAAGATCTAGGAGACACTCAGATAGGTCCTTGAAATGTTTTTGTGTAGCCATCTGAAATATCGAAAGTTGAGGAAGGATATATTGACGGTTTACCACTGGTACAATGTGGCTTAGACTTTTTTCTGTCCGGTTTTGCTTTGTTTTTCCATTTTTCACGATTTATCTTCTGCTTGTTTGATCGGTTATGGATTCTAGGAAAACGCACCTGTCTCTTTTCCAGAACTTGAGTGTTGATCGGCTGCCCACATCTCTTCTTTATGTAGACATGACAGGTGCATAATGTATTTGTTGCTGAACTGATTGAGGGACTTGACGGGCCGCTGATATTTCCGTTCCAGAAACCTATTGCTTTTCTTTTCATATACACCATGTGAGCTTTATGCATATTCAGATTAGACTATATAGCTGCCACCGCCCGATTAACTTCACTATTCGGATTGACAGATGCCTCATCAACCTTACTGCCGCTCACTGTGCTATCATTTATGAGGTACTTACCTCCGCGGTGACCAATTAGAGGTGGGGTGCCGCACCTGTTCCTGTCTAAATGTCAGCATACAATGTCTCCTGTGTCTTGCGCTGCCTTGTGCCAAGTTCTTCTCTGCATCCACGTCATAATAAGTCTAAGCACTTCGGATGTGTGCACACACTGAGAAAATGAAGGCATGTTTTTCGCTCAGTGCATTTGATGTGTTTGGCATGTTTCTCCATCAGGAACTCTGATAATATTGATTTGTAGAGAGCTAGGCAGCGCGTTAAAGTATAAAAATATAGTTAGAGGCCCTGGTGCCTGATGGTGCCCAATGGTCTTGATGCTACAGTAGACGCGTAGATGCCAGCATCATAAATGGAACATAGAGGGGAGTCCTGAAGCAAATTTTGCCGGAGGGCCAATGACCTTTAAGTACAGTAGTTCCTCTGGGCAAATTGGTGTGATGCCAGCTTGAATGTAATAAGGTCAGATGTCATATTAAGAGATCAGTCCGTGGACGATCAACTTAGAATTGAATTTCCTGAAATTCGTGGTTTCACGTGAATTCGAACACTTTGAGATTCGATTTATAATCACAAAAAGAAGAAAACCTGCCGGGCACCATTTCCCACACTACTGAAACATCAGAAAGTGACCTAATGTCTTTTTGCGTAGCTGCATGGGTTTCCTCATAATGCCCTGCAGCTATGATATCTAGTTTTATGACTGGGTCCATCACAGATCGGCGGTTTCCAGCGGTGAACAGTTTGTACGGCAGAGTCGTTTTTCATCTCCATTGCAACTGGGTACATCTCTCTTCAGTAAAGTGTAAGCTCTTATAGTCAGCGGGGTCCTCTCTCTCCTGTATAGTGTAAGCTCTTATGGTCAGTGGGGTCCTCTCTCCTGTAGAGTGTAAGCTCTTATAGTCAGCGGGGTCCTCTCTCTCCTGTAGAGTGCAAGCTCTTATGGTCAGTGGGGTCCTCTCTCTCTCTCCTGTAGAGTGTAAGCTCTTATAGTCAGCGGGGTCCTCTCTCTCCTGTAGAGTGCAAGCTCTTATGGTCAATGGGGTCCTCTCTCTCTCTCCTGTAGAATGTAAGCTCTTATGGTCAGTGGGGTCCTCTCTCTCTCTCCTGTAGAGTGTAAGCTCTTATGGTCAGTGGGGTCCTCTCTCTCCTGTAGAATGTAAGCTCTTATGATTAGTGGGGTCCTCTCTCTCTCTCCTGTAGAGTGTAAGCGCCTATGATTATGGTCCTCTCTCCCTCTCTCTCTTCTGTATAGTGTAGGCTCTTATGGTCAGCAGGGTTTGCTATCTCACTTCTATAGAGTGTAAGTTCTTCTTTGGCTGAGATCAGACATGCGAGAAACACGTCCGTGTCTCGCATGTGAAATCCAAGCTCTGGCACCGGCACTCCAGAGCGGAGCGTGCGGCTCCATGTGTTGCTATGCGGCCGCACGCTCCGCTCTGGAGTGCCGGCGCCAGAGGAGGGATTTCACATGCGAGACACGGACGTGTTTCTCGCATGTGTGATCCCGGCCTTATGGTCAAAATGTCCCCTCTCTCTCTCCTGTAAAGTGTATACTCTCTCCCCGTGTGTATTTACCTAGTAATTACATGCTCTCCTGTATTGAGAGACACAAATCGGTCTTTTGGGGAAAATATGTTGAAGCCAGCGTATTTCAATTTAAAAAGATCTGCTCATCTCTAGTCATAGGTACTGATAATATAGCGCACACCAAACGTCATCTTACTAGGTTATTGTCAAGCAGTACAAGATCTTGCTTATCTCTGTATAGTTACAGTTGTGGCCAAAAGTATTGACACCCCTACAATTCTGTCAGATAATACTCAGTTTCTTCCTGAAAATGATTGCAATCATAAATTCTTTGGTATTATTATCTTCATTTAATTTGTCTTAACTGAAAAAACACAAAAGAGAATGAAGCAAAAAGCAAAACATTGATCATTTCACACAAAACTCCAAAAATGGGCCAGACAAAAGTATTGGCACCCTCAGCCTAATACTTGGTTGCACAACCTTTAGCCAAAATAACTGCGACCAACCGCTTCCGGTAACCATCAATGAGTTTCTTACAATGTTCTGCTGGAATTTTAGACCATTCTTCTTTGGCAAACTGCTCCAGGTCCCTGATATTTGAAGGGTGCCTTCTCCAAACTGCCATTTTTAGATATCTCCACAGGTGTTCTATGAGATTCAGGTCTGCACTCATTGCTGGCCACCTTAGAAGTCTCCAGTGCTTTCTCTCAAACCATTTTCTAGTGCTTTTTGAAGTGTGTTTTGGGTCATTGTCCTGATGGAAGACCCGTGATCTCTGAGGGAGACCCAGCTTTCTCACACTGGGCCCTACATTATGCTGCAAAATTTGTTGGTAGTCTTCAGACTTCATAATGCCATGCACACGGTCAAGCAGTCCAGTGCCAGAGGCAGCAAAGCAACCCCAAAACATCAGGGAACCTCCGCCATGTTTGACTATAGGGACCGTGTTCTTTTCTTTGAATGCCTCTTTTTTTTCTCCTGTAAACTCTGTGTTGATGCCTTTGCCCAAAAAGCTCTACTTTTGTCTCATCTGACCAGAGAACATTCTTCCAAAACGTTTTAACCTTTTTCAGGTAAGTTTTGGCAAACTCCAGCCTGGCTTTTTTATGTCTCGGGGTAAGAAGTGGGGTCTTCCTGGGTCTCCTACCATACTGTCCCTTTTCATTCAGACGCCGATGGATAGTACGGGTTGACACTGTTGTACCCTCGGACTGCAGGGCAGCTTGAACTTGTTTGGATGTTAGTCGAGGTTCTTTATCCAACATCCGCACAATCTTGCGTTGAAATCTCTTGTGAATTTTTCTTTTCCGTCCACATCTAGGGAGGTTAGCCACAGTGCCATGGGCTTTAAACTTCTCGATGACACTGCGCACGATAGACACCGGAACATTCAGGTCTTTGGAGATGGACTTGTAGCCTTGGAATTGCTCATGCTTCCTCACAATTTGGTTTCTCAAGTCCTCAGACAGTTCTTTGGTCTTCTTTCTCTTCTCAATGCTCATTGTGGTACACACAAGGTCACAGGACAGAGGTTGAGTCAACTTTAATCCATGTCAACTGGCTGCAAGTGTGATTTAGTTATTGCCAACACCTGTTAGGTGCCACAGGTAAGTTACAGGTGCTGTTAATTACACAAATTACAGAAGCATCACATGATTTTTCGAACAGTGCCAATACTGTTGTCCACCCCCTTTTTTATGTTTGGTGTGGAATTATATCCAATTTGGCTTTGTGTTTTTTTCATTTACGACAAATTAAGTGAAGATAATAATAAAGAATTTGTGTTAGTAATCATTTTCAGGAAGAAACTGAGGATTATCTGACAGAATTGCAGGGGTGTCAATACTTTTGGCCACAACTGTATGTGTCCCTACACACTTGATGACTTTCTGCCAAATGATGCTTCAGACGATCGTTTAGCTGACAGCCATCTCTCCCGTCTTCCACCCATACATAGGAGTACTTGCTCGGGCGAGCGCTGCTGTGTTCTCTATGAGAAAGCTGCCTGACATGCCATCTGGTGATTAACTAACTGCTATTATCAGTCTGAAATTGGTCGTGCGCGATCTACGTCTCTTCTTATAATCGGTCAGCCGGCATCCTCATCCTCCGTTGGCCGAACCATCGATTTCACCAGGTTTAGCCAACTTAAGTGCAGTGTGTATGGCAAAGCCATGTGCTTGGCCCGTTTTCATTTTTGGCTACGGTTATTGTCACATACGCCTTTGGTTATTGGCCTTGACGATCACATTTTTTAAAAAACTCAGTCCATGTTTGTCCCCTTGTAGAAATGGTGGAAAAGTTGGAAGATAGGTTGTTATTGGTATCTTCTTCAGTGATTTTTCCAAGGTTACTTTTCTGTTTTTAACTTATTCTCCCTTCATGATAACACTTGCTCGTGAAATATGTTGTTTACAAAAAAAAAGTTGTCTTTATGTGTTTTTTTTTTCCTATAAATTTTTGAAGGTTTCTGTTTTATTTTTCTACAACACCACATTGGTTATTAGAAATAACAAACACTCTGACATTTCATGCAAATGTTAATTTTACAAAGCTGTTATCACTTTGGATCACACCCGGGGGAATGCGACCTTGAGAACATTGCCAGATCATGCCTGAATACAAAGCAGAAGCAGAATACATTGAGATCTGTGCAAGGATGCTTTCTTTTAATATTTACAGTATTTGTCTGACAGTAGGAACCTTGTAGAAACATACAGACTGGTTTTTCAGAATGATGCGTATTGCTGCTGACAAGTAAGGTTGAGATGGGTTCTCGGAGTTAATATTTGGAACAGTGGTTCTGACTCTTATTGGATTATCTCAGCCTGAAGGGTGATCAGGTCTGTACTACTTGAACCTGAAATCTCCCTGCAGGGTTCAGGAAATTTTCCTTTTATCCAAGTTTCTTATTAATTAGTTTTGGAAAACCAGTTAATCTGAGATCAATGGATGAATCAAATCTTGCCCGTAAAGTTTCAAATAACAGTGCAGGACTGGAATACAGACTACTATTATTTAATGGCCTTCTGCTCTATCTCGAGCCATGGCGACTTGATGGATAAACGATGTGTGTGGAGATCTATCTTTTGCAACCCCAGAAAGGTCCACCAGGGTCTTCTCCGCCATTATCTTGATAGTATCAAGTTTTTGAGTTGTTGGTTTATCTCTTCGCCTTGTTCATTTTATTCTTTCGATCATGATGTCCTTCTCTATTCATTACTCTCTGTGTATGACGTGTCCAAAGTAGGCAAGTCGTAGCTGATGATCCTTGCTTTGAGACACGTGTCTGGGTTAATTTGTTACAAAATTGATTTGTTTTGTCAGATCACAGTTTAGAGGGTCTTAAAAGAACTGTGCTGATGGACTCCCTTTAACCACTTCACAACATGCGCCCTAAATATACTGCGCATGTTGTGTCCCTCTTTTTTGATGTGGGCTCTGGCGCTGAGACCCCATCTTCCCTGGCACATGTTAGCTGTTTTGAACATTACCGAACTTGTAGAATTGAATTGAAAGGTGGCTGCGCATTAGTATTATTGCTTCGGTCACATAGAATATTAGGTCTCAGGAGAACTTGACATCCCATTGATCGTACACTTATCACAAATGTTGGTGGGATAACCCCTACCATAGAATCATAGAATGTTAGAGTTGGAAGAGACCTCAAGGGTCATCATGTCCAACCCCTTGCTCAATGCAGGATTCACTAAACTATCTCAGACAGATGTCTGTCCAACCTATGTTTGAAGACTTCCATTGAAAGAGAACTCACCACCTCTTGTGGCAGCCTGTTCTACTCATTGATCACCCTCACTGTCAAAAGTTTTTACTAATACCTCATCTGTATCTTCTCCCTTTCAGTTTCATTCCATTGCTTCTCGTGCTTCCATGGGCAAATTATAATGATGATATCTCTGCACTGTGACATTCCTTCAGATATTTGAAGACAGCTATTAAGTATCCTCTTAGCCTTCTTTTTGCAAGCTAAACATTCCCAAAATGTTTAACCGTTCCTTGTAGGACATATTTTAAGTTCACTCACCATCCTGGTAGTTCTTCTCAGAACTTTCTCCAGTTTTTCAATGTCTTTTTTTTAAATATGGTGCCTAGAACTGGAAACAGTATTCCACACGAGGCCTGACCATGGAGGAGTAGAGGGGGGTAATTATTTCACGTGATCTAGACTCTATGCTTCTCTTAATGCATCCTAGAACTGTGTTTGCTTTTTTGCTGCTGCATCACACTGTTGACTCATGTGCAGTCTGTGATCTATTAGTGTGCCCAAGTCTTTTTCACACGTGCCATTGCTTAATTCTGTTCCTCCCATTCTGTAGATGTAATTTTCATTTTTTTTCCCAGATGAGAATTTTGCATTTCTCCCTGTTAAATACCATTCTAGTAGTCACTACCCATTGTTCAGGCTTATCTAGATCCTTCTGAATCTTTTATCGGTTTTCTCTAGTGTTACCTATCCTTCCTAGCTTTGCATTGTCTGTAAATTTGTTTAGTTCACCTTCAGTTTCCTTATCTAGATCATTTATAAAACTGTTGAACAACACTGGTGCCAGAACAGAGCCTTGTGGTACCCCACTTGAAACAGTCTTCCAACTGGATGCGCAACCATTTATTATCACTTGTAGAGTATGATCACTGAGCCAGTTATGAATCCACCTAACCATAACCTTGCCAATCCCATACTTGGTCTTTTTTTTATAAGGATAGTATGAGATACTTTATCAAAAGCTTTGCTGAAGTCAACATATACTATATCTACCGCATTTCCCTGATCCACCCAGTCAGTGATTCCATCATAGAAGAAAATTAGATTAGTCTGGCATGACTTGTTTGCTACAAACCCATGCTGGCTCTGGTTAATTGCTGTATTCTTATCCAAGTACTTACATACATGTTGTTTAATAATTTGATCAAAGATAGTTCTTAGTATACAAGTAAGGCTCACTGTCCTGTAATTTCCTGGCTCCATCTTTTTTCCTTTTTTGAAGATAGGGGCAACATTTGCTCTTCTCCAATCTTCTGGGACTTCTGTTCGCCAGGATTTTTCAAAGATTCATATTTTAGCTCTTCTCCTACAATGTATAGTTTTCAGAAAACTTGAAAAACTAAACTTTAGATGTGACTGGAGAAGAAAACACAAAACTGTCAACAAATGTAAATTCTTATCAAAATGAGAGAGCTGATGCTTTACAACTGTCTCATTGAAGTCAATTTGCGGTATATCTAATACACAGATAAGTCAGGTCTTATAGTATAAATCGGATTCCCGAGGGTGATGTCCAGGTGGCAATGACATGGTTGACATCTACTTCATATCAGTTCCACATTTTTGTGTGACAAGGACAATTCAGGATGCCATGGGAGGTGGTCTATGGAGAATGGCCATCAGGTTCCTCATGCTCTACCGCATAGTGACCCTTTCTCTCTTTCTGAGGAACCAAACCTTGACTTTAGCTTCTGATGAAAATTGAAGTAACAAGTCAGATGGAAGCCCAGGAGAAAGACGAGTTCTCCCATAACTTTTTGAGGCCATCAAACCTTGAGCTTTGCATGACTTTCTAGTCCAAAGTGTTGGCCAATTTTTTGGGGAAGGGACCTTCTCATTTGTAGAATGCCTGCTACAGCTACAGACTGCCCTTGTTGATTTTTTATTTTTTTTGCCGCATGATTGACTTGTTCAAAAAGTAAATGATGTGAGTTATTTTTTTTATATTCTTTTAAATGTTGTTTATCTGCTAAAATAAATAACTTTTTTTGGTCTCGAGCTTGGATTTTGTGTGTTGTTGCGTTAAGCATTTAGAGGATGAGTCCTCGCTGGTGGAACTTTCTCTGCTCTATTATTGCACAGATCACTATACTTTCTCAGCCCTTTAGGCAAGCCCACACTACACAATTATCTCAGTGGCGCGCACTTCTACTGCCGTCTTTACTGTTATGTCACATTTGCTTCCTACTTTTGCCAGGAACCTCAGGAGTGCCCCCATACCATCTTTTCAACTTTTTATTTTCCACACCGAAGGATAAAAAAGTTTTCTGCTCTTACAACTTTGAAAGTATTTTTTTTTCCTGCTGGTACATAATGGCATCTGTACCACTGCTTGCTGCTAATGGGGATCACGAAGCTCAGAAAAACAAAATAAGGTAAAAATAAATTAAAAGAAAATACTGAAAAAAATCAATACAATTATTACAAATTGAATCAAATCCGACTGGCAAAACAAAACATTTAAATTAATCCATCCTTGAGTACATTTCTAAATATTTAGGGTACTCTGAGGTCATGTCTTTAGGTTGCTCTGTATTCTTATCTTGTGAGCCTCCCACGACCCGTTTATAAAGACCAGAAAAATGTGCACTAAATAAAATGGTCCATATCTCTGCAACCTTATGGTGGAGGAAGCAAAAAACAGAATACTCAAGGGAGCAACGGCTTTATGAACTCAGCCGATGCTGGGGCATTTCTGAAAAAAAAAAAAATTAAGCCATTGGAGACTGACCGTCAATGAAGACTAGTCGAATTTTGCCTCAACCCTGCTCTGGATTGACAAGTCTTGGGATATATACACACGTAGGCAGAGACCTGTCAATCTGGGGCAGCGAGTAGGAGGACTAGTCTCCTGCGCAGCTTGGCCTATGGCGGTTTTTAAAGTATTTATTACTGTTCCAGACACATACTGCCTGTGGATCAGATGGCATGTATCATCCTTCAGGGTCTCTTTCGTCCTTTCCTTCCCCTCTACTCTTCCTTGGTTTAATTTCCTTTTTTATCCTCCTCCCTTATCCACCATGCATTAGACTGAACACTTTATTGAACTGTTTCTGTAATGTCCGTGAAGAGCATTTCCACGTTCACAAAAATATTTCCATATCATGGAGACATTTCAGAAGTTTTGATCTATGGTGGTCTGAGGGTTGAGACTCCCATCAGTCTCTAAAACAGAATGGCAGGAGCGCTCTCTCCTCAATAATTTGAAGACGGACTCAAGAGAAAGTTGACGGACTCAACAGATTCGTCAAAACATTTAAAAAGTTTTGAAAAGTTGCAAAACCTTTGATCAACGTAAAGTTCCTCAAAATGTTGTGACTGTTGAGGTTTCCGTGACCTTTTCGCCCAGCTACAACAGAGTGGGCAGGATGAGGCGAATGGCGGCCCCTCCACGTCAAATTCATGATGAGCAGTAGCATTCTTTTGATTTGTGGTGAGGTGAATAAGGAGGCATACAACACTTCGTGCCTCGTCTGATTCATTAAGAGGCGTTCACCACTTAATCAGGTACCTTACACTTCAACCCGTCTCCTCATCAAGTCTAGTGTGAAAAGGACCAGTCTTGATGAATCAGGGCCAATGACTTCATCTTTAATCTTCGAGGTGGATGGCATTCGATTGAGCACTTTTGTTTCTTTTGTTTTAGCGAACAGTGTCATCTTCCCCCATGATTAAAACTTCTTTCATATCTCTTTAACATGTCAAAAGTTTAATGAAAGTACAAGTACTCTTTAAGTTCTTAAAGAATACTGCCAACGAAGTTTTTATCCTTTTACAATATTTCAGTCATCATATTATATAGCACTGTATACTTACAATTGCTCATTTTGCCTTTCTACCCAGATAATTCTTTTCTGTTCTCTGCTCTATGTAGAAACAGTAAGTCTCTTGTGCCTGCATTCATCATTCCCCGCTTCAACTCCTGAGCCAGCTGCTCCCGCCTCTGCCCCTGCCAGGGACTTTTGCAGTGACTCTTGAGTTATGCAGGGAAAATTGACCTCCTGTTTCTACATAGAACTTAGAAGGATTTGGCTAGTCAGTTTTTAATCATGTGATGTCATAGACCTAATGTAAAAGAGAAAAATTAGCTGGGTAGAAAGGCAAAATTAGCAATTGTAAGTACACAGTGCTATATCATATGATGACTGCAAAATATTAAGAAGATGCAAACTTTGATGGGAGGAGGAGGGCTTTTCTAAAGGAACACTGTAATAAAGCTTTATGCCTAATGCTGAACCTAAGGATGGACTACGACAAAGGAAGTAAAGTAAAGGAACCGCATGTGAAGCAGAGGGGAAAGGAAGAAGGCTAAATCTATCAATCACATAGCAACTCTACGGTCTGCACTTCATTGTTTCCATAGATCTACAGGTGCCTAAGGGGAGATGATAGCTTGATTTTGCTCTTTAAGACCCGAGAAATTGTATTTAATCTAATTGTGGTGTATAATTGTTGATTTTTCATTTTGGTCTCTATATTGTAATAAAATCGACCAAAAATTAAAAAGATTAAAAAAAAACAATAAAAAATCAAATGGGCTACAAAAGGCATAATGGGCCAATAAACCCAGGATGCCTAATCTGCAGCTACAGACCCGGCAGAACTGCGTCTCTCCCACACCTGCATCGTCACAATGTCCCTTTCTTCCACCACGTGTAGGACAATTATAGCGTTGTAACATGTAATAGACGACCATCGTGGCTCACCGCTGCTCCAGCATAAAGATCTCCCGCGATTGGGTAAATTGGGGCCATCTGTTCTCAATGTTGGGAAGCAATCCGAACAATTAAAATAAGACAGAGTGAAAGTGTTTATTTCCTGCTGATATTGAAAATTATCCTAAAAAAGCTGGATATTTTCAGATTGATGCAATATAACCGTGAGTACAACAAGCTGCTGTGAGAGATTTCATTTGGCGCTCCTCCTCTGCTTTCGTGTAGACGCCTGAATACATCGAGCAAAGAGAAGAACAGGAGAGAATGTTGTAAGTTTAGTCAACTTTTAATACTGCGACACTCTTATCCAAAAGCTGTGTCTGATATTGCAGCTTAGTCCTAGTCACTTAAATGGGACTGAGCTGCAATAAAAGGCACCAACTATGCTTTCTTCAGTGGCTTCATCGAGGCTAAAGTTTCAACCCACTAGCTCAGAGGCAACTGAAAGTAAGAGAGAGCCTGCAGAATAAGGGTGCTTTCACACTGTGTTCTTCCCCACTTTGTGGTCCCGTCAGGGATTACGTCCGATCATCCTGCAAACCGGGATTCAGGCGAATGCGCTGACTAGGCCATTGACTATAATGGTACAAACTGAGTCACCTTGTGCTCTGTCGAGCATCATTTTCAGGCTTACACATCTACTGGAGGCGGACACCTGAACACAGTCTACTCTACGCCTTGTGTCCGCCTCCAGGATGCGTATACTCCTTAAAAATGCTGCATGACGGAACACAGGATGACTCCGTCTGTATCATTAGAATCAATGGCCAGTCGGAACATATGTCTGAAACCTAGTTTGCAGAGAGGGGGTTCAGACGTAAGCCCCGACGGGACCACTGAGAGTGGGGAAGAACATTGTGTGAAAGCACCCTCTCTTACTTTCAATTGTCTCTGAGTTAGTGGGTAGAGACCATCTAATACAAGGTCTTCCATGTATTGTACACAAATATATGAGCGATTCCTGCTCTCTATTCTCTATGTAGCACATGTTCAAAAGCAGCAACAGCATGGAAGATATGATGGAGCAGTACTGAGCAGTGCAGTTGTGAATCCAGCTTTTCAGTGAAATTAAACACTAACTATAAAGCAGCAACTTGGAGGACATAATAAAGCAATATTGAGTTCAGGAGATATCAGAGAGGAGAAGTGATAAAATATATATCACTTGGACTATTGAATTATGCAAAGTTTATTATTAAAAAGACAAGTATCATTTAAGAACAATTAAGCTTTGAGCTGGTCACTATTTTTATCGGATCTACTCTCACTCCTCCTTGTTAAAGGTCCAACTAAAATAAAAACCATCAATAATGAATAAAATTTAATTTTGACACTATGCATCTGGCTACCAGGATTATTTTATATCAGCCCCTAGACAACCAGACAAACATGGACTAAATGTAAAAAATACATCACATCTTTATGTTTATAGCTTTACTGCGTGGCCAGCTCTGGAGGGCAAGAGTTTATAATGAGCCCACCACCTTCTTGACTCAATGAAGGCTATGTTGTGATTGGACCTCTGTTTGGATTATATATATCGACAAGGCCAAAGTATATGATGAGAGATGTCGCCATGTACCCCATCTTACGTAATTAGCTATTTCCCTTAGGTTGACATAATTGCTTAATTGACTGAATACCTTGGTGGAGTAGGAGATGGAGAGGCGCACTTCCCGGCTTTGTCACCGGTTTGGCAGGACTTGTTTGTAAGAAAGAAAAAAACAACCTAGAGGGATGAAAGATTAAATATGTAAATAAGAGACACGTAATTTGCACATTTTTGGGTGTGAACTACATTATATACTTTTATGAAGTCTTCTTCTCATCTCATGTGTTCATGTACCCTTAAGCCTATAAAGAATAGATCCTCTGAAACAAGGGTCACATACTAAAAGGAATCTTCCTGCAGGATTTTACTATGTAACCTGATAGGAGCCTGATGTAGGGATTGAGATGCTGACTCCAGGGATGTATCACTTACTAGTCTGCATGCTGTCATTTCGATACAATCACAGTTTTCTCTGGTAAAGATATAGCAGAGCTCGGAATGCTGAGCCGTGTATAGCCCCGTCCACATCACTGATTGGCAGCTTTCTGTGTACACTGTAATCAGTGGTGGGGCAGGGTTGGACCAGGAGGCATGACACATCTAGTGCTATAGTGATAATCTCCTGCTGATAAAACTCTTGAAACCAAAGCACACAGCCAAGTAAGTGACACATCTCTGCAATCAGGCTTTCTGCCCCTACATCATGCTATTTTCAGATTACATAACAAAAACCCAATGACAGATTAATTTTATTTGCTTCATAAAAACATAGATATTACCATTTTGTATGTGTATAATAGAGCACCCATAGTCTTGTTCAATTAAGAATCATGGCATGTACCATCATGTGCCGATTTACAGATGTATTCTCCCCTACAGTCATTGTGCGGCACCATATGTGAGCATATAGTATGGAGCCAAGGGTTCGCTACGTCTTGCCTAATGTGCATAGAACTGGCATGCCCATGAAACTGTTCTGCTCTGAAAACCTAAAAAATTTTACCCATGAATGAAAAGCGGACGTTTAAGAAGTTGTTTGGTCATCGCCTTGTAGGTGTTGCATCCACCAGTAATATGGTGGAAACCAGGGTGGACATACCATTGGTGTAATGTGTGCAGCTACACAGGGGTCCAAGAAGAAAGGAGACCACTTCTACCCCCAAAGCAGGTGAAACTTGTACTGTGATGAATTATTGGACTGCAAAGGGCCGATATATTATTCCTGAACAGGGGCCCTCTTCTTTCTGTATTCGCCAGTGGTGGGAGAACTTGAGTAGTTTTCATACATATTTCAGAGATCTCTTCAAAAAGCCAATTATATCCCATCTTCCAGGACTTCTGGGAGTGAGACATGGTTTGGAAGATTAAGGTTCTTGAAATCAGTTCGGGCCATAGTCTGAAGATTTATTTGGGCAGATTCCCAGAAAATGAGCACTGATCCCCTATATAAAAAGTCTATCTACATCGAAGAAGTGATCAGTCAACGAGTCAAAACTGGATCGTCAACCGGAGTTGGTGTAAATCTATGTCCATCATCCATGACGGTGGTTTCTGACCAATGGATAGGAATGGGAGAACCGCCTTATACCTGATGGAAAACGTGGCTCTACTTTAGATTGGCCAACTTATGGCGTGAAGCTCATGTGACATTGTGCAAGGGCGGCTAATCAGTAGAAGAGATGCTGTCAGGGAAGAGGCAGTTCTCCCGCGCCTGTCCAGTGGCCACCAACGACTTGTTATGGCCGATCGACTGGTATATGCGAATCTATTCGCACCAACTCTGTTTGACAATCTGCTGAATCGTTGAAGGATTTCATCTTCTATGTAGACCAGGGGTGGGGAATCAGTTTTCTACCAAGGGCCATTTGGATATTTATACCATTCTTTGGGGGCCGTACAAATTGCGCACTAACTCTCCCCACAAAGTGCGTCCTGATACTGGCACTGGTGTAAGGTCGTAATCTTTCACTGCATGCACCTCAGCGTTGAATAGTGAACACACAGAGCAAGAAGAAATTAATGGTCCGGGGGGTCGTTAAAAGACAGGTGCTGGCCCAAGCACTACAGTGCCCGGGAACGGCCTGCGGGCCTGAGGTTCCCCATCCCCGAAGTAGACCAACACTTTCATTGACTGATCACTGCTGCTTTTACACAGGCCATTGATTTATGAACGAATTCTAGTTTGACCAAATTTCGTTAAACCTGATCATCAGACTGTTGTGAACTATCCAAAGTGCTAAAAATAAATAAAGGGCAGGGGAATTAACCTAAATTGATTATAAGTGGTCTCCATCAGGATTACTTGGACTGTATCATAGCGGTGCCATTAGTTTCCGTCACACCTTGTTGAAGCCGGGATTTGCTTCTTTCTCTAATTTCTTCTGTGTTACAAAACGTACTTTCCAGAAAGTTAAAAATTTAATAACCAGGAATAAAGCTGAGAAACGATCGAGTTCAGCCTACTACCTAGAAATACACAATTTAAATGTAATTACTTTTCCCCTGAGCAATGCAATTCATAATTATATTTCCCTAATCCCATGGTTAGTAAAAGACGCGCTGTATAATCATTAACAGATTTGTTCTCACCAGGTAGGCCATATGGCCTTAAAATAAATGAGAGCAACACCGAGCCAATTCCTCCATGCGACTGCCAGGCCGAACTGATATTCTCCATACAGACCAGTTAAACGGAATAAATCATAGTATTAAATGCGAGGGGGCTGTGCGCAAGCGGGTAGAATATGGGCAGTAATTGATACGGGATTAGGAAACATTTAGCAGTTAAGATTTTTAGAACTACCTCAAAAAAGGCAACGAAGACCCCTAGGAAGTGAATATTTATTTGCACATTTTTACCTATTCCCTGATGTTTGGTGGTTAAAACATTGGCTTTAAGGTTGTCTGAATCTTTAAAGGTTTTCCTTTTTGAACCTTGATATTTATCCTTAACCCCTACTAAAGATGAACAGATTGATTCTTAACAAATTAAATTAATTTCTAAATTTCCTGAAAAACTTAGATTTACCAGATTTCTCGAGATTTGGATGAATCCAGAAAAATGGAGGGTCATACAAATTGTTAGGGTTGGCAGAACGCACCGAATATATATATTAGAATTAGTAGGTGCGTTCGCATCCCAGGGTCCACCGTGCAGGATAGAACCTGCTTCTAGAAAAGGCGGTACTATATGGCAGTATATACGAACTCTGTTACTTCACAGATTCGCAAGAAAAGAGAACGCTGTGCCCTGTTGACTTCACAGGGGAACACAGCTACCTAATAGAGCCGATAGTGGTCATGCAGTCAACATAACACACACACAGCTCCTCTCCGGTGGAGCCGGAATTCTAGTGGCTTTACGCCAACCCTGAATCCACATACACAAAACTCCTCACCGGAGGTGCTGGTATATTAGGGGCTTCTATAAGACAAACCCTGACCACATGCAAACATGACCACACTGGCGCTGAGCTCATTACATAGGTTGATACTAGCGCATGGCCGTGCGGCCATGTGAACCTTTTATAGCTTTAGCAGTTAAAGACCTTCCTAGTGGTCCAATAGAAACCGCTTTAGGACCTGCACATGTGACCCCCAACCTCCAATGGGAGGTCGTCCCGTGGGCAAGCCCAGTATGAGAAAAGCAGGACTTAGTCCCAGAAAGATCTGCTCGCCACTGATCAGCGCTGGCTACAAAGGCAGAGCCTGGAAGAACAGTAGTAACCAGCCGCCCAGTATCAGCCTGAGATAGACACTGGGACCGACGTCTCCGCTGAGCAGGCTCCACTGTGGCTGGAGAAGAATGGAGATTCCCCCTGTGCAGAGGCGGGAACTCGACACCTAACACAAATGTCATATTCATTGATTCTTTTGAATTCTTGATCTCGAGCCATGGCGACATGATGGATGAATGATCTGTAGGAAGATCAATCTTGTGCAAGCCTAGATAGGTTCACCAAGGTCTTCTCTGCCGTTATTTCGATTGTATCAAGCCATTGGGTTGCTGGTCTTCCTTTTCACCCTGTTTCATCTATTTTCCCTACCATAATGTCCTTCTACAGTGATTTCTTTCTTTATGTGATATGTCCAAAGTAGGCAAGTCGTAGGTTGGTGATCCTGGCTTCAATTGACATGTCGGGCTTGAAAATTTTTTTCCAGGATTGATTTGTTTGTTTTTCTTGACATCCATAGTATTGAAACATTCTTCACTTGTCAGCCTCTCATTGCCCCCCATTCATAAAGCTTTGGGGTCTGATGAAGCCTCAGTGAATAATAAATGTCTTTTCAGGTCAGATTTGATTTAAGTCAAATTATCTTCAGAGTGAATCAAATCTGTGGGCCGATTTGAGCAAATCTCCCGAATTTCAGGAGACTTGCTCGTATCTAACCCACACCGATTAGTTGAGCACCGCGTCCTCTCCATGGTCCTGCAGACACAACGCTATATATGTTGTAGTAACAGGGACTAGTATTACAGGCAGCTCATTGCGGCTTTGTCCCAATAATGTGAACAGGAATGAGCTGCAGTAGCAGGCCCAACACTACAAAATGTACCACGTCCTACTGATAAACCTTCAAGAGGATGCGCTTCTTGGTGGAGAACTTCAGACTTTTTAATTAGTTGATCAGTGGAGGATCATAATTTCCAAACAATGTAATAATAACAGCCTATCTTAAGTCCTGGAAAACCTCTTTTGCCTTTCTTCCAACATGGAATTAGCATCACAAGAATTAGAGCGTTCATTAAAGTGTTCTTAAAGGTTCACATATAGTACCATGATGTCAAGTGGCTGTGTCATTCGTTGGTGTCCCCAGCTGTGATGTTTCTATTATAGTCGAAAAATGGTGAGCCGTTAGGTGCCACCAAATGTTATGCCATCGGTGTTGTGTGACAACAGACAGCAGTAACAGGTCCCATTGGCTGACTGTCACTTGTCATTAATATGTATTTCCTTCATCTGGTGTAAATGCCCCCGTTCTCAAGAATTCTGCATTGTTTTTCTTATATTCTTGCGCCTCTCTGTTCCTGAGATATGGCCCCTTCTTCACGGTGCATAAATCTAGTCTTGTTAGCCAAGTGGGTGTGCTCCTCACTTCTCCTGGGGGCGTGTTGTTCAGGAACACACCCCTCTTGGCTAACAAGACTAGATTTATAGACAGGAAAAAGAGGACCATATCTCAGTAACGGAGAAACACAGGAACAGAAGAAAAACAACGCCAGATTCAGGAGAACAGCGGCATTTACAGCGGGCAAAAAAAAGTACATTTTTTTGACAAATGACAGGTCCTCTTCAATTTTAGAGGTTTGCATTGTTTTTGAACTTTAGGCTTTTATTATTAAATTGACATAGATAATTTGCGTTTTATTAGTTTTTGTTTATCCGGTATATATAATAACGTGCACATTTATATAACTATCTTACTACTGTGAATGTATGTCAACCTTTATATCAAACCTTTGTTATTGGGTGTTCCATGACTCGAATCTGAAGAACCCTCTATATCATTGATTGCTGAGGGCGGCAACTGAACAATTTCAGGAGAATTGATTTTCCTTTGCTGTTGTTTATGGCCTCCCTGTCTGGCTCAGGATATGAACTTTGCGCTCAGCGCTTCAAGGTCTTGTGGTTAAGGTTTTTTTATATATTTATTTTAGACATAGAGTGCAGAGTGTCTACCGATACTGTCAGAACTTTCAGCCAGCTGTCAGGCTTAGCGCGACCTCAGTAGCGGAATTGTTTATCCCAGATATATACCCTCGGACAGGATTCTGGGGGAAGCGACCAACCAGGCACAGCGCACTTTGATACTTAGTATTTCCAATATATTTTATGTTCTCGAAATCCTCATATGACAATACAGTAAAATCAACTTTGCAAAAGTTAGAGATGGGTAAATTTTACAAAAGTTATCACATTTCCATTTTTCTTAAAGGCAAATGCTATGGTTGATTTTGCATATATAAAAATTAAATCATTTAAAGGGAACCTGTCACCTGAATTTGGCGGGACAGGTTTGTGGTCATATGGGTGGGGTTTTCGGGTGTTTGATTCACCCTTTCCTCACCCGCTGGCTGCATGCTGGCCGCAATATTGGATTGAAGTTCATTCTCTGTCCTCCGTAGTACACGTCTGCGCTGTGCAATCTTGCCTTGTGCAGGCATGTACTACAGAGAACAGAGAATGAACTTCAATCCAATATTGCGGCCAGCATGCAGCCAGCGGGTAAGGAAAGGGTGAATCAAGCACCCGAAAACTCCGCCCATATGACCCAAAACCAGTCCCGCCAAATTCAGGTGACAGGTTCCCTTTAAAAAAAAATTGGAGAAATATAAAAGATAGTAGTTTTTTTTATTAAGGGGATGCTTAGCTATATTAATTTTATTATTATTTATTATAGCACCATTTATTCCATGGCGCTTTACATGTGAAAAGGGGTATAGATATAGTCAATTCCCATTTTATATAACTCTCTTTACAATAGCTGTCCGGCTGCAGAAAACCCCGTGCGTCTACCTGTATCGAAAGATCCAAAAAGTAATTTGCTGATGGACTAGTATGATATGTCAGCTTGGTGTTAAAGGGGGTTGTCCGGTCAAAACCGATAAGACTGCAGTCACTGTGTGTGACTGTAGATCAGGGGTCCTCAACCTGTAGCTCGGGAGCCACATGTGGCTCGCGGACCCATGAATTGTGGCTCGCGGCTGTTTGTCAGTTTGGTGCATTAGCTCCAGTTCTAGCAAACAGGTATTAAGAGCACATCTGAAAATGGTGAATTTAGTGAGCAGCCTTGCACAGTAGAGCAGATCCGGATGAACATGTAATGGTCTTAGGGGTTTCAAGATGATTTAAGTATGGTACGCTTGAGACAAAATGACACCACCTGTCAGAGGAGGTCTTTGAAGCTCGATGTGACAGTGACTTGGGAGTACTTTATAGGAGAATACTGAATGGGGTTATTGTAGGAACCCCTGGATGTTTGTATATTACCTTGGGGTGATTGATTTTTGTGGAAAAGCTTTGGTTATCATTATGCCTGTAATGGGGCTTTGGTTGCCACTATTGTGAGGGGGGGGGGGGGGGGGGGGGCGCGGGAGCTGAATGTGGTTCGCGGCCCTCTCTCAAGGCTGGATGTGGCTCTTGACCCTCTCTCAGAGCTGAATGTGGCTCTCAAGGTCTGAAACGTTGGGGACCTCTGCTGTAGATGTATGAATCCCACCGGCACACTCACTGTGCGCTGTGGGGATTTGCCGGTTTCAGACCAGAGAGTATGTATGAGTTATACATACCCCCGGCCAGTGGGCGCAGCCTCACTCCACAGGCTTGTATTGAGCCAAGGATGCACCCTCCGAGTGGGCTTGTCCGACTAGAGGGTGCGGCCTCGCACCAAACAAGTGTATGTAGAGCCAGAATGTGCCCTCTTGCCGGGGGTATATACCCTCCTTTCCCGGGTCTGAAACTGGAGAATCCCCACGGCGCACGCCCTGCATATGTGCAGTCACACAGAATGACTGCAGACTTACCGGTTTTGACCGAACAACTCCTTTAAGATTGTTATTATTCAAAGTGGAGATGTCAGAATCAAGTTCAGTCATGGAACCTTGCTATATCATGAAGATGTCGTCTACGTAACGACTACATTGTAAGACCTGGTAAATGGAATGTACTGGGTCTGTTACAAAGATCTCCCTCTCCCACAACCACAGGAAAAGGTTGACATAAGAAGGCGTGCAGGCCGCCATCATGGACCTTGAAGCTATAGATAGGGAGAAGTCTTGAAGTAAAGGCAATTATGTTGTAAAATAAACGATAGAGCTTTAATTATGAAATCGCATTTCATGTATTAAATCTTTATCAAACTGTTTAACACAAACACAGCCTTAGTAATGTCCAAGTGATCTCTTAACATATACAGCTTTGGGTAACTGTTCTTCACTGCTGTCCTGTCACACACTATCTGTAATGTTTATTCAGTGTTTTATGACTTTCTCTCCTTATCTGTATCTCTGAGCTGTAATGTAATTTCAGTATCCAGATTCACCACAAAATGACTGCTGCATTCCTTGCTTCTGCTTTTATTCAGTCTATGTTAGGCCCACTTGATTGACGCTGCTATGCCCACAGCCACCACTAGGGGGAGCCTAATATATGAACAGTAAATAGTAAGCTCTTAAGCTCGCCCTAGTGGTATCTGGCATAAATTAACATATATTAAGACAATATATCAGCACAGTATGGTAGACATTTCCTTTAAGCTGTTTCTGAAATCACATTATTGTTCATGAACTGAGGAGTATATCCCCTGTTAATATTGATTTTTAGCAGTGTAGCGGGTCTAGGAATAAGTCTGTAACTGCAGTGGGATTTTCAGTATTAACTTTCCAGCAGGGAAGATAATACAATGTGAAATTGCACTTGGATATAGCTTTTTTGTGAAATAGCCCATCCAGTGGGAGAGCCTTTTATGCTGCAGTGAGCTGCGGAGTTGATAAACAGCATGACAATCAATGTGTAATAATCAAAATTACCTGACTGAACAGTGTGGAAAACGGCCATCGCAGCTCTGATAGTCTTACTGACAGAATTGTCCAGATAAAGAGATCAGTAAACTCTATAAATCTCCGAGCAGTGGAAACAACAGGGGGCTGTGATGTGTCATTCCAAGCCCCACGGTTCTCTGAAATACACAGTTAATGGAGTAAAGAACGTAAGAACTTTATAGCATCTTGTAACCCTTATCAGCCCTCTTAGTTACCCATCTTGGCACGTGCCAGGCTAATCAGCTAATTGCATTCACTCCATCTTTTTCTGGTGGCTTCTAAATATAACAAATAATTGTCAGCTGTGACTGTTGAGTCTCGAGATGTAGTATTCGTAAGTGAAGAATCTTTTACGTACAATCTCCTCTTCTTTTGGCTTTTTTGACTCATAAGGGTATGTGCACACAACATCTTTTTCGAGCGGATTCCATTTGGAAGTCCAAGACATGAACATAATGCACTTCAATGTCAAAACAATATTGTTGTGCACATACTCCATCTTTTATCAATATTTTTTCTATTCTATTTTTTTTAATATAGGCATAAAAACTAACAGCTAGATAGTTGGTAGCAGATACAACTACACTACTACTATATTCAGCTGTTCCACGTCAACAGAGCAGTTCTCCCTTTTTACGGTCTGCTCTGTCGACAGAATGATAATCGCGTGCACAGTCGTATATAAGGTGCCAGAGTAGGTTCCAATACCATGAAGTGTAGCAAAAAACTCGGCACTCAAACTCAGCTTTATAAGTTTCGGTCCTATTAGCCGGACCTTCATCAGTCACAGCGGTAAGTTGTGAATAAAAACAGATGGACCCACAGGATCTCAGGAGTGTAGCCAAATCCGGCAGATAACCTTAGAAGATGCCGCGTCCCCTTCAGACCAGACACGCAGGCTCTAGATCTTCTAAGATTATCTGCCGGATTCGGCTACACTCCTGAGACACGGACTGCGTCAACCTTCTGTTACGGCTTTACTGAGAACCCACAATCCTCTGGGTCCACCTGTTTTTATTCACAACTTACCGCTGTGACTGATGAAGGTCCAGCTAATAGGACCGAAACGTTTTTTTTGCTACTAAGCGTGGATACAATTAAACCACTTATAAAGCTAAGTTTGAGTGCCGAGTTTTTTGCTATACTGCTCTGTCGACAGGGCGTGACTGCAGACGTTATGCTGTTTGACATCCGGCTCCCTGCAGGTAAGACAGTGGGGAGCCATCTGGCAATCAGCATGACATTGGCAGTCATGTCCATCAGCAAAGCAGAAGAGAAGAAGCTGATCTGTCCACGTGACGTCCATGGAAGCTGCTGAATCTTATCTGTGCCGGCAGAGATCACAGAGCAAAACATATAGGTAGTCAGCAACTACCTGCCTGTTACTTTTTAGGCTCATGGTAAAAACATTAAACTATTCGGGTATGCCGGCATCTAAAAAAATTGTGTCTACATAACCTTACAGTTAACTTATGGCCTTCAGGATGAAGAGGTGGAGAAATTTGTTACCTTGGCCCCGCAAGGAACAAGGATTCCGAGGGCTCTTCTGTTGAATTTGGCATGGTTGTCTCCTTTGTTCCTGAGTTTCTGTATTCCCGAGATGTGGTCCATCTTCCTTGTATGTGAATCTAGCCTTGTTAAGAAGTGGGTGTGGCCCTCAACTTTTTTGTGTGGACAATGCCCATTTGGCTAAAAAGATGATTTCTTAACGGGAAGAGAGAACCATATCCCAGGAATGGAGAGGCACATGGAGAAAATAAAATGCCGCCAGATGCAGTAGAACAGTGGTATTTACACTAGGGGGGAAATTACATTTTTATGACATGTGACTGGGACTCTTTAATTTATACGTAGTGCAGCAGCAGAGGACAAAATAGACAAAACCTAAAGGGAGTGTTTATAAGGTTAACGTGTCACAGATAAGGTACTGAACTCATTTGAAAATAATGTTTCTTTGTCTTTTTTTACGTATTTAAAGCGGATCTGTAATAGTTGTATTTTGTCTCTCTTTCTGTTACTGGTTCTCCAAAATGTGTTGCTTATTCTAAGACTCTAAGACAATAAAAAGTTGTAAAATGAGCGATTCATTTCTTCTTGGATCTCTGAGCCCTGGTGATGTTATTGCCAACCACAAATCACTTGACAAGCACTTTTTCCAGTTGGCTTTAAGCTACAGATCACTGGTCCATGTCTACCTTTAATTGCTTTGTTGATATTATTGAGCATGTGGACCTTATGGCTTGTAGGCTATAAGGGAAACAATCTAAAGTAATGATAAAGCTGTGCAACTGGTGAACCCTTGTTGAAGTTGTCACCACTAATGCTCTTATAAAATTTTGACCCTAACTTTTCCTCAATTGACTCAAAGTTTTCACTTTTTGGTTTAGACTGTTAGAACCACCCTAAACCAACATTGAGGCAATACAGATATATGTTTTGCCAATGTTTTAAAAATGTGGAATGAAGGACTTGTACTCTCTTTTGACATTTTGACCATTTGTTCATGTCAAGGTTGAACCCAATACCATGAGTGTTTATGGGTTCTGAATATCAAGTTTATAACCTTATTAGGAGTCCTGGGATCGGATTTGACTTTTTTAATATTCATCTTCTTTTACCTACAGGTGACCGTCAGTGATGGAGGTCCATCACCCAAGCACTCCACCGTCTGGGTGGTGGTTCAAGTCTTGGATGAAAATGATAACAAACCCCAATTCCCGGAAAAGGTTTATCAGATCAAACTTCCAGAGAGAGACCGTAAGAAAAGAGGAGAACCCATCTACAGAGCTTTCGCCTTTGACAAGGATGAAGGTCCCAATGCCGAAATTTCCTACACCGTTGTTGACGGGAACGAAGACGGCAAGTTCTTTATCGACCCTAAAACCGGCATGGTGTCTTCGAGAAAGCAGTTTTCCGCTGGGAGTTACGACATCTTAACAGTAAGAATTCATTATCCATTCTTTTCACGTTGTTTAACAGTGAGCCGGAGAAGGTTATTTACAAGGCTAATGCAAAATCAAAACACTTCACTACCTACTTGTATTTTAAATTTGCAAGTGCAAGCAGCCAGATCCCCCGGGAGCCAGAAAGGCTAGAACAGCATGCTGCCATAAATGATACATTTGTCTTTAATCCAAAACAGATCTGCCGTACAACGTGCTCAACCATTTAGGCTAAAAACCAGAAATAGATATATTAAAATTCATTGGAAGGTTCTGTCGTGACTTAGCCTTTTCGTTTTCCATCGTCCCCTAATTACAGATTTTTTTTTCCAGAAAACCAAACTTTTCGGTCATTTTCATGGAAAATCTTAATGATAAAAATCCATCTTCAGGGTAATTAATAAATGTTTAAATATATTCAAAAGGTCGAGCAGGGTCAATATGTGAAACGGATAACCACAACACCAACTTCAGTAATTTAAGCCATCTTCGCACTTTTTGAAAAAAGTTTTAAATCTGCATGAAATAAACATTCCAGGGTGTCTTTTCTTAGAACTTTGAATGATGTCATTCCTCTCTTATAATTCCCGGAATTATACATTGGACCACACGTAGTGTTAAAGAGAACCTTTTAGAATTGTTTACCCTACGCAAACAATTAATCTGATTGTGTAATCCTTTAAAATGATAAGCCAGTTGATCCCTTTTTGCTTGAGAAACAAGAAATCGCATGTTGAAGTTGTCTGGAAGTGCATTGGGACATGACGATGCACTTACAGCTTCTCAGCCTTAGGGCTTGTGCACATGGCCGTATGTTCTGTCCAAGGGCGATTCAACAAAACATTAGATCGAACTGGGACCGGTGTTATTTTATGGGGTCGTGCACACGTCAGATTTTTTCTTCGGAATGAGTGGTTCAAGGAAATAATTGCAGCATACCCGAACTTGATCTGATATTCGGATAGCACTCAGTCATGCAAGTCAATGTGTGCGTGGAAACCATCGGACCGCACTCAGATAACATCTGGGTACAGTCCGATTTCTAGAGACTGAGAGAATGAAGAAGATAGGGAGCTTTTTAAATTACTTTTCCTTTTTTTTTTTTTTTCCATTTTCTCCTCCTCAAAGAGAATTGGCTCTTGATCAGATTGTGATTTGCATAAACTACCTAATGGTCTTGGATGAGAGACTCCACGGTGGTCTGCACCTAGCCGTACTCTTTATTCCCGCCTATGGCTGATTGACAGGTCATTAGCTATGGTACATGACCATTGAGCTGTCAATCAGCCAGTGGAAGGTGCTGCTAGGTAGTAATTACAGCATGAGGATGAGAAGCTGTAAGTGCATCCTCACTCGCCAGTGCACTTCCATGCACAACTTGATATGCGATTTCTCACTGATGGAGCTTTGGTGTGATAAAAGGATCTACTGGCTTATATTTTAAAGGTCTGCACGTTCATATACATTATTTGGAGGGGTTTAAAGTTTCTGACATAATCAGACTGTAGGATCACAATGTATTGACACAATATAAATATACACAATATGAATTTATTGTCGTAAAAATGGGGGTCCTTCCAATCAGGAGAACAGATGATTCCCTATCCCATATCACTGGGTGAGGTCACAGTCAACCGTCATTTCCGGCCGAACAAAGAATGGAGTGGTGATCACTCAAGTCTATGGGAGTTACATGAGAAGCTGATCCAGTTTTGACGGTGACTCCATTCATTCGATTGTGGCAATCGGTGGTTCCATTTTCCAGATAGAGGAGGGATCATATCCCATCCAAAATTGAGTGGGTCGCTCAGTTTGGTGACGTTTCTGGGCTGTTCTCTGGGGGGAATGAAGGAGAGATTTACACTTCCTTAGTTTACCAATCTTAGTAGGTATGTATTAGTGAGGCTTACAATGACATCCAAAACTTGGGAGTCTTAACTCTGCACCTGTCTAATGGGGGCTCCTAGAGTTGTTAATAAAATAAGTCCCCAGGCGCCTGAGACATGTTCTGAAAGCTACTTCTATAGTCGAGAGGTAACACCTATTTGTTTTTTCCTAATTCAGATAAAGGCCGTTGACAACGGTCGTCCTCAGAAGTCCTCCACCGCACGACTCCATATTGAATGGATAAAGAAGCCTCCGCCTTCACCCACGCCCCTTACTTTCGATGAACCCTTCTACAATTTTACAGTCATGGAAAGTGATAAAGTAACGGAGATTGTGGGGGTCGTCACCGTGCAGCCTTCCAATATCCCTCTCTGGTTCGATGTCGAAGGTAAGAACAAGTCAACTCAACATGACCCTTCCCCGCCAATAAAATTCTAACATCTCAAACTTAAGATCTGTTAATTTATTTAATTTGATCTATTTAAAGAGACCATCCCAAAGCCAAGGATTTGACATGTTATTCCGAGGCGAAGACCAGAATGAGCGTGGCTATTCGTTGATAATTCTGTGTTTATGCAGTACAATTCCTTTAATCCGGCATTTCATTTTTTTTTTAGCACAAAACTGCAATAAAATACGGAATATCACAACATCAGCTTATCCTCGATGCCGCTGCTAGAACTTTATGTAGCCGGGATAGAACAGCTCTTTATAGTATGTAGTGGCCATTCTCCTCTACAGCAGCTCAGATCATATTCACTTCAATAAGAGCTGGGCTGCAGTACCGCAGAATGGCCACTACACGGTGTAAAGAGCTGCTTTCTCCCGGTTTCGTACACTGCGTGATGGACCTCCACCGATCTTTTTTAGCACTTCAATAATCCAAAATGTTGTTTTATTTGGCATATTACATCCTGTTCAAGCTGGATTTTAGGAGTTTTACCGCATATCCCATCCTTAGTCTATAAGCAGTGTCTATTGACGAATATTTCTGACCGGCTGCGCAGTTGCCAGATATTTCACTTGCTTTGCTTTAACCGATGTCGTAAAACTTTTTTTTCTAATTTTTCTTTCTTTCCTATTTTCTGTGTTGTCAGATTTAATCCCTTAATTGGTTGTGCACTAATCTTGTCCCGTTTGACTTACTTCTCTCTCTCTTTCTTCTCTCTCGCTGCCTTTACCGCTGTCTCTTTGCTTTTCTGCTGACTGCCCTGCTGCAAGGTGGCAAGCATGCCCGAGAGATGTTCTATATTCTGCAGACAGCTTGTGGGCAGAACTGCTCATCAGAAGGTATTATTGGTGCAAAATACATTTTTGCTAAATTGCTGCTATCTCACCAAGACTCTTTTTTTTCTGCTTCTCCCTCTCCGAGCCATTAAAATTGTGTTTTATAAATATGTCTCAGGCAGTATATTAATCTTTCTACAAAATTCTATATTCAGCTTTTTTTTTATTATTTTTCTATATATGTTTTTTTTTTCAAGTCGGTATCCAATTATTTTTTTTTTCATCACTATCATTCCTCATGCTGTGACTCCCGATATCTATTCTCTGTAATCTGGACAAAATAGAATATTTTACCCATAATAGAGTCTGCAGGCTATAAACACCTAGTTATACAGTTTAATTGAAATAACAACAAATTTATAATCATTCACATTTTTTTAAATTCATTATTTACGGACTTAAAATGCTTTAAATATTTAAATAGTCATATTTTATCTAGGTTTTTAATAAATCTGATTTTATTTACATTTCCTGTATTTATGAACCTACTTTTTTTTTTAAATGGACAAATAATTAAAAATTACACTTAAGATACGGTATATATATTTTAAGGCTATACATTTTAATGTACAAATAATTAAAGTATACATTTTAAAAATAATAATTTGCCCTTTTTAAATTTGATTTTTTAATGAATAGTGTGTATATTTACATACAGTATATATATATATATATATATATATATATATATATATATATATATATATATATATTGTAGCATGGCTAAAGCTTGTATAGTCGATGGGAGGTATGTATCACAGAGAAGGCTTGCCGCTGTGATGTAACCCGGAGTGTTTTGTTTAATACACATAAGGCAATAAGGAATTGTTTAGGATGTTTGGGTCCGGGTTACGGGTAGCTATGAGAGATGGGAGGGTCTGGCTACCCATATACCTCACCCCTGGGTAAGGGGCATAACCATGCCTATTTGTGTTTGTTTAAGGACCTGTGGTGATGTCATAGCCACATGTCTAATCATGTGACGTTACTTCACCAATGGGTGTGGTTTCAGGCTACTTAATGGAGATGTGTAGCACATGGTAAGAGAGTGTTTGGGAATCTGTCAGGGTGGACAGAGGTCCCTGTGTCCAGATGGGACACTACAGACAGGAGTCTGTGTGTGTGGAGGAGAAAGCCTCCAAAGTGTGTTAAGGCTGCAGGACTGAGCCTGAAGGACTGGACTTTTGTATTTTCCTTTCCTGAGCTAAAAGCTGTTTGTTTACCTGTTGTTCACACTGTTATGTGGTTTATGGAGCAATAAACCCACTTGAACGCAGAAGAGAATGTGGCTCCTGTTTCCTCCTACGCACCTGAGTGGGTACAACGTTACAATATATATATATTCTTTATTGTACATATAATTCAGTTATTTATATACATTTATTCATATACATATATCCATACACAAACATGTGTATATATATATATATATATATATATATATATATATATATATATATATATATGTGTGTGTGTGTGTATTAACTATATATGCAAGAATAAAAGATGTACCGTGCTTTAAATTTTTAATAGCATATTAAATAGCTGCATTAGTTATAAAATTCAGATTAATAAAGACATAAAAAGTAAAGGAAATAGATTTATTAAAAAAACAACTATATACACTTTTTATATTTTTTATATTTTTCATTAGTATTAAATTGTTTTTTTTTTGTTTATATATACATATATATGTTTTTTATTTTATATATATATATATATATATATATATATATATATATATATATATATATATATATATAACAAAAGATGAGGCCTCACGAGCCATGACAAAATGCAGTTTTCTTGATGTAAGTTTAAGTCCAAAATTGAGAAAAAACATACTTTTTAAGGCGAAGTCATTACAATCTAATGGTAATTTTAATTAGTAGCTTTTGCATAAAAACATACTAAATCCCCTAAGCGGTGTGACAATTTTAATGCACCGTTTTATTAGTTAGTGTTTTTTGGCTTTTTTTATTGCTCCGGGGTCTTCTATCATAATCGTTACGTTGACCTGATTAGCAGAGAAGTTTGTGCCTGTGGCTCAAGAAAAGTAAAATTGTGAAGTAAATATCTAATATGAATACATTAGAGCTACTACAAATGTGAGATTGGATGGTAGGTTTGTGAATTTGGTAATGAAAAAGAGTGAATTCTAGAGCTCGGAATAAATTAAAGAGGGTGTATATTACTTTTACATGGATGACCCATCCTTAGGATAGGTCATAAATGTCTGATCGGCCAGGGGCTGACATCCGCCACCCCCCACCTCTCAACTGTTATAGTTGGCCCCCAACTGGAAGTACTCACTTGCCGAGCTGCTCTGTCTACTTTTAGAGGTCGGGGCTGGCTACTACAGATCCACCTGATATTGAAATCAATAGGAGGCAGATGTGTACAGTCATGGACAAAAATTTTGAGGATGAGACAAATATTAATTTTTCCAAAGTCTACTGCTTCATTTTTTCTAATGACAATTTGCATATACTCCTGAATGTCAGAGTGATCAGCTTAACAGCAATTACTGTACCTGCAAAGTCAATATTTGCCTAGAAAATGAACTTTAACCCCCAAAACACATTTCAACATCATTGCAGTCCTGCCTTAAAAGGAGCAGCTAACATCGTTTTAGTGATTGATCCATTAACACTGGTGTGGGTGTTGATGAGGACAGGGCTGGCGATCAATCAGTCATGATTAAGTAAGAATGACATCACTGGACACTTTAAAAGGAGGCTGGTGCTTGGTATCATTGTTTCTCTTCAGTTAACCATGGTTATCTCTAAAGAAACACGTGCAGCCATCATTGCACTGCACAAAAATGGCCTAACAGGGAAGAGTATCGCAGCTACAAAGATTGCACCTCAGTCAACAATCTATCGCATCATCAAGAACTTCAAGGAGAGAGCTTCCATTGTTGTCAAATAGGCTCCAGGGCGTCCAAGAAAGACCAGCAAGCGCCAGGACCGTATCTTAAAACTGTTTCAGCTGCGGGATCGAACTACCAGCAGTGCCGAGCTTGCTCAGGAATGGCAGCAGGCTGGTGTGAGTGCTTCTGCACGCACTGTGAGGCGGAGACTCTTTGAGCAAGGCCTGGTTTCAAGGAGGGCAGCAAAGAAGCCACTTCTCTCCAGAAAAAACATCAGGGACCGACTGATATTCTGCAAAAGGTACAGGGAGTGGACTGCTGAGGACTGTGGCAAAGTCATTTTCTCTGATGAATCCCCTTTTCGATTGTTTGGGACATCTGGAAAACAGCTTATTCGGAGAAGAAGAGGTGAGTGCTACCACCAGTCTTGTCTCATGCCAACTGTAAAGCATCCTGAAACCATTCATGTGTGGGGTTGCTTCTCAGCCAAGGGAATCGGCTCACTCACAGTCTTGCCTAAAAACACAGCCAAGAATAAAGAATGGTACCAGAATGTCCTCCAAGAGCAACTTCTCCCAACCGTCCAAGAGCAGTTTGGCGCCCAACAATGCCTTTTCCAGCATGATGGAGCACCTTGCCATAAAGCAAAGGTGATAACTAAATGGCTCATGGAACAAAACATAGAGATTTTGGGTCCATGGCCAGGAAACTCCCCAGATCTTAATCCCATTGAGAACTTGTGGTCAATCATCAAGAGACGGGTGGACAAACAAAAACCAACAAATTCTGGCAAAATGCAAGCATTGATTTTGCAAGAATGGACTATCAGTCAGGATTTGGTCCAGAAGTTGATTGAGAGCATGCCAGGGAGAATTGCAGAGGTCTTGAAGAAGAAAGGTCAACACTGCAAATATTGACTTGGTGCATTAACTCATTCTGTCAATTTAACCTATTGGTACTCATAATATGATTGCAATTATATTTCTGTATGTGATATAAACATCAAACAAACACTAATAAAAACCAGAGGGCAGCAGATCATGAGAAAATATAATTTTGGTGTCGTTCTCAAAAATTTTTGCCATGACTGTAGTACCCGGCAGCAGACACTACAAGTAGACGGAGCAGCTCGGCATTGAGCATTCCTGGTTGACGGCCGCCGCCGTCACCTGTAACAGCGGATTAGCGGGGTACCGGGTGTCGGACCCCGGCTGATCAGACATTGATGACCTATCGTAAGGATAGGTCATCAGTGTAAAAGTAGTGAACAATCTTTATAAGTTGCTTAAAATGACCCTCTGCTCCTTTCCAACATGACTTTGGATATTAGTAGAGCATAAGGAATTTAATACTGGTGACCATTCACTATGATAGGTAATATCAGAGTAGTCTGGTGCACCACGACTCCTTCATTCAGATCATGCAATTCATTTAATTTCTGATCTGGTTCTTAGAAATTGTTATCTACATCAAAGTTTAGGAAAATTTATTTTAGACGGCTGTAGAGAAAACTAAGTAATTGAGCTGATACTGCAAATTTCTGTAATCTCTGAAAGTTGACTTATTGTGCCCCATAAGCCAACCACAATGATTAAAAATGATTCAATAACTATGGTTAACTTTCATCTCTAAGCCTGCTTTAGGTTGACGATACACCGTCCAATTTCGATGGGACCAGCTGATCATCTAAAGTGTACTGGGTCCTACTCACATTTCTCCAATGTTGAGGGAGAGATGGATATCTGATCCTTTTAACTTCATGGATGATGAACCGACACTCTTAGTCTGGGTTCACGTAGAATTTTCATCAACGGTCAGAGGCTCTGTCGGGGCTGAGGTCCGAACCCCCACAAAACTGGATTTGGGCGTATGCACTGATGGGGCCATTGACTATAATGATGCAGATGGAGTCACCATGTGCTCTGTCGTCCATTATTCATCCGTATGCACCTATTGCAGGTGGGCAGCAAGACCTGATAGACTACGCCTTGGTGCTGGTCTCAGCTAAGTGTATATGGATGAAAATGGTGCACGCATTATGTTTTGAGGAGTTTGGATGACTTAAGCCCCAACAGAGCCTCTGACTGTAGGAGAAAGTGCTATGTGAACCCAGCCTAAGAGTAGAGGTTATCGGTTCATTTTCTATGAGAGCAAAAGGATCCAGCATTCTACGTGAGCCCAACATTATCGAAAACAGCCATCAAATTTACCTTCAAGTAGACCTGTCTTTTTTAGAAAGGACTGACAAGTCTTGGCTTCTGTCGGCATACATGTATGTTCTTTCAGTCCATTGACTACTAGTCACTTGGAAGATGCAAAAAAAAAGATGACCCTAATATGTCACATCACTTACTTTTCAGCATCTCAGATAAACACAATAGTTTGATCTGAGACACTGTTCATGTTCTAAATAGTCTTGGCTGTTTTCCAAGGTGCCATCCTAATTAATACTATGGAAATACAGTGAGTATCTGTCAGCAGGGACTAACGCATTTCGCCTCTCTGTGGAGTTTACTTTGATCGCATTACCCCCTTAATTTAAAGGAGAATATGAAAATCTAACAGATTTTTCTTGCATAAATGACCTAGATGTTGAAGCAGTTTATCAACAAATATTGCAAACCATGCAGAGTACTAAATGGAAAACGGAATAACATTTTGGAAATCGAAATATAAAAGAACATAAACTATGAGGCTAAGGTTTAGATATCAGGCTCATAAACCCTGGTTATATCTGTCGTGCTGTTACTGCAACATCACCTGTAGCTTCACATGATTATTCTATTCATAAACCACGTGACCTAGATCTTCAGATATTCACCGTACGTGTTGTCAAGCTTAACATTGTCAATAATACATGACCATGATTTTTGTGCTTGTGACCCAGAATTGGCCCACATATGAAACTCGTAGACTCCTTCATTTTGCAAAATGACTCATGTATTATTTAAAGCCCCAATGAACCCAATGCAAAAAAAACATTTGCCTCATTCACAGGTACCATTAAAATACTAGTGCCTTTCTTTTAGCCCACTTGTGTAAATTCAGAAACTTTTATCAGGATGTGAACTGTAAATCAGGTAGTCTAAACATGAATGAGAGAATGAAGATCGTAGACCGAAACTTAGTACAATTTTATTGACTAAAGTTAACCACTATAATGGTTAATGGATATAATGGAACTAGAGAGAGTACAAAGGAGGGCAACAAAATTAATAAAGGGGATGGGAGAACTACAATACCCAGATAGATTAGCGAAATTAGGATTATTTAGTCTAGAAAAAAGACGACTGAGGGGCGATCTAATAACCATGTATAAGTATATAAGGGGACAATACAAATATCTCGCTGAGGATCTGTTTATACCAAGGAAGGTGACGGGCACAAGGGGGCATTCTTTGCGTCTGGAGGAGAGAAGGTTTTTCCACCAACATAGAAGAGGATTCTTTACTGTTAGGGCAGTGATAATCTGGAATTGCTTGCCTGAGGAGGTGGTGATGGCGAACTCAGTCGAGGGGTTCAAGAGAGGCCTGGATGTCTTCCTGGAGCAGAACAATATTGTATCATACAATTATTAGGTTCTGTAGAAGGACGTAGATCTGGGTATTTATTATGATGGAATATAGGCTGAACTGGATGGACAAATGTCTTTTTTCGGCCTTACTAACTATGTTACTATGTTACTATGTTACTAACATTTGTAAAAATCATTTCTTATACATCAGAGGTGGTCATAGCCTTTAAGCAACCTTTTATATGACTGGGTAACCCTTAAAAGGAACTTTTCAACAGGCTTTTCCAATATGAAGTAGGGCCAGCGCCTTTTTATAGCATTCTGGTATGCATGTTCCCAATCCGCACCTCAAAGAAGAGCTTTTATTAGACTCACTGACCTATGGAGTGGGGCGGTCCAATGGACGTTGCTGGTCTTGATCTGGCACCTCCTCTCACCTTACAATCCCCTTCCTACTTCCCTGCTTCATGTGGAAGACGCATCCTACGTCATCCATACATTATCCCCTATTGTGCTCCTGAGCCGTGCCATTCGTCTCTGTCCTGACGAGGGCAGAGCAAATTACTGTAGTTCAGATTTGCCGTTAAAAACTGAAGAGCGCCGATGACCACTAGGTAAAGCCGGCGCATGTACACTACAATACTTTGTTCTACTCTTGGCAGGGCAGAGAGAATTGCACCTGTGCAGGAGCACAATGCTGGGGACAGGGTAATGTAGGATATGTCATCCACATGACGCTGTGAAGGAGGACGATTGAAGGAAGAGAGGAGGCATCGGATCTAGACAAGAGGCGCCAATCGCAACAGAACATGCCGTCTTGGAGTATAATAAAAGGAAGTTTTTGTGCTTTGCTTGCGGAATTGGAGACATACATGCAGCATACTACTGTAGAATGCTTTAAAAGTGGGCTTAAAGGTGGTGGCCGTACTTTATATGGGGGATGGGTTCCCTTTAAGTTTTTTGTGTTTGCTTTCAGTAGGAATCCAACATTCAAAAGTTTCTACTCCTAACTTCCTTGCGATTTAATGCTTCCAAACTTGGACATGCCACCATTTTAATTTGCATTTGTACAGTAAATCAAGTCATCTGACAGCCCCAATAAGTTTATTTCATTCTGTTCTATATTCCTTCTAATGCTACTAGATTTTTATCGAAAGTCTATGAGCACACATTAAATATGCGTCTATACTGCAAGCCGTAATTTTCAGTTTCCATCTTAAAATTGCTCTCCTAGCAGGTCATTGCCGACAAAGAGAAACTCGGTGGCTCAGAGCTTTTATTCCCTACCATGCAGAAAATAAGTACGGTTCAATCTTGCATTTTATAGCCTGTCAGACCAGATGTTCTGTGCATTTTTTTTTTTTAAATTGATCTGCTTCCGAGGTATGGATAGAATTAGAGAATTCGCTCCTGAACAAGCGAAACCAATATTTATGTACACATTATATAATTTGAAGCAGTAGGGAGCGGCATGGTCTCTTCTAAGACCTTATATATAATTTATTTGACAGACTTTTCGGTTCATAATTTATGGGCACATATTAATGTGCTTCCTGTCTTACATATACTATGCTAATGTTGATTCTTTGAACGTAGTAGGGGGCATCGTCTTGATTCTGACTCTGATGGTAGCCTAGTTTTGCCCATAGATACTTTAAAGCACTTAATTTCAGTTAGCTTGGCCAATATTTTAGGCATCTCAAAGTGGTCAATTTAACTGGAAATGAAGCTTTTTTAACCATCTTGAATAGACCCTAGTTTAGGGTTAGGTGGTCCTTTTATTGCCAAAGTCATAAGAGGCTCCAAAATGTTGATAATGTTTATAGAGATCGCGATGGGACACCCTATGCTTGTCAACCATTGGCATTTGTATAGACTTGCCCAGTGTTTACTCCATCCTTGATCATGTAGGACTGACGTTATCTACCTCCTTCTGTTGAGCGATATCTACACAAACAGTCATTTAAGGCCTGAAATGGATTACGACCATCTTTATAATTCCTACATTTCACCAAAAAAAGGTCCGTTCAATCCTATAAATACAAACAAATTTACCTACTGTATCGGAACACTCTCGAGTCTTTTGGAAAAAGAGGAAAACCTGCTGGACTCCTGTAAGAGTTCACTAGATAGCCCTCCCAGGAGGTTTACTTCCTTTGTTTGTACCAGATTAAAACCACATAGTTCTAGATAGATTTTAAAAGAGAAGTCGGACAAGCATTCCTGAGTTCTGGTAGCGGCTTATCTCCATGACGAATAAAAGTATCAGCTGTTGAATTTTAGAAGACCAAATCCTTCTCTTCCCAATGTCATCTATAGTGGTGGAAGTAAGTATTTGATACACTGCCGATCTTGGAAGTTTTCCCACTTACAAAGAATGGAGAGGTCTATAATTTTTATCATAGGTACATTTCCAGTGAAATAATTATTTAATACAATAGCAAAACCTTTGTTTGCAACTACAGAGGTCAGACGTTTCCTGTACAGTAGTTCTTGAGCAAGTTTCAACACAATGCAGCAGGGATTTTGTCCCACTCCTCCAAACAGATCTTCTCCAGATCTTTCAGGTTTCGGGGCTGTCACTGGGCAACATTGAATTTCAGCTCCATCCAAAGATTTCTGTTGGGTTCAGGTCTGTAGACTGGCTAGGCCACTCTAGGAGCTTGAAATGCTTCTTACGGAGCCACTCCTTAGTTGCCCTGCCTGTGTGTTTTGGGTCATTATCATGATGGAATGGCAACCCCAAAATCGACTGGTTTGGTCAACTCATATCTGACGTTTATGGGAACCGTCAGTGTTAGCCTGAAATTTACAATTTAAGGTTACATCTCACTAACCACCAAAGATAGTATACAGATCCTATTCCTGCTTTCTTGCTGCTTGAAAATTGAAATGGCGTTCCTCCTTGCAGTTCAATAGAAACTTACAGTGAACAAACGCAACTCCACCATTATTTCTGGGTTTTGCTTTTTCGATATTCATTGTATGTATAAGTGACCTGTCAACATGATTAGTTTGATTATGGCAATGTCAAACTTGCATAGATTTTTTTTTATTATTGTAGTGGTGAAGAAAAAAATTGGAGTTTGTAAACAAAAAAAATTGGGATCAGTGTTGTCAACTTCTGAAACCCGTAACGTTTTTATTTCTCCATCCATGGAGCTCTCTCTGAGAGGGCTTGTTTTTTACAAGGCGAGATGACGTTTTTATTGATATTAATTTGGGGTGCATATGCCGTTTTGTTAGATTTTTATTGCATTTTTGGGGGAATATAAGGTGATGTGATCAAAAAGGCAATATGGCGTTCCCTTTATTTTTCCTCTTTGCTGAATTTACCATGTGGGTTAATTAATTTCCTATTTTGATAGAATGAACAGTTTGAGAAGTTACAATATTATATATGTTTATTTTTTAAATGTCTTTACTTTAATGTGGGGTTAAGGTGTGTGTTTCAATTTTTTTTCTTTTTAAAAATGTTTTATTTTTTTGTCTGTTTTGTTAATCTTGCTAGTGTACTTAAACCTACAATTCTTTGATTGCTTATACTATATTTTGCAACATCACAGTATTGCGGTATATAAAACCAATCAGGAAAGCTAAAATGGCCGCAACAGTGTCTTTTAGCAGGCTGCAATTGTCACCCATCTATACCCGCATATCACAAAGGTCCAATGGGAAGCAGCATGTGTGAACTGGTCACTGCTTTATTTAAGTGCCATTGTAAGAAATTGATAGAGGCATCTAAATGGTTAACAGCAGCTTTTGAAGCTGAGCTATGGTTGCTGCTGCTAAAAAGCCGGCATCTACCACATATGGCACTGGCACAGCTCCTGAGCCCGCTCCCAACACTCTAACCTCATATGCGGTATGATTGAGTCAGAGTTTTTAGGCTGCGATCTCGGGGTGTGAAGGCATTTTTTCTCCCCCCTTCCTGAGGAACAGCTCAGAGAGATGCCTGAGGCGAGATACTTACCTCATGGCAAAAGTGGCCTTGAGAGTATGGAAATCCTAGAGAGTGATCTTTTGCCTTGGGGATCAGGTCAGAGAGATGCTTACAACAAACAACTGGACCCATCTATTTGCTGCTTTGATACAATAAAAGGAAGTTCTCCTGAAATGTATTTCATTTAATAGCAGAGACATTTGTGATAAATTAGTTTGTTTATTAAAGTTGGAAAATGTTATTAGAGTTTTTTTGAAATTTGTCTTATTTTTTCTGTTTATACTTTGTTGATTTTCTTCTATAGCATACTTAGTGAAAAGTTCTGCAGGCAAGTCTACGATAACTTTTATTTAGCAAAGTGCCAAAATCATTCGAAAGATGAATAATTTTACAGCGGGCTGTACCTTAAGCTTTTGCTTTTCATGTCTGGCTACACCATTGAAATTTTTATGCTTATTTTATTTTTCTCTTCTAATTAACAGAACAAAGTATTCTCTTTGAAAAAAAAAATACTATACTCTCCCAAGGCTTTCAATTAAAGACTTTTCCTTGAAACTCTATTCTTCAAACGATTTTACAGTCAATTTTTTTTGCATCATTTCCCAAGCAAATCAATTAAAACGTTAATTGGAAGATGCCATGTCTTCTTAGCATAAAATGCAAAAAAAAAAAAGGAATGTAATCTCGTAGCCGTTCCAGGCTACCTTAGTATCTCTACCTCCTCCAAAATGAAATGTCAAGGACAATTATGAGCCTGCAAAAAATTATGAATGTATTGAAGATGACTATTGTGGTAGTATAAAGATAGAACCAAAAAATGAAAATTTTACATTATTTTCCTCGCAATTTGGGTTTTTCAGAATTTTTCTTTGAATTCTATCAATTTGACTGTGGATAAGAGCAAGACCAAGTAAATACCAAGAGCTAAATAGCTAACACACCTAAGGGTTCTCCTCCTTTCAAAGCAAAAATATCCATAAAAATATGGAAAATAAATCCTTAAAGGGACGCACAACCTTGGACTTTCATATCTGTTAGAGTTTCTGCCATTAAGTGTTAAATTTCCCTGCAGCGCCACCACAGGAGAAATGAATCATTACACAGTGTATGTTCACATCAGTAATACAGACTGTTGGATAAGTGATAAGACGTTAGTGCAAATACTCTAAATGCATAGCTTTATTCTTGCCATCCAGCCATCAAATTTGTTTGTAGAGTTATGACATTATCAGCATGGTAGATAAGGGGGGAAAGAAAAAGTAGGCATGTTTGATATTGGCATGCCAGATCCTTTGTTCTCGCAGAGTATAAGGTGGTGTCGGAGGTGTCTGGCAACAACCTATTTTTCTCACTCCTGATTAAGAACAAAGAGCCACTCAAAGATTATTAAAGAAGCACTTCCATGCAAAGTCCGTGGCAGGGGGAGGATCGGAGCATATGGGCCAGGAGTTGAAGAGGAGGTGGAGCTGGGATGCCAGGGACTCTGCAGTGAAGAGGAATTGTAGTTCTAATGATAACTCATGCAGGGAAAAGAGACTTCCCATGTCTAAGACAGAGTTTAGAAGGATTCAGCTAGTCAGTTTTCAATCATGTGATGTCAGGTTTAATGGAAAAGAGAAGAATTAACTGGGTAGAAAGTCAAAATGAGCAATTGTAAGTACACCTTGCTATATAATATGATGACTGCAATATATTAAGAAGATAAAAACTGTGATGAGAGGAGGGCTTCTTTAAGCTGAAGGCTATCTAAGGTGTATGGCCTATAGGCAATCCCAGAAAACCCAAGTCTTAATTGTTAAATCATTACATCTTGTGTAAAAATAAAAAAGCTGAGACTTTCCTGGTCTCTACTTCTTGGTTTAATTTTGACACACCAGAAAAGCAAGGAAATGCCAGCTCAACCGATCACTGGTCACATTGGTGATGTCACGGTTCCACCCCTCAATGTGTCTGGGATGCAGTTACTGACAGCTCAGCCATCCAATCTGGTACATTACTAAAGCTGTTGGTGCTTTGATTGACAGCTTAGTCGTCCAGTCTGGTGCAGGGGCGTGCTGAGCTGTCAGTGTGTTGATTAGACAGCCGAGCTGGCAATCTGACACTGGGAGGGGTTGGCTGTCTCCAAGTGTTCATTATCCCAGGTGATTGCCTGGCTGTTTAACTGGGCTGTTTTTCCAAGACCTCTGCTAAACGTACCTTCAGCTAAGTGGGGTTTGTTCGTTCTGTGCCTTTTGTTCTGTATGTTGATCTTTTGTTGCCTGACCTTGGACCTCATTCTGATCTTGTGTCTGTTTAACTTTTTCTGCTCTGATCTGCTATCATCCTGGTATTCTGACCTCAGAACGTTACCTGACTACGCTTTTGTCTCTTCCTTCTGTTTATGACCTAACCTCCTGGCTTCTGACTTTGGCCTCCTTGACTATCCTGAATCAGGGCTTGGCCGTGAGAAGTGACTAGTGTCACAGGTGACTCGCCTCTGACAGTAATTGGCTGAGCAGACTTTTCCTGCAATGTCCTTTTAGTAATCTAGTTGCCGCCTTTGAGCTGACTCTAACTTTACAATATCCTTTTTAAAATGTGGCGGCCAAAACTGTTTCCCGTATTCCAGATGTGGCCTCACCAGTGATTTATAAAGAGGTAACAATAGATTTAGATCCAAGGAATTTATATCTTTTTTAGACACCATAAAATCTTATTTGCTTTTGTAGCTGCTGCCTGACATTGAGTACTACTGCCCAGCTTACTTGTAACCAGAAACCCCCGTCCTTCTCCTGTTCTGTAGTCCCGAGTATATTTCCATTTAATGTACAGTGGGGCAAAAAAGTATTTAGTCAGTCAGCAATAGTGCAAGTTCCACCACTTAAAAAGATGAGAGGCGTCTGTAATTTACATCATAGGTAGACCTCAACTATGGGAGACAAACTGAGAAAAAAAAAATCCAGAAAATCACATTGTCTGTTTTTTTATCATTTTTTTTGCATATTATGGTGGAAAATAAGTATTTGGTCAGAAACAAACAATCAAGATTTCAGGCTCTCACAGACCTGTAACTTCTTCTTTAAGAGTCTCCTCTTTCCTCCACTCATTACCTGTAGTAATGGCACCTGTTTAAACTTGTTATCAGTATAAAAAGACACCTGTGCACACCCTCAAACAGTCTGACTCCAAACTCCACTATGGTGAAGACCAAAGAGCTGTCAAAGGACATCAGAAACAAAATTGTAGCCCTGCACCAGGCTGGGAAGACTGAATCTGCAATAGCGAACCAGCTTGGAGAAAAGAAATCAACAGTGGGAGCAATAATTAGAAAATGGAAGACATACAAGACCACTGATAATCTCCCTCGATCTGGGGCTCCACGCAAAATCCCACCCCGTGGGGTCAGAATGATCACAAGAACGGTGAGCAAAAATCCCAGAACCACGCGGGGGGACCTAGTGAATGAACCGCAGAGAGCTGGGACCAATGTAACAAGGCCTACCATAAGTAACACACTACGCCACCATGGACTCAGATCCTGCAGTGCCAGACGTGTCCCACTGCTTAAGCCAGTACATGTCTGGGCCCGTCTGAAGTTTGCTAGAGAGCATTTGGATGATCCAGAGGAGTTTTGGGAGAATGTCCTATGGTCTGATGAAACCAAACTGGAACTGTTTGGTAGAAACACAACTTGTCGTGTTTGGAGGAAAAAGAATACTGAGTTGCATCCATCAAACACCATACCTACTGTAAAGCATGGTGGTGGAAACATCATGCTTTGGGGCTGTTTCTCTGCAAAGGGGCCAGGACGACTGATCCGGGTACATGAAAGAATGAATGGGGCCATGTATCGTGAGATTTTGAGTGCAAACCTCCTTCCATCAGCAAGGGCATTGAAGATGAAACGTGGCTGGGTCTTTCAACATGACAATGATCCAAAGCACACCGCCAGGGCAACGAAGGAGTGGCTTCGTAAGAAGCATTTCAAGGTCCTGGAGTGGCCTAGCCAGTCTCCAGATCTCAACCCTATGGAAAACCTTTGGAGGGAGTTGAAAGTCCGTGTTGCCAAGCGAAAAGCCAAAAACATCACTGCTCTAGAGGAGATCTGCATGGAGGAATGGGCCAACATACCAACAACAGTGTGTGGCAACCTTGTGAAGACTTACAGAAAACGTTTGACCTCTGTCATTGCCAACAAAGGATATATTACAAAGTATTGAGATGAAATTTTGTTTCTGACCAAATACTTATTTTCCACCATAATATGCAAATAAAATGTTAAAAAAACAGACAATGTGATTTTCTGGATTTTTTTTTCTCAGTTTGTCTCCCATAGTTGAGGTCTACCTATGATGTAAATTACAGACGCCTCTCATCTTTTTAAGTGGTGGAACTTGCACTATTGCTGACTGACTAAATACTTTTTTGCCCCACTGTATATGCAGCAATAGGATTACTCCGTCACAACTGCATTACTTTACATTTATCAGTAAGTTCATCTGCCAAGTGTTTACCCATTCTTATCCAGATCGTTCTGTAATATTGTACCATCAAGGTCAGTTTTTATTATCCAGCAGGACAGACTGATCCTTTACTCTAAATCCCATCCACAAGGTCATTAATAAAGAGATTAAAAATAATAGGTCCTAACAGTGATCCTTGTGCCCCCGCTGCTGATCCTTGCTGCCCCCAATGCTGACTTTATCACATTTAGAGAATGTACCATTTACGAATCTTTGTTCCTTGTTCTTTAAAGGGCCACTGTCACCCCCTCCAGCCGTTATAAACTAAAAGAGCCACTTGTGCAGCAGTAATGCTGCAGTCTAACAAGGTGGCTCTTTTAGTTTTTGTTTCTGTTATTCCCACAATAAATGTATTTATAATTCTGCTGAAATACCTGTCTTTGTCCATGGAGGCGGGACTGAAGCCTCCTCTTAGAAGCACCCAACTGCCGTCACTCATCTCTTGTGTAGATTTTCGCCGCCCCCTCAGCGCTGTTATTGTGTGAATTCCGGCGCCTGCGCTCTGCTCTTCTGCCTTGCGCAGGCGCATAGAGCATTATCCGTCCGAGCGCTGGTGCCGGGTTCCTTTCTGCGCCTGTGCGGTCAGTGCGGCCAGCCTGTTACTGAATCCCCGCCCCGCACTGTGTTATGCAGTATGCATAGTGCGGGGCTGGGATTCCTGGGCATGCGCATTGCGCTTGTCAGACACTCCACAGGTCCCCCCCCCTGTGCGGCTGTTCCAAACGCTGGCAAGGATACCTGTATATTCCGGCAACGCTGAAAGGCGGGGGACCTGGGGAGCGTCTGAGATGCGCAGTGCGCATGCCCAGGAATACCAGCATTATGCACAGTGCGGGGCGGGGATTCAGTAACAGGGTGGCCGCACTGCCCGCACAGGCGCAGAACGGAACCTGGCACCAGCGCTAGGACGACAAATGCTCTATGCGCCTGCGCAAGGCAGAAGAGCAGAGCGCAGGCGCCGGAATTCACACAATAACGGCGCTGAGGGGGCGGCGAAAATCTACACAAGAGATGAGTGACGGCAGTTGGGCGCTTCTAAGAGGAGGCTTCAGTCCCGCCTCCATGGACAAAGGCAGGTATTTCAGCAGAATTATAGATACATTTATTGTGGGAATAACAGGAACAAAAACTAAAAGAGCCACCTTGTTAGAATGCAGCATTACTGCTGCACAAGGTGGCTCTTTTAGTTTGTAACGGCTGGAGGGGGGGGACAGTGGCCCTTTAAGCAAATTTTTACCCACCTGCATATAGTTTCCCCCAAGGCTGTTGAGTAGTACAGGATCAAATGCCTTTAAAAAGTCCAGATAAATCACACCAGCCGCATTACCTACATCCAGATGTACACTTACCTCCTCATAGAAAGCCAGCATGTTCCACGCCTTCAAGGCTTCAATAAAAGGATCTACAGTATTTCTGTACAGGTATTCCTGGGTCATTCTGCTACACAGTTCTTGTCTTTTCTTAGAATAAAACTTTGACTGTCAGTTATCATTATTCATACAAGGCTAGTGAAACCAGTAATGCTCCTAGGGAGATCAGTGTCTTAGAAAGACTTAATCTTTATAAATCTTTAATCCAATATTGCTTGTAGATTTTCAAAATGAAGAAATACTTCCAACTTGCAGTATTTGATGTCAATGTTTCCAGGATTGTTGCAACTCCTACAAGGATTATATTTCTTCATATACAGTTGTGCTCAAAAGTTTACATACCCCGGCAGAATTTTTGCTTTCTTGGCCTTTTTTCAGAGAATATGAATTATAACACCAAAACTTTTTCTCCACTCATGGTTAGTGGTTGGGTGAAGCCATTAATTGTCAAACTAATGTGTATTCTCTTTGTAAATCAAAATGACAACCCAAAACATCCAAATGATCCTGATCAAAAGTTCACATACCCCATTTCTTAATACTGTGTATTGAAACCTCTAACATCAATGACAGCTTGAAGTCTTTTGTGGTAATTGTGGATGAGGTTCTTTATTTTCTCAGATGGTAAAGCTGCCCACTCTTCTTGGCAAAAGGCCTCCAGTTCCTGTAAATTCCTGAGCTGTCTAGCATGAACTGCGCTCTTGAGATTTCCCCATAGTGACATGGGGCAGCAAAATTCCTTCATCTGTGGAACATTTCAGACTGCCGTAGTAGACGGCACAATGGCGCCCCCATGTTGGCTGTGCACAGATCAGTTGCCACTCCTGCCTGCCATTTATACCCATGTACCTAAAAATTAGATGAAACAGCACACAATGACTATCTGCTTTATTAAAGTCAACGGCCACATTGGCAGATATGACCGAATCCCATTTTTCAGGGTTTCAACTGGAAGCCCCGATGGAGCTATTGACTAAAAGTGGCTAAAACATGATTTGAACTTATCCTAAGACTGCATCTGATTGGGAATAAAGGTCAGGTTTTTCAAGAAACTGTAACATTATTGTTTCTGGTTTGCGTCTGGCATTGGATATTTGCCAATGCCAGTCTAAGGTTATGCTGATATTTGATCCAGTGCTTAGTAAACCGTAGAGCAGAATGTAAAGTCTTAAACTAAACCACACACCCATCTTGTGCTGTTTTTTAATAATGGTGTTTTTTTATGTGATTTTGTCTCATTTTTGCCTTAAGATCGAGTGCAATTTTCTACATAAGCATCACCTGTCCCTACGACCTTGCTATAGGGGCAACTAATGGATGGGTCCTCCAATCTATGTTTGTATACAGTGCTTTGTTGGGGCAGTGAATTGATGATAGCCTGCTAAATAATACGAAAAGGTTACATTGCCACGATATGGGTGAATTTCCTGGCACAATCAGCCCCTGAAAATGTTGAAACTTTTACATTGGCAATGACTCAACTACTAAACTTTTATTTCAAAACTTCAGCAAATTCATATTTTTAGCTCCGTGTCCTTCATCGGTGGGATCAGTGTTACAGCAGTTCCTTCCACCTGTTCAGACTTGATCCCAGAAGCCATTAGCTATGAGAACACCATAAAATTATATGTGCTCCCCACAAAGCCCATATGTCAGCTTCCTCTGCTGAGGCTTTTAGAGCAGCAAAGAAGCAATTATGATTAAAGGGCTAAAGTTTAGAGAACCTCATAAAGTTTAGTACTGGCAAAATAAGTTTTCTCTACTTCGGCAGCCGTAATGACGATCAAGTTAGATCAGGGAACTTTCATCTGCATCGTTTTAATGTGCTAAGCAGAATGAAATATAATTATTTTATGAGATTAATCTGCATAATTTTGATTAGATCTGTGTTTTCTTCTCCCTCTTTTGTTCCTGTGTAATTATTATTTAAACTAGTAATTACAGCCCTGCTGAATCCAGTAATCAAGATTTTGGTTCGACTCAAACTTTGAAATTTTAGAAAATAATCTTTAAAATAGTGATACACATTGAAAAGAGAGGTTTAACTTACATATGGTTACTGGCTTTAGGATGACATCTTACCATTAACTTCCCAAGATTCTTGGTGCTCCTAGCACTTTAGGACACCCTCTTACCATTATGTCAAGAGCCTCAAGGCTTTTGCACTTTACATTGGGTTTTGCCATCAATATACCAAGATCTGTGAAGCATCTAGCTATGCTTCTAGCATTTAAGGTTGGCCCTTTACAACAAGATCTCAAGATCCTTAAAGTTCTTATCACTGTCTCAAACTCCCTTACTGTGAACTTTCCAAGATCATTGAGGTTCCTAGCACGTTTGCTTGCCTCCATATTAACATCTCAAGATTGTTGAAGAACATTAGAATGCCACAAAGATCATCAATATGCCAAGGTTCTAAAGGTTGCTATTACTTTGACACCCTCTTGCTAGATCATTGAGGCTTCTTATGCGCTAGGATGACCTCTTAGAATCAACATCCCAAGATCGTCGATGTTCCTAGCAGTTTAAGATGCCCCTTGCCATCATTAAAGATCTAAAGATCTTTCATGTTCCTATCACTTTATGACAAACTCTGGCTAGATCTTTAAGGCTTCTCGAATGTTAGGATGTCCTTTTAAAATCAAGATCCGTGAGGCTCCTTGCAGTTTAGTATGTTCCTCAATAGTCTACTCTTAATATCCAGGGATCTTTACCCCCTTATCAGCAAATTCCCAAGATTGTTGACCTTCCTAGCACTTTAGGATGGCCCCTTGCCATCAACATGCCAAACTCCTAACACTTTAGGATACCCTCTGGCTTTTAATGTTCCAAAATCCTTTGATGTTTCAAGTCCTGGTGGACTAATGAGTTGCCATTAGAAAACAAACACACAAATGAGACTAATAGAACATTGAGGCACTCTTTAGATAAGAAGGAATAAATATTCCTAGGAGGTGGACCTCTTCTTTTAAATGCCAGGTCAATTATAGGTCTAGCTTTCTCTGCAAAATTATTTACCAAAATTCCTTCATAGTGGTTTAAGCTCCATTTTTCTCAAGCAAGCCTCCGATTCACTGCAGAAAGCGTTACCCAATAAAATTTTTACTGCCAACAGCCACCACTAGGGGGAGCCCAAAAGCTTATTGTATACTGTTTTTATATGGAGGTCAGTGTATAAAAAGTCTACAGTAAGCTCCCTCTAGTGGTGACTTAATATTTGAGCTATGTTTAATCAGCATTTGGAGATTTGTATGAATAAAAATGAAGTTCACTATAAATATATATTAGGATATTAGGAAATTATTGTGCAGAAAATGTTGGACCCATAATTGACTTAGCATTAAAAAGTGGAGATTCCAGAGGTCCATCATATGAGAATATTTATTTTCTGTATGTTATATAGATCCCTATTGATTATTGCTTATGCTGCTTTGTTTTATCAGGGATATAAGCACTAACAATCAGGGGTCCCAACTGCAGGACCACCCTGAGATATCTTAACCATCAAAGGATTTGTTTGATGAAAGAAAAAATTGTCAAAAGTCATCATTGTCACCATTTGAGAAGATTCATTAAGGAGATTATGAAAAAGGAACATAAAAAGCCTGAAAAGAAATATATCCTAGACCCCCTAATAAATAATAATAAAGTTATGGACCCCAAACACCTCTGTACACGGACATGCCCTTTATAGAACTATCAGACCAAACCCCCTTGTATATACACTTTAGTGACACAATATACCCATAGGCAGACCCCAGGCCTTACTCTTCTGTTTATATAGGTCCCCCTAAAGGATTCCATATATTCTGAAAATAGAGACCCCGGACCAGAACTCCCTAAAAAATTCAGACCCTATACTAGACTCCTTTTATAATACAGATCCCCAGATCAGCCCCAACATTTATTTTAGACATAAGATCAGATTCCCCATGGGTTCAAACTTCTATATAGACCCAAGACCAGCCTCTATCCTTCTACAGGTTCCAATCCAGACTCCAAACGACCACTTATCAGACTTATGACCAGACATTTATCTGCCAACTTCTCCCCCATTCTTCAGCTTTCTTCCATTTCCCATGACCACCAAAGACAATAGCCAAACTAATGGAATATTGAGAATGGGGAGAAGTGAATACTTACGACTTCTAGCAGATGTCTAAAAGATCTCCCTTGTTTGTTGGAGTCTCCTTGAAATGTTACCAGAGTTGGCTACTCTGGGAAAAGTGGACAATTCCTTTAATTATTGAACTTTTATGCACTTTTTATAATATACGACATTGTCAGCTGCGGAGTTGTTCATCATAATAAGTGCCAAGTAGGAGGCCAAGACCTGAATGTAGCAGGCGATTTGTCCTTATCAATGTCAACATATACAATATATTACCGTTTGTGCTTTCTTTCATATTTTGACAGATTTCTTAAAAAAGCAGCTTTTTCGTGGACTTCATAGATTTTTCTTTCAGTAAGCCATTTGTGTCAGATTTCTTAAGATAACCCCAGAATACCTCGAATGTCTCCTGTGTAAAAAATGGAATTCTCTCATCAACTTTCCTCATTCCTAGATGCTGACAGAAATAACCAGGGCATCCATTGTTGACCGTGAGACATTTTCCACTCTGGGCCATGCTACGTTACGGTAGTCAGGAGTGTGTGGGCCGTTCCTACCTTATCTGTTGGACTTTTTGTGGAACGACGTCTAATGAATCAAAAGTCAAATTACAAACGTGTTTTGGAGATCTGTTCTGGATATCGACGCTCAGAATAAGACGTTGTGCCACCTATTATGTAGAAAGTGTATAATCTGATGTTCTTATAACCTCTCCACTCATAACACTTAGGAAACCCCCTTCTCACATGTTAATTAGACCCTTGGGTCACCTTGGTTGGGCTCCAGGAAGATGGCCCCCATATGATGCCCTGATGACAAATTCCAGCCATATATTTGGTACCTAGTTTATACAAATCAACATCTCATTGTTCCTGACTCGAGATAATGTAATCCCCTGATCTGCTTCATTCACAGACCAATAGGTAGTAACTTTTGATAGGACTACCTCTCCTTAAGGAGACCAGCAGAGTATAGAGTCTGGCAATGCTCTATGGGAAAAAAAACATTCAAATTAGTTTAATTTTATCCAATAGAGTGTGGTCTTACTATTGCCACCTTGTGGAGGCAACTATCCTGTAAGTCAACGTCTGATTCGACAGTGAGGTCAACAATTTTTATTGTTGTATTATTACGGAATTGTACAAGTATGTTTGAAGATTTATGGACAAAATTTTTGGTTCCCTTCTGTTAAAGTAAAAAAAAAAACACATTGGTCACTGAGATAACTTGAAACTGCCAGAAGAAATGTTTAATTAAAATTTACAGAATATCAACTAATTACAATCAGACTTCGCTTTTGTGTGTTTTTGAGTTGTGTTTCAAAAGAAAAATGTAAAAAAAAAAAACAACTAATGACACTGGCCTGGACAAAAATGTCTTTAATTTCTTGAAGCATTTTTTTTCCCTTGAGCATTTTTTACAGCCCTTTATTTTAATAGTACTTAGTTTGGAGTAGACTTCATCAGGATGCACTTTAAAGAAGTGAAGTTGTTATTCCATCAGGCACTTTTCAACACCTCTTCTTTAAAAAAAAAAAAAAAGAAAGGTTGACTCCACCTCATAGCATCAAAATCGGATTTCTGATAAAAATTAGTAGGAAGAGTTATCCAAGCATTTTGGAGTGGACCTGCTAAAAAAATTTTTTCAAAAACTTCAGTGTGAACACAGCCTATGGTAGACTCCAAGTCCAAAAATCTCTTTGAAAAACTCCATGTGGACATAAGCCCAGGACCCAAGTCTTGTTTAGATGGAATTTTCTTTAATTTTTTTTTGGGGGGGAGTAGATCTGTCCCAAAATCCTTCTCAAAAACTCAATTAAGGGTATGTGCACCCCCGAGTTTTCCCAGGCAAACCACAAATGCAGGCAGTCTGTTTCCTGAAGTGGCTTCGCCGGCACCCCTGACGTGGCTTTGCTGCTAAGTTCTTTTACTCTATACTTTCAAGGTTATTTTATTTGAGCTCTTAAGAGTTTCCAAATAGTGATAAGTGAGCGTGATGATCATACTCGTGTGCTAAAGAGTCCCCATGGCTGTAAGTCTCTCTGTTGGTCGACATCCGCAACACATGATGGGATTGCCTAACAAACAGGAAATCCCTGCATGTGTTGGGGCTGTTGAAAAGCCGCGAGACATGCAGCCGCGGGGACTCAAACACATTTTTCGAGCACGCTGAAGACACTCGGTTAGCACACGAGTATGCTCGAATTACACCTAATCCAAGCACGCTCGCTCATCACTATTTCCAAACCCTGCATCAGTTGTGTGGCATTAGATGGGGCCTGTGCACAATAATGTCACTTTGACATTTCTCTGCATTATGCTCGTTTTTATGGAGCGCATTTGCAGCGCTTTTTCTGGTGGATTCCAAGCTAAATCAGCCTAAAATAGACACCATGTACATACCCTAAGAATACTTTGAAACCTCTTCCTGTTAACTTCTATGGAAAATCCACTTTACTATTCACATGAGAAATTTTGTGAGCATTTATTTTTTAAAGAAGCTTTGAAAATTTTTCGGTGAAAAAAAATACATGTCACTTAATGGAAATGTTATCTACTTTACGATATGCCATAGGCACTCCGCCACGTAGTGCCGCCTTATGGCCCTATGTTACTATGTTAAATGGTGGTGCATTTCAGAACTAGTTTGGAGCCATGTGCAATACTCAAGGTTGGAAGATGGTGCCTCTTGATGTGAAGCTTAGGTTCCTGAGATGTTAGAGTGTGATGTTTGGAGACATGGTCATAGGCCATTGGTTCTATACCATGGGACAGGGTTTGTGGAGAGGATTCTCACCTAAAACTCCTCAATACCATAGCTGTTAAGTAAATATCAGTTTTCTTATTTTGATGGCCACCACTCATGTTGACCTGACCCGACGTCTACTTTGATCAAATTACTCCATAGTAAGTGCCCAATGACACTTGTCACGTTTTTCCCATTTCCACAGACTTATATCAAATATCTCATACAGTTACATGTGGAAACTTGTGAAAATAAAATTTTTATAACATTATTTTCCTTTTTTGTATAGGAGGAAATATGGACAGTGCTTTTGACATCGAGAAAGGAGTAGGGACGATTGTTATTGCAAAGCCATTGGATGCCGAGCTGCGCTCCAGCTATAATATGACTGTCGAAGTCACCGATGGGACAAATGTGGCCACCACCCAGGTAAAATCCTGATAAGATCAATGCGTGGTTTTATGTAAAGTGGATATTCTCATCTCATTGGTTTTATAACTTGGGAACTGGCAACTGGAGCAAAGGGTAAGGGGCAATAATCTGAATCATCGACCCCTCGAAAGAGTTTTATGGTTTGACAGTTCTTTGTGGGTTGGCTCCAATTCGCTAATCATAATTGGTGAATTCACAGTACACACGATTAAGGCTCGTGACATAATTTTTGGTTATTTTATTTAAGTTCTATGACCTCTATTGACATGGACAGAAACCTAAACGAGAGAAGAATTGTATTTCTAGCTCTGAGCGGTATGTTGGCTGTCATGTGGAAAGTCTCTAAGACTGGCCAAACACATTTGATGGCTGTGAGGCAAAAGATCATTTGGCCAACAGCCTTCTCAGCCAACTCTCCCATACACGAGTGCTCGTTCGGCCGAGCGCGCCTGTATTCTCGGTAAGAAAGCTGCTGACTGATACATCGATCGCCAGCTTATCCCAGGGAGAACAATGTGATCGGTAATTTAAAATTGGACATGCCTGATCAACATCACTCCTGATCAATATTTGACCGCCTTCCCCATACAACATAAGACCATCGACCGAAACCCATCGATCCCGGCGGGTTCGGCCAATATAAGTTTGATGTGTGTGGCCAGCTTGAGTGTATAAAAGTCTTACTCCTTATGATTTGATTGTTCTTTGTTGGTTGGCTCCAATCCACTAATCACAAATGGTGAAATCACAGAATATATGATCAAGGCTCGTGAGATCATTTTGGTTGTGTTATTCAAGTGTTTTGACCTCTGTTGACATGAACAGAAACCAAAGCACCAGAAGAAGAGATCCATTACTAGCTCTGAGGGTGTAAGGGAGTTTGTGGGCTGCCGTGTGGAAAGTATCTAAGTCCAGGAATGTCTTACCCTTGTATAATTATCCAAGGCGCTATAGGACAGTGAATGTGGAAGAAACAAGATACCGTATTTTCTGGCGTATAAGACGACCCCCAAATTTTCCATATAAAATATGGAATTTGGGATATGCCCGCCGTATAAGACGGGGGTCATCTTATACGCCCAGTCATCTTATACGGCGTGTGGTTCCCGGGATCCGGAGGAGAGGAGACTCTCCTTCAGGCCCTGGGATCCATATTTATGTTAAAAATAAAGAATAAAAATAAAAAACATGGATATACTCACCCTCGGACGGGCCCTGGATCACAGTGCTGCTAGCGTCTCCCTCCGTTCCTTAGAATGCGGTGAGTGAAGGACCTTCAGTGACGTCGCGGTCACATGAGCGGTCAGGTGACCGCGACGTCACTGAAGGTCCTTTACTCACCGCATTCTAAGGAACGGAGGGAGACACTAGCAGCGCTGTGATCCAGGGCCTGTCCGAGGGTGAGTATATCCATGTTTTTTATTTTTATTCTTTATTTTTTACATGAATATGGAACCCAGGGCCTGAAGGAGAGTCTCCTCTCCTCCAGACCCTGGGAACCACACGCCGAAATGCAGGATCGCTCCCTGCACACACCGTACCCGGCGTATAAGACGACCCCCGACTTTTGGGACAATTTTTAGGGGTCAAAAAGTCGTCTTATACGCTGGGAAATACGGTACTCCAGGTCCATAGAAAACAGAAAAATAGCACTTACTAAATTGTTAAGATAAAAGTCCTTTATTCCGACTGGTTTGGACATAAGTTGGGCGGCATGTAGGTGTTCAAGGGAGCTAGGTGGCTGAGGAGGATGGACGACGGTCATTTCGCGTCTCGCTGACGCTTCTATCAGTCCGATTGGACCCGTAGAAGCGTCGGCTAGACGTGAAACGAGCATCATCCATCATCCTTCCCTTGCCTTGCTCCCTTGTACACCTGCATGCCACCCAACTTATGTCCAAACCAGTCGGAATAAAGGAATTTTACCTAACCGATTTGGTTAGTGCTATTTATCTGTTATATGAAACATGCAAGTCTCAATTTTTTACACCACCTCATTATATCCTTAAGAAGTTGAAATTGTCAGGCAAGTGTATAAGAATGTGGGTTACCAGAAGTCTCTTTTCATGACTCCAAAATGGCCAGCTATGGCTAAAGGTACCTTCACACTGAGCGACTTAACGATATTGCTAGCGATCCGTGACGTTGCAGCGTCCTGGATAGCGATATCGTTGTGTTTGACACGCAGCAGCGATCTGGATCCTGCTGTGACATCGTTGGTCGGAGCAGAAAGGCCAGAACTTTATTTCGTCGCTGGATCTCCCGCAAACATCGCTGAATCGGCGTGTGTGACGCCGATTCAGCGATGTCTTCACTGGTAACCAGGGTAAACATCGGGTTACTAAGCGCAGGGCCGCGCTTAGTAACCCGATGTTACCCTGGTTCCATTGTAAATGTAAAAAAAAACAAACAGTACATACTTACATTCCGGTGTCTGTCCCCTCGCCGTCAGCTTCCCGCAATGACTGTGAGCGCTGGCCGGCCGTAAAGCACAGCAGTGATGTCACCGCTCTGCTTGACGGCCGGCCGGCGCTGAGACAGTACAGGGAAGCTGAGGCCGGGGGACAGACACCGGAATGTAAGTATGTACTGTTTGTTTTTTTTTACATTTACAATGGTAACCAGGGTAAACATCGGGTTACTAAGCGTGGCCCTGCGCTTAGTAACCCGATGTTTACCCTGGTTACCAGGGGACTTCGGCATCGTTGGTCGCTGGAGAGCTGTCTGTGTGAGAGCTCTCCAGTGACCAAACAGCGACGCTGCAGCGATCGGCATCGTTGCCTATATCGCTGCAGCGTCGCTTAATGTGACGGTACCTTAAGACTTGTCTACAGTTGTTGCTCTATATTCTGTGACATACTGTGTAAACAGCAGTATTCATTCATGAGTTCCTCCCAATTAAGTTACTGGGACTGTGTTCGAGGTCAACGCATGGCTGGTGTCCCGGACTATCACTGGCAAGGGAAACACTGTGGCTGCTTCCTTCTGAAGATCTGTAAGGGTCACAGAATTGGGACCCCTGTCGATTAATCACCTAATATGATTTACTCCTTTTAAAAAAAACTTGGTAATTAGAATGCTAAAATATATCATAACGTTCAATGCATTGAGTCACTGAAAGTTTTCATACTGTCGAAAAGTTTGCATAAAGCCCTTCAGCTTGCTGTGAAGTGACCCGTGGTTTTTGACTTTGGTAAATCAGCTTTGTGTGCTTGCATTATTTTTAATCTCTACAAATGTAATGTAAAGATGAAATGCGATAATACACTGACAAGTGAGTCATATAATCCTTCCCAGAATGCCAATGAAATACAAATAAACGACTTCCAGTACAAAACGTGAGTTGGGTATTTTATATACATGCAAAAAAAAAAATGGTTTGAGACAATTTTTCGAAAATTTCAATGGAATCATCTGGTTCACGAGACTCACAGCGTTAGGGACTTATGAATTAAAGTATCGGGTTACCCCATTTAGGGCTCTCATCTACTAGTCAGAAAAGAAATTGGCTGCAAAGGGGGTCTTCTGGAGACCTAGCATGTTTGTGCATTACATGGACAACCCATTGTGGGAACAGTATAATGCTTAAAGCACCACTCCATTGTTTTGTTTTTAATTTGGAATGCTGGAGTGGTGCAACTAATCTAAGTTCTCTGCCCTAGTCTTACACTTACCGGCCACCAGTTTCATCTGTTATCGGTGCTGCTTCAGTCGTCTTCTGCAGGTTGTCACCTGTCGGATCTCTCCAGTGTTTGGTGGCACAATCCAGAAGTCGCAACTCAATGTAAGCCAGAATGAGGTCCTCAAAGACTCACATTGAGAGCTTGTGATGTTACCTCTTCCGGTCATTCAGATGCTGTAGTCACAATATGGCGGAATGGGACTGGAGTAACGCCGGGAAGAATTGCTCGCAAAGCACCATGAATGGTGAGCAACTTTTTGTTAAAAGACATTTAAAAAAAAGCAGAAACGTCTTGAATATAATTTGCTTTTGGAGCTATGAAGATTTGGATACAACTATTAATACCTATAGATTATAGAAAATATACAATACCAGGGTATAACAATACAATATACATTTAGGAAATAAAAAATCTTTATGTTCCCCTCTAAAAGTTGCTATAACTGTAAAAAAAATAATTATCAGTTGGTTCGTGTTGTATAGCTGAGCCGTGACCACCATCTACTTCCAATGAATGTGACCTCCAGATTTATACATTAAAAGCTTCACAAATTCTCCTCCCTGTGCTCTGACTACTTGTCATCAATCTGAATACTGGATATCAGGCCCACAAAAAAAATATAATGCAGTTATAGTGAGGAACTGTCAGAAGTGAAGATGTCAAAGAGGACAGTTGAGTACGATGCTTTTCTTCAACTCTAGGCATCGGGAAAACCCTTAAGGGCACTCAATGAATGGCCGGTAAATATGTTTACATGCTGATGTGTGTGCGCTGTGCTGTCCCCCTTTTATATAGGCTCTAACATTTCTGAAAATATTGTCTTTACAGCAGGCATAAAAGTGAGCTGTGCCTAACAGGACGTGTATTGCGTTCGCCTCTAGTGGCCATAGATGGGTTGTGCCTACTAAGACAATTTTTGTACCAAACCATGGGCAAAAAATGAAAGATCAAGCACCACCACTCCAAAAAGATTCCTTGATGAGAAAGTAGTGAAAAGTTTCCTTCTTGGATAGTGAGTTAGGTTCTGTGTCATGATTTGCTCCCGACATGTTCTGAGCTACTGAATAAAAAGGCATCAATGAAAATTTCAGTCTTCTAATTCAAGGGTCCTAAAATGTAGACGCAGATCGGCTGTGTTATATTACGCCTCCTGCATCTTTGTTTCATGTTTAGTCGCTTTCTGGAGCTGTTCATAAAACCCTAATGTTCTCCCATTTGCATTTCTTTACATCCCCAGTCTTTCTTTCGCACTCCATCGTACAGGATTTTCTCCATAGGCGCAAAGTTCAACGGTCTACATTGGTAATTTAGAGCTGGGGACAATTACATGGGCTTTCTATTCTCTTTGACACATTCTTTGTATAGGTTCAGCTCAGCGTTGGGGTAACGGATGTCGTAATCCTACAGACAACAGGAGCATTGTAATGTGATCAGCATGTGTGTTATTGGATCGGGCAGGATGAAGTCATAATGGACTTTACACATTGCTATTGTATCACAGGCGTCTTAAATAGCCTGACAATCATCTGTCTACAAGTCCCACGCTTTTCGCTCAGCAAAATCCTCATGATCTTGCACCGTCTGGAATTAAAAAATATATATATATATCATGGCCACAATTATCTGAGTGCCTACTTTATAGGAATTTTATCTCATCGTCCAGCGCTGCTTTCTGAGTATCGATGGTTTGAAAATTAGAATAGGTGTAATGTAGCTCTGTCAGCGGTCCCCTAGTAGATCTAAAAAGGCTAAAACGGACAGGGTCAGCGCAAGCCACTCTACTTACCACATACCAGGGGTTAACCTGACTTTCAACCTTTAACCCTTGCACGGGGATCTGAACTTAAACAGGGGCCCCTGGGCTGGGGTCACAGAATAAGCTGCTGTACGTTGGCGCAGGCTGGCAAGAATGGTCCGATATTTGGGTCAGAAATAAGAGGGCAGGAAAAGTACAAAATCGGAAGACGCAAGAATAGTCAATAAAACAAAACAGAGGTCAAAAACAGGAAACAAACACTATATTGGAGCTAAACTGACAGGTCTGAACCAGAGAAACACAAGGCTTTATCAGGCAGCTTCCAGCAGTAAGCTGGAAGCTTAAGTAAGTTGTGATGCTCTCCAACTTTCTGTAACATCAGCTGGACAGCACACACACCCATACTGCCAGACTGGACATCACTACAGGTCACATCCACGCTACTCCTAGTGGTTGGACGAAGCCTGCACCATCCATGGCTTTAGGTTCTAACATCTCTTCCATCATTAGCACCACCCATAGAATGGTGACAGAAGCAGACTGCACAGGAGCAAGTCCTGGTGGAGACGTGACAATAAGAGTTTATGATCTAGACATTTTTCAACAAGTTGTGGAATCTGTAAAAAGTTTAAAAATACTAATAATATCATAATATACAGAATTTTTGTCATCTATGGCAAGTGCATCCATAGAAATTGAACAACATGGTCACTTTAGGTCACTCTGGGTGCAATGTCGTTTGCACTTCTATAGAGAAGTAAATTAAACTATTTAACTAAAGTTAATTTAGGAAAATCTCTGGATAATTGTGTAACACAAGTACCAGTCTAGGTGATATGGTTTATCAACGACCATCATCATCATTGTCATTATCAAACGTTCCTATCTAAAGAAACTCACAGGGTTGGGGTACAAGTCTGCGGTCACTCTGTGCGAGCAGTGTGTGCTCTGTCAAGATTCTCCGGCTTCGGAAGCAGGCAAGTGCATGACCGCAAGTGTACGATTTGAATACATGCAGTCACATGCCGACTAGACATGCACGGCCTCACTCAATAGAAATGTTTTGCGTGAGATCAGACATGTTTAGTCGAAATGTGTCCGGAAGTATGCAGATCACATACTTGTGGTAACATGCCCGCCTGCTCCCGGCACCGCAATTGGAGAATCCTGACAGTGCACTCTGTGCATAGAGTAATGACAGGCTTAAGTCCCAACCCTGGACAACCCCTTTAAATTATTTTTTACAATAAGGCTAATTTATACTGATACCACTTCTAGTCAACCAAGATGATTTCGAACAATTGCAAAAACAATAATTTGTTTCTTTATTGATAATTTATATTCATTATATAAGTGAAAACATCATGCCTTAAGGTGGGGGCGGCACCCCTGACGATCGGCTGTTCCTGGTGGCTAGAACTGATCAGCTGCGGAGATGCAGCTAATAGCGCCATCGATTCTATAGTGGCTGCGGCCGGGTACTGCACTTCCACCCTCTATTTAAATCTATAGGGGGCGGATGTGCAGTACCCATCCTCGGCCACTATTCTGTCTATGGAGCTGTGCATCTCCGCAACTAAGCAGCTCCGGTCACTGCCAACAACAGGAAGAGCTGATTGACGGGAGTGTCGAGTGTAGCACCCCCACCAATCAGACATTGATGAGCTTTCCTAAGGATAGGCCATCAATGTTAAAGTCCCAGACAACACTTTTAACCGCCCAGACTTCTGAAAGGCAAGTGCTCAACAATGAGTTCTGGAAGAACAAGGGGCACATATTCCATTTTTGTCCAGGGAACTTCCTCCATTTACATCTGCTCTTAATTGTGTCCTAAAACCCGGACCCTCCCGAAGTGATCAGATTTATAGGGCTTGTCCATTAGAGCAAAAATTATACGTATAAGTGTATAAAATAATGGATACGACTTACCTATATGTTTCCCTTATATTTTCAACTATCTCATCCCGCACTGGATTCATCAACTTCACTTTTCTTTTTACCCCGTGCGTGTTGCGTATAAGAGGCTGGATGACTGATCTAAGCCACACCCCTTCTCTGTTACAGCCAATGAATAGAGAAAGAAGTGAGCAGTCATCCAACCTCATCCAATCATTTTCTTCAAGCTTACAACCCATTTAGTCTGAATGGCAGAAAGTGTTCAGTTCTCCTGCAGCGCCTCCGGTGGTAAAAAGAAGCATAACCTTATTGTCATGATCCAGTCCGGTGTTTGTTTTCTGTTATTCCCTCTCTGGACTGGTCATGCAGGGGTTAACACCCTCTCCCTCATTTTGGAGCTGGCTGGGCTTTTTCAGAGCTCTGCAGTCTGCTGGCCAGCGTCAGTGATAGTTCATGCTTCCATGCTCGGGCAGCTGACCCGTATACCCTGGTGATCCTTCTGCCTCTGACTTCCCGTATTTGTGTGAGACCCATTCCCTATCACTGACTCCGTGTTTGTCTGGTTGTTTCCCTTACAGTGTATGATTCTGCCTGATCTCTGAACGCCACCTCTTGCTTTCTATCTCTGATACCTCATTCCCCGACCGGCTTTGACTTCTGGCTTGTATCCTGACTTCGTCTTACGTCTCACGTTTTGGATACTGCACTCCCATTTGGCTCTGACTTCTGGCTTGTCTCTGACTTTGTGCATGCTGTGACCTCTGGTACCTCTGCTCCTGACAGTTTCAGACTCTGCTCATCTGACCACTCTTTCGTTACCTGTGACACCTGTGCGGCTGCTCGGTGTTGCTACGCTGTTAGTGTGCAACATCTTTTCCCTCACCAGCTCCACGTGGTGGAGGTTGCGCTAAACTGCACTGCAGCCGCATCACACTTATTAAATTGAGTACCGTAATAAATGGCCGTTTTGGGACCTTCAGAGCGAGAACTTCTTCTCATCGCTGCTAATTTTGGATCCTAATTATGAAAATGAGGTTTATAGACCAGGCAGTTCCTTTACAGGGTCTCCTAAAGGGCAAGTATCGAATCCCCCCCTAAGTTTTCTTTAAGTCTTTGTCTAGACATCCTCAGCCTCTCGTCACTTAATTGCCTTAGTAATCAAACTTTGCGTCACTCCTGATTCCCGTCCTCCTACACATGGTCTCCATTATCTCTCATTTCGCCCGTGTTTTTCTATGGGTCACCGATTAATATTATACTTTGATAATATTGTTTTAGAGATTGATTTAACCGATAGCCAAGTAAAGACCCCCCGACACATGTAAATATACCCCTGATTAGCTACGGATCAAGTGATCGCAGACGAAAACCTATACTATGGATATGGCGTCCCCATCAAAACTAAAAATCACACGAGCACAGCTTCCGTGATTAGAGTATTACTTTCTTTCCTGCCTGGTCGAAAACTTTTTTTTTTTTGCTAATTACCTGTAGCTCGCTAACGGGGGTAATGTAATCACTTAATCACTTCAACCCCCCAACGTGACCTCCAGTATTTGACCCCCGATGGTGCTACGACATGGCGTCTAATGTATCCGCAGAGCAAAGTTCCTTGAGGATGATGAATTTTTCTAGCCTGCGGATGACATGCACGCCCGTATCCCGCGCCGCGGCGTAATACATCACCGCTCAGGGCCATGTTTGGAAAAGTGATTACTTTTTTTTTTTTTTTTCACCAGACGGAAGGTGAACGCCATTCATCACATCTTGAATAAATGCATTTCGAAGGTGGATGAAAGGAGCCATAACAGGGACTGTTTTCTGCAAACACGAGCGAAGCAATTAGAATAAAATCCGACTGTAACTTGACGCCTTTTACCGACGGATCGACAGGTCTTACGCTATAATCCCAACCTCCGAACTAATTTACTCATTAAGAGATGGAATTCCGGCGACTGTTTTTTGTTTCTCTATACTTTTACCTACCTGGGAGTAATTTTAAAGGGATTGTTCACCTTTTTTAAGAACTTTTTTTTTTTTTTTACCTAAATGCATGCATTTGGGGAAAAAATAATCATTTTCGTAATCGAGTTTCATTAAAGATTTTGTGCCGTTTTTTTTTTTTTTTTTAGTTTTTGTTTTCCCGCATGTTTAACCCTGATCGGATCTGTGGTTATAAATCAGCTGAGAAAAGTTACAAACTATTCCTCAAAATAAGCTCACTGATGGTTTTTCAGTTAACTCGTTCTGCAGCCAGCAAGTCACAGTGCAATGCAGAGGCTGTAGGAGAGAAACGGTGCAAAATTGTTAATAAAATCCAATTGCAAAAACTAATGTAAGCCCTAAATACTGCACATGTATTTCACTTTAAAAAAGTTTAAAGAAGTTTTAAAAAGTTGAAAGAAGTTTTAAAAAGTTGTCCCCAAAAGTAGATAACTTAATTTTTGTACTACTGGCCTAAGAACTAACAGGCAGGTAGTTGATACCTCCCTGCCTGTTGAGCCCGGCACCGATCTCTGCTGGCACAGAGTGTTCACAGACCGCTCCTTCCGGCGATTCAGCTGCCGCCACTGACGTCACACCGACAGAGCAGCAGATTTAGAAATAACTTAAAGGGATGGTCCGAGAGTGAGGGCAGGCACCAATCTGATATTCACAACCTTATTAATAGTCCCTCAGTCCTGGACAATCCTTTTAATAAATGATCTGAACTTGTCCTGTGTTTCCTACGGGAAACAGATAATAAGCACAGATCTCACTTCTTCCATACGTCACACCCAGCTCTGCTACATCTGGTGAATGATGAAAGCCTGCCATATTTTTTTCTGATGGATTGCAGGATGGGGGTAAGTGCACGGCCCGGTGACAGACAATATGTTCCTTCCCCGCTACAGATGCAGCAGAGCTGAATTTATCATTTGCGATGTTGACTGGGAACAACTCTTTACAGGGATATTTTTGAGTCTTCCAGCCGCCTCCCAAGTATCGCCAGCTATAATATACTGGTGTGACGCAGACAGAGGGACAGTCCGAGCAGGAATGCAACCTCGGCACCCCCTATAGTTACACCCCTGTCAAATAATTTTTAAGGAGGATATATCCTTTAAGAAATGTTCACAAGTAACGTAGTGGGATAATACTTAGAACATTTCTCAGCTGCCTCGAGGAGTGAAGAATAATGAAAAATAGAGAATGACGTTAATACATTACCCCATACAGGAAAAAATTCCCTTTATTAGGCCCGACTTATAAATCTATAGATGTATATGCATATTTGGATTTTTTCTTTATTAAGCTGCTTATACAGTATCGGACTGGAGTGATAAGAGATCCCCCAGTACCATTGACTCTGGGGGCTCACTGTTCAGCTATATAAAGTGAATTGTACCAGTTCATATAGGGATGAGTGGCCCACCAGAGAATTTCACCAATGGGCCAGTCCGAGCCGACAGACAGACACACACACATATATACTGTATAAGTGTAGCAGTTCATATATGGTTAAGTGGCCCACCAGAGACATTCACCTGCTCACTGATGGGCCAGTCTGAGCCAACAGACACACGCACACATACTGTATACTGTATAAGTGTGGCAGTTCATATAGGGTTGAGTGGCCCACCAGAGAAAATCACCTGCTCACCAATGGACCAGTCCGAGCCGACAGACAGACACACACACACACACACAGACTGTATAAGTGTGGCAGTTCATATAGGGTTGCGTGGCCCACCAGAGAAATTCACCTGCTCACCGATGGGCCAGTCCGAGCCGACAGACAGACACACACACATATACTGTATAAGTGTGGCAGTTCATATAGGGTTGAATGGCCCACCAGAGAAACTCACCTGCTTACCAATGGGCCAGTCTGAGCCAACTGACAGACACACACACATATATACTGTGTAAGTGTGGCAGTTCATATAGGGTCGAGTGGCCCACCAGAGAAAATCACCTGCTCACCAATGGGCCAGCCCAAGCCGACAGACAGATACACATATATACTGTATAAGTGTGGCCGTTCATATATGGTTGAATGGCCCACTAGAGAAATTCACCTGCTCACCAATGGGCCAGTCTGAGCCGACAGACACACACACACACATATACTGTATAAGTGTGGCAGTTCATATAGGGTTGCGTGGCCCACCAGAGAAAATCACCTGCTCACCAATAGGCCAGTCCGAACTGACAGACAGACACACACACATATACTGTATAAGTGTGGCAGTTCATATAGAGTTGAGTGGCCCACCAGAGAAATTCACCTGCTCACCAATGGGCCAGTCCGAGCCGACAGACACACAAACGCACACACATATACTGTATAAGTGTTTCAGTTCATATAGGGTTGAGTGGCCCACTAGAGACATTCACCTGCTCACCGATGGGCCAGTCCGAGCCGACAGACACACACACACATACTGTATAAGTGTGGCAGTTCATATAGGGTTGAGTTAAGTAAATAAGGCAGCACACTGCAGCGCTAAAACTTGCAAACTTGAAAACACGAAATTTGAACTGCATTACTGCACTAGAAATATAGAAACTATATACGAGTTGGCGACTCTGGGTTCAGCACCTGTTCACACTTAGTCTATGTTTGGATGTGCAGGTCAGGTTTTTGAAATGCATTCTCTAGCCTTCTGATCGTGCACTCCGCCTCCTAGCTTCAGGTGTTTTAATTACAGCAGGTCCAATATCCCTCCACAGAGAGAGAGAATTTTAGTCTAGGAAGAGGTTTCACATGTACCCATTCAGATGGAGACGTTTATTCTCAGCGAGGTAGGTCAAACGTAGGACCTGGTATAAGAGAGATGCCGTAAAGAGGCTACCAGATACACATAAAATTGGCCATTTTTATGCGCTAAACGCTCTCATTTTTCATATTTCTAGTGCAGTAATGCAGTTCAAATTTCGTGTTTTCAAGTTTGCATGTTTTAGCGCTGCAGTGTGCTGCCTTATTTACTTAACTATATACGAGTTGGCGACTCTGGGTTCAGCACCTGTTCACACTTAGTCTATGTTTGGATGTGCAGGTCAGGTTTTTGAAACATATAGGGTTGAGTGGCCCACCAGAGAAATTCACCTGCTCACCGATGGGCCAGTCCGAGCCGACAGACACACACACATATATATATATACTGTGTAAGTGCGGCTTATTACTATTTTTTTCACTATTGTTTTTTGGGGATTTGTTTTTACAGCATACAGTGTGTGATAAAAAAAATGACCTGGAGACATCATTCTATTATTCTTCAGATCAGTACTATTATAGTGATAACAACTCTGCACAGTTTTAGTGGTTAACAAAATCCCCAAAAAATTATTTGTGTCTCCGTTTACTGAGATTCGTAACTTTTTTATTTTTCCGTTCATGGAGCTGTGTGAGGCCATTTTTTTTTGGGTTGGCGAGCTGTAATTTTCATGTGTTATTTTGGGGTACATGCAATGCATTTATTTCTTTGTTTTGTCGCGTACAGGCATTACTGATAATTTGCCGCTTGGTCCATTAATTTTTCACACTATGAATCTTCAAAATCTTAGATGGGCGCTGCTTGTTATACTAGATGGAGATCCACAATAGTGTAGAGTACAGATCATGGACCCCAATAGAATTTTCTAGCTAGAAGAAGGGATAGAAGATGATGTTATACAGCTAGGATAAGGGTCCAATTCCAACCCGCCATTAAGACTGATTCATTTTTGCCCACCCGTTATGAAGGGATCTCCTCTATTCACGACCCGCCAGTCACAATAGTTTTACATATCTTAGAAAACACCACAACAATATAAGATTGTAAGATCCGCCAACGAAGCTGCTTCAAGAAAAAAAAAGACCGCCGGTGCCTGAAAAAACTACCGTAATCAGGAAAAAAAGACGTTGTGGGCACATAGCCCAATTAGTTCAATTATAATTCCCAGTTTTGAGGGTCAAGATACTAGGTAATGCAAGTTTCTTGTGGGCAGCACGGTGACTCAGTGGTTAGCACTGCAGCCTTGCAGCACTGAGGTCCTGGGTTCAAATCCCACCAAGGACAACATCTGTAAGGAGTTTATGAGTTTTCCCTGGGTTCTCTGGTTTACTCTTACATTTGAAAGACATTCTGATAGGAAATAGATTTTGAGCCCCAATGGGGACAATGATAATGTCTGTGAAATTGCGCTGAAATTAATGGCGCTATATAAGTGAATAAAATAAAAATACGGACCCCCGTCCAGAAAGCACAACCAAACTGAATGTATAACTTTAAATGGGTTGTCCACTACTAGGATAACCCCTTCTTAAACTAAATGTTAGGCGCCGATAAAATAATAAAGTCTATACTCACCTCCCGTGCCGGCACCGTTCCTGCGGTGTCGGCACTCGCTCTCCCCGGGGCTGTGATGTGGTGTTGTGACACATGATGCCCAATCAGCGCTGGCGTCACTGTCTCCGCCTTCAGACAAACTGAACATGAAGAGGAAATCCGGGACAACCCCTTTTATCACTCGGAAATGCACCTATTTTCTCAAGTTTGGAAGTCATCCCATACCTTTGGGATTGGGGATAACTTGATAGAGGCGCAAAAATGATTCCGTGACGGAGTTATTATTATAATAAAAATGATGCTATTGGGGAACCCTTTTTTGAGGAGTTTTCTACCACCTCTGACCAACTACCATATAAATGTAGCCTCCCCTATCGAAATGGAAAATATTGTCAGGAGTCCCGCTGCTGTTGCAATCAGATGTTATTACAGACTTGTTTGCCGACGTACATGAAGGGATTTGCGTATGCTGTTATTACCAAGAGTGCCCACTGCTGGAGAAATGTGAAATTACATGGCGGCTTTTTTACATGGTTCGGTGGCCCAATACAATATTTGTTTTTGTACTGAGTCACCAGAAAGGGAGACAGAATTTGCAGACGGTCTCGGGTCTGGATAAAAGAAGGCGTCTTCTCTTGAAGACATCTCACTGTAATGTGCAAATGTCATGATAGGGCATAATGGCAATTTAGAGCTCACTTTAGAATATTCTGTGATTTGTGTAGTCATGACAGATACTACGATTTCTGGCCATTCTAGGACTTTTATCCTGTATTTGTCACCAGTTTTCACCTTTATCTCTCATTTTCAGTTGTCTCCGAGCTAGTAGCTGAAATGCTGTCTCCCATACACCGCACACACAGACATGAGGAATTTCTGCTCTCCTGTCTCTTTATACGGTAACACATCTTCAGAAGCAGCAGAACGAAAGACAGTACAGTACTGAGCAGCATTGGTGTGAATCCAGCTCTAGGATAAGATAAACACTTGCTGGAAAGCAGCAGTACGATCTTTTTGTGTCTCTCCCTGGCTATTTTCTCACTCAAATCACCAAATAAGCTATATAAGAAGGTGTATAATATAATATGTTTTCTCACTCACTGTCAAATCCATCAGAAACTGAGCTTCGGTTTGTAGAAGCTAGGGAACATATAAGGTTACCATGCCAGGAAATGGTTCCAATACTTCTACGTCCCCAAATAGGGCACATAGAACAGAGGGTGGGATATCCAAGAAATTCCCATTGTTATTTTTTTATACATTCTGACCTTTTTACCATAAATACAAATCAGTCTGTCTCACACTTACCAACCTTACTCTGATGGTCTTTCCCCTTACTATATGACTTTTCCATTGAGACGCCAAGTAACCCTCCATGATGTGATGTTTCCATATGCGTGTAGTTTAGTTCCCATCGGTTATTACTGTATACCGCAGCCTGTAATATTCATTTATGGCACTTTACCGGGTTTTTATACGAGTCATCGTCCAGGAAAAGTGGGTCCTTTGTTCCCCTCTGCTTGTCTTTATTGGTATTATTAAGTATGGGGTAGGCTGAGGTTAAATACTTTCATCCAACCTGAACTATGACGATGGACACATTATTACTTTATGGATGACAATTAAGCTGTTAAATTACCTACAAAAAGCTATGTGGCAGAGTAATGTGAGCACAGAAATCATCAGCCCGGCCACTGGCATTAAATTGTGGTTAACTCTTGTATCAAGATATATTTGCACGCTGCAGTCATCTTCTAGCCAGTCTCCAGGAAAAGTGACAAGACATGATGGGGGCCACCTAAGGTCCTCTGATGTGCAAGTACAACTCGAAAGGTGACTGCTTTCCTATTGCATGTATGTTCCCTTTTGCTGCCCCCCATACAGGTGTAATCCATCTGTAGTACCAAAGAAACAGATTATAGTAAGTGGTGGTGGGGCTTTATCTCTCAGTGAGAAGCGCGGGTGGGTCTATTTCTTTCTATGGGAAGTGGGGAAGGGTCTTGTCTTTCTGTGGAGAATGACTGCAGCTCTTTTTTGATCTGTAGAAGATTGAGAAGGGTCTTTATTTCTCTACAGGAAGTAGGGGAAAAGTGTGGGTGGTTCTCTGACTCTACAGGAAGCAAGGGTGTGTCTTTATATCTCTACAGGAAGTAGGGGCAAAGGGTGGGTGGGTCTCTTACTCTACAGGAAGCGAGGGTGGGTCTTTATATCTCTACAGTAAATAGGGGCAAAGTGTGGATGGGTCTCTTACTCTACAGGAAGCGAGGGTGGGTCTTTATATCTCTACAGTAAGTAGAGACAAAGTGTGGGTCTTTGACTCTGCAGAAAGTGAGGGTGGGTCTTTATATCTCTACAGGAAGTAGGGGCAAAGTGTGGGTGGGTCTTCATAGCTCTACAGTAAGTAGAGACAAAGTGTGGGTAGGTTTCTGACTCTACAGGAAGCGAGGGTGGGTCTTTATATCTCTACAGTAAGTAGGGGCAAAGGGTGGGTGGGTCTCTTACTCTACAGGAAGCGAGGGTGGGTCTTTATATCTCTACAGTAAATAGGGGCAAAGTGTGGATGGGTCTCTTACTCTACAGGAAGCGAGGGTGGGTCTTTATATCTCTACAGTAAGTAGAGACAAAGTGTGGGTAGGTCTCTGACTCTACAGGAAGCGAGGTGTTATGCTGTGCTATCAGGCAACACAGTGTGCAGTAATCAGCGCACATACAGTGTTATGGCAATAACCCAAAAACAATAGAACAAGCTCTGAGACGTGGAATCTCTGCAGACTGCAATACCTGAACCTATCCTCACACAACTAAAAGCAGCAGTGGATTGCGCCTAACACTACCTATGCAACTCGGCACTGCCTGAGGAGCTGACTAGCCTGAAGATAGAAATACAAGCCTGACTTGCCTCAGAGAAATACCCCAAAGGAATAGGCAGCCCCCCACATATAATGACTGTTAGCAAGATGAAAAGACAAAACGTAGGAATGAAATAGATTCAGCAAAGTGAGGCCCGATATTCTAGACAGAGCGAGGATAGCAAAGAGAACTATGCAGTCTACAAAAAACCCTAAAGCAGAACCACGCAAAGGGGGGCAAAAAGACCCACCGTGCCGAACTAACGACACGGCGGTGCACCCTTTGCGTCTCAGAGCTTCCAGCAAAAGAGAATAGCACAGCTGGACAGAAAAAAACGGAAACCAAAACAAAGTAACACTTATCTAGCAGAGCAGCAGGCCACAGGAAAGATGCAGTAGCTCAGATCCAACACTGGAACATTGACAAGGAGCAAGGAAGACAGACTCAGGTGGAGTTAAATAGCAAGGCAGCCAACGAGCTCACCAAAACACCTGAGGGAGGAAGCCCAGAGGCTGCAATACCACTTGTGACCACAGGAGTGAATTCAGCCACAGAATTCACAACAGTACCCCCTCCTTGAGGAGGGGTCACTGAACCCTCACCAGAACCCCCAGGCCGACCAGGATGAGCCACATGAAAGGCACGAACAAGATCTGGGGCATGGACATCAGAGGCAAAAACCCAGGAATTATCCTCCTGAGCATAACCCTTCCATTTGACCAGATACTGGAGTTTCCGTCTAGAGACACGAGAATCCAAAATTTTCTCCACAATATACTCCAATTCCCCCTCCACCAAAACAGGGGCAGGAGGCTCCACAGATGGAACCATAGGTGCCACGTATCTTCTCAACAACGACCTATGGAATACATTATGTATGGAAAAGGAGTCTGGGAGGGTCAGACGAAAAGACACCGGATTGAGAATCTCAGAAATCCTATACGGACCAATAAAACGAGGTTTAAATTTAGGAGAGGAAACCTTCATAGGAATATGACGAGAAGATAACCAAACCAGATCCCCAACACGAAGTCGGGGACCCACACGGCGTCTACGATTAGCGAAAAGCTGAGCCTTCTCCTGGGACAAGGTCAAATTGTCCACTACCTGAGTCCAGATCTGCTGCAACCTGTCCACCACAGAATCCACACCAGGACAGTCCGAAGACTCAACCTGTCCTGAAGAGAAACGAGGATGGAACCCAGAATTGCAGAAAAATGGAGAGACCAAGGTAGCCGAGCTGGCCCGATTATTAAGGGCGAACCCAGCCAACGGCAAAAATGACACCCAATCATCCTGGTCAGCAGAAACAAAACATCTCAGATATGTTTCCAAGGTCTGATTGGTTCGTTCGGTCTGGCCATTAGTCTGAGGATGGAAGGCCGAGGAAAAAGATAGGTCAATGCCCATCCTACCACAAAAGGCTCGCCAGAACCTCGAGACAAACTGGGAACCTCTGTCAGAAACAATATTCTCAGGAATGCCATGCAAACGAACCACATGCTGGAAGAACAAAGGCACCAAATCAGAGGAGGAAGGCAATTTAACCAAGGGCACCAGATGGACCATTTTAGAAAAGCGATCACAGACCACCCAAATGACCGACATCTTTTGAGAAACGGGAAGGTCAGAAATGAAATCCATCGAAATATGTGTCCAAGGCCTCTTCGGGACCGGCAAGGGCAAAAGCAACCCACTGGCACGTGAACAGCAGGGCTTAGCCCTAGCACAAATCCCACAGGACTGCACAAAAGTACGTACATCCCGTGACAGAGATGGCCACCAGAAGGATCTAGCCACTAACTCTCTGGTACCAAAGATTCCAGGATGACCAGCCAACACCGAACAATGAAGTTCAGAGATAACTTTACTAGTCCACCTATCAGGGACGAACAGTTTCTCGGCCGGACAACGATCAGGTTTATTAGCCTGAAATTTCTGCAACACTCTCCGCAAATCAGGAGAGATGGCAGACACAATGACTCCTTCCTTGAGGATACTCGCCGGCTCAGATAACCCCGGAGAGTCGGGCACAAAACTCCTAGACAGAGCATCCGCCTTCACATTTTTAGAGCCCGGAAGGTACGAAATCACAAAATCAAAACGAGCAAAAAATAACGACCAACGGGCCTGTCTAGGATTCAAGCGCTTGGCAGACTCGAGATAAGTAAGATTCTTATGATCAGTCAATACCACCACGCGATGCTTAGCTCCCTCAAGCCAATGACGCCACTCCTCGAATGCCCACTTCATGGCCAGCAACTCTCGGTTGCCCACATCATAATTACGCTCAGCAGCAGAAAATTTCCTGGAAAAGAAAGCACATGGTTTCAACACTGAGCAACCAGAACCTCTCTGTGACAAAACCGCCCCTGCTCCAATCTCAGAAGCATCAACCTCGACCTGGAACGGAAGAGAAACATCTGGTTGACACAACACAGGGGCACAGCAAAAACGACGCTTCAACTCCTGAAAAGCTTCCACGGCAGCAGAAGACCAATTAACCAAATCAGCACCCTTCTTGGTCAAATCGGTCAATGGTCTGGCAATGCTAGAAAAATTACAGATGAAGCGACGATAAAAATTAGCAAAGCCCAGGAATTTCTGCAGACTTTTCAGAGATGTCGGCTGAGTCCAATCCTGGATGGCCTGGACCTTAACCGGATCCATCTCGATAGTAGAAGGGGAAAAGATGAACCCCAAAAATGAAACTTTCTGCACACCGAAGAGACACTTTGATCCCTTCACGAACAAGGAATTAGCACGCAGTACCTGGAAAACCATTCTGACTTGCTTCACATGAGACTCCCAATCATCAGAGAAGATCAATATGTCATCCAAGTAAACAATCAGGAATTTATCCAGATACTCACGGAAAATGTCATGCATAAAAGACTGAAAAACAGATGGAGCATTGGCAAGTCCGAACGGCATCACCAGATACTCAAAATGACCCTCGGGCGTATTAAATGCCGTTTTCCATTCATCTCCCTGCCTGATTCTCACCAGATTATACGCACCACGAAGATCAATCTTAGTAAACCAACTAGCCCCCTTAATCCGAGCAAACAAGTCAGATATCAATGGCAAGGGATACTGAAACTTAACAGTGATCTTATTAAGAAGGCGGTAATCAATACACGGTCTTAGCGAACCATCCTTTTTGGCTACAAAAAAGAACCCTGCTCCCAATGGTGATGACGATGGGCGAATATGTCCCTTCTCCAGGGATTCTTTCACATAACTGCGCATAGCGGTGTGTTCAGGCACGGACAAATTAAATAAACGACCCTTAGGGAATTTACTACCAGGAATCAAATTGATAGCACAATCACAATTCCTATGCGGAGGTAGGGCATCAGACTTGGGCTCTTCAAATACATCCTGAAAGTCAGACAAGAACTCTGGGATGTCAGAAGGAATGGATGACGAAATAGATAAAAATGGAACATCACCATGTACTCCCTGACAACCCCAGCTGGTTACCGACATAGAGTTCCAATCTAATACTGGATTATGGGTTTGTAGCCATGGCAACCCCAACACGACCACATCATGCAGATTATGCAGTACCAGAAAGCGAATAACTTCCTGATGTGCAGGAGCCATGCACATGGTCAGCTGGGCCCAGTACTGAGGCTTATTCTTGGCCAAAGGTGTAGCATCAATTCCTCTCAACGGAATAGGACACCGCAAAGGCTCCAAGAAAAATCCACAACGTTTAGCATAATCCAAATCCATCAGATTCAGGGCAGCGCCTGAATCCACAAACGCCATGACAGAATACGATGACAAAGAGCATATCAAGGTAATGGACAGAAGGAATTTGGACTGTACAGTACCAATGACGGCAGACCTAGCGGACCGCTTAGTGCGCTTAGGACAATCAGAAATAGCATGAGTGGAATCACCACAGTAGAAACACAGCCTGTTCAGACGTCTGTGTTCTTGCCGTTCAACTTTAGTCATAGTCCTGTCGCACTGCATAGGCTCAGGTTTACTCTCAGACAATACCGCCAGATGGTGCACAGATTTACGCTCGCGCAAGCGACGACCGATCTGAATGGCCAAGGACATAGACTCATTCAAACCAGCAGGCATAGGAAATCCCACCATGACATCCTTAAGAGCTTCAGAGAGACCCTTTCTGAACCAAGCCGCCAGTGCAGATTCATTCCACAGAGTGAGTACTGACCACTTCCTAAATTTCTGACAATATACTTCTACATCATCCTGACCCTGGCATAAAGCCAGCAAATTTTTCTCAGCCTGATCCACTGAATTAGGCTCATCGTAAAGCAATCCAAGCGCCTGGAAAAACGCATCAACATTACTCAATGCAGGGTCTCCTGGCGCAAGAGAAAACGCCCAGTCCTGTGGGTCGCCGCGCAAAAAAGAAATAGTAATCAAAACCTGTTGAATAGGATTACCAGAAGAATGAGGTTTCAAGGCCAGAAATAGCTTACAATTATTTTTGAAGCTCAGGAACTTAGTTCTGTCACCAAAAAACAAATCAGGAATAGGAATTCTTGGTTCTAGCATAGATTTCTGATCAATTGTATCTTGAATCTTTTGTACATTTATAACGAGATTATCCATTGAGGAACACAGAGCCTGAATATCCATGTCCACAGCTGTGTCCTGAAGCACTCTAATGTCTAGGGGAAAAAAAAAAAAAACTGAAGACAGAGCTGAGGAAAAAAAAAAATGATGTCAGGACTTCTTTTTTCCCTCTATTGAGAATCATTGGTAGGGCTCCTTGTACTGTTATGCTGTGCTATCAGGCAACACAGTGTGCAGTAATCAGCGCACATACAGTGTTATGGCAATAACCCAAAAACAATAGAACAAGCTCTGAGACGTGGAATCTCTGCAGACTGCAATACCTGAACCTATCCTCACACAACTAAAAGCAGCAGTGGATTGCGCCTAACACTACCTATGCAACTCGGCACTGCCTGAGGAGCTGACTAGCCTGAAGATAGAAATACAAGCCTGACTTGCCTCAGAGAAATACCCCAAAGGAATAGGCAGCCCCCCACATATAATGACTGTTAGCAAGATGAAAAGACAAAACGTAGGAATGAAATAGATTCAGCAAAGTGAGGCCCGATATTCTAGACAGAGCGAGGATAGCAAAGAGAACTATGCAGTCTACAAAAAACCCTAAAGCAGAACCACGCAAAGGGGGGCAAAAAGACCCACCGTGCCGAACTAACGACACGGCGGTGCACCCTTTGCGTCTCAGAGCTTCCAGCAAAAGAGAATAGCACAGCTGGACAGAAAAAAACGGAAACCAAAACAAAGTAACACTTATCTAGCAGAGCAGCAGGCCACAGGAAAGATGCAGTAGCTCAGATCCAACACTGGAACATTGACAAGGAGCAAGGAAGACAGACTCAGGTGGAGTTAAATAGCAAGGCAGCCAACGAGCTCACCAAAACACCTGAGGGAGGAAGCCCAGAGGCTGCAATACCACTTGTGACCACAGGAGTGAATTCAGCCACAGAATTCACAACAGCGAGGGCAGGTCTTTATATCTCTACAGTAAGTAGGTGCAAAGGGTGGGTGGGTCTCTGACTCTACAGTAAGTGAGGGTGTGTCTTCATATCTCTACAGTAAGTAGGTGCAAAGGGTGGGTGGGTCTCTGACTCTACAGTAAGCGAGGGTGGGTCTTCATATCTCTACAGTAAGTAGAGACAAAGTGTCGGAGGGTTTCTGACTACAGGAAGCAAGAGTGGGTCTTTATATATCTACAGAAAGTAGGAGCAAAGGGTGGGTGGGTCTCTGACTCTACAGTAAGCGAGGGTGGGTCTTCATATCTCTACAGTAAGTAGAGACAAAGTGTCGGAGGGTTTCTGACTCTACAGGAAGCGAGGGTGGGTCTTTATATCTCTACAGAAAGTAGGAGCAAAGTGTGGATGGGTCTCTGACTCTACAGTAAGCGAGGGTGGGTCTTCATATCTCTACAGTAAGTAGAGACAAAGTGTCGGAGGGTTTCTGACTCTACAAGAAGCGAGAGTGGGTCTTTATATCTCTACAGAAAGTAGGAGCAAAGTGTGGATGGGTCTCTGACTCTACAGTAAGCGAGGGTGGGTCTTCATATCTCTACAGTAAGTAGAGACAAAGTGTCGGAGGGTCTTTGACTCTACAGTAAGCGAGGATGGGTCTTCATATCTCTACTGTAAGTAGAGACAAAGTGTGGGTGGGTCTCTGACTCTACAGGAAGCGAGGGTGGGTCTTTATATCTCTACAATAAGTAGGGGCAAAGTGTGGATGGGTCTCTGACTCTACAGTAAGCGAGGGTGGGTCTTCATATCTCTACAGTAAGTAGAGACAAAGTGTCGGAGGGTCTCTGACTCTACAGTAAGCGAGGGTGGGTCTTCATATCTCTACTGTAAGTAGAGACAAAGTGTGGGTGGGTCTCTGACTCTACAGGAAGCGAGGGTGGGTCTTTATATCTCTACAGAAAGTAGGAGCAAAGTGTGGGTGGGTCTCTGACTCTACAGGAAGCGAGGGTGGGTCTTTATATCTCTACAGTAAGTAGGGGCAAAGTGTGGGTAGGTCTCTGACTCTACAGGAAGCGAGGGTGGGTATTTATATCTCTACAGTAAGTAGGAGTGAAATATGGATGGGTCTTTGACTCTCTGAAGGAAGTGAGGGCAGGTCTTTGTTTCTCTGCTGGAAGGGAAGTTGAGTCTTTTTCTTTCTTCTTCTGCTCTTCTGTAGAATGCATAACAAAGAGCCTAGGTTTTTAGTACAGGGCAGTTTTTTAGAGAAGCACCATGATTTTCATATCTCTTTTATGCACGTGGTTTGTGTCTGAAAATGTGCAGCTGCATGTTAAAGTCGATATAGGAAGTGCACGCTACAAAACATTTTGGACTTGATTTATCTTTCTTAAGTCTTGTAATATTCGCTGCCATTTTTTTGTGTCAAATTCTTCTGAATTTGTTATGAATTTGGCCCAAAATAAAATGTTCTTTATTTATGTCTTCAATCTGTTTTGTGACTTTTTTAGTGCAAAAAAGTCACACTTTCTGGTATTATGTTGCAAAAATTGTGCCAAAATACACAGCATACATAAAATCCTTCCAGGGGAAGGACTGGAGTACACTTGCGAGAAAACTTGTGACCATTTGAAAAGTTGCAAATGATGAATCAGGAGGAAAGCCCAATGAATATGGCGTAAACGAAAAAGGCGCAAAACACCAATAACGCAACAACAAAAACAGGTGCAAAGACAACAACGAATTAGCCCTTTGTTTTAGTTGTATGGACTAAGGTTTTTGCTTTAAAAAAGATTCCAAAAAGAGCCCCAGTGACAAAAAACACCCTAAAAAACAAAAATTCAATCATGTTGCAAATTTAACCCGTATACTGCATTTTTACTATGGTTGTACCACGCTGAGTGTAACAATTCGAACACAGCAACATAACCGTGTGATTATACGTGATCTGTCGTAACTTCCAAGTGCGCCGGCCAAGGAGAATACCAGGCGGCAGGGGTTTGGTGCACTAATGAAGAATCTTTAATTTTCTGAGTTTCTGGGGTTTTCTGCATGTGATGTACGAGCAGTGGTTCGTTATCTCAATCTGCGCCAGCTCCTTTGGCCAGATCTCCCTGATCGGTGAGGAGCTGCCTCCTCCGTCAATAAACCTTTTTTCATTATCGCTTGTCCTGCACCGCATCTGTTAATTCAGCTCTTTTCCGAGACACATGTCTGAGACAAACAGCACAATTATTGTTTGATGTATTACTTCATGCCGCCTCTTAAAATGGACATTTCTTATCAGAAAATCCTTATTGGGGCTCGGAATGCTTCACCGGGAAAAGCAGACTAGTTATAAATGGTGACTCGTGTGATGGATGTAGTTTTCAGTGTTAGAAAAAGAACATGGATAGGAACAGATTTAAAGAACGAGGTTTATTCATGGAAATAGGGGGCATCACATGCGTCTGGTCCATTTTTTGTAGCCTTTTATGCCACCGAATGTTTTTTTTTTTTTTTTTGGAACATTTTGCATTTTTTTTAATGTCCATTCTGTATTTACTGCATTTTTTTCAGAATTTTTTAATAGGCTCCTCCAATGCTAATTGGGTTACAAAATAAAATTCCTGAAATAAAGGCTAAACCACAGGTCGGCTTCAGACTTTTGTAAGTTTTTAATAAAGTATGCCCATTGAAAGGATCAGATTTGCAAGCAAAAGAGATCCTTTGAACCAATGGGTAATTGATGGAGAACCTGGTTGAGAGGCTCTCCTCTATTAATGTGGAGTTGCCTAATGCCAGACGATCCATTTTATGTTATCACAGATAAACAACCAACAACAATCCACCCAAACATGTTCTTCCATTGTTGACCCATGCAGAAGTTTCTTTAAGTCCTCCATACATATTAGACAATATCTTTGGGTTCGGCCAATAGGCTATTGGTTGCATCGGCCAATTAATCATTGGGAGAAATGTCGATCGGACATGTCTGATTTTGGACTGCCAATCGCATTAGTCAGCCATAGATGAGTTGCCAGTTGACGTGTCAATTGGCGGTTTTCTCATTGAAAACTAAGGAGGGCTGAGCCGTACATGTGCTCCTGTGTATGGGAAATCCATCCGTGATGACTGCTGGCTGAACGATGGGCTGAAACGTGGTTTGGCCAACATCCATCTAATGTGTATCATTGGCTTTATTGTTGGCCAAACCACCGGTCAGATGACAGCAATTTCTACCTGTTGTCAACTTTCTCAATGGCTGTCAGACATTTCTGATGGCAGCTTATCTCTTGGGAAGAACGAAAGGATCGGGAGATGAAACTTGATGTGCCCAGTCCTTATGTAAGGAAAGATTTGGGGGGCTACTATACACATCAGACTAGTGTTTCTCACTCTTTTTGGACATGGGACACCCCTGGTGAAAAAAAGATCTTCAGGCTCCCCTTAGTCAATTTACAAATGACCCAAAAATATACTGTGCTCACCGAATACAAAAAATACTGTATTCTCTGAATCCTGGAAAGTCTAAATACCACCAAGGATCCTTGAGTGATCAGCTTCATTAGAATAAATTGAGCCAAATACGGTATGTGGATTTCGTTGAGACTAGCCACTTACCTAATGTATAAGGGGGCCTCTGCAATCCTATCATAGAAGGAGTGGGAATCTTAAAAGCAATGGCCGATACTTTTGTTCCTGCGGGATGTAAGCCACCAGAAGTGTCTGGCAACAGCTTAAAGGAAGTTTCCAGGTATAGAAAAGCCTTGTCCTGCTGATGCAGCATGATTAAAAAATAAATAAAAAATAGGCCTTTCTCTCTCTCCGCCTGTCTAAATATTTTCCGCTGTTCCCAGTATCTGATGGTTTGCAGTGCTGATGCTACTTCGACAGCCTGCAGCCAATCTGTGATATCGGGTGTCTTGTTCGAGTTGATAGCATGAGCCACAACTCACTGGTAGCCGCAATGGAGACTAAGTGCCGAACCTGTGGCAGGTGAGTAGATCCGAGACAACAGGGGACAGAGATTTTCCAAGGCTGGAAAACCTATTTAAGCCACTCTTCCTTTTGAATATACATTCATGTTTGGCCCAGTCTATGGCTGAGACAGTAGGTCAGAGATCTTGGCCAAACGAGCTTTCTGCCAACTGCTAGCTAAGAAGTCTTGTCACCTTCAGAACCTATAGCTACCAAATGTCATCCTTCCTTTTTCTAGGGGATGATCATACCTTTTGCAGCATGACGTAAAGCATCTCCACCTATTTAGCTTAAAAAGGACCTGTCACAAGGATATTTGACCCCTAAATAAAGGTACGAGTGGAAAGCACCTTTAATGCTGACTGCATTCTTAACTTGCTTTTTGTATTTCGTTGGGGCATTTTTGTGAAATCCATCCTCGAATTTTAAATCGCAAGTGCAGTGCTGTAAGCAAGGCACTTCCAGCTCTACTGTCCTCTCTAACTCTTCCGCTGTGGTCTTTTATTAGTAGATCACTGTATTCGCAGTGACCCTTTTTACCAGGTGGCGGCATAGCCAGAAAGGGCAGTAGGTTCATAATGACAGTGCGGAAGGTGGTACCTTGATCCTCCATCATCATCAGGAACTCGCTGCGCATGCGTCGCCGTTTCTGATGAAACCATCATGAGCAACGACGGCACCTGCACAGGGAAGAAGGGACACTGAGCGAACAGTGACCCGTTTTACCAGGTGTCAGCATAGCCCGAATTCGTCTCATTAGAATGGGCAGTAGGTTCGTAATGACAATGCAGGAGGTGGTATCGTGATCCTTCATCATCATCAGGAGCTTGCTGCGCATACGTCACCGTTTCTGATGAAACCCATCATGAGCAACGACGGCACCTGCACAGGGAAGAAGGGACACTGAGCGAACAGTGACCGGTTTTACCAGGTGTCAGCATAGCCCGAATTCGTCTCATTAGAATGGGCAGTAGGTTCGTAATGACAATGCAGGAGGTGGTATTGTTCCTCCATCATCATCAGGAGCTTGCTGCGCATGCGTCGCCGTTTCTGATGAAACCATTATGAGCAACGACGGCACCTGCACATGGAAGAAGGGACACTGAGAGAACACTGACCCATCAAAGACTGGAGGGGAAAAGGTAGAGAGCTCAGTAGATCTGCAAGTGCCGTCCTTACCCCAACTTCAAGGATGGATTTCTCAAAAATGCTAATTACTGCAAGCAAGATATGAAGGTAATACGCCTTAAAGGGGCTTTATGTTCAAGCCTTCAGTTAGGTTTTGGACAGGGCCCCTTTAAGTACGGTATCTAATAAAAAAAAAAAAACATTTGCGTCCCATGATTTCTCTCCACTAAAAATTCAGATTTTTGTGCTCTACAAATTCCCATTTCTCACCATGAAATGTAGGATGTGACAGCGAGTTGTGTCACTGCACCCAGCGACAGCGTGAGGTGTATGTTCTACCTAACCTTGCGTGACGTTTAATGGAGGACATCAATCAATGTCCCGGTGCTGGAACCGGCAGTAACCTCCCGGATCACAAGGAGCTCCACATTCAATTTTACCTTGAATGCGAGATGTGGATAGGATGAAATGTCTGCCATGTACGACGAGACCATTTTACTACATGAGCACCATTAACAGGAAGCATCAACTCGGGCAAGTAGCGTCCGTCATAAACGTACAGCAGTTGTACCACCACGGCTTGGCACTCACACCTAGTCATCTGAGGTTCATACTGTAGTTCCTAGACGGCTTTTCATAGGGTTATTACTCTGAAATGCCGCTGCGACTTATATTAAGAAAAACATATGCTTCTCTAGACCCACTGTGGTCACACGTGGCGGGTACATCGCAGATTTACCTTCGGATTTGTGGGCGTAAAATCTGCATTAGCAGCAAAATTGGAGGAAATTTTTACCAAACCTTGTCTGCTGCACTACTGAAAAAAATCTACAGTGGAAAGTTGCCTGTGGGTGAGTGTTAAAGGGATTGTCCACTTTTGGGGGCATATTTTTTTTCTTACTTAAAATAATGTATTTTTAGCGCAAAAATATTTTTGCAGTTGGGTTTCATTAAACATTTTGCATCGTTGGCCTTCTGTAGTCTCCGTATTGGCGATGGCAGAATGAGTTAAATGAGATTCCATCAGTGAGATCACTCCTAATGGTCAAATGATGGGGTTTGTAACTCTTTTATCTGTCTTTTTCTGAGCTCTTTTCAGCTGATTTATAATCATGGATCACATCAAAATTGAATTTGCAGATGGAAAAAAAATGACCTGTAAAAGCAAAGCAGTCTAAAATTTGTAATGGAACATAATTGTAAAAATAATTTCTAGTCCCAAATAGACTAATTTAGGTAAAAAAAAGAATTGTCTCCAGAGATGGACAATCATTTACAGAATGTAAATTCTTGCTGAGGATATATATATATGTATATATATATATATATATATATATATATATATATATATATATATATATATATATATATATATTTTTTTTTGTATTTGTTACATTTTTTCATACATATTTCATACTATTATATATTATATATATATATATATATATTTTTATAATTTTTGTATGTATTTTTTTTCAAAATTATTCCCACCACTAGGGGGCAGATCTGTCTGCAGCTGTACAACGCCCCAGTTGACATGAATACGGATACACAGGAGTAGTGACTTTTTGAAGTATTTGTGAAAAGAAATGATATTCTGTAGCAGTGTCAGACTGGGGTGCCAAGGGCCGATCAGTAACATAGACTCTGGGGGCCACTATTCAACTACATGCAAATATTACATCACCCAGAGTCACAAATCTACCTCTGCTTCTAGATAGTAACCTAGGTAGTTGGTTACAGAATGATGAAATGATTCCGCCTTTGTACATAGTGACTCGATAGTATTTTGATTATTACTTCTCATTTAGAGGGGCCCACCATGGCATTTACCTGTCCTCCCGTGGGCCAGTCCGTGTAGTATATCTTAGACCCTGCAGTCACTGCAGTTGGATATTATCACTGTCAATAATATTATCCCATACACTCAGGAGCCAGAAAATGATTTCTCATCCTGATAAATTACCATAGCTGAAAGTTTTCTCCTTTGATGTGAGTTTTAGCGACGCAGATTAACAATAAAGGGATTTGTGTGTGTAAGTAGCGCACATCGATGGCGATGCCACGCAGACCGGCAACATACAAAGATAAGCTAGAAAAATGAGTCAGACCTACTTTCCAATCACACTGGCAAGCGGCGTGATTAAGGTGCCCCGGGAGGGGGTCTAAGATTTAAGGAAGGAGGGGGTTACAGGAATATAATCAAACCCAGGGGGAACTAATTGTGCAGACACTGTGCAAACATAAAGGCTGGCGGAGAATGGGTATTCTGGGGTGAAGTGGAACGTCTTAATAGGCTGGAGAAGGAGCCGGTGAAGCAGGGAACAATGACTGTTTTCTGAGGCATGAGAGCTGTGTACTGAGGTAGCAGAGCCAAGTTTGTCCTTTAACTCTTTCTTGTTTAGTATATGTATTGGGCTTTTACCTGCAGGGCTAATGCTGATGATGCTGGCTGTCAAACGGCAGGTAGTTAGCAACTACTTGCTGGAAGGTGCTTAGCCACATATGAAAAAAAAAAAAAGAATCAAATTCCCGGATTATCACTTTAACTCCTCTAGTGGTGGCTCCATGCAGACATAAACTGTATTCACATCCCCCATTGTAGTGAGCTCCCTCTAGTGGTGGCTCCATGCAGACATAAACTGTATTCACATCTCCCGTTGTAGTGAGCTCCCTCTAGTGGTGACTCCATGCAGACATAAACTGTATTCACATCCCCCATTGTAGTGAGCTCCCTCTAGTGGTGGCTCATGCAGACATAAACTGTATTCACATTTCCCATTGTAGTGAGCTCCCTCTAGTGGTGGCTCCATGCAGACATAAACTGTTTTCACATCTCCCGTTGTAGTGAGCTCCCTCTAGTGGTGGCTCCATGCAGACATAAACTGTATTCACATCTCCCGTTGTAGTGAGCCCCCTTTAGTGGTGGCTCCATGCAGACATAAACTGTATTCACATCTCCCGTTGTAGTGAGCTCCCTCTAGTGGTGGCTCCATGCAGACATAAACTGTATTCACATCTCCCATTGTAGTGAGCTCCCTCTAGTGGTGGCTCCATGCAGTCATAAACTGTATTCACATCCCCCATTGTAGTGAGCTCCCTCTAGTGGTGGCTCCATGCAGACATAAACTGTTTTCACATCTCCCGTTGTAGTGAGCTCCCTCTAGTGGTGACTCCATGCAGACATAAACTGTATTCACATCCCCCATTGTAGTGAGCTCCCTCTAGTGGTGGCTCCATGCAGACATAAACTGTATTCACATCTCCCGTTGTAGTGAGCTCCCTCTAGTGGTGACTCCATGCAGACATAAACTGTATTCACATCCCCCATTGTAGTGAGCTCCCTCTAGTGGTGGCTCATGCAGACATAAACTGTATTCACATTTCCCATTGTAGTGAGCTCCCTCTAGTGGTGGCTCCATGCAGACATAAACTGTTTTCACATCTCCCGTTGTAGTGAGCTCCCTCTAGTGGTGGCTCCATGCAGACATAAACTGTATTCACATCTCCCGTTGTAGTGATCTCCCTCTAGTGGTGGCTCCATGCAGACATAAACTGTATTCACATCTCCCGTTGTAGTGAGCTCCCTCTAGTGGTGGCTCCATGCAGACATAAACTGTATTCACATCTCCCTTTGTAGTGAGCTCCCTCTAGTGGTGGCTCCATGCAGACATAAACTGTATTCACATATCCCGTTGTAGTGAGCTCCCTCTAGTGGTGACTCCATGCAGACATAAACTGTATTCACATCCCCCATTGTAGTGAGCTCCCTCTAGTGGTGGCTCCATGCAGACATAAACTGTTTTCACATCTCCCGTTGTAGTGAGCTCCCTCTAATGGTGGCTCCATGCAGACATAAACTGTATTCACATCTCCCGTTGTAGTGAGCCCCCTCTAGTGGTGGCTCCATGCAGACATAAACTGTATTCACATCTCCCGTTGTAGTGAGCTCCCTCTAGTGGTGGCTCCATGCAGACATAAACTGTATTCACATTTCCCATTGTAGTGAGCTCCCTCTAGTGGTGGCTCCATGCAGACATAAACTGTATTCACATCTCCCATTGTAGTGAGCTCCCTCTAGTGGTGGCTCCATGCAGACATAAACTGTATTCACATCTCCCATTGTAGTGAGCTCCCTCTAGTGGTGGCTCCATGCAGACATAAACTGTATTCACATTTCCCATTGTAGTGAGCTCCCTCTAGTGGTGGCTCCATGCAGACATAAACTGTATTCACATCCCCCATTGTAGTGAGCTCCCTCTAGTGGTGGCTCCATGCAGACATAAACTGTATTCACATTTCCCATTGTAGTGAGCTCCCTCTAGTGGTGGCTCCATGCAGACATAAACTGTATTCACATTTCCCATTGTAGTGAGCTCCCTCTAGTGGTGGCTCCATGCAGACATAAACTGTTTTCACATCTCCCGTTATAGTGAGCTCCCTCTAGTGGTGGCTCCATGCAGACAGAAGCTGAAACGGTATTACCATCTTGGATATTTATGGTATATTAACAGGAACCTCATTCTCTACATAGGTACGGGTTCCAGAAATGAGACCCCCCCTTCATGTATCAGACATTTGTGGCATATGCTTTAAATCTCATTTTATTAATGCCTTCATAGGAGATCGTTATTTATACTATCTCCTGCAATGCTGAAGTGTTCCAGTATATAGTACCAACAATCACTAGGAAGACTAATAATAATAATAATAATAATAAAAAATAAGAAACATTTGCACCATCCCCCTTTTTCCCCATTTGAAAATATGAAAAATAAAAATAATAAGTGCCATATAATCAATACTGCTGCATCCATAAAATACGTTGGATCCATCAAAACATAAAATGATCTACCCCATACAGTAAAGACCAAAATTGTAATTTTTCAACGTACCGCTGCAAAAAATAAAAGCATCCAAAGTGATCGAAATGTTGTATGTACTCAGGAATGATACCAATAAAAATATCAATCGCAGCGCACAGCGCAAAGAAAAAAAAGCCGTCATAATACAGCCCTGGCAATAGAAAAAGAAAAAAAGGTGAAAGTCCTAAAAAACAAGCCTCTGTATGGGGATGTGGATAGAAATAAAAAAGAAAATAAAGTTACGTCTGTTGGAAGAAAAGGAGAAAAGACAAAAAAGAAGATATTGAAATTGTCAGCGTCATTAAAGGGTTACACTGCGGCCACAGTCCGGGTGGCGGCCACTTTACTGGGTGTTACTGTATGCGCCTTTATTTGGTGGTTACGCTCCTGTATAATTGCCAGCTCGAGTATCAGGCCATAACGTCTTTCATTTGTGCAACTACTGGACCAAGAGATCCTTTTGTTAAAACTTTTGTAAGTGTGGGAAATTCAGGCAAGTAAGACGGGACGTGAGCGGAGTACAGATGGAGGCGGCGGATCCAGAGAGTGCCGGTACAGGGGAGGGAGAGGGTTTTGTGTGAGGCACAATGGTCGGAGGAGATCTGCAGCTCGGGGTCACACCGACCCTTTATGGGGTTTCTTTATGACAGATCTGAATAGATTAGACAACTGGTGGCAGGGTGACCCCCGAGGACTGGACGTGTCGGTGACACCGAATCAGGATGTCATCATCGTAGGCTTCCAGCTACTCCAGAGAAAGTCTCCATTTATATTTATTTATTTCTAAATTAAAGTTGTTTATATATTAATCTGTCAGTCTGTTATCTATTATCTACCTATCTATCTATCATCTATCTATTATCTACCTATCTATTATCTACCTATTATCTGTCTATCTATCATCTATCTATTTATCTACCTATCTATCTATTACCTATCTATCTATTATCTATCATCTGTCTATTATCTACCTATTTATTATCTATCATCTATCTATTTTTTTATTATCTATATTATCTATCTATTATCTATCTTTCTATCTATTATCTATCTATATATACGGTATATATATATATATATCTCTAGCTATCTATCTCATCCACATATTATCTATCTATCCATTATCTATCTATTATCATCTATCTTTCTATCTGTCATGCACAGTGTAGGTCAGACTAAAGGTACCTTCACACATAACGATATTGTTAACGATATCGTTGCTTTTTGTGACGTAGCAACAATATCGTTAATAAAATCATTATGTGTGACAGCGACCAACGATCAGGCCCCTGCTGGGAGATCGTTGGTCGCTGAATAAAGTCCAGAACTTTATTTCGTCGCTGGATCTCCCGTGGACATCGCTGGATCGGCGTGTGTGACACCGATCCAGCGATGTCTTCACTGGTAACCAGGGTAAACATCGGGTAACTAAGCGCAGGACCGCGCTTAGTAACCCGATGTTTACCCTGGTTACCATCCTAAAAGTAAAAAAAAACAAACAGTACATACTTACCTAACGCTGTCTGTCCTCCAGCGCTGTGCTCTGCACTCCTCCTGTACTGTCTGTGTGAGCGTCGGTCAGCCGGAAAGCAGAGCGGTGACGTACAGGAGCGGTACACACAGACAGTACAGGAGGAGTGCAGAGCACAGCGCTGGAGGACAGACAGCGGTAGGTAAGTATGTACTGTTTGTTTTTTTTACTTTTAGGATGGTAACCAGGGTAAACATCGGGTTACTAAGCGCGGCCCTGCGCTTAGTTACCCGATGTTTACCCTGGTTACCGGCTTCGTTGGTCGCTGGAGAGCGGTCTGTGTGACAGCTCTCCAGCGACCAAACAGCGACGCTGCAGCGATCCGGATCGTTGTCGGTATCGCTGCAGCGTCGCTTAATGTGAAGGGGCCTTAAGCGCAGCACAAAGGGATAAGGGAAGGGGAATCAAACACTAGGGAAGGGGGAAGTGGAGATCCTTCAACTGATGAACATCAACCTGTGTGCCCTACTGTCCCTATATAGGTTCCACAGCTATCGCCGAACAGGATACCTAATCCCTGTGTGACCCTGGCAATAAGTCTTGCACCGAGAAGGACAGGATAAACACTAGTCAATCCCACTAACACTAAAGACAATAAGGATAAATGAAACCAGGGGACACTTTGCTTGAGTAGACTTAGGTTGACACGCCGATGCCCTCCAAACTCAAAGAGGACGTTACCAGACTGCTACAGCTCCAAGTCTCAACAGAGAAGTGTAAACAGGAAATAACACCCGCACCTCCCAACAGAAAGTAGGGAGTTATAAACACCCTGGTCCAAGTGTGGTCATTACCACCGGGGGAGGTGGCCACTAGTCCGCAAAGCAAACAATCGAGACATTCTGCAGACAGATGCAGTGCAACGGTCTGCAGCCTCTGACACATCCGTGACACTATCTATCTGTCATCTGTCTGTCTAGTTGCAGTTTTGGAGTAATGAATAGTGTAGCCCATTGGATAGAGCTATGGTGCTGGGGTAGGAGGGCTAGGGGGATCATGGGGTAGGAGGATAGGGGGCTGCTCTGCCCTCGTGGTGCCCTAACAGCCGGATGGGTTACCTGGATGGGTCATCATTGGTAGCAGAGCCTTCCCCTGTGTTTCTACTGAGCACGTTCACTTTTCTTTCTTTTTTCTCTCTTCCTCTTTCAGGTTCTAATTCGAGTCCTCGATAATAATGACAACGGCCCAGAGTTCTCCCAGCCTAGTTATGACGCCATCATCTCAGAAGACGTCCTCCCCGACACTGAGATATTGCGCATCAAGGCCACAGACAAGGACGATAACCACAAGCTGAGCTACATCATCCACAGCAGCATCGACCCAAACAGCATGAGGAAGTTTCGCATTGATCCCGGCAGCGGCACTCTGTACACGGCGGAGCGACTGGACCACGAGACCCAGGCCCATCACATCCTCACTGTAATGGTGAGATCCCAGCAGCATGGACTATGGTCATCAAATGTGTTGTCTTGACATAATTTTAAGTGGAAACCATCAGCAAGCAGGATATCTCCTAATCATATGCATTGGGTATTTTCAGGTTAACAATTGATTAAAAATCGCAAGTGCAAGTCCTATAGTGGGACGAAAAAGAAATGTGAAAGTATTTTCTATGACTACTAAACAATTACCCTAAATAAAACAAAAAATCACCACCGGACTCCTTGCCACTTCACCTTACTGCTGCCAGTGTTTTCGCCAGTCTCTTTGCTTCTTTTTTTCCAAGTGTGTGGCATCAAATCACATCACCGCTGCAGCCAATCAACGGGTCAATTCTTTGAGCTGGTTTTGGATTGTTTTTACATTATAGGAAGCAATGAGAAAGTGCAAAGACGCTGCAGAAAAAAAAAAACACAACCATGCAATTTTGCTGAATAAAACTGGTTTTAAACATGTATTGTAGACAAATGGCACCTATAATCACACAAAAAAAGTCACGGCAAAAACTCACCCCAAAAAAGCCGCAAAAGCGCATCAAGATCTGCTTTTTGTAAACAGCTTATCACCGCCATGAGAGCAGGTTTTGCCACTGAAAAAAAAATGCTGCAAAAACGCCACCTGGGAACATAGCCTACTCTCATCCTATAAGAAAAACTAACCTTCAGACAGCCCCGTCAACGAAAAAAAAAAAAAAAATATATATATATATATATATATATATATATATATATATATATATATATGTGATTCTCAGAATATGGCGACACAAAAACACATTTTTAAGGAATTTTATTACTATGCATTCAGTATCATAAATTCCCACAGAATAAAGTCCAGATGTCACAGTAAATGCAATAAAAATAAAACCTCCCAAAAAACAAAGCTTTAATTTTTTTAGTGGAAATTGCTGATTTTTTTCCATCCCTTCCTCCCCCACAAAACAAGTATTACCAAGTGTGCTTGATGCAAAAATGACAAAGTTGTGACTCTTGGGAGACAAGAATTAAAGGAAAAAAAATGCTGCATCAATGCTCTCTAGGGTGCTAAGGGGTTAAATATTGAGTTCAATCAAAAATTGTATGCAGTAAGCTCCTAGGCTCCCCCTAGTGGTGGCCACATAGAGATAAAATCTTAGCATCTAATTTATGTCTTTTCTCTGTATTTTGACACAAGGTTCCAGCCGTTTTGAGGACATTTTAATCTGCACAGAATATTCGTCATTTTAATGTTTCTTTTATAAATCAATGAAAATCAGAAACTGTGTAATATATTTTATCAGAGATATCTAACTTTTCCTCCTCCTGGACTGATCGTTCACTCTCAGATCATCTCCTGACAAAGACAGTTGGTGCTTTTAAAATTCTATTGAGGCAGACGCAGACATTCTACTGCCAGTTCCATAGAAGTTTATGAGCACCAACTGTTATCTCCTATCTCAGTAGTGGGAAAGTCTGTGTTCACTGACGACAGATTTTACTCGAGATACGAGAATTTTGAGAATGAACTATCTGTCCCAGAGGAGAAATATTGATAAGACATATTGCAACGTTGATTTTTTGCACTTGTACTATTGATTTTTGGAAAATTAAAGTGACAGCTAATCTTTAAGTGTTGACATTCAGTGTTGACCATTTTTCGGTTTCCAGCCATAGTCCATCCTTATATAAATATTTAATTTGTGATATTTCCATTTTTATAGGAGGTTGTTATTGGTGGCGACAGGTCAGCTCACACCTGCGCGTATTTTGGGCTCGCTCCTTTTTTTTCTCCGAGGTTGCTCTGAATTCCGCTGCAATAACGATCACTGACAACAAAAGGCTCCGCGCTTATGAATAATTCACAATCCTTTCTCCATTCTTTCCAAAAGGTGAAAGATCAGGAATTCCCGTACAGACGGAACCTGGCTCGCATTACAATTACCGTAGAAGACGCTAACGACCACAGCCCGTACTTCACCAGTCCACTGTACGAAGCTTCTGTGTTTGAATCTGCCGCCATTGGCTCGGCCGTCATACAAGTCACTGCCTTAGACCGAGACAAAGGAGAAAACGCTGAACTTATATACTCAATAGAGACAGGTACTGACACAGCATCATTATTAGCGCTGGAAAATAATATATACGAATACACGTAATCTATCAGCCCTTCGTTTACTTTCCCAAGAAGATTGGTGCAAGATGAAAAGCTCTGGAAAAAAAAACGTGGTTTTGTGATACTCTGTAGGGAGATGTTTGTTATGGGTGTCTCTATGTGGCCATCTGGTGGTTGTGAGGCGAGTTGCAGCCTGTTGAAGGTTTTGCTAGCAGTATGGGAATAGTATACTGAAAAATTGGAGTTGTGAAAGGGGAGGTGAGAGGTCGATTTTCAGACTCTCTGAGTGTGCATGAGTCTGAGGTGAGGATGGCGGCAGTAAAGAGACGAGTATCATGATGATTGCTCTGCCACCTGGACATTTTACCCCCTAACTTGTCCTTTCAGTAATCTATATTCCTCTACCTCTCATCTACCTCTTTCCCCTCATACCTGAGACACCGAGGAGGACCTACCGGGGGTACAGAGGTAGTCTCTGAGGGCAAAAGTTCCCTTTGACCCAGAAAAGTATAATAATAATGGATTGCGATGAGGGATTCTGCTGCAGATTTTTGAGCCTCATATTATTGGTTTGACCCAACGTACCATTTTTTTTGTAAAAGTCACAAATGCATGTAGCGATTGAAAATGATTCATATCTGAGCATTCACCTTCCTCCTAGAGTTGGTGCAAATCCATTTGTAGGTCCCAATCCAGTGGCCAGGTCAGTAATCACAAATCCCGATATCACAAAACCATGAGGGTTCCAATTTGGGAAGAGAGAAACTATAGGCATTGGGTGGCCATTCAGTGGTTACCAGTGCTTGCCAGGTATCTCCACCTCAGGGGAGAGCTAGGGGGACACTTAGGAAATATCATTATGAACAGAGATGTGACGGACATGTGGTAGGAAGTTCAAGACCATAGGGGTTCCAATTTGGGAAGAGAGAAACAATAAGATGCAGTAGAGTTGGTGCAAATTGATTAGTAGGACCCAGTTCGGTGGACAAGTCAGTAATCTATGGGCATCGAAAAGGAACCCTACGGACCGCCTCCTACCTCCCAGCATTTGTGACACTCCCTTCGATTAGCCTGCCTGGTGCGATGTCAGATGTGCATGATGCCAGGCTGGCTAATCAAAGAAAGAGCCACCGATGCTGGGAGGTAGGAGGTGGTCCGTAGGGCTACTTTTCGATGGCCACAGATTACCGACTTGTCCACCGAACTGGGTCCAACAAAATAATTTGCACCAACTCTACTGCATCGTATTAATTCTCTCTTCCCAAATTGGAACCCCTATGGTTGTGAACTTCCTACCACATGTCCGTCACATCTCTGTTCATAATGATATTTGCTAGGTGTCCCCCTAGCTCTCCCATGAGGTGAAGATACCTGGCAAGCACTGGTAACCACTGAATGCCCGCCCAGTGCCTATTGTTTCTCTCTTCCCAAATTGGATCCCTCATGGTTTTGAACTTCATGCCACATGCCCGTCACTTCCTTGGTCAAGATTATATTCCCTAGGTGCTCCCCTAGCTCTCTCCCGAGTTGGAGATCTCTGGCAAGCACTGGCAACCACCGGATGCCCACCCATTACCAGCTCAAGGCACTGGGTGAAGTGCCCATGCTCCTCCTGTTAGGGGCCAATGAAGCAAAACAAAAAAGTTAGATTCATTCGTTTGGGAAGTCAGATTTGTTTTACCCTTTTTTTTAAGAAATCATGCCATGTGCTAGGAATTCGTAGGGCACGATTGTGGATGTTAGGAAGAATACATCTTTATCCCTTGTCGGGCCCCTACATTTACTATGTCGGTACCCCACCAGTTACACTAATACATAATGAATACAGTCTTTTATAATACTCGTGGGGGTTAAACCGAACCCTAATATAACAACCTCTGTGACTGCAGAGGGTGTCAGGTTCGCCCCAGGTTTCCTCTCTCATATAAATCTGCATTACACGGGCCGGTCCTCAGAAACATCTGCGGGAGAGGAAATCGTTTGCAGCCGGCCGCCTCTATCTGCGGCAGCCTGTTGTACATGACATTTTATACCTGAGCCACAGCTTTCTATGGTAAACTCATTAAGCAGATTGTTTTAGCAGTTCGTAGCCCGGATCCGTAGCCAAGCATATAATTGTGTATTTGTTTGCACCGAGCGCGCCCCGGAGCTATATTGCTGCACATGACTAATGCATCAGACAACTTCATGGCAGGCGGCTGGGAATTGCCCGTGCTTGTTTCTCTGGAAAGTATAGCATTAAAAGGTTCACCACCTGTAACACTAATTTAGTTACTTCCTATTGCTTATATAGCACCAACGCATTCTGCAGCGAAGTACACAGATCCCTGTCTCTGGTGGGCTCAAGATCTAATCCCCTTATTGTACACGCTGGGGTCAATTTCATAGGAAACCAATTAATCTTTAATATGTTTTGGTTCGGAAGGAAATGGAGAAACTCATGGGACGTGAACACAAGCACTTCACACAACGAGAGTAATTAAATTAGTTTTGTCGGTGTCAGTAGCTCTCATCTTCTAAAAATATAGTACATTAGGGGCCTGAATTAGAAAGTACCTGTCATTTGCTATGAATCAATATTTTTGAACGCGGTGTAATTCCCGCTGTTCTCCTGAATCCGGCGATGTTTTTCTTTTGTTTCTGCACCTCTCCGTTCTTGAGATATGGTCCAATCTTTCCTGTATACAAATCTGGTCTTTTTAGCCAACTGGGAGTGACACTCAACTGTTTTCTATTGATATGTTTACGAGAACCGAGCCCACTCGGCTAAAAAAAAGGTCAAACTTATGTTCAGTGAAAAAAGGGCCGTATCTCGGGAATGGAGAGGCGCAGGAAAAAAAGGAAAACGGCGTCGGATTCAGGAGAACAACGGCAAAACAAAAATCTATATTTACAGCAAATGGCAAGTAAAAGAAATCCATCTGTGGATTTTAGTCCATTGAGAAAATACCAGTAGCTGTTACATTTTGTTCTTTGAGGCTCAGTTCCCATGATGAGATTTTGGTGAGTTTTTGATTTTCTGCACCAGTTAAGTAAATTTTTTTTTAAAATCATGCAGCAGGAAAAACTCATAGTGGGAACGTAGTCTAAGAGGATATTCACACGTGGCATTTTTGCCGTGAGAAAAAAGTATTTTACAGTACAAGCAAAGTAAATGAGATAATTTATGTCCCTGTAAAAATGTATATGTGGGAGAAACAAGATGGGATTTTAAGACCCTCTTCCATCATCATAGATATACAATTTGAAAGAAAAAATTAGAGTTGCCTGTATCAAATTTATTTTTTTAACTGGGACACAAAGAAGAGGGTTAGAGTTTTGTATTTTAAGTCATGTGCCCCAGGTGGGGATAGAGAGAAACTGCTCAAAATGGTAGGATTAGGCTGGATTCATAAACGTAACACCCTAAGACCTAATGGGTTATATGTGGACTGTCTTTAAGGCCGGTTTCACACATCAGTGTCTCCGGTACATGTAGTGACCGTTTTCTCACGAACCGGAGACGCTGACACACGTAGACCCATTCAAATGCAAAACACGCAGACATGTCCGCTTTTACCCGGACACACGGCCCGCCAAACGTGCCACACACATGAGAGAACAGTGTACACCAGGGGTGTCAAACTGCATTCCTCGAGGGCCTCAAACCATGCGTGTTTTCAAGATTTCCTTAGCATTGCACAAGGTGCTGGAATCATTCTCTGCAGGTGATTAAATTATCACCTGTGCAATGCAAGGAAATCCTGAAAACATGACCTGTTTGCAGCCCTCGAGGAATGCAGTTTGACACCCCTGGTGTACACTGTCCTCCGTGTGCACAGTCGGCCGCCGGGGAAGTAGTGCTACAGTAAGCGCTGTTCCCCTGCGTGTGGTGCTGAACGTGGTTGTCATTACTTCTCTCCTGCTCGGCCGGCGAGCAGCGTGAACAGGGGACAATGAATGAAAGAAAAACCTGACGTGGGGTCCCCCCTATGTTTTTCAGCCAACCCGGCAAAACTCACAGGTGCGGGCTGCTATTGTCAGGCTGGTAAAGGTCCATGCATATGGGGCCCCCAACCTTAACCCCTTTACCCCCAAGGGTGGTTTGCACGTTAATGACCGGGCCAATTTTTACAATTCTGACCACTGTCCCTTTGTGAGGTTATAACTCTGGAACGCTTCAACGGATCCCAGTGATTCTGACATTGTTTTCTTGTGACATATTGTACTTCATGACAATGGTAAAAATTCTTTGATAGTACCTGCGTTTATTTGTGAAAAAAACGGAAATTTGGCGAAAATTATGAAAATTTCGCAATTTTCCAACTTTGAATTTTTATGCAATTAAATCACAGAGATATGTCACACAAAATACTTAATAAGTAACATTTCCCACATGTCTACTTTACATCAGCACAATTTTGGAACCAAAATTTTTTTTTTTTAGGGAGTTATAAGGGTTAAAAGTTGACCAGCAATTTCTCATTTCTACAACACCATTTTTTTTTTAGGGACACATCTCATTTGAAGTCATTTTGAGGGGTCTATATGATAGAAAATACCCAAGTGTGACACCATTCTAAAAACTACACCCCTCAAGGTGCTCAAAACCATATTCAAGGAGTTTATTAACCCTTCTGGTGCTTCACAGGAATTTTTTGAATGTTTAAATAAAAATGAACATTTAACTTTTTTTCACAAAAAATTTAATTCAGCTCCAATTTGTTTAATTTTACCAAGGGTAACAGGAGAAAATAGACCCCAAACATTGTTGTACAATTTGTCCTGAGCACCACAATACCCCACATGTGGGGGTAAACCACTGTTTGGGCGCATGGCAGAGCTCGGAAGCGAAGGAGCGCCATTTGACTTTTCAATGCAAAATTGACTGGAATTGAGATGGGACACCATGTTTCGTTTGGAGAGCCCCTGATGTGCCTAAACATTGAAACCCCCCACAAGTGACACCATTTTGGAAAGTAGACCCCTTAAGGAACTTATCTAGATGTGTGGTGAGCACTTTGACCCACCAAGTGCTTCACAGAAGTTTATAATGTAGAACCGTAAAAATAAAAAATCATATTTTTTCTCAAAAATTATCTTTCCGCCCCCAATTTTTTATTTTCCCAAGGGTAAGAGAAGAAATTGGACCCCAAAAGTTGTTGTACAATTTGTCCTGAGTACGCTGATACCCCATATGTGGGGGTAAACCACTGTTTGGGCGGATGGGAGCGCTCGGAAGGGAAGGAGCGCCGTTTGACTTTTCAATGCAAAATTGACAGGAATTGAGATGGGACGCCATGTTGCGTTTGGAGAGCCACTGATGTGCCTAAACATTGAAACCCCCCACAAGTGACACCATTTTGGAAAGTAGACCCCCTAAGGAACTTATCTAGAGGTGTGGTGAGCACTTTGACCCACCAAGTGCTTCACAGAAGTTTATAATGCAGAGCCGTAAAAATAAAACAAAAAATTTTTCCCACAAAAATTATTTTTTTAGCCCCCAGTTTTGTATTTTCCCGAGGGTAACAGGAGAAAGTGGACCCCAAAATTTGTTGCCCAATTTGTCCTGAGTGCAATGATACACCATATGTGGGGGGAACCACTGTTTGGGCGCATGGGAGGGTTCGAAAGGGAAGGAGTGCAATTTGAATGCAGACTTAGATGGAATGGTCTGCAGGTGTCACATTGCGTTTGCAGAGCTCCTAATGTACCTAAACAGTAGAAACCCCCCACAAGTGACACCATTTTGGAAAGTAGACCCCCTAAGGAACTTATCTACATGTGTGGTGAGCACTTTGACCCACCAAGGGCTTCACAGAAGTTTATAATGGAGAGCCGTAAAAATAAAACAAAAATTTTTTCCCACAAAAATTATTTTTTAGCCCCCAGTTTTGTATTTTCCCGAAGGTAACAGGAGAAATTGGACCCCTAAATTTGTTGTCCAATTTGTCCTGAGTGCGCTGATACCCCATATGTGGGGGGGAACCACTGTTTGGGCGCATGGGAGGGCTCGGAAGGGAAGGAGCTCCATTTGGAATGCAGGCTTAGATGGAATGGTCTGCAGGTGTCACATTGCATTTGCAGAGCCCCTAATGTACCGAAACAGTAGAAACCCCCCACAAGTGACACCATTTTGGAAACTAGACCCCCTAAGGAACTTATCTAGATGTGTTGTGAGAGCTTTGAACCCCCAAGTGTTTCACTACAGTTTGTAACGCAGAGCCGTGAAAATTGAGAAAAAAAAATCTTTCCCCCAAAAATTATTTTTTAGACCCCAGTTTTGTATTTTCCCGAGGGTAAGAGGAGAAATTTGACCCCAAAAGTTGTTGTCCAATTTGTTCTGAGTACGCTGATACCCCATATGTTGGGGGGAACCACCGTTTGGGCGCATGGGAGGGCTCGGAAGGGAAGGAGTGCCATTTGGAATGCAGACTTAGATGGAATGGTCTGCAGGCGTCACATTGCGTTTGCAGAACCCCTAATGTACCTAAACAGTAGAAATCCCTCACAAGTGACCCCATATTGGAAACTAGACCCCCATGGAACTTATCTAGATGTGTTGTGAGAACTTTGAACCCCCAAGTGTTTCACTACAGGTTATAACGCAGAGCCGTGAAAATAAAAAATCTTTTTTTTTCCCACAAAAATTATTTTTTAGCCCCCAGTTTTGTATTTTCCCAAGGGTAACAGGAGAAATTGGACCCCAAAAGTTGTTGTCCAATTTGTCCCGAGTACGCTGATACCCCATATGTTGGGGTAAACCCCTGTTTGGGCACACGGGAGAGCTCGGAAGGGAAGAAGCACTGTTTTACTTTTTCAACGCAGAATTGGCTGGAATTGAGATCGGACGCCATGTCGCGTTTGGAGAGCCCCTGATGTGCCTAAACAGTAGAAAACCCCCAAATATTACTGAAACCCTAATCCAAACACACCCCTAACCCTAATCCCAACAGTAACCCTAACTACACCCCTAACCCTGACACACCCCTAACCCTAATCCCAACCCTATTCCCAACTGTAAATGTAATCTAAACCCTAACCGTAACTTTAGCCCCAACCCTAACTGTAGCCTTAACCCTAGCCCCAACCCTAACTTTAGCCCTAACCCAAACTGTAGCCCTAACCCTAGCCCTAACCATAGCCCTAACCCTAACTTTAGCCCCAACCCTAACTGTAGCCCTAACCATAGCCCTAACCATAGCCCTAACCCTAACCCTAGCCCTAACCCTAGCCCAAACCCTAGCCCTAACCCTAGCCCTAATGGAAAAATGGAAATAAATACATTTTTTTTTATTTTTCCCTAACTAAGGGGGTGATGAAGGGGGGTTTGATTTACTTTTATAGCAGGTTTTTTAGCGGATTTTTATGATTGGCAGCCTTCACACACTGAAAGACGCTTTTTATTGCAAAAAATATTTTTTGCCTTACCACACTTTGAGAGCTATAATTTTTCCATATTTTGGTCCACAGAGTCATGTGAGGTCTTGTTTTTTGCGGGACGAGTTGACGTTTTTATTGGTAACATTTTCGGGCACGTTACATTTTTTTATCGCTTTTTATTCCGATTTTTGCGAGGCAGAATGACCAAAAACCAGCTATTCATGAATTTCTTTTGGGTGAGGCGTTTATACCGTTCCGCGTTTGGTAAAATTGATAAATCAGTTTTATTCTTCGGGTCAGTACGATTACAGCGACACCTCATTTATATCATTTTTTTATGTTTTGGCGCTTTTATATGATAAAAACTATTTTATAGAAAAAATAATTATTTTTGCATCGCTTTATTCTCAGGACTATAACTTTTTTTTTTTTTTGCTGATGATGCTGTATGGCGGCTCGTTTTTTGCGGGACAAGATGACGCTTTCAGCGGTATCATGGTTATTTATATCTGTCTTTTTGATCGCGTGTTATTCCACTTTTTGTTCGGCGGTATGATAATAAAGCGTTGTTTTTTGCCTCGTTTTTTTTTTTTTTCCTTAAGGTGTTTACTGAAGGGGTTAACTAGTGGGCCAGTTTTATAGGTCGGGTCGTTACGGACGCGGCGATACTAAATATGTGCACTTTTATTGTTTTTTTTTTATTTAGATAAAGAAATGTATTTAGGGGAATAATATTTTTTTTTTTTTCATTATTTAGGAATATTTTTTTTTATTTTTTTTTACACATTTTGAAAAAAATGTTTTTACTTTTTTACATTGTCCCAGGGGGGGACATCACAGATCAGTGATCTGACAGTGTGCACAGCACTCTGTCAGATCACTGATCTGACATGCAGCGCTGCAGCCTTCACAGAGCCTGCTCTGAGCAGGCTCTGTGAAGCCACCTCCCTCCCTGCAGGACCCGGATCCGCGGCCATCTTGGATCCGGGGCTGGAGGAAGCAGGGAGGGAGGTAAGACCCTCGCAGCAACGCGATCACAATGCGTTGCTGCGGGGGGCTCAGGGAAGCCCGCAGGGAGCCCCCTCCCTTCGGGAAGCTTCCCTATACCGCCGGCACATCGCGATCATCTTTGATCGCGGTGTGCCAGGGGTTAATGTGCCGGGGGCGGTCCGTGACCGCTCCTGGCACATAGTGCCGGATGTCAGCTGCGATAAACAGCTGACACCCGGCCGCGATCGGCGGCGCTCCCCCCGTGAGCGCCGCCGATCGCGCTGGACGTACTATCCCGTCCGTGGTCATGGGGGCCCACCCCACCTCGACGGGATAGTACGTCCCATGTCAGAAAGGGGTTAAAACAGCAGCCCGTAGCTGCCCAGAAAAGGCGCATCTATAAGATGCGTCAATTCTGGAGCTTTGCCTGGTTCTTCCCACTGCCCTGTAGCAATTTTCTCTGGCTCATTTTGGGGGTTTTGTATGAACTTATATCCAATTTGCCTTTTTTTCTCTGTTTTTTTTTTGTGTAAACATGTGTACAACAAAACACGTGTAGCTGCAATAATTTTCTAATAGAAATATTTCATTTTCTGAAACAATTTCAAGGGTGCCAAGACTTTAGGGCGTGACTGTATGTGTCCGTTTGTCTATCCATCTGAATGTGTAGGTATACGCTGTACATAAGTTTGTCTGACCTTTGAGAGGTTCCTGTTCTGTACAGTATACATATGATGCTCAGTGTCTTCTAGACATCTGTCCATGTTTCATATCTTGTAAATTGAACTTTGTAAAGTTTAATTACCCGCGATCTTTGTATCTGCAGATGTCTACAGTTTCACACATTGGACAAATTTTGTGAAATCAATGACATTTTCGAAATGTCACAGTGAAACATACAGTAGTGTCTGTGATCAGAAGGGGTCATATTCTGGGGAAAATGAAGACTAGTATTAGAAAAAACACTCTCGTGGTACTGCTATGTATTCATACAGTCATTACCATTGAAATGGCAACACCAAGATTACAAAGGTCTGGAATTATGGAAATCACAGGATGGATCAACTTATTACTGATCTGCAAATGATGATAAACTAAAATCAATATTTTGTACGTACCTAGATTTAATCAGTCTGGAGTAGCGTCACGTGCAGAAATCCCCACACTTACAGCCTCTGCTGCTATCATCGAGGTTATTAATGGTCGCCTGAGCAATGTTCTGTTGTCTTGAATGCATTTGGTAAAATCATCAAGATCCGCAGCTATTTTTTTGCCAGTTACAAAGGATGCTGCCAGCAGTGGATCTTGATGATTTTCGCACCCAAGTGCATTCCGCAGCAGAACATTCCTCAAACAACCCTTAATAACATCACTGATGGCGGCTAAGGCTGTAAGTGTGGGGATTTCTGCACGTGGTGCTCATACTCCAGACTGAATAAATCGTTATGGTTTGAAAATGTTTCCATTTTTTCCTCATTTGCAGCACAGTAGCGTGTCTATCCTGTGTTTTCCATAATTCCACAAATTTTCCTTCTTGGGAGTTGAAATTTTAATGTTGAGGAATGCGTATACTGTATTGTTCAGCAGAACTTTCTGATTGGCCACCCTTACATGTGTTTTTACAGGGAAGAGGGGAGACAATCACTGCCAGACAGCTCTGGCAGCGGCTTATCTACATTTAGGAACTTTTAGAATTGTGAAACTTTGGTCAAAAAGTTTTAGAGAAAAATAGAAGACCGTGAATCTTCTGTGGTCATTTGATAGCCCTGTGTATGATTTTCAGGTCCCTTTATGTTTATGCTTCATATAATTCTAAATTTTCGTAATTTATTGCCCTACATGCTCATTGTTTGGCGGCTGTTTCATGGATTTGTTACACTCTAAGGATGGATATATTTTCTCACTTTTCATCTCAGCCCGTTCTATGACTTATAGAAGGATATTGTACTCAGGGATGGTGCTTTTTCCTAAAGTGCTTTTCCATTCACAATATTTTATATGGTCAATGGACTTGACAGTCTGATGACATCGTCGATGGTGAAATATCCTCCCAGCAAAGATACTTGTCCGTTGTGTTTTGTATATTGTACACTCGGTTAGGAAGGTGACATGGTTCTTCATGGTAACGTTAACGTCCTTTGCATCTAATCCTTGACATATAGACACGGATTCAAATCTAGGTTATACAAACATGGACAAAATTGTTGGTACCCTCCTGCTAAAAGTAAGAAAAACTCAAATGGTCAATGAAATAACTTGTAACCCGCAAAAGTAATTTTCAATTTTAATTTACTGAATATCAACTAATGACAGTCAGGCATTGCTTTTGAATTGTGGTTGAACAGAAAAATAAAAAATCTAATTAAATTGACCAGGACAAAAATGATGGTGTCCCTAGAAAAGATTGAAAATAATTTGAGTATAGGGACATATGAAATTTAAGATCAGATCAGAAGTCTCTAGAAACTTGTAATCAGTTAGTCTGTTTATGTAACAGGGTGAAAAGTAGTCATTGTGCTGTTTGGTGTCTTGGTGACACTGAGCATAGACCAAAGAAAGCTAAGGGAAAATGTGTCTCAGGAGATTAGATAGAAAATTATAGACAAATATGTCAAAGGTAATGGTTATAAGACCATCTCCAAGCAGCTTGATGTTTCTCTTACTAGAGTTGCACTTATTATTCAGAAGTTTAAGGTCTATGGGACTGTAGCCGACCTCCCTGGATGTGGCCTCAAGAGGAAAAATTATGACACATCAAAGTGGCGGATAATACGAATGAGAACCAAAGAGCTCAGAACAACTTCCAAAGAGATTAAAGGTGAACTCCAAGGTGAAGGTCCACTAATGTCAGATCAAGCCATTCGTTGTTGTCTTGACCAAAGTGGACCTCATGGAAGACGACCAAGGAGTAAACCACTGTTGAAATCAAATCATAAACAGTGAGACTAGAATTTGTCAAAAGCATCAACTCTATATTTACAGACATAAAAATATTTATAAAGAATAGTACATTGTACCTATTGTGACACATGGAGAAGGCACGGTTGTGTTTTGGGGCTGTTTCGCTGCATCTGCCACAGGGGGTCTTGAATCTGTGATGTGTACAATGAAATCTCAAGGTTATGAAGACATTCTGGAGTGAAATGTGCTGCCCAGTGTCAGAAAGCTCGCTCTGAGCCATAGGTCATGGGTCCTCCAATAGGATAATGATCCAAAACACAACTTAAAATATCCAAGAATGGCTAAGAGCCAAGCATTGGACAAGCTGAAGTGGCTTCTATGAGCCCTGATCTAAATCCTACTGAACATATCTGGAAGGAGGTGACTCCTGCAGTCTGGAAAAGGTGCCTTCACACTTGAGACAAGGAGCAGTTTGCTCACGAAGAGCGGCCAAAATACCTGTGAACGGGGGCAGATGTCTCATTGGCAGCTTGTTTGCAGTGATTACGGTACCTCTAAAAATTGTGCAACAAAATAATGAGTTATGGGTGTAATCATTTTTGTCCAGGCCAGGTTCTCTAGTTTTTTTCTTAATTTTCTGTTGAACCACAACGCAAATCCAAAAGTTTGATTTTCATCAGTTGATATTTAGTAAAATTAAATTAACCCCTTTACCCCCAATGGTGGTTTGCACGTTAATAACGGGCCAATTTTTACAATTCTGACCACTGTCCCTTTATGAGGTTATAACTCTGGAAGGCTTCAACGGATCCCAGTGATTTTGACATTGTTTTCTCGTGACATATTGTTCTTCATGTTAGTAGTAAAATTTCTTTGATATTAACTGCGTTTATTTGTGAAAAAAATTGGAAATTTGGTGAAAATTTTGAAAATCCCAACCGTAAATGTAATCCTAACCCTAACTTTAGCCCCAACCCTAACTTTAGCCCAACCCTAACCCTAACTGTAGCCCCAACCCTAACTGTAGCCCTAACTTTAGCGCCAAACCTAACCCTAACTGTAGCCCCAACCCTAACCCCAACTGTTGCCCCAACTTTAACTGTAGCCCTAACCTTAACTTTAGCCCCAACCCTAACCCTAACTTTAGCCCCAACCCTAACCCTAATTTTAGCCCAAACCCTAACCCTAACTTTAGCCCCAACCCTAGCCCTAGCCCTAACCCTAATGGGAAAATGGAAATAAATACCGTACATTTTTTAAATTTTATTATTTTTCCCTAACTAAGGGGGTGATGAAGGGGGTTTGATTTATTTTTATAGCGGGTTTTTAGCGGATTTTTATGATTGGCAGCTGTCACACACTAAAAGACGCTTTTTATTGCAAAAAATTGTTTTGGCATCTCCACATTTTCAGAGCTATAATTTTTCCATATTTTGGTCCACAGAGTCATGTGAGGTCTTGTTTTTTGCGGGACGAGTTGACGTTTTTATTGGTACCATTTTCGGGAACGTGACATTTTTGATCCCTTTTCATTCCGATTTTTGTGGGGGGGTGTTTACACTGTTCTACGTTTGGTAACTTTGATAAAGCAGTTTTATTCTTCGGGTCAGTACGATTACAGCGATACCTCATTTATATCTTTTTTTAATGTTTTGAGTCTTTTATACAATATAATCTATTTTATATAAAAAATAATTATTTTTGCATCGCTTTATTCTGAGGACTATAACTTTTTTATTTTTTCGTTGATGACACTGTATGGTGGCTCATTTTTTGCGGGACAAGATGACGTTTTGAGCGGTACCATGGTTATTTATATCCGTCATTTTGATCGCGTGTTATTCCACTTTTTGTTTGGCGGTATGATAATAAAGTGTTGATTTTTTTGCCTTTTTTTTTTTTTATTATTTATTTACGGTGATCACTGAAGGGGTTAACTAGTGGAACAGTTTTATAGGTCAGGTCGTTACGGACTCGGCGATATTAAATATGTGTACTTTTATTGTTTTGTTTTTTTAATTAGACAAAGAAATGTATTTATTGGAAGAATATTTTTTTTTATTTATTTAGGTTTTTTTTTTTTTTTTACATGTGTAAATATTTTTTTTTTTACTTTGTAACATTGCCCTGGGGGGACATCATGTTACAGTGACAGATCGCTGATCTGACACTTTGCAGTACACTGTGTCAGATCAGCGATATGACAGTCAGTGCAGGAAGCTTGGCGGCACCTGCTCTGAGCAGGCGTTTGTAAGCCACCTCCCTGCAGGACCCTGAAGGCCCCCGTAGCCATTTTGGATCCGGGGCCTGCAGGGAGAAGGAGGTAGGAGACCCTTGGAACTCCGTGGGTCTCAGGGAAGCATGCAGGGAGCCCCCTCCCTGCGCGATGCTTCCCTGTGCCGCCGGAACGCTGCAATCATCTTTGATCGCAGGCGCGCTGTCTGGGTGTTATGTTTGACTCCGATCTCTCCTTCACCTCCCATATACAATCTCTTGCCCGCTCGTGCCGCTTACACCTAAAGAACATCTCTAGAATCCGCCCTTTTCTCACCATGGAGACAACTAAAACCCTCACTGTCGCCCTGATCCACTCCCGCCTGGACTACTGTAACGCTCTATTAATTGGCCTCCCCCTCACTCGACTTTCCCCTCTCCAGTCCATCCTTAATGCAGCAGCCAGGGTCGTCCATCTGGCCAATCGTTACTCGGACGCATCCGCTCTTCGCCAGTCATTACACTGGCTGCCTATTCATTACAGGATACAATTCAAAGTACTTGTTCTCACCCACAAAGCTCTCCACCGTGCGGCACCCCCTTACATCTCCTCCCTCATTTCTGTCTATCGGCCTAACCGACCTCTGCGCTCTGCAAATGACTTTCGACTAACCTCTGCACTAATCCGTACCTCCCACTCCCGACTCCAAGACTTCTCCCGTGCTGCGCCAATCCTCTGGAATGCTCTACCCCAAGATATTAGGACCATTCACAATTTGCATAGTTTTAGGCGCTCGCTCAAAACACATTTGTTCAGAGCGGCCTATCACGTTCACTAATCAAAGTTATGTTATGTTTGTGTGTGTGTGTAGCCCATTCACTATCTCCATCTATCCCCCACCCCCTGAAGATGGCTGGATCATCATTGTAAATACATCATTGTAAATACACACCTGTACTTTGTATCTCCCCCACCTCATTGTAGATTGTAAGCTCTCACGAGCAGGGTCGTCTTATATTGCTTTAATTATTGTATTGTTAACGTTGTTACTTATGACTTTGTGTTTGAAACTGTTAAACTGTAAAGCGCTGCGGAATATGTTGGTGCTATATAAATAAAAATTATTATTATTATCGCAGTGTGCCGGGGGTTAATGTGCCAGGAGCGATCCGTGACCGCTCCTGGCACATAGTGCCGGATGTCAGCTGCAACAATCAGCTGACACCCGGCGATCGGCCGCGCTCCCCCGTGAGTGCGGCCGATCGCCTATGATATACTATTCCGTCCGTGGGAATTAGGGCCCACCCCACATGGACGGAATAGTACGTCTAATGACTGAAAGGGGTTAAATCACTTTTGCAATTTTCAAGTTATTTCAGTGACAATTGTGGGTTCTTCTTACTTTAACAGAAGGTACCAACAACTATTGTCCATGTGTGTAATCATGCGCTAATTGGGGCAGATTTATCGAAATAACTGTTTTTGTTGTCCATAGCAGTCAGTCACTTGTAAGTAATAGCATACTCAAAGGCTAATTGGGCTTCCTACAGTATGATACTTAGTGTGAGATAAAAATAGAAAAGTTCAAATGATAAATAAAAGATAAAATTAAAAAAATATATATTTATTTCAAATAATTCTGGAGAAATTACAAAAAAAATTGAGATTTGAAATAGGTTCTTTTTTTTAATAGCGTTGCTTGTCCTTTTGTATTATTGAGACTAAACACATACATGTCCGTGCTCAGTAATTGCAAATCATAAAGCACTCACCTGTCTCAGAATAAATTGTCAGTAGTGACCTGATCCTTCACACTTCACTAGGCACATCATCCAATAGCAGTGACATACAGTAGCCTGCAATTCATCTCTACAGGGTAACCTTGTGCTGTAAGGGCATCGTGAGCGTGTATAGTTTGACGTTTGTAACTGCTCTACAAACTGACGTGTGATTGTTTTTACTATTTTTACTTCTTGGCTTAATTCCTCTTATTTTTTTTATTTTTAGGCAACACTGGGAACATGTTCAAAATCGAACCAGTTCTGGGCATCATCGCTGTGTCAAAGGAGCCAGACTTATCCACAATGGGTCAATTTGTTCTATCCGTCAAAGTCACTGATCGAGGAAGCCCACCGCTCTCTGCTGCAGCTATTGTTCGAATTTCCTTATCCATGTCTGATAATTCAAATCCAAAATTCACCCAGATGGAATATCAAGCTGAAGTTCATGAGAATGTAGAAGTCGGCACACCGGTTGTGTTGGTGTCTGCAATAAGTCAATCTACTTTGGTTTTCGAAATCAAATCTGGTAAAATGGAAGGAGCTTTCTCCATCAACCCATACTCTGGAGTCATCACAACTCAGAAGCCGCTTGATTATGAACGATTATCTTCTTACCAGCTTATTGTCCAGGCAACAAATATGGCAGGCATGGCATCTAACGCCACAATCAACATCCAGATTCTTGACCAGAATGACAACCCACCAGTCTTTCTCAGTTCTCAGTATATAGGTACAATCAGTGAAGCAGCCCCCATAAATAGCATTGTTAGAAGCGCCGATAAAAACCCATTAGTAATAAGAGCAACAGACGCAGATAGCAACCAGAATGCTTTGCTTGTTTACCAGATTGTTGAGTCAACAGCCAAAAAGTATTTCACGGTGGATTCCAGCACCGGTGCCATCCGGACTATAGCTTACTTGGACCATGAAACCATAGCCTTCTTTCATTTCCATGTACATGTAAGGGATAGTGGAAGTCCCCAACTTACTGCCGAAACTCCAGTTGAAGTTTCAATTGAAGTAAGTGATGTCAACGATAACCCTCCAGTATTCACCGAAGCTGTTTTTGAAACAACTTTACTCTTACCAACCTATGTAGGCGTAGAAGTTCTGCAAGTTACCGCAAGAGATCCAGATTTAGCAATACCGCTAGAGTTGAGTTACTCATTAACGGAAGGAAACCTCAACCATTTCATAATCGATTCGAGCAGTGGGGTCATTACTGTAAAAAACAGTAGTTTATCTAAAGATCATTATATGCTTATGGTTAAAGTATCAGATGGAAAGTTTTATAGTACTGCCATTGTGACTATACTGGTAAAAGAAGCTATGGACAGTGGTCTCTACTTCACCCAAGATTTTTACTCTGCTTCTATAGCGGAAAACACCACCAATATCACAAAGATAGCCGTTGTGAATGCTGTGGGCCACCGTTTGAACGAGCCCCTAAAATATACTATATTAAACCCAGGAAATAAGTTTAGAATTAAGTCTACCTCTGGAGTTATTCAGACCACAGGGATTTCTTTTGACAGAGAAGAAGAGGAGATCTATGAATTGGTAGTAGAAGCAAGTAGGGAGTTAGATAATCTTCGCGTGGCTCGAGTTGTTGTTAAGGTCAACATCGAAGATATAAATGACAATCCTCCTGTCTTCGTAGGTCTTCCATACTATGCTGCTGTTCAGGTTGATGCTGAGCCAGGGACTTTGATATATAAGGTGACTGCGATAGATAAAGACAAGGGTAAAAATGGTGAGCTATCATTTTTCTTGGAAGATGATTACGGCCATTTTGAAATCAACAAGCAAAACGGAAGTGTTACCTTAAAAATGACGTTCGACTCAGATCTCTCAAACATAGAGTACATGTTAATTATCATTGCCAAAGATTGTGGTGATCCTTTATTGTCCGCCATGGTTGAGCTCCCAGTCACCATTGTCAACAAAGCCATGCCGGTATTTGACAAAGCCTTTTACACAGCTTCCGTAAATGAAGACGTCAAGATGCATACACCAATTTTGAGCATTAATGCCACAAGCCCAGAAGGCCAAGGTATCATCTACACCATTGTTGATGGCGATCCCTATAACCAGTTTAACATTGATTTTGACACAGGCGTTTTAAGTGTAGTGAGCCCATTAGATTTTGAAACAAACCCCTCCTTTAAGTTGACCGTACGTGCAAGTGATTCACTGACCAGTGCTCGGGCCGAAGTCATTGTAGATATCAGCATCAACGACGTCAATGATAACCCACCTATTTTCCAGTTTCCGTCATACAATGCCACCTTATCGGAAAGCTCCCTTATTGGGACTCCAGTTCTACAAGTTGTTGCCATAGATGCCGACTCCTTTAATAACAAAGTCATAAGGTATCAAATTGTTCAGGACATTTTTAACAACACTGATTCGTTCCACATAGACAGTACCAGCGGTTTAATACTTACAGCTCGTCTGTTGGACCATGAGGTTTCCCAGCAAAGTGTCCTGAAAATCAGGGCAACAGATAATGGATTTCCATCTCTAAGCAGCGAGGTCCTAGTTACCATCTATATTACAGACTTAAATGACAATCCTCCAGTCTTCAATCAGTTGATCTATGAGTCATATGTGAGTGAGTTGGCTCCTAGAGGACATTTTGTGACCTGCGTCCAAGCTTCTGACGCAGACAGTACAGACGTTGATAGATTGGAGTACAGCATTTTGTCTGGAAATGACCGTATGAACTTTTTCATGGATAGTAAGAGTGGCGTCATAACCCTATCTAACCATCGTAAGCAACGAATTGAGCCAATGCATAGTTTAAATATCTCCGTGTCTGATGGCCTGTTCACCAGTACAGCACAAGTCCATGTGAAGATCCTTGGTGCCAATCTTTTTAGCCCTGTTTTTGCACAAAGTGTTTATGTGACTGAAGTTAGAGAAAATGCCCCTGTTGGCTCCAAAGTTATTTACGTCAAGGCAACAGATGGAGATTCAGGCTTATATGGACACGTTACCTACACAATAATAAATGATTTGGCCAAAAATCAATTTTTCATTGACACATTAGGACAGATTGTAACTACCGAAAAGCTTGATCGAGAAAATCCACTCGAGCGGGACATTAATATATTCCTTAGAGCTCTGGATGGTGGTGGTCGGGCAGCTTTTTGTACTATCCAAGTGTTAGTGGTGGATGAAAATGACAATGCTCCACAATTTAAAGCCACGGAATATCGTGCAAGTGTCAAAGCTGATGTTGAGAAAGGCCATCTCGTCACTCAGGTGCAAGCCTTCGATGAAGATGATGGTGCCAACTCTCGAATCACCTACTCATTATACAGTGAGGCTTCTGTTTCAGTAGCAGATCTTTTGGAAATTGACCCTGACAATGGATGGATGGTGACAAAAGGCAACTTCAATCAGCTGAAAAATACAGTTCTTTCATTTTTTGTAAAAGCAGTGGATGGGGGCATTCCTATGAAGCACTCTCTTATTCCTGTATACATACATGTCGTACCCTCAGATACTCTCCTGCCTACCTTTTCCCAAATTCAGTATACATTCTCTGTCCCAGAAGATACTTTGATTGGCACTATAATAGACTCATTCCTTATTAAACCCATTCAAGATGCTATATACAGCGTAGTCAATGGTGAATATCCTGAAAATAACAAGGACAACATTTTTGTCATCGATAAGGATACGGGAGTGTTAAAATTGGACAAAAAAGTTGACCATGAATCTATACCTATTTTTCATTTCAAGGTGGCTGCTTCTATACCTCTGGATAATATTGATGTATTAATTACTGTTGACATAGAGATCAAGATCTTAGATTTGAATGACAACAAGCCATTATTTGACTCCACACACTATGATGCTGTGATCATGGAGGGTTTGTCAATGGGAACCAGTGTTATCCAAGTGAAAGCCGTCGATGCCGACTGGGGTGCTAATGGGCAAGTCACATACAGCCTCATTTCAGAACGGGATGAAGACAAAATCTTAGAAACATTCACCATTGACTCAAATACTGGTTGGATAAGTACACTGAAAGAATTAGACCACGAGAGGAATCCTACCTATATATTCACTGTTGTAGCAGCTGATCTTGGAGAAGCATTATCTTTCTCTACTTCTGCCATTGTCTCAGTGACTGTCACAGATATCAACGACAATGGACCCATCTTTGAACAAGAAACCTATAAAGGATTTGTGAAGGAGAGTGATGCCCCAGGAGAGGTGGTTGGAATACTTAGTACTTGGGATGAAGACACATCCGATATAAACCGTCAAGTGAGCTATCATATTACAGGTAAGTCACTTATTACCCTTCTGTGATGTGACATTGATCTGGGGAAATAGTTTGATCGCCCTATCTGGAGTTCGAAAAGAGAGTTTCCCTTAATATGGGGTAACAGCTGCCTCATCTTGTTTTGCCTTTCTCGGGATCAAAACTTTAGAATAATAGATGGAACTGCATGGACCTCTGTCTTTTCTAAACTTTAACATTAGAGTTAGTGGAAATTGGTTCACAGGGCTTGGTTTGAAAGTCTTCAGTCAGTAATCTATGACCGGTGAACGGCAGCCCTAAGAACTGCCTTATACCTCTAGGCATCTGTGGCTCTTCTTTTGATTAACCAGCCAAGTTTATTGTTGAGGCATAACACAGATGTGACTTCAAGCCAGGCTGTCTAATCAAAATAACAGCCTCAGAAGGCTGTTCTCAGGATTCCTGTCCAGCGACTACAGATTACAAACATGGCCTGTTCGAATCTCTGAACTCCCCTTATTCTACAGCTTTTTATTGTTTTGCGTTGCGTCATTCCATTGCAGAGATATTCACATTTGCTACTTTTGGAGTGCAGCATGTGAAATCTCTGCTTGTAGTTCAACTGGGCATTTTTTCAGTTTCTTCTCCAGGGGGAGTGCACTTTCACCCCTCCCTCCCTTACACAGCTCGACAGTGTCACAATTCCAGCACTCACTGTTTCCTACAGACGCTGTGAATGACAGCTCTGCCTCTCTAGGGAATCGAGGGCTTGCTGAGCTGTCAGGATTGTGAGTGACAGCTGTGCCGCCCAAACTGAGGAAGAGGTGTGAGTATTGTGAATGACAGCTCAGCCGTCCTATCTGGTTGGGTCTGTGGGATCTTCAGGGGTCATTTGTTCCTGGTGATTACAGGACTATTTAACTAACATGAGTCAGACCATTGCCAATTGTAGTTTTGTTTAAGTGGTGTGTGTTTGATCAATGCTCTGAGTTAAATTTTGATCTCCGTTGCTGACCTTGGATTTACTTTTGACCATCCCTTTGACTTACCTCTTTGTCTTCATTTGCTACCTTCCTGATTCTCTGACTGTGACTTGACTACGCTTTTATCTTTTCCTATTCTATTATGAGCCCTCTTGGTACTGACCTCGGACCTCTTGACTATCCTGCCTCACGGCAAGTCCGTGAGTAGTGACTAGCCTCACAGGCAGCTTTTTTAGCAGTCGCAGACTACTGAGCTGTGATTGGTTGCATCTGGGAGGGAGGCATGAAAGCAAACACACCCCCAGAGAAGGCTTTGAGGAAACGCACAGTTGCACTACAAGCAGAGATTTCACATAATGCATAACAAATGTAATTATCTTTACAATGGGGCAATGCAGCGCAAAACGGAAAAAGGGGCAGAATCAGGGGAGTACAAGGATTTTTACAATGTATTTGACTCAATTTTTGGGAGAAAGTGACAGGTCCTCTTTAAAGCCAGTAACAAACAGAAGTCAAAGCATTTTTTTTTCATATTAGACTATCGTTAGGTCATATTTCGAACACAATGCAGAACAGGAGAACATGAGTTCTAAAGACACTGAACCAGCAGGGTATCCAAGAAATAATAGGTGGTTTTAGACTTTAAACTCCTGATAATGTGACTTGGAGCAAATAATAATTTTCCATAATTTTTTCTTCTGACAGTACATGACTACTTTATATTCTGGACCAGTGAGGACTGAATAATGATGGATAATGAATATATGCCTCATAAAGTTTGTCCTTCCCACGACATAATTGTGGAGAAGCTTCTAATTCTTTCTGTTAATGAACATAATTAATAATAACTCCTTTTCTGTGTATAAAACCGGCTACTCCTGATATATCATATTGTTATTATTATTATCATCACCATAATCCTATAAGGGAAAATGTGAAATCAGACTGCACAGATGGTTTTGCCGTATTTTCTGAGAAAAGCCTAAACAACATATTGGAGGCTCCGAAGCATTATTGCCTTTATTCCATTTTGTTTACTTCTTAGTATTTTTAGTCTGTTTTTGATGTGTGCCATTCTTTTAATTTGTCTCCTTTTCGAGGTCTATCTTGTATGTGTTGCTTGTTTTGTTTTTTAATTATTCATAATTGTGGGTCTCGTTTTTGCTCTCTAAATGTATTCGGATGATTTATCAACTGCAACTTTTTAAAAAGTCACAAAACTTTTGCATAAATGTACTCCAGTCCCCCCACTTAGAGTACGGCAATTATAAGTATACCTGGTATGTTTGTGCAAATTTTGAGATATTTTGAAAAGGCGCAAAAAAAGCTTAACGGAAAAATAAAGATAATTTTTGTTTTGTTCAAAAATTCATCATTCTCATACACCATTTTGAAAAATTTAGAACAAAAAATGTCAACAAATGCCACAAGACCAAAGATATAAAATGTGCACTCTTGTCTCATTTTCTGTAGTTTGGGTATGGCCTGCCGCACAGACTGCAAAATATCCTGATTGACAATACTCTAAACTGGAACATCTCAATATTAGCTATGGGATCCCAGGAGACAAAGCACGCTGTTTATAGTCATTTCTGGATTTCATGTACGGCAGTGGCCCCAACCTGAGGCCCAGGAGCCACATGTAGCTCACGGGACCGTGATGTGTGGTCTGCGGCTGTCTGCCAGTTTAGTGCCAGGTCTAGCAAACAGCTATAAAGAATAGGTCTCTAGATGGAGACTTTCATGAGTAGGCCTGTACAGAAGAGCAGATGTGGATGTACACATACTGTCGGGGGAAGGAGGGAGAAATAAATATGGTAAGCTGGAGGCGGGGAAGCTTTGGTTATCATTATGTCGGTAATGGGAAGCTATGGGTGTCACTAAGGTGGGGAAGGAGGGGATGGGGCAGGATGTGGTTTGGGATCATCTCTCAAAGCTGAATGTGGCTCTCAAGGTAAGAAAGGTTGGGGACCAACGCATAATCATAGTGCATCTATGTTATTGTGCAAAACGTGTTGATTAACTATCCTGGAAAAATGCAATTCTTATTGCGGAACATGTGTAGCACGGTACGGGGTGGTAGCCACGGGCGAGGCATCATCTCTTGTTCTCTGAGGGCATCACCCCCATGCAGGCTGCACATAGCCGGTGGTGCAGGTTGGCCAGGACCATAGGTTCCACAGTTTAAGAAAGGAATCCGTCGTTCAAACATAGTCTTTGCTGAACGATAACTTGGCAAAGGTTATATACAAGGTATAGCAAAGTCTCCTGGACGTTTACTCCTTGGCATAAAGCGTTTTCCCCTTACATCATATCCTTCCTCTGTAATCTACTACTGGTGAAGCACACTGTATTGTCCTACATCGCCACAGCCTCTCTGGTTTCTATGCAGTTCCACATCTTAGCTCTTCTACTACTGGCGCCTTGGATCTACCGCTCGGGACCCCCACTAGTCCCACGAATTCAGTCCTGTTTAGGCTCATTACCTTTGATGTTGCAAGCTCGGGGTTCATGACTCGACGTCCTATCCAAGGAAGGCTACTTTGACTAGTCAGTCACTTCTTCAGGATATCGCTATCCCTGACCTTTATTCTCATTTTCTGTGGATCACCCCTTTTTGACAGCACTGCTCACTTGATACTACAGAAAATAGTCACTTGCCCTCCCATTATGGGCTAGTCTCAAACATTAACTATCTTATCTAGCTATCTTATCTATCTTACCCTAATGTCATTACCTAAACTACGGTCAACTCTCTATCCCTGTACTACATATTTCATACACTCTATACTGTACATTGCCAACATTACTTATCTTATGAGATACATTACAGCACAGTTCACATGACACAATATGTACAAAGACGCAGGACTCTATTTACACACAGTGCGCTTGGTGTCTTCAGGGTAGGAACGCTGCAGGACAGTCCGCCATCCATACACATGCCTAGTGCAAAAACACCCGTACAGACCCTTAGAGCAGTAGGCAAAAGGGGACATGACTTTGGTAGGAGGGGGACTTATAACTCTTGCAAATATACTGTAGATTGTAAGCAAGAGTGGTTTTGCTCAATAGGAAGGAACAAATATGTGTTTGCTTGTTTTACTGCAAGGAGGGTGAGGTTTATGAAGAGATGTAACTTCCCATCTTCTCTCTTCCTATCAGCTGAAGAATCGGAGGAAACTCTAGCGCCACCCATTGGCGATCCTATAAAGGGCATTGTCACATAACATGGACATAACATGGGATAAAAAAACAAACTAGAAGCTCCATCTTAAGAAAATCTCCTTGTGAGGTCATGAGCATTGTCTCTATTTCTGTAGCACAGATTGCAAAAATTGGTTCTCATTAAATCATGGGGGGGGAACACGATATTAATGGGAGCTCATTTCTTCAGCCTTAATATCAATTCTGCAATGTGACAATTTTGCTTTAAATGCCAGAAATAAACCAGGCAAAACGTGAATGTCTGCAATCAGCGTGTTAGTCAACCCAGATCAACCCTTACTCTGAGATTTTTGGAATTGATTCAATTAACGTGTAACAAATCAATTAATTAAGGAAGCTCATTTCCATAGCCGGGCTAGGCGATGGAGTGCATGCTAATTGGAGTGATTCTAGGAGTGTTTTAGGAAACCAGCATCTCGGAGGAGCAGATGGAAGTCATTGACATAGGTCACTGCTATACAGTGGCTGCATCTGATTAGATAAGAGACTGTTCCTGGATGTTTCACATGAGAACACCTGGATTAATTTACTGTACGCCAATAAATCCTCCGCTTTTCTCGTGTAGCGATGACCTCCTGCTTCTTTACAGAGTATCCATTACCTAAAGTAGTGGCTGAGACTTTGACCGGGCCAATTAGGAACCAGAGAAAACTTCAAGAATAATAAAAATACACAACAGTGAGAGAACCAAAATGATGCATGTGTTATTGAAATTCCAACCTTCTTGAAGGTTTTTGTTTTGGCATTAAGATAATGAACATTGAAAATTATTAGTTTTTATGGGAAAAAAATCATGTCTAGTGTAAGAAAATATTGCAAAGAAGGGGCAGTAGCGCGCCCCCATACCATCCCACTAACAGCACCATGTATACAGTCATGGCCAAAAGTGGTGTTCCAATACACACAAAGGAAATAAACATGTATATAACAAAACGTGCAATGCCAATCATTTTCTTAGATAAATACTTTTTTGGAACAATTCCAACAATTTCAGCCATGACTGTATAGTGTGTTCAATTTGCCTATGCTAACAGGGCAGTAACCAAAACGAGCCTATGTATGGATCCTTTATCATTATTTGAAGAGTTTAAGTCAATTTTCTTTTTTTTTTTTCATCTTGTGGTATTTGTTGATTTTTTTTTTTTTGCACCATATTCTTCAAAGTGGTATATTTTTGGAGCACGCTGAAGTCACGCGGTTAGCATCCGAGCATGCTCAGGTAACACCTTCGCTCATCACTAATCTGTACTTCTCGTTCCCCGTGATGGTGTAGGATGCAGTGACACACAGGAGGCAGAACAAGGGTTAACAGGTTTTTTATGTATAGGAACGGTAATGGTACAAGCAGGGGGATAAGGAATGTGATTGGAGGATAGGAGGAAAGTCAAATGCAATAGAATGTAACAGGTTAACTTATCAGTCTCTGCGCGCTGGAGGAAGGCGGCTGGAAGATCCCCCGGCGGCGCCTCAGGTGGCGCGAGATGTTTCCGATCCGGTCCTGCAGATGAGCGATGCACTTTGTCCTTGCGACGACGAGTCCTCCGGGTTCTTCGGCACACGATCTCCTGATCCGTGCACACGGTGAGGCAGAAGTGATGGTAGGCGGCACAGAAGAAGAATCAGAAAGTTCAGTGAGCAATGCCGCAGTAGGAGGACACAGGCACGGGTCGGTCCTCAGCAGGCACCGCAAGGATGGGACTAAGCGGTGGTGAGCGGAGCAAAGGTCTGTACTTTATCCTGGTCACTACCCGGTGAGGAAGTCTCTCTGGGCTGAGGGTAGGAAGCGTCGGAAGTCTGGCTAGCTGGGGGTATAGGCACAGCTAGCGGGCGTGGGTCTGTGAAGGAGTTAACCGTCTTACTACTCACAAGCTCGGTCCCCGCCACGTGTCCTGTCTTCCCACTCAAACTGCTATTTAAGTCTGACCCGACCCCATCCGTCAGGTGCCCTGTACTGCTTCGGTCAGCAATCTCTTCACCTGCAGCACTGGTAACAGCCCCGATGATTCCTGCCCAGATACGCAGGAGAGACCATCAACTTGGTTCTCCTCCCTACAATGGTAGCATCTCATGCCGTATGTACCAATCCAATCTTGGAAGGATGGCTCCTTCACTTTCTTCTCATTTGGGTGAATGATCCAACGCGGTGTGCCACCAAGGCTACAAGTCTCCTGTCGCTTGCGTAACTCACAATTTTGACATATCGTTATTCCATCAATCGTTCAATTTCTTCCGAATAGTTTTTTGAAAGCCGAATCATTGACTTGAGGTTTAAACACCTACAGAGTAAAGTAAATGAAACGATATCATTGAGATTTTATAGTCTTACAGCACACAGACGCTCCTCTAACTCCCCGAGCGCTCATCTCTGCACATTTTCTAAAAAGTTTGTTAACAGCCGTTGGGATTCTCGGCGGTCTAAACTGCTTTTAAAATGAAGCAAAAATCAATACAATTATTCTAGCGTGTTCCGGAAATGCACAGCACTTAGCTCTTCGGTAATACTTATGACACATCCAAATTATCCGTTCCATCATTTTTTTTTTTTTTTACATTCTAACAAAGGTTTACGAAAACCAATAATAATTGTACGTATAATGAGATCCACTTGATTTGTTTTAATGGTGATTGCGAAGGAAAATGATATTGTGCCTTTTGCTTACCTGGATGACTTACAAGTCTGTGGCGGGGATAAAAGATGCCGGATTGTTAGGATATGACTCAGGAAGCAAATCTTTGGGATATTTAATCAAATCTGTTGTTAAAACCCTCCTAGACTCTAATGATGGTGGTTTTACTACACGGCAGCGTCAACCACCGGCGGATTTTAATTGGATTTTTTTTTTTCCTTACCGTCCTTTATTTGACAATACGTTGCGGCTGACTTGAGAATTGCACTAGAAATTAATGAAGTATTGTTAATCATTCTCCTGTAGAGAGGCACTTTAGTATGTATACACTGGAGAATGGGTGGAAAATTTACGGTCAACGGTAAAAGTTGCTGACAGCTCCGGTGCCGGGTCGCATATTGGCGCCTTCAATCACCGAGAATAGCTTCGAAAGCCAAAGTGTTCTGCTCAATAACAAGCACATTATATTATATAACGACCCAGGCAGTATGTGTTCTCTAGGGCATCTGCACTGGAGACACGGGTACAAAACAAAGCACAAAGGAAACGGCAAAAACAGGAGACGGATGTTCAAAAATTCTTGAGGAACCAATTCATTATTACATTTGCGCCTTTTTTTGTTGTCTCGTTATTGTTTTGTTTTTTTCAACTGTTTTTTTTAAAGTATATTTTATGTGTTGTTACCTGCTTGCTTTTCCTTTTTTTTAAATTCTTCTCCTTGTGGTCGGGGTTTGGGGTCGACAGATGTTTTTTGCGAATTTTTTAAAAACTTGCTAAATTCTTCTGCAAATGCACTCTAGCTCCCTCCTAGAATGATTTTATGAGCATCTGAAATTTTTTGTGCCAGATTTTAGGGGAACGTGATTTTTTTGTGATTACAAAGTTACAAAAAAACTTTAAAAAAAAACCCTTTATTTATTTTCTGCCATTTTGAAGAATTTGGAGCAAAGAGCCCTTAACGATTACTGAAAAGCAGAAAAAGAAAGGTGACTTCAAGAAAACTCACAAATGATGAATTTAGCCTTTAATGTTCTTAAGATTTTTGGACAAATGGGTGTGCCAAACCACAGAAAAAATGCTTCCCAATGCCATTTTCAGACTATTCCACAAAAGGATCATCCGTGGGATTTGGTCTTTGAGCCCAATGGTCTTTGAACCCAAATGTTTGACAAAAGTCAAAACCTATTCATGTCTAAAATTCAATTACAAATTAATATCAAGTTGCATGTTCTGTATAGATAAGGCTTGCCAATTTTATTGATGGCCTCCCAGGAGGTGCAAGACCTCAGCTCATGAAGCCAAAATTTTTGTTCCACGAGGGTTTTGGGCGGCCTTTGTCGTCCCTTGGAAATATATCATATCTTCTAGGAATCCAGGAGGTCTTCCCATCTTCCAAAAAGTTGACAAGTATAGTATATACGGAGGATGGGTCTCAGGATCTTTACTCCCGGTGATACCAAGGAACCAAAGTCTGGCAGTGCCTTGTGCGTAGATTGATTCCCTAATACCAGAATTAAGACAGCCATCATATGTATTCCTATGTAATTTATTTATGACTGAAGTCAAAGAGAATTTGGGATTGGCCTACTAGGGGTCCAATCTAATTAATCTGGCAGATAGTCATTGACCTGAAGAAAGCCAACATATAGACCTTAACCAGGAGGATGCCCAAAGGGATGATATATATTTTATTAAATTATTACTGTCTAAGGGGTAGCGTCACTCTTTGTGGAGAGTGACATGTCTGACATACCAGTGTAAGGAGACTTATAGGCCATGCAGTGCTTTACTTCCTGGTCTTTTTTTGAGACACAGGAACTGCGCATGCTTAGCCAATCACTTTCTGCAGTGAGTCAGCACTGTGGCTACTGATTGGCTGATAGGGCTATTTCCAGTGAGACAGGACCAGGAAATAGAGACCAACGGGTATCCGGTAAGCACTGGAATGGGAGCTGAAGGGAATCGATGAGGATGGGTATCATTTCTTTCATTTTTTTTGAGGGGTAATTTTAAAAAACAGATTTAGTCCTCGGACAACCTCATCACAGACACATAAAGAAGAGCTCAATGTTACAGAGTCTCAATGTGGCGCCGTGTGTGGTCACAGCCTCGATGCGGTTTACCTCCAGATTTTCTCCGCACAGCTGTGATTGGGGATCTATCTGCAACACTAGAAAGATCTACATCTTTAAATGCCACCAGCCTCCTTTTATATGAAATATCTCATTCCTTTGCATTTTAAAAATTGATGAATATTTTTGCTCGCAGTTCCTCCATCATTATTTATATCCTGCGCATTTTTTATTTATGTACGTGGCCATTATCTTTGCCACTACAGCAGCTTAACGCGGTGCATCTTGTGAAGTGTACCGAAAATACATTGCCGTCGTTATCGGGTAACACCTATGATTAATGATCATTGATTGTGCTGCAATGTAGAGCGCCAGACATAAGGACTGAGTCACCTAGCGGAACACTGTCTCAGTGACCTCCGAGCGCCAGTCCTTACCAGATCCTCAGAGTCGATAGCGGATTTTACAGCTTACTATTCTCTTAAACTCATAGCAATACATTCTGTTTACATAATCGTCATTTGTGTTATACAGTAGAGGCGATTTTGTAATTTAAAGGGGTTGTCTGGAACTTACATATATTTGCAGAGCAAATAAAGGCTGAACGATAGGGGTGCCGATGCTGGGTGTCAGACCTTTAGTGACCTGATACTGATGACTAATTCTGAGGACTGTTTTTCAATATGTAAGTCCTGGATGACACCTTTAGGCAGGAGCGAACAGAGATAGAAGAAGGCCCCTGTGCAAGAACAATTACAGTCCAATAACTCATCAGAATGGACGAACTAGCTTTGAAGGAGAAAGTGGCCCCCGACTTCTTGGACCCTTGTACAGCTGCACTGGTTGCACCAATGATATGTCCACCCTTGTCTTTAAGGTAGGGTCAACACCAACTAACGTTGGAATCTATAAATTTAAAGCTGAGAAAACAGGATGGTGAGCTTTTTCTGATTTTCCCACTTACTTGGTCCTCAGGAAAAATTAATTTTGAGGTTTTGTTTTTTTTACTAAAATCACCTCTTTCAATCTACAACAGTGTTCCCCAACTCCGGTCCTCGAGAGCCACCAACAGGTCATGTTTTTAGGATATCCTTAGTATTGCACAGGTGATGGAATTATTGCCTGTGCAGATTATGCAATTATCAACTGTGCAACACTAAGGAAATCTTGAAAACATGACCTCTCGGTGGCTCTTGAGGACCGGAGTTGGGAAACACTGATCTACAATATTAGGACGTGACAGTTCTGCATCAGAAATTCCCACTGATAGACACGGACCGTCCCTGTAATACATGGATGGCCATTAATTTGACTGGTCAACATGTAATACTACATTTGTCCTGCAGTGGCCGCTGTAGTGAAAACGTACGGTTCACAGCTGATCATCTGCGGCGATCAGCTGATCATTGATCACATTATTACATACAGGTGTCCACAACCTTTTTAAAGTCTAGTAAGTTGTTTTATTTTGTACTCTTTAGTTAGGGCTACACAGGTTTTTTTTTCCAACTTCTACATTGCGGTGAACAATAGTGAACGCGGTCTACATTGTGACTTCGAAGTCAGCATCGGTCACGGCACATCAGTTGTCGGAAATCCATATTTGGTGGATTTCAGTGCGAATACTTTCCATTAGGTGCGACGTGACATTTCATTATAGCGTCACATTACCCTACAGGGACTGGCGCACACAGCTCAGCTATATCACATTGGGCGCCTCATGCTCCTTTGTGAGCATCTATCCCTTTTCTTAGGACATCAGGAGGATTTGTCTCCGTGGGGGTTAATGATGTCGAAAAGTGTGATTGCTATTCTCAATGTCAGCGTTCCAGGCTAATAAAAGGTGGTTCTGCTTCATCTCCCGATCTCCTCTCTGGCTTTCATCCCGATAAATTCCACCTAATTGAAATGCTTGTCATTGAACTCTTCCTCACATGGCCCCTCGTTATGTCTCTACAGGCGTCGATCTGTATGATAACCCTATAAATGAAAGCATTATTAAAGGGAACCCGTCAGCTTGATATAATATATGATAGTTGTGTTATGCCTGTGTAGGTGCTTGTCTCCCAATAAAAAGGATACCTTTTTTGTAGAAATCCGATGTTCCAGCTATGTGAAATCAAGCAGGGAAGTAATATGCAAATCAAGCAGGAAGTGCAGGAAGGACACGCCCAGTGCACTTCCAGATTGATTTTCATATGGCTTCTACACTAAATTTCTCATGACTGGCACATTGGATCTCTATAAATAAGGTATCATTTTTATCGGCGTGTAAGCGCCTATATAGTCGTAGCACTATTTCTTTATGTAAAAACAGACTGACTGTTTCACTTTAAAGAGAACTTGTCACATGTCCAAAAAAGAGTTTGTAAAATTGCCAAAATCTCTGTGTTTCCTTGAACCCGCTGCTGTTTTCCATATTTTTAATTTTGTCCCTTCTTTAGGGAGATCTACCCTTTGGGCAATTGGATAGCATCATAAAGGGTGTAGGATTGCGAGCCCTGAACTAAACATTTTGTATTTAGCCCTCTTGGACCACTTGGTGCCAAAAAAGATAACGGAAATATGGGATGAAATGACAAATGGAATATGGTGGCAGGTTCAGGGGAGTACGGGGAATTTGGCAAGGTGACAAAATAATTTTTGGGGCACACATGACAGGTACTCTTTAAGGGGGTGTCCTTTTTTTGTGCACCTGTACAAAATTTGCCTCCAAAACCCACATTGGTAAATCATAATAAGACATAAATTTCCAACAGGTACCTCATTTTTGATGGTTGACTGGACAGTCCTCCGCCATGGGGAATAATTTCCAAAAAAGATATACCGCAGAGTAGGAGAGTCCAGGAAACTGCAGTTTCCTGTACAGCTAAATAGGTTGTCCATTACTTTATCATTAGGAGAGGTCGTCAATGTCTGATCAGTCGGAGCCTGACACCCTGCTCCCCTGCCGATCAGCTACTATAGGTGTTGGCAGACGCTGACCGGAACTGCTCTATTGCGGAGCTGCTCCGTCTTCTGATAGTGGCCGCAGAAGAGTTCTGCACATCCGCCTCCTATTGATGTGAATCTGAGAAGACAGAACAGCTCCGCAAGTGAGCAGTTACCCCACTGACACCGAGAATAGCTAATCGACTGTCGGGGTGCCGGGTGTCCGACTCTGCCCGATCAGACATTGATTGTAACAACATTTCAAAAGTCACAAAATATTGAACAATGCGAGGCTGCGCACAAAAAATTAGCAACTTTTTGGCATTTTTATGCTATTTATGTCAAGCTCTGACAAAAATAGGGAAGCTGGGGTGGGAAGGGCCATGGCGTTAAATTCATTACAACCGGTGCACAAATCTTACTCTAGTCCCTGACCGGAGTAAGATTTTTTTGTCGAAGCCCACGAAGGCGCACGCCGATTATCACCTTACCTGATTAATTAAGAGCCTCGTAATGAATCAGGCACATTGCGTGAAAAACTTTGGTTGTGATGAATCGGGGCCATAGTTTAGATATACCCAATCATGTACTTTTTTCACACTGGCCGTTTTTCAAAACCTGAGGTGAAAGAAAAATACTAAAAAAGAGCGAACATATGAACCGCAAAATGGCTTTACAGTAGAAATGAAGAGTGAGCACTTTTTTTTATTTTTAGCAATTTTTCTGGAGTTTTTGAGAGAGGAACCACTTTAAAAGACTCTAGTGTGCACATTCCCTATGGCCTACACTATGTATGTAAGGTTTGTAAAAAAAAAAATTTTGATTTCCTTTTTAGGGTGGTCTTATTGATGGTCTTTTAAAGTGACATCTTAGTGATTGCCTGCCCCTGACCTGATAAATATGAGCCAAGTGCATGCATAAAAGAAAGGCATCGGACGAAGGGTCAGATGTGCGCTCCTCTAACGGCAAAAGCTGGCACAGAATGAACTTTATTAGTATAAACCAAAGATCTTGTAGCGGGCAGGAAGAGGGCGCGGCACAGCTTCTCAGCAGCCAGTATCAGTCTGTGATAGGTCCATGTCAGGTCTATTCCATATATGGTCTTTAGTGTGTCCACCTCACATTCCAAGGATTCCAGCGCGTAGTTCCAGGATGTAGACGCCATTTTCCCACACCACATATATTACTAGCTTATGTAAGGTTAATAATTGATTTCATTAGCCATTCTCTCCTTCAAAGTCTAAATGTATAGAGGGGGTTACTTATTTGGGACTATCAAATATTGGCCAGTATGGTATTGGAAAAGTTTTTGTGCTCTGGAGGACCCAAAATATACATTTCAGATGCATAGATTTCAGTAGGCACTATGTAATTTGTCATTCCCCCTGTGGTGGCGCTGCAGGATGTGTGAGCACAGAGTGTAACACCCCCATAGGATGCTCATGGCAGAATAATAATAATAATAATAATAATTTTTATTTATATAGCGCCAACATATTCCGCAGCGCTTTACAAATTATAGAGGGGACTTGTACATACAATAGACATTACAGCATAACAGAAATACAGTTCAAAACAGATACCAAGAGGAGTGAGGGCCCTGCTCGTAAGCTTACAAACTATGAGGAAAAGGGGAGACACGAGAGGTGGATGGTAACAATTGCTATAGTTATTCGGACCAGCCATAGTGTAAGGCTTGGGTGTTCATGCATGTCACAGACATGACAGACAGACAGACAGAAGATCCTGCATGTCACAGACATAGAAGGGGATGAGATTGAAGAGGGCAGCAAGATGCACAAGGATGTGTATGTGACTGGGTGACAAAAATCATTTGTCCGTAGCCTTAAAAAATGGCTGACGTTGGCTGTAACATCATCTTCTCTCTTTCAGTGCAGCTCTGAAGCACAAACTGCTGCTCTAAGAGATGCAATGGTATCTGATTATTATGTCTTGTTTTCCAGGAGGTAACCCCAAGGGGAAGTTTGCCCTAGGGCTGATAGAAAATGAATGGAAAGTTTATGTGAAGAGATCCTTGGACCGGGAAGAACAGGACACGTACTTCCTCAACATTACAGCAACCGACGGACTTTATGTGTCTCAAACAGTTGTGGAAGTTTACGTCACCGATGTGAATGATAACAGCCCTGTGTGTGACCAGGTACAGAGGAAATGTCATTTTTGGGGATTTTCATGAGACTGGTTCTTGGTTCAATGTTAGCAGCTATATTACCAGGAGGCGGCTGTGAGGTTCTTCTACGGTATCAATTACCTTTTGATTCCTATTCATAATTCTTTAGGGCACAATTTTTTAAAATACTGGATATATGCATTAACAGGGCCTCAAGCAAGCACCACATTACAGACACTGAACAAGCAGGACTACAGGGAGCATCTGCCATATATACACTGAACATGCAGGACTACAGGGAGCATCTGCCATATATACACTGAACATGCAGGACTACAGGGAGCATGCTCTGTAGAGACACTGAACATGCAGGACTACAGGGAGCATGCTCTGTAGAGACACTGAACATGCAGGACTACAGGGAGCATGCTCTGTAGAGATACTGAACATGCAGGACTACAGGGAGAATGCTCTGTAGAGACACTGAACATGCAGGACTACAGGGAGCATGCTCTGTAGAGACACTGAACATGCAGGACTGCAGGGAGCATGCTCTGTAGAGACACTGAACATGCAGGACTACAGGGAGAATGCTCTGTAGAGACACTGAACATGCAGGACTACAGGGAGCATGCTCTGTAGAGACACTGAACATGCAGGACTACAGGGAGCATGCTCTGTAGAGACACTGAACATGCAGGGTTACACTGAGCATGCTCTGTAGAGACACTAAACATGCAGGACTACAGGGAGCATGCTTTGTAGAGATACTGAACATGCAGGACTACAGGGAGCATGCTCTGTAGAGACACTGAACATGCAGGACTACAGGGAGCATGCTCTGTAGAGACACTGAACATGCAGGACTACAGGGAGCATGCTCTGTAGAGATACTGAACATGCAGGACTGTAGGGAGAATGCTCTGTAGAGACACTGAACATGCAGGACTACAGGGAGCATGCTCTGTAGAGACACTGAACATGCAGGACTACAGGGAGCATGCTCTGTAGAGACACTGAACATGCAGGGTTACACTGAGCATGCTCTGTAGAGACACTAAACATGCAGGACTACAGGGAGCATGATTTGTAGAGATACTGAACATGCAGGACTACAGGGAGCATGCTCTGTAGAGACACTGAACATGCAGGACTACAGGGAGCATGCTCTGTAGAGACACTGAACATGCAGGACTACAGGGAGCATGCTTTGTAGAGATACTGAACATGCAGGACTACAGGGAGCATGCTCTGTAGAGACACTGAACATGCAGGACTACAGGGAGCATGTTCTGTAGAGACACTGAACATGCAGGGTTACACTGAGCATGCTCTGTAGAGACACTGAACATGCAGGACTACAGGGAGCATGCTCTGTAGAGATAATGAACATGCAGGACTACAGGGAGCATGCTCTGTAGAGACACTGAACATGCAGGACTACAGGGAGCATGCTCTGTAGAGATACTGAACATGCATGACTACAGGGAGCATGCTCTGTAGAGACACTGAACATGCAGGGTTACACTGAGCATGCTCTGTAGAGACACTGAACATGCAGGGTTACACTGAGCATGCTCTGTAGAGACACTAATAATAATAATCTTTATTTTTATATAGCGCTAACATATTCCGCAGCGCTTTACAGTTTTGCACACATTATCATCACTGTCCCCATTGGGGCTCACAATCTAGAATCCCTATCAGTATGTCTTTTTGGAATGTGGGAGGAAACCGGAGTACCCGGAGGAAACCCACGCAAAAACGGAGATAACATACAAACTCTTTGTAGATGTTGTCCTGGGTGGGATTAGAACCCACGACCCCAGCGCTGCAAGGCTGCTGTGCTAACCACTGCGCCACCGTGCTGCACTAAACATGCAGGACTACAGGGAGCATGCTCTGTAGAGACACTAAACATGCAGGACTACAGGGAGCATGCTCTGTAGAGACACTGAACATGCAGGACTACAGGGAGCATGCTCTGTAGAGACACTGAACATGCAGGGCTACAGGGAGCATGCTCTGTAGAGACACTGAACATGCAGGGCTACAGGGAGCATGCTCTGTAGAGACACTGAACATGCAGGACTACAGGGAACATGCTCTATAGAGACACTGAACATGCAGGACTACAGGGAGCATGCTCTGTAGAGACACTGAACATGCAGGGCTACAGGGAGCATGCTCTGTAGAGACACTGAACATGCAGGGCTACAGGGAGCATGCTCTATAGAGACACTGAACATGCAGGACTACAGGGAGCATGCTCTGTAGAGACACTGAACATGCAGGGCTACAGAGAGCATGCTCTGTAGAGACACTGAACATGCAGGGCTACAGGGAGCATGCTCTATAGAGACACTGAACATGCAGGACTACAGGGAGCATGCTCTATAGAGACACTGAACATGCAGGACTACAGAGAGCATGCTCTGTAGAGATACTGAACATGCAGGACTACAGGGAGCATGCTCTGTAGAGACACTAAACATGCAGGACTACAGGGAGCTTGCTCTGTAGAGACACTGAACATGCAGGACTACAGGGAGCATGCTCTGTAGAGACACTGAACATGCAGGACTACAGGGAGCATGCTCTGTAGAGACACTGAACATGCAGGGTTACACTGAGCATGCTCTGTAGAGACACTGAACATGCAGGACTACAGGGAGCATGCTCTGTAGAGATACTGAACATGCAGGACTACAGGGAGCATGCTCTGTAGAGACACTGAACATGCAGGACTACAGGGAGCATGCTCTGTAGAGACACTGAACATGCAGGACTACAGGGAGCATGCTCTATAGAGACACTGAACATGCAGGACTACAGGGAGCATGCGCTGTAGAGACACTGAACATGCAGGACTACAGGGAGCATGCTCTATAGAGACACTGAACATGCAGGACTACAGAGAGCATGCTCTGTAGAGATACTGAACATGCAGGACTACAGGGAGCATGCTCTGTAGAGACACTGAACATGCAGGACTACAGGGAGCATGCTCTGTAGAGACACTGAACATGCAGGACTACAGGGAGCATGCTCTGTAGAGACACTGAACATGCAGGACTACAGGGAGCATGCTCTGTAGAGACACTGAACATGCAGGGCTACAGAGACCATGCTCTGTAGAGACACTGAACATGCAGGGCTACAGGGAGCATGCTCTATAGAGACACTGAACATGCAGGGCTACAAAGAGCATGCTCTGAAGAGATACTGAACATGCAGGGCTACAGAGAGCATGGTCTATAGAGACACTAAACATGCAGGACTACAGGGAGCATGCTCTGTAGAGACACTGAACATGCAGGACTACAGGGAGCATGCTCTGTAGAGACACTAAACATGCAGGACTACAGGGAGCATGCTCTGTAGAGACACTGAACATGCAGGGCTACAGGGAGCATGTTCTGTAGAGACACTGAACATGCAGGACTACAGGGAGCATGCTCTATAGAGACACTGAACATGCAGGACTACAGGGAGCATGCTCTGTAGAGACACTGAACATGCAGGACTACAGGGAGCATGCTCTGTAGAGACACTGAACATGCAGGACTACAGGGAGCATGCTCTGTAGAGACACTGAACATGCAGGACTACAGGGAGCATGATCTGTAGAGATACTGAACATGCAGGACTACAGGGCGCATGCTCTGTAGAGACACTGAACATGCAGGACTACAGGGAGCATGCTCTGTAGAGACACTGAACATGCAGGACTACAGGGAGCATGCTCTGTAGAGATACTGAACATGCAGGACTACAGGGCGCATGCTCTGTAGAGACACTGAACATGCAGGACTACAGAGAGCATGCTTTGTAGAGACACTGAACATGCAGGACTACAGGGAGCATGCTCTGTAGAGATATTGAACATGCAGGACTACAGGGAGCATGCTCTGTAGAGACACTGAACATGCAGGACTACAGGGAGCATGTTCTGTAGAGACACTGAACATGCAGGGTTACACTGAGCATGCTCTGTAGAAACACTGAACATGCAGGACTACAGGGAGCATGCTCTGTAGAGACACTAAACATGCAGGACTACAGAGAGCATGCTCTGTAGAGACACTAAACATGCAGGACTACAGGGAGCATGCTCTGTAGGGACACTGAACATGCAGGACTACAGAGAGCATGCTCTGTAGAGACACTAAACATGCAGGACTACAGGGAGCATGCTCTGTAGAGACACTAAACATGCAGGACTACAGGGAGCATGCTCTGTAGAGACACTAAACATGCAGGACTACAGGGAGCATGCTCTGTAGAGACACTAAACATGCAGGACTACAGGGAGCATGCTCTGTAGAGCCACTGAACATGCAGGACTACAGGGAGCATGCTCTGTAGAGACACTAATCATGCAGGACTACAGGGAGCATGCTCTGTAGAGACACTGAACATGCAGGACTACAGGGAGCATGCTCTGTAGAGACACTGAACATGCAGGACTACAGGGAGCATGCTCTGTAGAGACACTGAACATGCAGGACTACAGGGAGCATGCTCTGTAGAGACACTGAACATGCAGGACTACAGAGAGCATGCTCTGTAGAGACACTGAACATGCAGGATTACAGGGAGCATGCTCTGTAGAGACACTAAACATGCAGGACTACAGAGAGCATGCTCTGTAGAGACACTGAACATGCAGGACTACAGGGAGCATGCTCTGTAGTGACACTAAACATGCAGGACTACAGAGAGCATGCTCTGTAGAGAAACTGAACATGCAGGACTACAGAGAGCATGCTCTGTAGAGACACTGAACATGCAGGACTACAGGGAGCATGCTCTGTAGAGACACTAAACATGCAGGACTACAGGGAGCATGCTCTGTAGAGACACTAAACATGCAGGACTACAGAGAGCATGCTCTGTAGAGACACTAAACATGCAGGACTACAGGGAGCATGCTCTGTAGAGACACTGAACATGCAGGACTACAGAGAGCATGCTCTGTAGAGACACTGAACATGCAGGACTACAGGGAGCATGCTCTGTAGAGACACTAAACATGCAGGACTACAGAGAGCATGCTCTGTAGAGACACTAAACATGCAGGACTACAGGGAGCATGCTCTGTAGAGACACTAAACATGCAGGACTACAGGGAGCATGCTCTGTAGAGACACTAAACATGCAGGACTACAGGGAGCATGCTCTGTAGAGACACTAAACATGCAGGACTACAGGGAGCATGCTCTGTAGAGACACTGAACATGCAGGACTACAGGGAGCATGCTCTGTAGAGACACTGAACATGCAGGGCTACAGGGAGCATGCTCTGTAGAGACACTGAACATGCAGGGCTACAGGGAGCATGCTCTGTAGAGACACTGAACATGCAGGACTACAGGGAGCATGCTCTATAGAGACACTGAACATGCAGGACTACAGGGAGCATGCTCTGTAGAGACACTGAACATGCAGGGCTACAGGGAGCATGCTCTGTAGAGACACTGAACATGCAGGGCTACAGGGAGCATGCTCTATAGAGACACTGAACATGCAGGACTACAGGGAGCATGCTCTGTAGAGACACTGAGCATGCAGGGCTACAGAGAGCATGCTCTGTAGAGACACTGAACATGCAGGGCTACAGGGAGCATGCTCTATAGAGACACTGAACATGCAGGACTACAGGGAGCATGCTCTGTAGAGACACTGAACATGCAGGACTACAGAGAGCATGCTCTGTAGAGATACTGAACATGCAGGACTACAGGGAGCATGCTCTGTAGAGACACTAAACATGCAGGACTACAGGGAGCATGCTTTGTAGAGACACTGAACATGCAGGACTACAGGGAGCATGCTCTGTAGAGACACTGAACATGCAGGACTACAGGGAGCATGCTCTGTAGAGACACTGAACATGCAGGGTTACACTGAGCATGCTCTGTAGAGACACTGAACATGCAGGACTACAGGGAGCATGCTCTGTAGAGATACTGAACATGCAGGACTACAGGGAGCATGCTCTGTAGAGACACTGAACATGCAGGACTACAGGGAGCATGCTCTGTAGAGACACTGAACATGCAGGACTACAGGGAGCATGCTCTATAGAGACACTGAACATGCAGGACTACAGGGAGCATGCTCTGTAGAGATACTGAACATGCAGGACTACAGGGAGCATGCTCTGTAGAGACACTGAACATGCAGGACTACAGGGAGCATGCTCTGTAGAGACACTGAACATGCAGGACTACAGGGAGCATGCTCTGTAGAGACACTGAACATGCAGGGCTACAGAGACCATGCTCTGTAGAGACACTGAACATGCAGGGCTACAGGGAGCATGCTCTATAGAGACACTGAACATGCAGGACTACAGGGAGCATGCTCTATAGAGACACTGAACATGCAGGACTACAGGGAGCATGCTCTGTAGAGACACTGAACATGCAGGGCTACAGAGACCATGCTCTGTAGAGACACTGAACATGCAGGGCTACAGGGAGCATGCTCTATAGAGACACTGAACATGCAGGGCTACAGAGAGCATGCTCTGTAGAGATACTGAACATGCAGGGCTACAGAGAGCATGGTCTATAGAGACACTAAACATGCAGGACTACAGGGAGCATGCTCTGTAGAGACACTGAACATGCAGGACTACAGGGAGCATGCTCTGTAGAGACACTAAACATGCAGGACTACAGGGAGCATGCTCTGTAGAGACACTGAACATGCAGGGCTACAGGGAGCATGTTCTGTAGAGACACTGAACATGCAGGACTACAGGGAGCATGCTCTATAGAGACACTGAACATGCAGGACTACAGGGAGCATGCTCTGTAGAGACACTGAACATGCAGGACTACAGGGAGCATGCTCTGTAGAGACACTGAACATGCAGGACTACAGGGAGCATGCTCTGTAGAGACACTGAACATGCAGGACTACAGGGAGCATGCTCTGTAGAGACACTGAACATGCAGGACTACAGGGAGCATGCTCTGTAGAGACACTGAACATGCAGGACTACAGGGAGCATGCTCTGTAGAGACACTAAACATGCAGGACTACAGGGAGCATGCTCTGTAGAGACACTGAACATGCAGGACTACAGAGAGCATGGTCTATAGAGACACTAAACATGCAGGACTACAGGGAGCATGCTCTGTAGAGACACTGAACATGCAGGACTACAGGGAGCATGCTCTGTAGAGACACTGAACATGCAGGACTACAGGGAGCATGCTCTGTAGAGATACTGAACATGCAGGACTGTAGGGAGAATGCTCTGTAGAGACACTGAACATGCAGGACTACAGGGAGCATGCTCTGTAGAGACACTGAACATGCAGGACTACAGGGAGCATGCTCTGTAGAGACACTGAACATGCAGGGTTACACTGAGCATGCTCTGTAGAGACACTAAACATGCAGGACTACAGGGAGCATGCTCTGTAGAGATACTGAACATGCAGGACTACAGGGAGCATGCTCTGTAGAGACACTGAACATGCATGGCTACAGGGAGCATGCTCTGTAGAGACACTGAACATGCAGGACTACAGGGAGCATGCTTTGAAGAGATACTGAACATGCAGGACTACAGGGAGCATGCTCTGTAGAGATACTGAACATGCAGGACTACAGGGAGCATGTTCTGTAGAGACACTGAACATGCAGGGTTACACTGAGCATGCTCTGTAGAGACACTGAACATGCAGGACTACAGGGAGCATGCTCTGTAGAGATACTGAACATGCAGGGCTACAGGGAGCATGCTCTGTAGAGACACTGAACATGCAGGACTACAGGGAGCATGCTCTGTAGAGATACTGAACATGCAGGACTACAGGGAGCATGCTCTGTAGAGATACTGAACATGCATGACTACAGGGAGCATGCTCTGTAGAGACACTGAACATGCAGGGTTACACTGAGCATGCTCTGTAGAGACACTGAACATGCAGGGTTACACTGAGCATGCTCTGTAGAGACACTAATAATAATAATCTTTATTTTTATATAGCGCTAACATATTCCGCAGCGCTTTACAGTTTTGCACACATTATCATCACTGTCCCCATTGGGGCTCACAATCTAGAATCCCTATCAGTATGTCTTTTTGAAATGTGGGAGGAAACCGGAGTACCCGGAGGAAACCCACGCAAACACGGAGAGAACATACAAACTCTTTGTAGATGTTGTCCTGGGTGGGATTAGAACCCACGACCCCAGCGCTGCAAGGCTGCTGTGCTAACCACTGCGCCACCGTGCTGCACTAAACATGCAGGACTACAGAGAGCATGCTCTGTAGAGATACTGAACATGCAGGACTACAGGGAGCATGCTCTGTAGAGTCACTGAACATGCAGGACTACAGGGAGCATGCTCTGTAGAGATACTGAACATGCAGGACTACAGGGAGCATGCTCTGTAGAGACACTGAACATGCAGGACTACAGGGAGCATGCTCTGTAGAGACACTGAACATGCAGGACTACAGGGAGCATGCTCTGTAGAGATACTGAACATGCAGGACTACAGGGCGCATGCTCTGTAGAGACACTGAACATGCAGGACTACAGAGAGCATGCTCTGTAGAGACACTGAACATGCAGGACTACAGGGAGCATGCTCTGTAGAGATACTGAACATGCAGGACTACAGGGAGCATGCTCTGTAGAGACACTGAACATGCAGGACTACAGGGAGCATGTTCTGTAGAGACACTGAACATGCAGGGTTACACTGAGCATGCTCTGTAGAAACACTGAACATGCAGGACTACAGGGAGCATGCTCTGTAGAGACACTAAACATGCAGGACTACAGAGAGCATGCTCTGTAGAGACACTAAACATGCAGGACTACAGGGAGCATGCTCTGTAGGGACACTGAACATGCAGGACTACAGAGAGCATGCTCTGTAGAGACACTAAACATGCAGGACTACAGGGAGCATGCTCTGTAGAGACACTAAACATGCAGGACTACAGGGAGCATGCTCTGTAGAGACACTAAACATTCAGGACTACAGGGAGCATGCTCTGTAGAGACACTAAACATGCAGGACTACAGGGAGCATGCTCTGTAGAGCCACTGAACATGCAGGACTATAGGGAGCATGCTCTGTAGAGACACTAAACATGCAGGACTACAGGGAGCATGCTCTGTAGAGACACTGAACATGCAGGACTACAGGGAGCATGCTCTGTAGAGACACTGAACATGCAGGACTACAGGGAGCATGCTCTGTAGAGACACTGAACATGCAGGACTACAGGGAGCATGCTCTGTAGAGACACTGAACATGCAGGACTACAGAGAGCATGCTCTGTAGAGACACTGAACATGCAGGATTACAGGGAGCATGCTCTGTAGAGACACTAAACATGCAGGACTACAGAGAGCATGCTCTGTAGAGACACTGAACATGCAGGACTACAGGGAGCATGCTCTGTAGAGACACTAAACATGCAGGACTACAGGGAGCATGCTCTGTAGAGACACTGAACATGCAGGACTACAGGGAGCATGCTCTGTAGAGACACTGAACATGCAGGATTACAGGGAGCATGCTCTGTAGAGACACTAAACATGCAGGACTACAGGGAGCATGCTCTGTAGAGACACTGAACATGCAGGACTACAGGGAGCATGCTCTGTAGAGACACTGAACATGCAGGACTACAGGGAGCATGCTCTGTAGAGACACTGAACATGCAGGACTACAGAGAGCATGCTCTGTAGAGACACTAAACATGCAGGACTACAGGGAGCATGCTCTGTAGAGACACTAAACATGCAGGACTACAGAGAGCATGCTCTGTAGAGACACTAAACATGCAAGACTACAGGGAGCATGCTCTGTAGAGACACTGAACATGCAGGACTACAGAGAGCATGCTCTGTAGAGACACTGAACATGCAGGACTACAGGGAGCATGCTCTGTAGAGACACTAAACATGCAGGACTACAGAGAGCATGCTCTGTAGAGACACTAAACATGCAGGACTACAGGGAGCATGCTCTGTAGAGACACTAAACATGCAGGACTACAGGGAGCATGCTCTGTAGAGACACTAAACATGCAGGACTACAGGGAGCATGCTCTGTAGAGACACTGAACATGCAGGGCTACAGGGAGCATGCTCTGTAGAGACACTGAACATGCAGGGCTACAGGGAGCATGCTCTGTAGAGACACTGAACATGCAGGACTACAGGGAGCATGCTCTATAGAGACACTGAACATGCAGGACTACAGGGAGCATGCTCTGTAGAGACACTGAACATGCAGGGCTACAGGGAGCATGCTCTGTAGAGACACTGAACATGCAGGGCTACAGGGAGCATGCTCTATAGAGACACTGAACATGCAGGACTACAGGGAGCATGCTCTGTAGAGACACTGAGCATGCAGGGCTACAGAGAGCATGCTCTGTAGAGACACTGAACATGCAGGGCTACAGGGAGCATGCTCTATAGAGACACTGAACATGCAGGACTACAGGGAGCATGCTCTGTAGAGACACTGAACATGCAGGACTACAGAGAGCATGCTCTGTAGAGATACTGAACATGCAGGACTACAGGGAGCATGCTCTGTAGAGACACTAAACATGCAGGACTACAGGGAGCATGCTCTGTAGAGACACTGAACATGCAGGACTACAGGGAGCATGCTCTGTAGAGACACTGAACATGCAGGACTACAGGGAGCATGCTCTGTAGAGACACTGAACATGCAGGGTTACACTGAGCATGCTCTGTAGAGACACTGAACATGCAGGACTACAGGGAGCATGCTCTGTAGAGATACTGAACATGCAGGACTACAGGGAGCATGCTCTGTAGAGACACTGAACATGCAGGACTACAGGGAGCATGCTCTGTAGAGACACTGAACATGCAGGACTACAGGGAGCATGCTCTATAGAGACACTGAACATGCAGGACTACAGGGAGCATGCTCTGTAGAGATACTGAACATGCAGGACTACAGGGAGCATGCTCTGTAGAGACACTGAACATGCAGGACTACAAGGAGCATGCTCTGTAGAGACACTGAACATGCAGGACTACAGGGAGCATGCTCTGTAGAGACACTGAACATGCAGGGCTACAGAGACCATGCTCTGTAGAGACACTGAACATGCAGGGCTACAGAGAGCATGGTCTATAGAGACGCTAAACATGCAGGACTACAGGGAGCATGCTCTGTAGAGACACTGAACATGCAGGACTACAGGGAGCATGCTCTGTAGAGACACTAAACATGCAGGACTACAGGGAGCATGCTCTGTAGAGACACTGAACATGCAGGGCTACAGGGAGCATGTTCTGTAGAGACACTGAACATGCAGGACTACAGGGAGCATGCTCTGTAGAGACACTAAACATGCAGGACTACAGGGAGCATGCTCTGTAGAGACACTGAACATGCAGGGCTACAGGGAGCATGTTCTGTAGAGACACTGAACATGCAGGACTACAGGGAGCATGCTCTATAGAGACACTGAACATGCAGGACTACAGGGAGCATGCTCTGTAGAGACACTGAACATGCAGGACTACAGGGAGCATGCTCTGTAGAGACACTGAACATGCAGGACTATAGGGAGCATGCTCTGTAGAGACACTGAACATGCAGGACTACAGGGAGCATGCTCTGTAGAGACACTGAACATGCAGGGCTACAGAGACCATGCTCTGTAGAGACACTGAACATGCAGGGCTACAGGGAGCATGCTCTATAGAGACACTGAACATGCAGGGCTACAGAGAGCATGCTCTGTAGAGACACTGAACATGCAGGGCTACAGAGAGCATGGTCTATAGAGACACTAAACATGCAGGACTACAGGGAGCATGCTCTGTAGAGACACTGAACATGCAGGGCTACAGGGAGCATGTTCTGTAGAGACACTGAACATGCAGGACTACAGGGAGCATGCTCTGTAGAGACACTGAACATGCAGGGCTACAGGGAGCATGTTCTGTAGAGACACTGAACATGCAGGGCTACAGGGAGCATGTTCTGTAGAGACACTAAACATGCAGGACTACAGGGAGCATGTTCTGTAGAGACACTGAACATGCAGGACTACAGAGAGCATGCTCTGTAGAGACACTAAACATGCAGGACTACAGAGAGCATGCTCTGTAGAGACACTAAACATGCAGGACTACAGGGAGCATGCTCTGTAGAGACACTAAACATGCAGGACTACAGGGAGCATGCTCTGTAGAGACACTAAACATGCAGGACTACAGGGAGCATGCTCTGTAGAGACACTGAACATGCAGGACTACAGGGAGCATGCTCTATAGAGACACTGAACATGCAGGACTACAGGGAGCATGCTCTATAGAGACACTGAACATGCAGGACTACAGGGAGCATGCTCTGTAGAGACACTGAACATGCAGGACTACAGGGAGCATGCTCTATAGAGACACTGAACATGCAGGGCTACAGGGAGCATGCTCTCTAGAGACACTGAACATGCAGGACTACAGGGAGCATGCTCTGTAGAGACACTGAACATGCAGGACTACAGAGAGCATGCTCTGTAGAGACACTGAACATGCAGGACTACAGGGAGCATGCTCTGTAGGGACACTGAACATGCAGGACTACAGGGAGCATGCTCTGTAGAGACACTGAACATGCAGGACTACAGAGAGCATGCTCTGTAGAGACACTGAACATGCAGGACTACAGGGAGCATGCTCTGTAGAGACACTGAACATGCAGGACTACAGGGAGCATGCTCTATAGAGACACTGAACATGCAGGACTACAGGGAGCATGCTCTGTAGAGACACTGAACATGCAGGACTACAGGGAGCATGCTCTGTAGAGACACTGAACATGCAGGACTACAGGGAGCATGCTCTATAGAGACACTGAACATGCAGGACTACAGGGAGCATGGTCTATAGAGACACTAAACAGGCAGAGCTATTGAGAGCATGCTCTATATAGACTGGAATAGAAAAGCGTGGCTACACGGAATATGCTACACAAAATAAGCAGCATTACATGGAGGATCCTCCGTACAGACTGTGACCGTGCACCATTGTGATTTTATGGTATCATTTCTCTCCATAGGTTGTAAATGCAGCCTCCTTTCCGGAAGACATTCCTCCCAATAAGATGCTTCTAAAAATCAGTGCTAAAGATGCCGACATTGGGATCAACTCTGAGATCCGCTATTCTCTGCACGGAGCTGGTGCTGATAACTTTTATTTAGATTCTGAAAGTGGTAAGTATAGATACTAGCGGGGCAGGAAAGTGTCCAAATATTTGTAAAGGGTTTTTTTCCCCCAAGAACGTATGCTGAGGACGTGACCTCACTGGTGGCCTATTAGTGTGGGCTTCGTCACCATGGGGCACCTAACGGGACCACTGATGGACCCGGATACTCTTCTCTATTTAGCCTGCTGTGGTCACACTTCCACCGATCACACATTGATTGACGATCTTGAGGAGAGGCCAATAATGCAAATTCTTTTTTTTTTTTTTTTTTTGTAAAAATGTAAATTTTTCTTGAAATTCCAATTAGAGTCAGATATTTAAAGCCAGTCCATAATCTTGTTCATGGGGTATGAAGCTGGTTGTAGCTATTTAAAAACATAATAAAATATAAAAATAATAAAGAAAATGCCTGGAGAACACCCCTTTAGCTATTTAATGTCCACCAATATGCCTTTTTATTGACCTGAGAAATAAAAGAATAGCGTGCCCCGATGGGTGAATATATAGTAGGCCAAATGCACAGTAGCGATCTCAGGCAGGAAGGTAAGTCTAAAAATTATTCCTTTATTACTTTTGTTAAAAGAACATATTACAGGCAGTGGGTGGTAAAAAATCTGACGCGTTCCAACTCAAGAGTCTTAATCATGGATTACCAATAGATATTAGGTGCCATATTTATACGATAGTTGATGCCCTGCTGCATTGGCCATGGACGGTGATGAAACTGATCATGGTGGTATAAACCCCTATATGCTGCAGTCTATAGTGACAGCGGCATTTAGGGGGTCAACAGAGTGAGGGGGCTTCCTCGTTACCTCCAATGGCACCACGAGGTCGCAATTGTATGGTCTCGATGGTCGCCAGGTAATGGCCTCAGGGTCTATGAACTATGGTAGCCTTTTAGGATGTTGACAACATTTTAGTGGAAAAAAATATATAATTTTTCATTCCATTCATTCCCCTTTTTGTGAGGCACCTGAAGGGTTAGCAATCTACCGGACAGCAGTTTTGATTACTTATAGGGGTGTTATTTTTAAAATGGTGTCTCAAAGTCACTTTAAAACTGAATAGGTCTCTAAAAATATATATATAAGTTTTGTAAATTTCCATGAAAAATTAAAAATTGCTGCGAGACATCCTAACAAAATCAATGGGCATTTGAAAAATGATGGCGGCATAAGTAAGCACATGGCAAATTATATGTATTCATTATTTCTTGTGGTATAACGATCTGGTTGGGTAAGGGTGTAAATATTAAAAATGTGAAAATCGCTAATTTTTCGACATTTTCGTGAAAATTTCTGATATTTTCACAAAAAAACACAAAACTTGTCAGCTTACGTTTACCGTGAACATAAAGTAGAACGTGTCATGAAAAAATAGTTTCAGACTCAGTGGGAAATGTTAAAACATTACAGAGGTATTGCCAAATAAAATGACACGTCTGATTTGTAAAATGTTGCCCGGTCACTAAAAGGGGCAAATTGTTTTGCTTGGTGAACAAATTTGAGTGAGTGATCAAAGTATAAAAAAATAAAACAAAAAAAACGCACATTTACGAGCCTGGCAGTCTGCCCATATTTTTTTTAACTTCTGGGATTTTAAGGAGCTGTTAACCAACCTCTGTCTTTTGCATTTGGCTGATCTCATGTTTTTTAATTAAATGCTGAGAAGATAAAGCCGGTGAGAGTCAGAGAATAATCTTACAAAACTATCAAAATCTTTTGGGTCTGATTCTGAAAACACGTTGTCCCTTTCCAGTCCGGGCTTAATTGGCTTCCTCTTCGCGAAGACCTAGAATGAAAATTGTGTGCGTTGCTGGTGGCAGCCACAGGAGAGATGGAACGGGACATATGCTACAAGCTGAGCTGTCATCTTTTATTTTTCCAAACAATTGCAGGTGAGCTGAAGACCTTGGCCCCCTTGGACCGCGAGAAGATTCCAGTATACAATTTAATTGCTCGAGCCACGGATGGGGGAGGAAGGTTTTGCCAGTCTGAAATCCGTTTAATTCTGGAAGATGTCAATGATAACCCTCCAGTCTTCTCGGCTGATTATTACACTGCCAGTGTCTACGAGAATACGGTCACCAAAGCTTTGCTGACGAGAGTGCAGGCTAATGACCCCGATGTTGGTGAGTGAACCTAATTAAGGTCATGCACGTTCTTAAGTTCATCTCCACTGGGGAAACTTTGAATCCTTCGTTCCAACCTCTAACTCAAAGATACTAGATGAGGGGACACCAAAACATTACTTTCTAATTTCTACACTTTCCGACTCATATGTCAAACATCTTGTAGCTTTCCTTCAATGTGATCGTCCAAAGAAGTTTTGACTATATTTTGAGAAACCCCCTGAATCATGGTTGGGAAACAGCAAGCAAATGACAAGGAAACACAGTTTAAAGGACATCTTAGTGAAATCCATAGTGCCAAGCTTAGGGACTTTCAGTCGCTCCGACTATAACATGGCAAGACCTATTCTGTATAAATTACCTTGAGGAGTTTTAATGTCAGCAACATACTATGTATTTTTTGAAAATGAAGTTAAAGCAGGGGTGGGACAGGTAAAGGCCAGCCGAAGGAGATGTAGAGCAAACTCATAAGCCTCAAGAGACTGGAGAAAGATTTTAGACTACCAAAGACTCCAATAGACAGTGTAGCCAAGCTGCAGTCAATGATGGTATCTACACCTTCATTGTAGAACCAAATTAATAGCAGGTAAGATGTACATTGTACATGCCTATATTATAGAACGTTCCTCAAGGAGAATTTGTCATGAATGCAAAAGGGCCAGTATTCAGATCTTTGCCCATCCCTTTAATATTAATGCCACATCCCAAAATGATCCAAATATGCATTCTACCAAAGGCATGTACAGTTATTTCTGTGTTTTCTAGACCGCAACATTTATATTCATTTGCAAACCTTAGTTGATCAATTGGGGTCAGTTCTGGTTTCTTTAGATGGGTTGGTGTCACATAGGGTCTGTATACTAGGAAGTCTGGTGTGGGTTCAGTATTCAGGAGGTACTGACCTGGGATCTGTATTGAGGGTGGGTCTAGCCTGGTGTCTTTATAGAAGATGGATCTTGCCTGAGGTCTGTATAGAGGGTGGGTCTGGCTTCGGATCTGTATTGAGTGTGGGTCTGGCCTGTGGTCTGTATAGAGGGTGAGTCTGGCCTGAGGTCTGTATAGAGGTTGGAAGTTTCAAAGAAAGCAGTAAAGCCGCACCCTATAATTATATAGTCTCTATGGACATCGGGGCGCACGTCCTCACCAGGGGGTCCATCCCAGACAGAACATCCAAATCCAAACTGAAGAAAAGGACAGCGCCACACCGGATAGTGAAAAGCAGCTCACATATTTATTCTGCCTCCTGCGGCAACGTTTCGGTCCGAAGACCTTTGTCAAGCTTGACAAAAGTCTTTGGACCGAAACGTTGCCACAGGAGGCAGAATAAATATGTGAGCTGCTTTTCACTATCCGGTGTGGCGCTGTCCTTTTCTTCAGTTTGAATTTGTATAGAGGGTGGGTCTGGCTTCGGATCTGTATTGAGTGTGGGTCTGGCCTGTGGTCTGTATAGGGTGGATCTGGCCTGAGGTCTGTATAGGGTGGATCTGGCCTGAGGTCTGTATAGAGGGTGGGTCTGGCCTGCGGTCTATATAGAAGGTGGGTTTGGCTTGGGTGCTGTATAAAGGGTGGATTTGGCTTGGGTTCTGTATAGAGGGTGGGTCTGGCCTGCGGTCTGTATAGAGGGTGGGTTTGGCCTGCGGTCTGTATAGAGGGTTTGGTTGACTTGGGTTCTGTATAGAGAGTGGGTCTGGCCTGGGGTCTGTATAGAACGTGTGTCTGACCTGGGGTCTATAAAGAGGTTGATTCTGGCTTGGGGTTTGTATAGAGGGGGGTTGGCTTGGATTCTGAATAGAGGGTACATCTGGCCTGAGGTCTGCATCGAAGGTGGGTCTGGTCTGGGGTCTATATAGAGGTTGGGTTTGGTGAGGGGTCTGTATAGAAGGTGGGTTAGCCTGGGGTCGGTATACAGAGTGAGTTTGGCTTGGCTTCTGTATAGAGGGTGGGTCTGGCCTGGGGTCTGTATAGAAGGTAGGTCTGGTCTGTGGTTTGTATATAGGGTGGGACTGGCCTGGGGTCTATATAGAGGGTGGGACTGGCCTGGGGTCTGTATAGAGGGTGGATCTGGTCTGGGGTCTGTATAGAGGGTGCGTCTGACCTGGGGTCTGTATAGAGCGTCGGTCTGGCCTGGGGTCTATATAGAGGGGGGACCTTGCCTGGGGTCTGTATAGAGGGTGGATCTAGCCTGAGGTCTGTATAGAGGGTGGGTCTGGCCTGGGGTCTGTATAGAAGGTGGGTTTGCCTGGGGTCTGTATAGAGGGTGGATCTGGTCTGGGGTCTGTATAGAGGGTGTGTCTGACCTGGGGTCTGTATAGTAGGTGGCCCTGGCCTAGGGTCTGTATAGAGGGTGGATAGTGAAGTATATCGTGGCACAGCTGTGTCGGTGCTCAAGAAAGGTTTCCCACACCAGCAATCATATAGTTAGTAAATAACTTGGCACTCAACTTAGTGGATCGTGATAATAAAGAAAAATAATTTTATTACTTGAATAGCAGCCCAGCATAAACGTTTCGGTCAAACATTTAGACCTTCTTCAGTAAACCGACTGCTGGTATAATGGAGAGTATAGGGCACTGATATATGTAGATAGGGTCCTATGGTGGAGTTTTTGCAGGACCTCTAAGATTGAAGCAATTATCCAAGTAAATAGAACGTGTGCGTATTTCCGTTCCAAATAGGCTTGAAAGATAATAAGCTAGTATAAATAACTTAAGAGGTACTGGAATACTGCCAAGAAGCACGGGATATGAAGAAATGTCCAACTGAATGGCCTGGAGTTATATAATCCTGGCCAAAAGGGTGGTACATATAGGCACAGAGTACCGGAGTATAAAATAACATTCAACTAGCGGCGGACACCGCGTTGATGTTCACCTCCTACCTATCTTATACCGGAACAGATCCTCAGCGCACCTTCCCTATGAGACTTGCCTTTTGAAGCCTTCTTACAAAGCCCTGTGCATTAGATTTTCACCGCGTCTCCGGTACTCTGTGCCTATATGTACCACCCTTTTGGCCAGGATTATATAACTCCAGGCCATTCAGTTGGACATTTCTCCATATCCCGTGCTTCTTGGCAGTATTCCAGTACCTCTTAAGTTATTTATACTAGCTTTTATCTTTCAAGCCTATTTGGAACGGAAATACGCACACGTTCTATTTACTTGGATAATTGCTTCAATCTTAGAGGTCTTGCAAAAACTCCACCATAGGACCCTATCTACATATATCAGTGCCCTATACTCTCCATTATACCAGCAGTCGGTTTACTGAAGAAGGTCTAAATGTTTGACCGAAACGTTTATGCTGGGCTGCTATTCAAGTAATAAAATTATTTTTCTTTATTATCACGATCCACTAAGTTGAGTGCCAAGTTATTTACTAACTGTATAGAGGGTGGATCTGGTCTGGGGTCTGTATAGAAGGTGGGTTTGCCTGGGGTCTATATAGAGGGTGGGCCTGGCCTGGGGTCTGTATAGAAGGTGGGTTTGCCTGGGGTCTGTATAGAGGGTGGATCTGGCCTGAGGTCTGTATAGAGGGTGGGTCTGGCCTGGGGTCTGTATAGAAGGTGGGTCTGACCTGGGGTCTATATAGAGGGTGAGTTTGGCCTGGGGTCTATATAGAGGGTGGGCCTGGCCTGGGGTCTGTATAGAAGGTGGGTTTGCCTGGGGTCTGTATAGAGGGTGGGTCAGGCCTGGGGTCTATATGGAAGGTGGGTTTGGCTTGGGTGCTGTATAAAGGGTGGATCTGGCTTGGGTTCTGTATAGAGAGTGGGTTTGGCTTGGCTTCTGTATAGAAGGTGGGTCTGGCCTGGGGTCTGTATAGAAGGTGGGTTTGCCTGGGGTCTGTATAGAGGGTGGGTCAGGCCTGAGGTCTATATGGAAGGTGGGTTTGGCTTGGGTGCTGTATAAAGGGTGGATCTGGCTTGGGTTCTGTATAGAGAGTGGGTTTGGCTTGGCTTCTGTATAGAAGGTGGGTCTGGCCTGGGGTCTGTATAGAAGGTGGGTCTGGTCTGGGGTCTGTATAGAGGGTGGATCTGGTCTGGGGTCTGTATAGAGGGTGGCCCTGGCCTGGGGTCTGTATAGAGAGTGGGTTTGGCTTGGCTTCTGTATAGAAGGTGGGTCTGGCCTGGTGTCTGTATAGAAGGTGGCCCTGGCCTGGGGTCTCTATAGAGGGTGGATCTGGTCTGGGGTCTGTATAGAACGTGAGTCTGGTCTGGGGTCTCTATAGAGGGTGGCCCTGGCGTGGGATCTGTATAGAAGGTGGGTTTGCCTGGGGTCTGTATAGAGGGTGGGTCAGGCCTGGAGTCTATATAGAAGGTGGGTTTGGCTTGGGTGCTGTATAAAGGGTGGATCTGGCTTGGGTTCTGTATAGAGAGTGGGTTTGGCTTGGCTTCTGTATGGAAGGTGGGTCTGGCCTGGGGTCTTTATAGAAGGTGGGTTTGCCTGGGGTCTGTATAGAGGGTGGGTCTGGCCTGGGTTCTGTATAGATGGTGGGTCTTGTTTGAACTTTGTACCTATAATTAATATCTACTCTCCATCTCAGTTTCGGTGGTCTTCTGTATTGTCTGTATGTGACTAGAGGTGGTCTGTGTTCTGTATTTGCCAGGCAGAAGGTTATATTCGTGATCCGAATGCCGTGTACCAAACTTTAGTTCCATGCTTTTCGAACATCAGAAAGTTTAGGTTTAGGTTTGGGTTCTGCTGAAGTCCAAGAGGTGTCCCCTTTGTCCGGGGGACACTAGATGTCTCTGATGTAAGCACATGTTGTATTTTCCTGGCTATTAACAGCATCCTTCAGCTCCCGAGTCGGAGTTTTATCTTGAACATTAATGGATTTCTTGGGTATAGCTGACAGTAGTGGTTATCAGAGTCGTAGATCAGATCAGGGGCATAAAGCGAATATCTGCAAGTAATTGTTCTAAAAAACAAAGCCATTCTCCGGTTCATCCTGATGTAGCAGAGAACCTGTACCCCGGAGCTAGAACATTTTATTTTTTCTTCCTCTCTTTTCTTGCCAGTCGCCTCAGCCTGAACTTTTTGTGTTAGCAATTTAATCAAAAAGAAGGCTGTATCATCACGATATAGTCTTACTGATGCTCTTAAAATGACATTTTTGTAGACTTTCCATTTTTTAGAAGATTTGTTTTTTACAAAGTGATGTATAGTTCAAAGGCGAGACTTGCTGGATCTGACAGAGGTTTAAAGGCCACCAAAAGTCTAGAATACGCACCTTAATTGCTTCATACTCTAATCCTGAGGTTCTGTAAAACTTTTCGGGAACTTTCACAGTAAACCGTTATTAAATTCGGTCCAGATTTTATTAAAATAATAAAAAAAAGTTTCACGTTTCCGTTAGATAAAACGACTGGAAAGATAGAAATAACCAATCTTAAATTACTTAAAAGTATTGTCCGGTGAAAACAAATAATCACCTATCCACAGGATAGGTATAATAACTCACTGATCTTGGGGGTCCAACCGTTAGGACCCTCACTGAACAGAAAAACAGGGCCCTTTTATCCTCGGAATAGAGCCGCAGTGTTCATGTCTGACCAACACTCCATTTATTTTCTATGGGCCTGCCTGAAAAAGCCGAGTGCAGCACATCCGACCTGCTAATACAGGGATTATAGTGGGGATTAAAGTGCCCCCATCGGCGAGCAAAGTTCCCATTTTGCCAATCCGTGCAGGTCCCGGCATTCGAACCCCAACCAATTAGTAAGTTATCGTCTATCCTCTAAATAGGTGATAACTTGTTTCCAATGGAAGACCCCTTTAAACAGTATTCTTAGTACCCTCCCCCATTAGCAGCATGGGCGCGGATCTGCTGTGAGGACCCAAAATCATCAAGGTGTTTTTATAGATCTACTATCTGTTTTTTATAGATTTAATAGATCTAAGTCTACTAGGTGCTGTTCATGGCAGCCATCTGTTCTAGACTAGCTCTCATTGGGCCGCCTGTCTTCCGTAGAGTGTTTTTACCCAGATCCAGTGGCAGAGATACAATATTTGTAGAAAGATGTGGCACTCACCCTGTAGTGTTGTATTCAGTAGTCCTTTATTTTACCATCCATGGGTTGAGGACATTAAACAGAGGCGGCAGGTTAAGGCAAGGCTGCGGGATGACGAGAGTGGACGACGGCCGTTTCGCTCCGGCTGCGCTTCAATGGGTCCAGGCATTGAAGCGCAGCCGGCGCGAAATGGCCGTCGTCCACTCTCGTCATTCCTCGCCTTAACCTGCCGCCATTCTTTCTGCGGTTTTCTTTGAGAATTGGTTGATACAATATTTGTACCCAGAGGGTTAGGGCGACCCACTGCCATCTTAAAAGCAGCATCCCATCATCTATTAGCTATCGTCCTACCGGGGTAACTTGCAAGGGGTGTTTTAGGATGAGCTGTTGAAGAGTATGTAGTGTTTTGCAGAGGGGTCATCTGCTGTCTATGTCTACCCCTGCTCAAATCAATATGGGTCCCCTAAATTAATGTGGGTCCCTCCATTTAGCCAGGGTTTTCTTGTCTAGTCTTTGTCTGGATTCCAGATTACAGTCTGTCCTAAACCAGTCAAATCTACTTTACTGTTGTCTGAATGGGAGCATTGCTAACAATACCATTAAATAGGTAATTAGGCATTAATTTCGTCTTAACGGGTTATTCCTAAGATGGGAAGCTATTCCCTATCTACTGTACATAGGATATCTTACTGATCGCTGGTGGTCTGACCACTGGGATTCCCATCAATCCTGAGAACAGGGCTCTGGAACCCTGGATGGTCCTCTGCAGAGCACCATCCTGAATGGAGTGTAGTTGCACATGCCCAACCACCGCTCCGTTCATTGACTATAGGACAATGGGAAAGAGCCAAACACGGTGCTCGGCTATTTTTATGGATGGGGGTAACTGACTATTTAAGGAATAGCTCTTAAAGAGGTTAACGTTTGCCAATGAATTCAGCTGAGCCATTAGCTAAAAATCCCAGACTGTTGAAAACCTCAGAATCCTCTGAAACCCACATGAAGAAGCTATTACTGCCAGGAATGGTTGTGTCTGACCATTCATTTTCCCTGCAGCGGCCACTACAGGGGGAAAGTGGTATTAAATTATATTTAAATGGGTGCCTACATGTAAGTCATGGGTGAGCCGGTCTGCCAGAGCCAGTGACGATATCTACATAGAGAAGGGTCCTGAGAATGACCCTTAGGCCTTGTTCACACGGTCAGTATTTGGTCAGTATTTTACATCAGTATGTGTAAGCCCAAACCAGGAGTGGGTGATAAATACAGAAGTGGTGACGTGTTTCTATGATACTTTTCCTCTATTTGTTCCACTCCCGGTTATTGCTTATAAATATTGACCAAATACTGACCGTGTGAAAGTGACCTTAGGTATATAAAATTGCACAGGTTTATAAGCTGAACATAGGAATATTGATTTAAAAAAAGAAAGAAGTTCTCACCAAACCTTTGCCCTTAATCCAGACAAAGACAAACTGATAGATCCACTGACAGATCCTCCAGATAATGTTTTACATTGTGGGATTTTACATTGATAATCGATGAAAATTCAGTGGTGGCAGATAACTGCACTGAGTTTAATGGTTGTTGTGTAAAAGCTCCTTAAAGGGAATCTGTCAGCAGGATTTTGCTATGTAATCTGAGAGAAGCATGTAGGGGCAGAGAGCATGATTCCAGTGATGTGTCACTTACTAGGCTGAGTTTTGCTGATTCGATACAGTGCTATCTGTGTCCATAATATTTTCATGCAAGAGACGAACACAGTACTACCTGCGTCTAGATTATTTTCAGGGAGAGAGAGAGACACAGTACTATCTGTGTCTGCAACATTATCAGGAGAAAGAGGAACACAGTACTATCTGTGTCTTCATCATTTTCAGGAGAAAGAGGAACACAGTACTATCTGTGTCTTCATCATTTTCAGGAGAAAGAGGGACACAGTACTATCTGTGTCTGCATCATTTTCAAGGGAAAGAAGGACACAGTACTATCTGTGTCTTCATCATTTTCAAGGGAAAGAGGGACACAGTACTATCTGTGTCTGCATCATTTTCAAGGGAAAGAGGGACACAGTACTATCTGTGTCTGCATCATTTTCAGGAGAAAGAGGGACGCAGTACTATCTGTGTCTGCATCATTTTCAAGGGAAAGAGGGACACAGTACTATCTGTGTCTGCATCATTTTCAGGAGAAAGAGGACCACAGTACTATCTGTGTCTGCATCATTTTCAGGAGAAAGAGGGACGCAGTACTATCTGTGTCTTCATCATTTTCAAGGGAAAGAGGGACACAGTACTATCTGTGTCTGCATCATTTTCAAGGGAAAGAGGGACACAGTACTATCTGTGTCTGCATCATTTTCAGGAGAAAGAGGGACACAGTACTATCTGTGTCTGCATCATTTTCAGGAGAAAGAGGGACACAGTACTATCTGTGTCTGCATCATTTTCAGGAGAAAGAGGAACACAGTACTATCTGTATCTGCATCATTTTCAGATGAAAGAGGACCACAGTACTATCTGTGTCTGCATCATTTTCAGGAGAAAGAGGGACACAGTACTATCTGTGTCTTCATCATTTTCAGGAGAAAGAGGACCACAGTACTATCTGTATCTGCATCATTTTCAAGGGAAAGAGGGACACAGTACTATCTGTGTCTTCATCATTTTCAGGAGAAAGAGGGACACAGTACTATCTGTGTCTGCATCATTTTCAGGAGAAAGAGGGACACAGTACTATCTGTGTATGCATCATTTTCAGATGAAAGAGGACCACAGTACTATCTGTGCCACATCATTTTTAGGCGAGAGAGGAGCAAACTAATATCTGTGTCCACATCATTTTCACGGAGAGGAAGGGAGGTGAAGATTAAAGGTGTCTGGCAACACAATGTCTGGAGGCTTCAGGTGTGGCAGACTTTTTTTCACATCATACAATCCATGGCTGCCATGACGCTTCCGTTTCCTCATTATTTCCTCATGACCAGCTTCGATCAGGGATTCGTATACCTGACAGTGTGTGTGGTGTTATGTACGGCCCTTAGTACTTTATAGTGTATAATAAACACTTAGCGTAATACTATGTTTCACCATAAACGCCAGTTTCTCCCGCGCATAGCTGTATGCCAGGTCCCGTCCCCTTGGCGGAATGTGCAGGAGTCAGCGCCTCTATTAGACCTGATGTTAATTGTTATTCTTGCGCCTCTAAGCTGCGGATGCGTTGGAATGTGGCGCTTTATAAATATTCCCTAAACCAGCAACACCCCGGCTACCGAGACACAGAATAAATTATCGGCTGGGTGTGCGGCGGCTTCTGCATTCTGTTCTTAATTAGCTCTAAAATGACTCTGCTTGAGCGGACGAAGCAAGCAAGCATGTTGCTTCCCTTCAGATCTCATTAGCGCAGACGGGCTCCGAATGCAGATGTGCAGCACAAAGCCATAGGTTGTCAGGAGCCAGCTCAGCAAAATCAATGCTAAGTGGGAAGAGCTTGGCCCAGATTCGGAGAGATGTGGCACCGCCGAATGCAACCTTATGATACAGAGGGGAATCCACACACAGATAAATGGGGGCGTAGTCACACGCTGCAGAATTCCCCCGGTACTGCCTGCTTAAAGGAACCTACTGTGTCCCCAAATGATATTAACGTGCAGATATAGGGTTAATCTGCAGGTGAGCAGCATCTCAATTCTGTCCGGCCATCTTACTGACACTGTGGCTACCGGGAGAAAATGAATGGGGAAGAGCGGACCTGTGGAATTTCAGGTTCTGGTATCCCACCCGAACTTATGCAAAAGTCTTGTTCAGGTACCAGAACTGTACTCGAACTTGGACCCCAACCCCATTGAAAACAATGGAGACCCAAACTTTCTCTCCGCCTCCTCTGTACGATTCCCACAACTGCCTTCCAGAACTTCGGAACTTGCGTTACAACTGTCTCCTCTCAGACTTCCCCCGGAACTCCGGACATTGAAATGGACGTCTGGGAGAGTTCCGTGTTCTAACTGTCCGGTATGAACACTGAACATTTAGGTTCGGATTCGCTGATCTCTAAAAATTAACTTAATTCCTCCCGGGAGCCATCAGCTTTCAGTCTTAGACACGTGCCTGGAGCTGCTACAGACATCGCCCACAACATTTCGAGTGGCAACTGTCAGCACACCCTGACACTTTGATTGACAGCTCCCTGTGCACAGATGCGCTACACAGTACACCATGAGCGGCGGCTGTCAGCACACCCCGACACTTTGATTGACAGCTCAATGTGTACAGATGTGCTTCACAGTAGACAGTGAGCAGCGGCTGTCAGCACGCCCGACACTTTGATTTTTCAGCTCAGCTCACTGTGCACAGATGCTCTACACAGTACACAATGAGCAGCGACTGTCAGCATGACCGACACTTTGATTGACAGCTCATTCTGAAAAGATGCGCTGCAGTGTGATCTGGCAAAAATGTGCTGGATGTGCTTAGAGCCTCTACTCACAGAGCGATGACTGTAGCTTCGATGGTGGCACCTCTGACTGAAAGTTGTCGGCTGCCAGGAAGGAAAAAGTTAATTTTCTCCCGGTAGCTGGGCTTTCAGTAAGGGTACGTTTCAGTAAACGCTGCTAGTTGGACGCTGTGTACATCCACAGCGTCCAACCAGCAGCAGCCAGATGTTATAGCATAGTGGATGGGATTTCATGAAATCCCATCTCCACTATGCGTGCATGGACACTTCCGGCTTCCCTCCAGAGACGGACATGCGGCGCGTCTTTCCAGACTGCAGCATGTCTATTCATCTATTTCATGAAATCCCCTCCACTATGCTGTAACATCTGGACGCTGCGTGTTTGACGCTGCGGCTCTACGCAGCGTCAAACACGCAGCATTTCCTGAATGTGGAAACATACCCTATGGCAACCGGACTACAGTGAAACTCTATTTACCAGCTGATTAACCCTATATCTGCATGCTAATATCATAAGGGGACATGACGGGTTCCCTTTATCTCGGAGATGGTGATGATGGGCCATACCAAAGATGAATCACTTGATTGTCAAGGCTGTCACTATGGATTGCACAAAGCTGTGAGTGGCCTCCACTTTCAAGTGAAGCTTCAATGCTATGGATGACCCCAAGCAAGAGAGGATGGAGAACAGCAATTAAACAAATCGAGATGATGAGAATATTAGTATAATATATATATATATATATATATATATATATATATATATATATATATATTCCCTTTTAGGGGCAGTACACATTAATGTGTATGTCCTTGAGTATCGCTTTAAAGGCTGTGAATTAAGATAATCATATATTCAATTGATGCTGGGGCAGCGACTAGTTGATTGCGGCAAGTTTAGCTTTGGAGACCTCCAGCGATCAGTTGCAGCCAGCTGTGCATTCCCTCTGCAGTGCCCACTACAGGAGAGATGTGGTACTACATGAAGCTAAGAATGTAGTGAGAGCAGCTTCATATACGGGTGTCCCACGACAAACATGGGCAATAACTAATAATGAGTTACCTTGTTAACATAAGCCAGATAACAGCAAACATGCCGCTCCATCTGAAAAGACAAGTAACAGATTTAGCATTTGAGGGACATAATTGTGCGCTATATCTATGTTGTATCTTTTAGGAAATCATCTCTGATAACTGTGCTGTTTGTGTGCAATCAGTAAGTGAAGCCTTGTGCTACCATCTGTCAGTACTGTTGGGCAGAAGGATAAAGCTGTCCATTTGGCTTCCATTTTGCATGACCTATGTTTCGATGGTGTCTGCACAGGCTTTGCAGCATGATATTGTATTATAAATGTGCACCTGCTGTCTGCATGTAGGCGGCCAGTCATAAGAATGCAGATTATAGGTTGGTGGGGAACTTCTCTGATCACGAAGGCCGATATCTAGCTGACAGCAGCAATGAAAAATAATGGTGTCACAAAACAACAACAAGGCTACAATATTGTCTATTACGCTTCTATACAGCAAGAAATGATAAAGAAAGGCATTTAAGCCTGATAAATTACTTTCTAACTTCTTTTGAAATAAACTGCTTGTTCTGACTTTACCCTTTTTTTCTGCCTAACTACCCATTCCGTGGTCTCCTTCCCTTTTTTTGTCTCCTCTTCTAATTTCCTCCTTTTCTCCCTATTTTCTTTCTTTTCCCTCATCACGTATCGTCCCTCTTCTGATTCCTTCTCTTGCCATCCTCACTGTTCATCTTCCCTCTCTTCTTACCTGTGTCTCCTTCCTCTTCTTCAGTCCCTACTCTGCCCTTATCTCATCACTCCCTCTCTTCTCTCCTTTGTTACTTCTCCTGATTTTCTTCCCTTTCTTCTCTCTTCTTTAAACCTTCCTTCTCCTTTTCTTCTTTCTTTCACTCCTCTCCTTCTTTCCCTTTCTTCTCTCCTCTTATCCTTCTTTTTTCTTCTTCTTTTCCATTTCACCTTTCCTGTTTCCCTTTCTCTTCTCTCCCCTCCCTTCAAATTCTTCTTTCTTTCACTCATCTCCTTCCTTTATTCTCTTCTCTTATCCTTCTCTCCTCTCCTGTCCTTTCGTATATACCATATATTCTTTTCCTTTCTCTTCTCTCTGATCCTTTTCTTCTGTCTTTCACTCCTCTCGTTTCTTACCTTCTCTCCTCACCACGTTTCCCTTACCTTCTTTCTTTCGCCGCCTTCCTTTTCTTCTCTCTTCCTCGCCATTCCTTCCTTTCATTCTCTTTCTCCTCTCCACTTTCATCTTCCTTTTTCTTCTTCCTGTCCAATACTTTCTTACCCTCTCCTCTCATTTCCCAATTTCCCTTCCACATTGAATTTTTTCTGTCTTCTGCCGTCATGTTTTCTACTTCCAGCCTCTTGTTCACATCTTTCTTTTTCCTTTCTCTCCTTTCTTTTTTTCCTCTTTGCACTTCTCTCCTCTGCCTTTCTTCCCCCTCTTTCCTTTTTCATTCAGTGCCTTCATTTTCACCTTTTTTCCTATCTCCATTATGCTTTCCTTCTCCTTTTTTCATATCTATTTTCCCAATCTCCCATCTTCTGCTTCAATTCCCTTTACTTCTCTTCTATTTCTCTTTTACAGTCTTCCTTTAATTTACCTCTTTATCTCCCATTATTTGTCTTTTTCCCCTTATCTCCCTTTTCCTTCTTTTCTTAAATGTCATTTTTAACACACAGCTATTTAATCCCCATCTTGCTTTTGTATATTCTAGGCATAAACCGGAAGGTGATCTACTCCCTGGTTGGCTCAGCAGATGGACATTTCACTATGGATGAGCAATCCGGCATCATTGTCCTGGAGCAGCCACTAGACCGGGAAGTCCAGTCCTCCTATAATATAACCGTGAAAGCCTCAGACCGGAGCCCCCTCCAGCCGTTATCTTCATTTGCAGTTGTTACAATCACGGTCCTGGATGTCAATGATAACCCTCCAGTATTTGAAAGGAGAGATTACCTGGTCACGGTTCCCGAAGACACAGCCATTGGTTCCCAAGTGATGTTCATATTTGCCGCCAGCAAGGATATTGGCTCAAATGCAGAAATAATGTACAGCTTCAGGACCGGAAATGAACATGGGAAGTTCAAGATCAATCCCAAGACAGGTAAAAGGCAGTAATTATCAATTTCCAAGACTCTTTGGTGAGTTTTGATCATGTTGAGTGAGGCCCCTAACACTAGAGATGCCTTATTCACAGGGCTGTGGAGTCGGTAAGCCAAACCTGCGACTCCTCAATTTCCATGACTCCGACTCCACCAAAATGGACTCTGACTCCACGACTTCGACTCCACAGCCCTGCTTAGTCATCTTAGAATGACATGGAGGGAGCAGAGTAGTGATTGGTGACATTATGATCCATAATGGTTTTGGAAAAGCTTAATATCATCCCTTATCGCACTAGTAAAAGGTGGCCATAATGGTCAGCACCAACTTTTTATTTTTTTTAATCTAGAATCAAAAAAAAAAAATTCCATCTAACTTATTTTCTTTTCCAGGAGCGATTGTAGTCATCAATCCTCTGGACTATGAAGGCTGTAAAAACTTTTTTCTTGTGGTGGAGGCTAAAGATGGCGGCAGCCCTCCACTTAGCGCAGTGGCGACAGTAAACATCAACTTGACGGATGTGAATGACAATCCCCCGACTTTCAGCCAGGAGGTTTACAGCGCTGTCATCAGCGAAGACGCCACTATCGGCGATTCTGTCATTATGGTAAGTGTCAGGGTTAGAACTTTACTTAAGAACCTATTAAAACCCTTATTTCGCTGAGTGTTTATTGCTCGGGATTTTATGATTTCCTGCTTACCTGATCGACTCGTGTCCTACCCAAGGTCACGGTATAAAATAAATATCAACACGCCGGTTACAATGGTCTAATAAAATGTAATAAGAATTTTACTGACTGAGTGAGTAAACATGTCCGCTTCTTGTAAGCAAACATTATAGCTTGTACTGAAATGCGTTGGCCATAAGAAACGCGTCTAGAGAGCCTTTATAAAACCTAATTACATTTATGGGGCGGCAGCAAGATAAACACAAGCCGTACACCGGGCAAAGTCATTTCCTCTTGGACTGTATTTGCTATTTTTATTTGACACCCCCCTTCCCAATAAAAATAATCTCCAATGAAGACCTTGATTTGTCCTTTTCTGTCCAACTTTGTGTCCGGCGTTATATTAGATACGTTTAACAGCGGAAAATTTGAGTGACAACCAATTTTTGCTGCTGTTAGAGCTTTCATAGAGGATTCTCACTCAGCTTTTTTAGACTCCTGAATGGTAAATCCGCCAATCTGTGCAGCGATGCACTGTGTTACTCTACAGCCAGACAGAATCTCTATTCAGGAAAGCTGGGTGACAACTCTTGTGAGATCTAAAATGATGGCCATTCTGGTTCTCACCCAGTTCATCACTATATAATAAAATTGTTGGCAACTTTCCAATTATTTTTTTTTTGGGGGGGGAGGAGTTATTTAAAGGGTCATTCCCATCTTCATAGATAGATAGATATTGTAAATACAAGCACTTTTGCACTTTGCTGATCATAAAAATTTGCATCTGTTATTGAGATATTGAAAGTTTTGTTCCGTTTACAGCTCGTTGCCTAGGAAACCGTCTACCACTGCTGTCTAATTTGCAAGCACTATGCTGAACCTGGCCGGGACTAGGAGGAAACAGGGCGCTCCAGCAATCCTAGACAGCTTCTAAACAGCACTTACAAGCTCAATAAAACAGCTTGTAAACGCTGCTCTTTATCTGTTGTCTAGCAGCAGTGGTCGGTCTCCGAGGCAACAAGCTGTAAACAAAAGAAAAGTGTTAATATCTTAAGGACGTTTGAAATTTTAATATTAAGTAAATTGCTTGTATTACAATCAATATCTGACGATATACCGATTAAAGGAAGATGGGAATAACCCGTTAATGACCCCAGTATTAAAAAGAAATCTTCTGGAGTATTATTCGCCAAATTAAGGGTTGCGCAGCTCTTTATAAAGATGGAAAGTGTTGCATCACAAGGTATAATCCATTCTAGTACAGATATAGTGATTTATAAATAAACCCTCAGTGTAGCTCCAATATAAAGTGACCAAGCGGCCTCCCTGCACACTTTGCGCAGCTGCACCATGACAGTGCACATTGGCAGTAACATGATGTAGAGGTATTGTCAGCACTTGCTATATCTGTATGAGCTGGTGTACGTTACTGGTATAATCTCTGATAATTTCTGGCATAAATGACCGTAAACCCGTGTGACAGTTCTGGCCTCGACCCCTATTTGCTAAGCCGCATGCGCTTTTTTGAACAGTGGTAAGAGTTATAAAAAAAAAAATCTAAAACGTTGGACATTTTTGGCTAAAACAGATGCCCAACAAAAAAGTGACTTAAACAAACCTTGCAAGTGATGAACCGGGCACAAAGTCTATGATAAATTTTCATATGTTTCTTTACATGAAGCTCTTTACAGGTTATACAGGAGGTTTACTTGCAGTCCTATGTAAATCCATTTTAATATTTGTATTATTACTAATTGCCACATCATTTTTAATCGTAGGTCTTTGCTGAAGACCTGGACAGCCCATCAAATGGATACATAACTTTCTCTATTGTTAACGGGGACCAAGATAAACAGTTCATGGTGGATCCGGTCATAGGACTGATAAAAGTCAAGGACAAGTTGGACCGGGAGCGGGTACGGGGACATATTGTTTATTTTGCTGCGCTGTCTGTTCATTCCCTGGTCGGCATATAAATGTCAGCTATGGAACGCTACTTTTGCCACTATAGGGAAAATGTAACGAAAGCCGGTCCCTTCTACCATTTTAAGGTATTCATTATGGTTTCCAAAAATGTTATATGCCTGAAACCTTTAGGCCAGTTTCATATTTTGCATAATTGGACCCTTATTTATCACTGCCTAAAAGGAAATAATGACCATGTTGTCTATAGCAACCAATCAGAGTTCAGCTTTCATTTCTTAAACTGCTTTGGTAAAATGAAAGCTGCGCTGTGATTGGTTGCTATGAGCAACACAGGCGGTTTTCTTTTAGCACAGTTTTTGATAAATTCGGCCTAGTGGATTTTTCCACTCTTACAGGACAGGCTGTGGATTATCCACACGCAGTTGCTGTGGATTATCACAACACCAATTTTACCCATGTCAGCGGTATAATCTGTGGAAAATTTGTGAGAAAATCAGCATGTAAACATCTGTCCTGCTCATTAAAGTACAGCCATGAGTGGTTCACATACTTACCATTAGGCCTTGTTCACACGTTCAGTGTTTGGTCAGTATTTTACCTCAGTATTTGTAGCCAAAACCAGGAGTGGGTGATAAATACAGAAGTTGTGACTTGTTTCTGTTTCTATTATTCTTTTCCCCTACTGGTCTTGTTTTACAAATACTGATGTAAAAAACTGACCAAATACTGCTAGTGTGAACATGGTCTCACAAATGAAAAAAATCTAGACATTTAATCCCTGCTCTCACAGCATTCAAAACCAGAATGCTATCATATGGGTGTGGGGTTGCAACACTCCACTCCTATTTTTCGGGTTGATTCGTGAGACAGTTGGAGCGTCTGTGTTCACTGATGTGTTCATCACATTATCCATTATTTATGTTACATACCGTATATAGCGCCAACACTTATGTCAGCGTTGTACAGAGATTGTCATCACTTGCATCATTCTCTCTCCCAATAAGCTAAGTCTAATCTCATACAGGCACATGCTCTCGGACCAAATTCATAGGACGCCGATAGACCCATCAACTCGATTGTAAAAAAATTAGTAGTCAATTCACTAAAGCAAGCAGAGATCTACACTACTGTGCAAAAATTTTAGGCAGGTTGTGGAAAAATGCCGCAAAGTAATAATGATTAGCGGGGTTGTCCAATACTAGGACAACCCCTTCTTCTGCCCTAATAAAAAAAAAAAGCCTATACTCACCTCCCATTCCGGCGCTGTTCCAGCAGTGTTGGCGCTCGCGTTCCCGGTGCTCTTGTGCAGTTGTACTACACGTGGTGCCCAGCACCCAATCAGCCCTGGTGTCACTGTTGGACAAATCAAACATGAGGAGGAAGTCAGTGCAGAGGCCGAAATCTGACTCTCTCTTCATGTTCAGTTCGACAAGTGACTCCATCGCTGATTGTGCGCCATGCTCTGGTGTCATCACAATCGCCCTGGGACCGCGAGTACCGACACCGCTGGAACAGCGCTGGCACAGGAGGTGAGTATAGGCTTTTTTATTTATTGTTGCCAAGCGTGTGGAATGAGAAGGGGTTGTCCTAGTAGTGAACAACCCTTTTAAAAAATAGAAGTGTTAAAAGTTTATTCTTTATTAATTAGCAAAATGCTAATTCAATGAAGAAAAAGAGAAATCCAATCAGATCAATATTTGATAACCATCCTTTGCCTTCATCAATTCCTCTAGGTACTTGTACTTGCACACAGTTTTTGAAGGAACTCGGCAGGAGGTTGTTCCAAACACCTTGGCGAACTGTCCCCAGATCTTCTGTGTAAGAGGCTTGTGTGGATCCTTCTGTCTCTTCTTGTGCTCCCAAACCGACTCGATGATGTGAGGTCAGGGCTCTGTGGGGGCCGGATCATCATTTTCAGGACTCCTTGTCCATCATTATGCTGAGAATAGTTCTTAATGACATTGGCTGTATGTGCACTAAGATCTGTGGTTATTCCTCCAAGATGTTTAGAACAAATTCCCTACAAAGTTCCTTCAAAAACTGTATGCGAGAGACAAGTGTACCTAGGAGAATTGATGAAGGCAAAGGGCAGTCACAATAAATATTGATTTGATGGAGATGTCGCTTCTGTTCATTCACTTTTCATTTTATTAAATTGTTTATTTTATTTATTGATAAAATTAAGGGATGTGTTAGATGGCTGTATAACTCGGACAAGGATCGCAACTCAATGCTTGGACGGCCGACGTCTCTCCCAACTGCATGTATTTCTATGCAGTTATCACGCCCAGGTCGGGAGAGTCGGCGGCCAGTCCGAGCATTGCGTTGTGATCCTCGTTCAGGTTATATGGCCGCCTGACTTCACTAAAGGGATCCTGTATGATGGGCGTCACTGGTCTTGCTCGGTGCCTCTACTATCCTCGCCATCGACCATCCTCCTGCCCTGCATTGTGTGGATGACGCATCTTATGTCATCCACCCAGCTTCCCCAATCTCGCTCATGCACAGGCATGCTTCTGCTTCCATGCTGTAGGCAGAGCAAAGAACTGTAATGCGCATGTACAGTGAGAAGACAAAGAGCGCCGATGACCCGGGAAATTAAACTGGCTCATGCGTTGGGGGCGCTGTGTGGATGACTTATCCATATCAAGCAGGGTAGAAGGACGGCGATTGCGGGAATAGAGGAGGCGCCGAGCAAGGCCAGCAACGGTCATTGGACTGGACTGCACCGTACGGGGGAGGGATTATAAAACGTACTTTTGGGGATATGCAGAGGAGATTGGAGACTTATGTGCAGGTTGCTGGACTGTTTTTAAAGGAGGCATTAAAGGTGATGGCCGTAGTTTATGTTGGGAGAACCTGGTAATAGATTCCCTTTAAACTACCGTATCTGTTTTTTTAAATCATTCTTACTTTCTTGCATTTTTTCCAGACTTGCCTTATGCTTTTGCATAGTAGAATATACTGTACAAAGTATATTAGAAAACATGCTAACAAGCTGAAAGTGGAATATCCTTTAATCTTGCAGCAATTAAATCCAACCTGTCAGGACGATGTTACTACTTAAACCAGTGGTATGGTTCCTAGTTTTGGTCCTAGTACAACAATAAAAATGAGACCTGTCTTGTAGTAATCGGATGTACTGGCGCTGAGAAATCGAACGTTGAATTCACGTGTAAATTAGTCTGGGGGCGTGTCCATACACTCGGAGTACATAGACACGCCCACAAATGCACTTCCTGATTAATTGACTTGATGCTTCAAAGCTTGATTTCTCAGTGCCGGTACGTCGGATTAATACAAGCGAAGTGTCATTTATATTGTTGAACGAGGATCTATACAGCCATACCACTAGATTCAGTAGTAAAATCGACCTCACGGGTTCCCTTTAAGTTCTAAAAATTCTATATCACCCTCTAATGTTCTAGATAAATAACATTTGGAGATGCAGCTGCAAGTAACCGTGATGATTTCTAGTAACACATCTCCGGGAACCAAATAGAATTACGACGCAGTCACTAGAGGAAGCCTTGTGTGAAGTGACGAGTCCCCTGGAAGCTGAGAAGGATGACTCTTCACACCGTCAGATCAATTCATCATATGTTCCCAGGAGGTCCATGGCCCAGGATTATATTTCCCAGCCAAGCAGTTGATAGTCCTGTGATTCTGAGCTACACTTATATACATTTTTGGACTGTGCTTTATCAAGTTTTGTATCGAAATGCTGTAATCACAATAATATACATATAATATGTAATACCTTACAACTATAAATATTCCTATAGGCGAGGCATAGCGTGAAGTTCATAGGACCTACGAAAAGTCTATTTGTTTATCATATGTAGCATTACTACCCCTTTGAGGCCCCTCAAACATCAGTGCCCAGGTGCCTAGTTATGTCCTTAAAATCACACATATAGACAGGTCACTGTCTCCTACAAGTTCAGCTCACTCTTCTCCCGCTGCTGTCATCATTTCATTACCAATAGAAATGTTTTATTACTTTTCTTTTTTCTTTCTTTTATTTCAAGGTATCTGGTTATTCGCTTTTGATTCAAGCCAGAGATAGTGGTTTTCCACCGCTCTCATCCACCGTGACAGTAAATATCGATATTTCAGATGTGAATGATAACAGCCCCCAGTTTTCACCGGCCAACTACAGCGCCGTCATACAGGTAGGCTACAGTGATCTGAATTGCTTATTATGACCATATTATCACTAGCACCCCCATTGTTCTCAGGCTGCTCCTGGTACTGCAATTAAACTGTCCACCAGATAATTAATAAATCAATTGGGGTTCAACGCTGATCTGCTAGTTTTCATCTATCCTGTGTATAGGTAATGGGGACAATCTGTGAAAGTTTAATGCCACAAATGTGGAGTAAAAGCTTTGAAAAAAACTCAAGAATTTTGGTGCAAAAATCAGGATCAGCTCCACCAAACACCCTGATTTGGCCCATGGAGGCACCAAATTAATTAAGTGGCTTGTGCCTTTTAATAAATTGGGCTCCTCTTCCACTCCATCAAGACTTTCTCAGTGCGAGCCTGTGCTACGCCATTCTTGATGCATCATACCCAGCAAGTGTTAGCATCCGGAATACCCCTTTAAAGGCTATTCCTTTGCGACAGTCTTTTTGTTGTTCACTTGCTTTCCTAACTCCTAAGGCAAGCGACTGTCTGAAACGTTTTCGTTTGTGCAATTCTCAACACTCTCTCTGCTCATTCCTTCCTTCCTTCAGTGTTAGAGATAACAGCAGGGAAGGAAAGAGAATTGCACGTAGATCTTCACTGTATGAACAAGAGAGAAAGCATCTACAGTTTCAGAGACGGCAGAGAAAAGCTTTAGGAAAGGAGGAAAACACATTAAGAAAATAAGCGCAGGATAGAAGCTGTGCTGATATATGTTTTACTAAAGACAACAGCAACCTGGATACACACAATGCTCGCATCTAGCCTTTATTACGGGGATAAAGTCTGCAAGTCTTTTCTTGTGCTGAGGGCAGGTCTGGACAGCTCTACTCATTGCTCCCTTCCATCAATATTGGAGATAACATGGGTTATACATAGATCCCTACTATGTGTTCAATAGAGAAAGCATCTACAGTCTCAAAGAGGGGAGATAAAACAGGCCTTAGGAGAGGAGGAAAATGCATTAAGAAAATAAGCGCAGGATAGAAGCTGTGCTGATATATGTATTACTAAAGACAACAGCAACCTGGATACACACAAAGCTCACATGTAACTTATATTACTGGGAGAAAGTCTGTAAGTCTTTTCTCGTGATGAGTGCAGTTGTGGATGGCTTTGATCATCCCTGCCTTCCTTCAGTATTTGAGATAACAGCAGGGAGGGAAAGGGGACTATACAGAGATCTCTACAAGAGAGAAAGTATCTACAGTTTCAGAGAGGGCAGAGAAAACAGGCTTTAAAAAAAGAAAAGAAGGGAAACATGGAGAGAAAATAAGTTCAGGATAGAAGCTGTGCTGATACATGTGTTACTGAAGCAACAGCAACCTGGATACAGACAGAGCCCACATCCAGCCTATATTACTGGAAAACCGCTCCCACAATGAAAAAATACAAAACTTGAAAACTGCATATCAGAGGATCTGAAAAAGAATGAAGATTACTGACTAAAACTTAGTAGCTATTACAAGTTAATAAAATTGCACAAACATATGTAAAAATCATTTCCTCCATGTCAAAATTGTCCATTGCTTTTAAGTTGCAATACCACCTAGAGCTTGAAGATTAGAGGGGAGCTGTGTCTGTGGAAATAAAAACACATTTTTTTTTCTTCTAATCCCAGAAAGTCTAATTAATTCTAAATAAAACAGTTGAAAACAAGAGGCATGCACTAAAGTAAGACGCCTCCATGACAAACCAAGTTCTCGAAAACTCCTGCCTTTCTATTCTGGGTGAAATAAATAGATGAATGCCTTCCCTTTATGCATTATCGGTAACAGAATCACTTTTCTAACCGTCTGCTGAGAATGATCCACTTTGCCCAATATATGTGAAGCTAAGAAGAAGATGTTTAATACGTAGTGCAGGTCACGGGCGGGTTAGTCTTGTAAACAAGCCGAGGTATCCACTAATCTCTTGACCCAGGATTAAATGTGACTTGTGCCTTACGAATCACTTCTGTGGGTCCCTAGCCGAGAGCTTCATTACTGGACTGTAATGAATGAGCCCGGCTTATACGTCACGCTGCCAGGCCTCGGATATTGATTAATGGACTTTTAAATATAAATCTGGAGATATGAACAAGAGGAACTCACTGATATGTTTATTTGAGCTAAGAAGAGAATATTCAGCATAATCGATGGTCGGGCAAGGCGTTTTGGCACTAAAATCAACCACCAAGACCGAACTCGGCCAATACAATGTAAAATATGGATAAGATGTGGGTTCATTATTAGGGTATATCCATATTAATAGAGTCGGGCAAAACAATTTGTAGGACCTTGACAAAGCAGCCACGTCGTTACCCTGTGACCATCCTACTAGAGTAAAACCGAACCGCCAGCATCTCTGGTGCTTCTTCTTATTAGTCATCCCGGCATGTTGTTGTACATGTGTTATGCCCCAATGATGAGCCTACTATAGTCTTAGTATGCCTACCAATCAGAAGTAGTCTGGTAGATAGGAGAAGGTTTGCAGGGCTCTACTCCAGTGGACTACCAATGTGGCTGCTGGACCAGGGTCCTGCAAATCATTTTTGCTTGACTCCACATAACAGGGCTTTGTAGGGGTGCATGGCGGCATTACTGTACCTCCGGATCTCTAAAATTTCATAAACCCAGTAAAAGCATCTTCCCCCAGAAACAAAGCTTTAATTTCTAAGATTATGACATCCAATTAAGGAGATAGGAGAAGGTTTGCAGAGCTCTACTTTGGTGGACTACAATCCTGTAAATCATTTTTGCTCAACTCCACATAACAGGGCTTTGTAGAGGTGCATGGCAGCATTAATGTACCTTTGGATCTCTAAAATTTCAATAACCCAATAGAGGTATTCTCCCCCAGAAACAAAGCTTTTACTTCTGAGGTTATGACATCCAATTAAGGAGATAGGAGAAGGTTTGCAGAGCTCTACTTTGGTGGACTACGGTCCTGCAAATCATTTTTGCTCAACTCCACATAACAGGGCTTTGTAGGGGTGCATGGCAGTATTAATTTACCTCTGGATCTCTAAAATTTCATAAACCCAATAGAGGTATTCTCCCCCAGAAACAAAGCTTTTACTTCTGAGGTTATAACATCCAATTAAGGAGATAGGAGAAGGTTTGCAGAGCTCTACTTTGGTGAACTACGGTCCTGCAAATCATTTTTGCTCAACTCCACATAACAGGGCTTTGTAGGGGTGCATGGCAGCATTAATGTACCTCTGGATCTCTAAAATTTCATAAACCCAATAGAGGTATTCTCCCTCAGAAACAAAGCTTTACTTCTGAGGTTATGACATCCAATTAAGGAGATAGGAGAAGGTTTGCAGAGCTCTACTTTGGTGGACTACGGTCCTGCAAATCATTTTTGCTCAACTCCATATAACAGGGCTTTGTAGGGGTGCATGGCAGCATTAATTTACCTCTGGATCTCTAAAATTTCATAAACCCAATAGAGGTATTCTCCCCCAGAAACAAAGCTTTTACTTCTGAGGTTATAACATCCAATTAAGGAGATAGGAGAAGGTTTGCAGAGCTCTACTTTGGTGGACTACGGTCCTGCAAATCATTTTTGCTCAACTCCACATAACAGGGCTTTGTAGGGGTGCATGGCAGCATTAATGTACCTCTGGATCTCTAAAATTTCATAAACCCAATAGAGGTATTCTCCCTCAGAAACAAAGCTTTTACTTCTGAGGTTATGACATCCAATTAAGGAGATAGGAGAAGGTTTGCAGAGCTCTACTTTGGTGGACTACGGTCCTGCAAATCATTTTTGCTCAACTCCATATAACAGGGCTTTGTATGGGTGCATGGCAGCATTAATTTACCTCTGGAACTCTAAAATTTCATAAACCCAATAGAGGTATTCTCCCTCAGAAACAAAGCTTTTACTTCCAAGGGTATGACATCCAATGAAGGAGATAGCAAAAGGTTTTCGGAGCCCTAGATTGGTGGACTACCGATGTAGCTGCTGGACTTAAGTCCTGCAAATGATTTTTGCTCGACTACACATAACAGGGCTTTGTAGGAGGGCATGGCAGCATTAATGTACCTCTGGATATCTAATACTTCATAAACCCAATAAAGGTATTCTCCCCCAGGAACAAAGCTTTTACTACCAAGGGTATGTCATACAATTAAGTAGATAGGAAAAGGTTTAGGAGGCTCTACTTCGGTAGACTACGGATGAGGCTGCTGGACCAAGGTCCTGCAAATCATTTCTGCTTAACTCCACATAACAGGACTTTGTAGGGGTGCATTGCTGCATTATTGTACCTCCAGATCTCTAAAATGTAATAAACCCAATAGAAGTATTCTCCCCCAGAAACCAAGCTTTTGTTTTCGAGGGTATGACATCCAATTAAGCCTCTATGACATAACACGGAGGTGGTGTAGTACCATATTATATTGTAAATTTCATTTATCAACATACAGCATATGATCAAACCCATCTTTGTAGATCGGGATATGTCACTGGACATGTAATGACAAAAAGCTTCCTTAAAGGGGGGTTTCATAAAAGGTTTGTGAAGCTCAGTACTGAAATTCTGGAAATTCTTCTTCTGCATCAAAAGCTAAAGAATTGATGAGATGCCGAAGCCTTTATCTAGGTCATGTAGTTTGTGCAGACCAAGACATGCCGGATGCCTTCCTGAATTAATATATTAACCATGTCAACTTAGAAAATCATTTATATCTTCATGTTAACTAGTAGAATAATCTAAATATATTATTGGACATTTTGGTGACAGACCTACTCTTGGTGTAACCTAACGTAAAAGTTTTTGGGATTTGACTAGAAAACAAGTTCCTTTATTTTATGCTACACAACTCATTGCTTTATCTTTCAGGAGAACAAACCTACCGGGACTAGTATCCTCCAGCTCGTAGTCACCGACAAAGACTCGTACCATAATGGACCACCATTTACATTCACCATAATAAGTGGAAATGAAGGCGGCCGGTTCGTTCTGGATCAGTCGGGGGTTTTACGTTCTGCTGTCGTTTTTCAACACACGATCGCGAATGAGCATCTCCTGAACATACAGGTATTTCAAGGTCTAACTTGTTGAGGTAGACGAGATACAGAGAAGACACTGTCCTTAAGAGTTTATATTCTATAAGCGAGAGGTCATTGCATGTAAAACCTTAAAGGATAAATGACCCTGACTAAAAGAGCCGACACTCTACAGGAGAGAGGACCCTGCACATAAGAGCTGACACTATACAGAAGAGGGGACCCTGCACATAAGAGCTGACACTCTACAGGAGAGAGAACCCTGCACATAAGAGCTGACACTCTACAGGAGAGAGAACCCTGCACATAAGAGCTGACACTATACAGAAGAGAGGACCCTGCACATAAGAGCTGACACTCTACAGGAGAGGGGACCCTGCACATAAGAGCTGACACTATACAGAAGAGAGGACCCTGCACATAAGAGCTGACACTCTACAGGAGAGAGGATCCTGCACATAAGAGCTGACACTATACAGAAGAGAGGACCCTGCACATAAGAGCTGACACTCTACAGGAGAGAGGATCCTGCACATAAGAGCTGACACTATACAGAAGAGAGGACCCTGCACATAAGAGCTGACACTGTACAGGAGAGAGGACCCTGCACATAAGAGCTGACACTCTACAGGAGAGAGGATCCTGCACATAAGAGCTGACACTCTACAGGAGAGAGGACCCTGCACATAAGAGCTGACACTGTACAGGAGAGAGGACCCTGCACATAAGAGCTGACACTCTACAGGAGAGAGGACCCTGCGCATAAGAGCTGACACTCTACAGGCGAGAGGACCCTGCACATAAGAGCCGACACTATACAGGAGAGAAGACCCTGCCCATAAGAGCTGACACTCTACAGGAGAGAGGACCCTGCACATAAGACCTGACACTCTACAGGAGAGAGGATCCTGCACATAAGAGCTGACACTATACAGAAGAGAGGACCCTGCACATAAGAGCTGACACTGTACAGGAGAGAGGACCCTGCACATAAGAGCTGACACTCTACAGGAGAGAGGACCCTGCACATAAGAGCTGACACTGTACAGGAGAGAGGACCCTGCACATAAGAGCTGACACTCTACAGGAGAGAGGACCCTGCGCATAAGAGCTGACACTCTACAGGAGAGAGGACCCTGCCCATAAGAGCCGACACTCTACAGGAGAGAGGACCCTGCACATAAGAGCCGACACTATACAGGAGAGAAGACCCTGCCCATAAGAGCTGACACTCTACAGGAGAGAGGACCCTGCCCATAAGAGCTGACACTCTACAGGAGAGAGGACCCTGCCCATAAGAGCTGACACTCTACAGGAGAGAGGACCCTGCACATAAGAGCTGACACTCTACAGGAGAGAGGACCCTGCCCATAAGAGCTGACACTCTACAGGAGAGAGGACCCTGCACATAAGAGCTGATACTCTACAGGAGAGAGGACCCTGCACATAAGAGCTGACACTCTACAGGAGAGAGAACCCTGCACATAAGAGCTGACACTCTACAGGAGAGAGGACCCTGCCCATAAGAGCTGACACTCTACAGGAGAGAGGACCCTGCCCATAAGAGCTGACACTCTACAGGAGAGAGGACCGTGCGCATAAGAGCTGACACTCTACAGGAGAGAGGACCCTGCACATAAGAGCTGACACTCTACAGGAGAGAGGATCCTGCACATAAGAGCTGACACTCTACAGGAGAGAGGACCCTGCACATAAGAGCTGACACTGTACAGGAGAGAGGACCCTGCACATAAGAGCTGACACTCTACAGGAGAGAGGACCCTGCGCATAAGAGCTGACACTCTACAGGAGAGAGGACCCTGCCCATAAGAGCTGACACTCTACAGGAGAGAGGACCCTGCACATAAGAGCCGACACTATACAGGAGAGAAGACCCTGCCCATAAGAGCTGACACTCTACAGGAGAGAGGACCCTGCCCATAAGAGCTGACACTCTACAGGAGAGAGGACCCTGCCCATAAGAGCTGACACTCTACAGGAGAGAGGACCCTGCACATAAGAGCTGACACTCTACAGGAGAGAGGACCCTGCCCATAAGAGCTGACACTCTACAGGAGAGAGGACCCTGCACATAAGAGCTGACACTCTACAGGAGACAGGACCCTGCACATAAGAGGTGACGCTCTACAGGAGAGAGGACTCTGCCCATAAGAGCTGACACTCTACAGGCGAGAGGACCCTGCACATAAGAGCTGACACTCTACAGGAGGAAGGACTCTGCCCATAAGAGCTGACACTCTACAGGAGAGAGGACCCTGCCCATAAGAGCTGACACTCTACAGGAGAGAGGACCCTGCACATAAGAGCTGACACTCTACAGGAGAGAGGACCCTGCACATAAGAGCTGATACTCTACAGGAGAGAGGACCCTGCACATAAGAGCTGACACTCTACAGGAGAGAGAACCCTGCACATAAGAGCTGACACTCTACAGGAGAGAGGACCCTGCCCATAAGAGCTGACACTCTACAGGAGAGAGGACCCTGCCCATAAGAGCTGACACTCTACAGGAGAGAGGACCCTGCCCATAAGAGCTGACACTCTACAGGAGAGAGGACCCTGCCCATAAGAGCTGATACTCTACAGGAGAGAGGACCCTGCACATAAGAGCTGACACTCTACAGGAGAGAGAACCCTGCACATAAGAGCTGACACTCTACAGGAGAGAGGACCCTGCCCATAAGAGCTGACACTCTACAGGAGAGAGGACCCTGCCCATAAGAGCTGACACTCTACAGGAGAGAGGACCGTGCGCATAAGAGCTGACACTCTACAGGAGAGAGGACCCTGCCCATAAGAGCTGACACTCTACAGGAGAGAGGACCCTGCCCATAAGAGCTGACACTCTACAGGAGAGAGGACCTTGCACATAAGAGCTGACACTCTACAGGAGAGAGGACCCTGCCCATAAGAGCTGACACTCTACAGGTGAGAGGACCCTGCACATAAGAGCTGACATTCTACAGGAGAGGGGACCCTGCACATAAGAGCTGACACTGTACAGGAGAGAGGACCCTGCCCATAAGAGCTGATACTCTACAGGAGAGAGGACCCTGCCCATAAGAGCTGACACTCTACAGGAGAGAGGATCCCGCCCATAAGAGCTGACACTCTACAAGAGAGAGGACACTGCCCATAAGAGCTGACACTGTACAGGAGAGAGGACCCTGCCCATAAGAGCTGACACTGTACAGGAGAGAGGACCCTGCACATAAGAGCTGACACTCTACAGGAGAGAGGACCCTGCCCATAAGAGCTGTCACTCTACAGGAGAGAGGACCCTGCACATAAGAGCTGACACTGTACAGGAGAGAGGACCCTGCACATAAGAGCTGACACTCTACAGGAGAGAGGACCCTGCACATAAGAGCTGACACTCTACAGGAGAGAGGACCCTGCACATAAGAGCTGACACTCTACAGGAGAGAGGACCCTGCCCATAAGAGCTGACACTGTACAGGAGAGAGGACCCTGCCCATAAGAGCTGACACTCTACAGGAGAGAGGACCCTGCCCATAAGAGCTGACACTCTACAGAAGAGAGGACCCTGCCCATAAGAGCTGACACTCTACAGGAGAGAGGATCCTGCACATAAGAGCTGACACTCTACAGGAGAGAGGACCCTGCACATAAGAGCTGACACTCTACAGGAGAGAGGACCCTGCAGAGGAATAAATATATCTATGACTTCAGTCTCTATGTCAATTGTCATATTACATCAGACCCCCCTATTAGAACACTTATGATCATAGCTTCTAGCAAAATGGCCCCTACACAATTTTCCCAACCATGATGTCACCAATTTATCAATGTTTTTAGTGGGCAAGAGGGACAAGATTTCTGTATGAATTTAAATGAGGAAGAAAGGCTGAAATCCATGATAGTGAAGAAGTAGATTCAACAAAAGAGATTGCCAAAAACTTATAAGACATAATTAAGTTTTCTTGACAACCCCAACCTTTGGTCCTTTTGTTTTTCACAAAATTGACTTAATTTTTCTTTTCTCCGAACAGGTGAAAGACTCAGGTAAACCACCGATGACCTCTCAAACCTATGTACATGTAAGAGTTATCGAAGAGAGTATCCACAAACCTTCTGCCACCCCACTGGAGATATACATCGTCACCATGGAAGATGACTTCCCGGGAGGAGTCATTGGCAAGATTCACGCCACCGATCAGGATGTCTACGATGTCCTCTCCTACGCCCTCAAATCAGAGCAGAAGAGCTTGTTCAAAGTGAACAATCACGACGGAAAGGTTATCGCCCTTGGAGGTCTTGACGGGGGCAAATACAACTTGAACATATCGGTTAGTGATGGCCGCTACCAGGTATCGGTCGATGTGACGGTCCACGTTGAGCAGTTGATCCAGGATATGTTGTACAATGCCGTCACCATACGTTTCGAGAACATCTCTCCCGAGGATTTTGTGGGGCTTCATTTGCACGGCTTTCGACGTACCCTCCGGAACGCGGTTCTCACCCAGAAAGAGGACAGCCTGTATATAATTAGCATCCAGCCGGTGGCAGGCACAAACCAGCTGGACATGCTGTTCGCCGTACAAATGCAAAGCGGGGGTTTCTACAAGCCGGCGTACTTGATTCAGAAGCTCTCAAATGCAAGGAGACATTTGGAAAATGTGATTCGGATATCAACAATCCTGGAAAAGAATTGCTCGGGATTGGATTGTCAGGAACAACATTGTGAACAGACGTTGTCGATAGATTCCCACTCACTAATGACCTACAGCACAGCCAGAATCAGTTTCGTATGCCCCCGCTTTTATAGGAACGTGCGCTGTATATGCAATGGTGAGTAATGGCGCCCTGGTTTATACGGGTAGGGAATTTTTTATTTAATCTGTTCATCTCATAACCACTAGTTGGCTACCTAAAGGCATAAATAGAATGATCATCTCCTCACAGAGTATCGCAAAAATTGGGTTTTTGTTTTTTGTGAAAGTTTTCTTGAGCCACTGATCTAAAAGATAATGTCGAACCAAGAGGAAAAATAAGGAAGGTCTCGTTTGTGTATAGCACACCTGTAAGGTCAGGTCCAGCACTTTATTGCTGTGTTGAGGACATGACCAGAGACTTCTCCGGCAATGTTGGTAGTAGGGACATATTTAGATCTACTTTTTGATTAATTGTGTAGCACAAACCTCTCTTTTTTGGGCACTGCTTTTAATAAATTGCCCATTGTTGCTGGGGGTCGCAGGTGATAGATTGTGACAGGTCCATAATTTACTCCCTGTTGGAACTTTAATTATGGCCTCTTGTTAAATAGGCAATTATGTAAGTGATAATTTGCCAATGTAGAGTTGGATAACGGGTACTGTTATTTGGGTGCTAGAATGAACTGTATATCGCTTTTAATTGGCAACTCTATGGCGTGGTTATGTGTACCGAACAGAGCATCGTTCTACATAAGACTGGCCCTGTACACAGTTCTGGGTGAATTGAGACTTTATGTGACGCTTTGACATCTGCCATAAGTTTGCTATCTCATGCTTTAAAGGGGTTCTCCAGTCTTGTGATACTGTGTGAATTCCGATTTCTGAATCCTTACAGTGCATGCAACGCATGCTGTCAGGATTCTTCAGTGATGAGGCATCGCCTTGACGTACGCAGGACATATCTAGTTGGAATGTGGCCAGAAGTATTCAAATCATAGACATCCGGTCACATGTCAACTAGACATACGCAGCCTTACTCAATACAAATGTATTGCACAAGGTGGACATGTCTAGTTGGAATGTGGCTGGAAGTATGCATCGTATACATGCGGCCACATGCCGAATAGACGAACACAGCCTCGCTCAGTAGTGTATTGAATGAGTTAGGACATGTTTAGTTGGAATGTGGCCGGAAGTATGCAAATCGTATACATGCGGCCACATGCCGAATAGACGAACACAGCCTCGCTCAGTAGTGTATTGAATGAGTTAGGACATGTTTAGTTGGAATGTGGCTGGAAGTATGCATCGTATACATGCGGCCACATGCCGAATAGACGAACACAGCCTCGCTCAGTAGTGTATTGAATGAGTTAGGACATGTTTAGTTGGAATGTGGCTGGAAGTATGCATCGTATACATGCGGCCACATGCCGAATAGACGAACACAGCCTCGCTCAGTAGTGTATTGAATGAGTTAGGACATGTTTAGTTGGAATGTGGCTGGAAGTATGCATCGTATACATGCGGCCACATGCCGAATAGATGAACACAGCCTCGCTCAGTAGTGTATTGAATGAGTTAGGACATGTTTAGTTGGAATGTGGCTGGAAGTATGCATCGTATACATGCGGCCACATGCCGAATAGACGAACACAGCCTCGCTCAGTAGTGTATTGAATGAGTTAGGACATGTTTAGTTGGAATGTGGCCGGAAGTATGCATCGTATACATGCGGCCACATGCCGAATAGACGAACACAGCCTCGCTCAGTAGTGTATTGAATGAGTTAGGACATGTTTAGTTGGAATGTGGCCGGAAGTATGCATCGTATACATGCGGTCACATGCCGAATAGACGTACACAGCCTTGCTCAATACAAGTGTATTGAATGAGGCTGGGCATGTCTAGTCGGAATGTAGCCGGAACTATGCAAATCGTATACTTGCAGTCACATGAGCGCCCACTACCGGCCTTAACACCAGGGACTCCTGACAGTGTGTTGTTTGTGCACTTTTAAGATTCCAAATTCTGCATTCACATAGAGTTATTGCAGACATTTATCACAAGACTGGTCAACTCATTTAAGGCAACTTAAGACGTCTTAACACTTTAAAGGGATTGTCCTATATATATTTTTTCACCTTGAGCGAAGGCTAATCATGGTTAAAAGAACAAAGAAGCAGAAACCAGATACTCGCCTATTAGACCCCTGTAATTACTCAGCACTGCTGCCCCTCTGTGTCCTACCAGCCTGTTCACTTCCTCTTCTGGTGCGAAATGTGATTTGACCACTGCAGCCAATCGCCAGACTTCTTTCCAAGCAGTGGCTGCTGATTGACTGCATTGGTCATGTGACATCATCCACCGGAAGAGGAAGTGAGGAGACCCACGGGGCAATGCTGGCAGCAGGACGGAGGAACGATGTGGAGAAGGGGTGTATGGTAGTTTAATTTCTTTTTTTTATTATTTTATTTAAAATTAACATGGACCTATTTTGAGAATTAAAAAATAATAATAATGGGCCAACCCTTTAATACAGACAGGCATCTTAAGTGTTGATATGATGTCTTTGGGCCTAATGACTCATGGCCAAAAATGCTTCAACAAGCAGAAATCTAAGAAACCAATATATTAGCTCCTCCGCTCCTTGCCGAGAATGATTGTAGGGTTTAGTATTTTTAGAAAATCACCGTCAATCGGCGGTAGCCGTCTCCGTCTAATTATATACTTCCAGTAAGCCTTAGGTCTAACCAAGAGAAGTAATAGCAGAGGGACAGCTGGGGATATTGTTTCGTCATTCTTCAGGATTGAAGAACACGGACGATCCCCTCTTGAACGGCCCGAGAGCCTAAACATAGGTTCACTACTGTTAATGGACGCCAGCGCTGCCAACCTGGTATTTATAGCACTTACCGAAACAATCGTTTTCTTGTGGCCACAAATTAAAAAAACTGAAGCCTTCTGCGTGCGCTCCCTCGTTAGGAGCCTTCCGGGGTTTGTGTGCCGCAACATGGAAGATTTTCAGATTCCTGTCATATTATTATGACATAGTGTAATTGCTGAAAAATTCCTGAATGTATTAATTCCCAACCCCGTGACATTCACGGCTTTACTTCCCCTCCTCCCTTTCAGGCATTTTCCCCCTCTCGAATGTAACGAGGTCATTAATGGAATCCTAATGGTTTTATCACAGGATGAAACGTTTCCTTTTCATTTCCCGCCTTTGTAAATTATAAAAGATAACACAAAATATAATAGTGAGGCTCAGTTTTCGTAGTCGAAGACCTGTACCTGCGATCATCCGAACATTTTGTTCAACGCAGCTGAATTTTTTTTTTTTGTTTCGTCCATGACAAACTTATATGAAATATGCCAAGAAGGAGGTGGGAAAGATCACAAGGTGAATTCAACGCTCCTGTCGGCCGTTTCGCATGAATCGCGCTTTTTCAGGGCTTCAGACGAAATCCCATACACTGATACAATGTGAACCCCAGACTAAGGGCACATTCATGCGTCCTTACAAATCAATCCGAAACCGGACCGCAGTGCAAGGACTGGATTCGGTTCTCCCGACCCGTACGTGACAGCTTCATAGAAATATATGAAGCTGTCCCACGGCCAGTCCGTGCATTGCGGTCTGACCTCGGACCGATTTGTACAGACGTCTGAACGCACCTTAGGAGTTATTTTAGTCCTGTCTCCCTGTTTTGCAATTCTTTAAAAAAAAATGCTTTAAAGCTAACCTGTCAGCAGATTTTTGCTATTTAATCCGAGAGCCGCATAATTCATGGGCAGAGAGCCTGATTCCAGGGATGCGTCACTTTCTTTGCAGCTTCCTGTAGTTTCACTACTATCAGTGGTTTTTTTTCAGCAGGGGACTAGGTGTCTCATGCCAAGCAGTCCAGCTAATCTGTATAACCCCGCCCCCACAACTGATTGGCAGCTTGCTGACAGTGTGCACAAGAAACTGCCAATCAGGGAAGTGGGTGGAGTTATACAGAGCTCAGCATTACGAGCACTGCTAGATCTACAGGAGATAAAACAGGGATTCTATCAACACTGCACCAAGAAGTCCAATAAGTGATACATCACTGGAATCAGGCTCTCAGCCCCCACATTGTGCTGCTCTCAGATTACAAAGCAAAAATCTGCTGACAGATTCAATTTGCCGGGATAATCAAAAATTTGCTTTCTGGCTGTCACTTGAAGCTGCAGCCAGTCAGACATTTTTACCCTGCAGGTCAAATGTAGTATTACATGACTACCAGATAAACAATGAAGGAACACGATAGAGCAGCAGCCACAAATCAAAAAAAATGCTCAAAGTCAACAGTTCTGCTCATAGTTTGGGAAAGTTCAACACAAACAGGCCATGTATGTTATACTCCCAGATTAAAATGCACCATATGAAAAAGATCTGGGGGTTAAATTCTAGAAAAATAAAGTGAAGTGGTGTATAGACAGCGACGGCGCACCGACGGAACACTGACGGCGCACCGACGGCACCTGCTCCCCACATACATTTCTTGAGTAATTTAAAAGCAGATGTGAAAGTGTAACCAACCTAGCGACGGTAAATATAAGCACGGGGGTCACCCTCGTAAAAAATGGATGCTCGGCAGTGTTCTTTAATCCCACCGCCTTGCATCTTATAATCAGGTTTAGTGAAGACACATGAACATTTAAATTAGCCGTAATCTAGAACATATTGAGTTGATGAATGCCATATGGTGCTGAACGTAGAGGAATGTGGCTGAAATCAGTCTTTTCCAAGCGGCTGCAATACGGCAGAGCTCTCTTCTGTACGGGAACGAGTTTCCAGTGTAAGGCCGGACAAGCCCACGCTCCATGGTGACTTTAGATAGCATGAATATTGTAGTGTGGTATTGCTCTGTACCATCCCTAATGCTAATCTATGCTTGCAGACCCAAATCATAGACAGTGTACACAGCTACCCGTAGATGTATTTATGTGCCATAAGACAACCATCGGGCCCATTGGAAACCAGGCTCCTGCTTATGTTAAATCTACACGTTCCTCGGGGGCGGGACTTAGCATATCCCTCCCCATAGGTACATTGGATTGAGCAAAAATGGCAAGGAAGAATTTCCCCAAAGATCATTGTGTTATTTTTCCTTGCAAAGGAAGGTAAGGTATCAAAATGGAGCATAAGGGGACAAAATAAACCACAAAGATGTCTAAAAAAAAGTAAGCCAAGCTTCTTACACCTTATGGTTGTGACTAAGAGTAGGCTTTTAGCGCTGAGGAAATATCTATGAGAAAACATACACAAGGTTGGGAAACATCAAGACTGGGAGGTGAATAGTATAAATTTTGTTGACTGAGTGAGAATATTCTAAAAATGCAATATTCTATAGTCTGCGAAATAGCCGCCAAGACTCACAACTGTCCCTAGATATAGACGGATACTCAAAATGTAAATTACAGATGTGTCCACCTCGATATTTCTGCAGATTTGAGATTGGAACACGTATTCAATTTTCTATTAAATTTCCCGACAGGCTTCTACCCGCATCCCAACCACTGGGTGTCTGCATATAGACACATGGAGCATAGTCAGTGCCATTTCCCTCCATTTATCCTAAAATATGTTGAGGCAAGATGGCAAGGAAGGACAAATATTCATCTTCCAAAGTACCAGAATATGCATTAGCATCGGAAGATGTTATTAATGTTTTACTTCTGTAATATATTCTAAGGAATGGTTTTATTTCTATGTGTTATGTATTATGTTCTAAGGAATGGTTTTACTTCTTTGTGGTGCCCTACTTTGTTATTTTGGTTGTCATAGATGACCTCGTGAGCATTGTAACACGTTATGATCTGACCACGCATGCATTCTCCTGACTACATGGAGGTTAGCATAAGCTTTGATGTTAGCCACATGGCCATTGTCAACTCAGACACTTTGATCCTGACGACATTATCATTTCCATAGATTATAATGCTGCCCACATGGGCAATGTTATATCCTATGATCCTGACCACATGGGCATTGTTATACCCTATGATCCTGACTACATGGGCAATGTTATATCCTATGATCCTGACTACATGGGCATTGTCATACCCTATGATCCTGACCACATGGGCAATGTTATACCCTATGATCCTGACCACATGGGCATTGTCATACCCTATGATCCTGACCACATGGGCATTGTCATACGCTATGATCCTGACCACATGGGCATTGTCATACCCTATGATCCTGACCACATGGGCATTGTCATACCCTATGATCCTGACCACATGGGCATTGTCATACCCTATGATCCTGACCACATGGGCATTGTCATACGCTATGATCCTGACCACATGGGCATTGTTATACCCTATGATCCTGACTACATGGGCAATGTTATACCCTATGATCCTGACTACATGGGCATTGTCATACCCTATGATCCTGACCACATGGGCATTGTCATACCCTATGATCCTGACCACATGGGCATTGTTATACCCTATGATCCTGACTACATGGGCATTGTCATACCCTATGATCCTGACTACATGGGCATTGTTATACCCTATGATCCTGACTACATGGGCATTGTCATACCCTATGATCCTGACTACATGGGCATTGTCATACCCTTTGATCCTGACCACATGGGCATTGTTATATCCTATGATCCTGACCACATAGGCATTGTTATACCCTATGATCCTGACTACATGGGCATTGTCATACCCTATGATCCTGACCACATGGGCATTGTTATATCCTATGATCCTGACCACATGGGCATTGTTATACCCTATGATCCTGACCACATGGGCATTGTTATATCCTATGATCCTGACCACATGGGCATTGTTATACCCTATGATCCTGACTACATGGGCATTGTCATACCCTATGATCCTGACCACATGGGCATTGTTATATCCTATGATCCTGACCACATGGGCATTGTTATACCCTATGATCCTGACCACATGGGCATTGTTATACCCTATGATCCTGACCACATGGGCATTGTCATACCCTATGATCCTGACCACATGGGCATTGTTATACCCTATGATCCTGACCACATGGGCATTGTTATACCCTATGATCCTGACCACATGGGCATTGTCATACCCTATGATCCTGACCACATGGGCATTGTTATACCCTATGATCCTGACTACATGGGCATTGTCATACCCTATGATCCTGACCACATGGGCATTGTTATATCCTATGATCCTGACCACATGGGCATTGTTATACCCTATGATCCTGACTACATGGGCATTGTCATACCCTATGATCCTGACTACATGGGCATAGTCATACCCTATGATCCTGACCACATGGGCATTGTCAAGTCAGACCAGGAACGGACTGAGAGTGAAATTCAGCCCTGGCAATTGAAAGCACATAGGACCACGTTGTTCCTTCCCCTGGTCACCGTATCAATTGCAATCTGAGGACACTGATACTGTTAACAGCATAGCAGACAATGCAACCCATGACTGGAACAGCCCATCTGGCATTTGCCAGAATTGCCAGATGGCCAGTCCGGCCCTGAGTCAGACACTATGATCCTGATGACATTATCATTTCCATACATTATAATCTTGACCACATGGGCATTGTCATACCCTAAGGTCCTGACCACATGGGCAATGTTATATGCTATGATCCTGACCACATGGGCATTGTCATACACTATAATCCTGACCACATGGGCATTGTCATACACTATGATCCTGACCACATGGGCATTGTCATACACTATGATTCTGACCACATGGGCATTGTCATACACTATGATCCTTACCACATGGGCATTGTCATACACGTCAATCCCGACCACATGAGCATTGTCATACACGTTAATCCTCAACACATGGATGTTGTCATACACATTCATACTGACCACATAGGCATTGTCATACCCTATGATCCTGACCAAATGGGCATTGCTATATCCTATGATCCTGACCACATGAGCATTGTCATACACTGGGAGCCTTACCACATGGGCATTGTCATACACTTTAATCCTGCACACATGGGCATTGTCAGAACCTATGATCCTGACCACATGGGCATAGTCATACACTATAATCTTGACCACATGGGCTTTGGTTTAACCTATGATCCTGACCACATGGGCATTGTCATACACTATGATTCTGACCACATGGGCATTGTCATACCCTATGATCCTTACCACATGGGCATTGTCATACACGTCAATCCCGACCACATGAGCATTGTCATACACGTTAATCCTCAACACATGGATGTTGTCATACACATTCATACTGACCACATAGGCATTGCCATACCCTATGATCCTGACCACATGGGCATTGCCATACCCTATGATCCTGACCAAATGGGCATTGTCATATCCTATGATCCTGACCACATGAGCATTGTCATACACTGGGAGCCTTACCACATGGGCATTGTCATACACTTTAATCCTGCCCACATGGGCATTGTCAGAACCTATGATCCTGACCACATGGGCATTGTCATACACTTTAATCCTGCCCACATGGGCATTGTCAGAACCTATGATCCTGACCACATGGGCATAGTCATACACTTTAATCTTGACCACATGGGCATTGTTATAACCTATGATCCTGACCACATGGGCATTGTCATATGCTATGGTCACATGATGCATCTCAGTAAAGCACAGGTACATAATAGATAATGAATGAGTGTATATTACATGCAGATTTTCTGTGTTCCCCTGCCGCCATGTCTGGTTGCGGGGCCCATATGGTAAAGGACACAACCTTACATCTGTCACACATTAAAGTTTCAGGGTACATCTGGCGCTGAGTACCTTGGGCCGATCTCTTGAAGGATGAACCAGTGTAGTTTGTCACCCAGCATTGAGACAAATGAATCCACAAAATCCTTTAAAATCTGAATTTCTAATAAATAACTCCTCCCGAATACAGGAGTAAGACTATGGAGGAGAAGGTTTATAAAAATGATTGCAAAGGGCCAGAGGAAGTTTATATTAGATCAGCTCTGATTTTCCACCCTGTTACAATGGCTGAAATCAGGTTGGTAATTACCAACATAAAAATTACTCTAATTTTACTATTATGTAAAAGTAGGATTAGTTTTAAGTTAGTAAGTTAAATTTAAGGGGTTCTCAACTTTGGACAATGCCTTCTTGTTAGACAGCTGCCTTGATATAATACTAATAACACAAATCTCATTGATCATCAGTGATCGCTGCGTAATCCTGGCTGTAACTGATCAATTTCCCTACAGTGCCACCACAGGAGAAATGAAGCATTACACAATACAGTCCTCCAGAGAGCCGCACTTTGTGGTCATTCGCCACTCCAGATCTTGAATGAAAGAGCCCCCTCTATTAAATCGGAATTTCCTAATGTGATGAATAAAAATGGGTTTTCCAACTTTTGGAGGTCTGAGCAAGAGGGTCTTAAAATGTAACATGATTTGAGGTTAAAATATTGGGAGTTCAGGTTAATATAGGCCTCTAGGTCCATATGGTCTCTAGATAAGGTCTCCAGATCCAGATGGAAGCTCCTGGGCCCCAATACAAAATCTGTAACAGGCCTTCACCTCCCATGTGCTTCTGGAGGAGAGGTCTTCCCCCCTCTTAGGCACAAGGGCCCGGGAGACTTCCCCTTTAATCCATTCAGCATTACAGTGGCGCGTACGGCTAGCACTTTTTATGAAAATCTCAGGGGTGGGAAAGTATAGAAATCCCAAATCCGACATGTTTAAAAACATCAAAATGAGTTTGTTTTCATCGGATCTCAATGTTTTATGAAATGCAAAATTCTCCGGCATTAATACTTCTCAGATGCGTCGCTGGAGTGAAGGAGCGGCGACATGAATAAACATAGGTTGACATTTGCTGAATATCTTTTGGGAGTTTGAGGATGCAGAATTAAGTGACACGTGCGTAAAAATAGACAATACTGGCGCCATTACTGTTCACATACATATATAGGAATGGGCCAACCACAAGACCCCTATAGATATGCCAACTATATAAACCACAGGCCCAACATGGCATTGAACCCACAAAATCTGCATAACAGAGCCAGCCATGTACACCACCAGAATACTGCCTGTCCCAGTGACGACTGCATGACCCACATAAGAGGACCAGACACAGGGCCACTACGGCTGTGTCCGCCACAAATCACCAAACGAGTGTCCACAGGACCACCATGGTATGTCAGACATGGAATACTATTTGTGGGTCAGCCACATAATCCAATAACAGTGCCAGCCACAGTACCATTATAGTGTGACAGCAGAGGAATCCGCTGAGTGTCAGCCACATAATCCAGTAACAGTGCCAGCCAAAGAGCTCCCAGTAACAGTGCCAGCCAAAGTGCTCCCAGTGACAATGCCAGCCAAAGAGTTCCCATTAACAGTGCCAGCCACATAATCCAGTAACAGTGCCAGCCAAAGTGCTCCCAGTAACAGTGCCAGCCAAAGAGCTCCCAGTAACAGTGCCAGCCAAAGAGCTCCCAGTAACAGTGCCAGCCAAAGAGCTCCCAGTAACAGTGCCAACCAAAGAGCTCCCATTAACAGTGCCAGCCAAAGAGCTCCCAGTAACAATGCCAACCAAAGAGCTCCCAGTAACAGTGCCAGCCAAAGAGCTCCCAGTAACAATGCCAACCAAAGAGCTCCCAGTAACAGTGCCAGCCAAAGTGCTCCCAGTAACAGTGCCAGCCAAAGTGCTCCCAGTAACAGTGCCAGCCAAAGTGCTCCCAGTAACAGTACCAACCAAAGAGCTCCCATTAACAGTGCCAGCCAAAGTGCTCCCAGTGACAGTACCAACCAAAGAGCTCCCATTAACAGTGCCAGCCAAAGAGCTCCCAGTAACAATGCCAACCAAAGAGCTCCCAGTAACAGTGCCAGCCAAAGAGCTCCCAGTAACAATGCCAACCAAAGAGCTCCCAGTAACAGTGCCAGCCAAAGTGCTCCCAGTAACAGTGCCAGCCAAAGTGCTCCCAGTAACAGTGCCAGCCAAAGTGCTCCCAGTGACAGTACCAACCAAAGAGCTCTCATTAACAGTGCCAGCCAAAGTGCTCCCAGTAACAATGCCAACCAAAGAGCTCCCAGTAACAGTGCCAGCCAAAGACCTCCCAGTAACAGTGCCAGCCAAAGTGCTCCCAGTAACAGTGCCAGCCAAAGTGCTCCCAGTGACAGTACCAACCAAAAAGCTCCCATTAACAGTGCCAGCCAAAGAGCTCCCAGTAACAGTGCCAGCCAAAGTGCTCCCAGTAACAATGCCAACCAAAGAGCTCCCAGTAACAGTGCCAGCCAAAGAGCTCCCAGTAACAGTGCCAGCCAAAGTGCTCCCAGTAACAATGCCAACCAAAGTGCTCCCAGTAACAGTGCCAGCCAAAGAGCTCCCAGTAACAGTGCCAGCCACAGAGCTCCCAGTAACAGTGCCAGCCAAAGAGTTCCCAGTAACAGTGCCAGCCAAAGAGCTCCCAGTAACAGTGCCAGCCAAAGTGCTCCCAGTAACAATGCCAACCAAAGAGCTCCCAGTAACAGTGCCAGCCAAAGAGCTCCCAGTAACAGTGCCAGCCAAAGTGCTCCCAGTGACAGTACCAACCAAAAAGCTCCCATTAACAGTGCCAGCCAAAGAGCTCCCAGTAACAGTGCCAGCCAAAGTGCTCCCAGTAACAGTGCCAGCCAAAGTGCTCCCAGTGACAATGCCAACCAAAGAGCTCCCAGTAACAATGCCAGCCAAAGAGCTCCCAGTAACAGTGCCAGCCAAAGAGCTCCCAGTAACAGTGCCAGCCAAAGTGCTCCCAGTAACAGTGCCAGCCAAAGTGCTCCCAGTGACAGTACCAGCCAAAGTGCTCCCAGTAACAATGCCAACCAAAGAGCTCCCAGTAACAGTGCCAGCCAAAGTGCTCCCAGTAACAGTGCCAGCCAAAGTGCTCCCAGTAACAATGCCAACCAAAGAGCTCCCAGTAACAGTGCCAGCCAAAGTGCTCCCAGTAACAGTGCCAGCCAAAGTGCTCCCAGTAACAATGCCAACCAAAGAGCTCCCAGTAACAGTGCCAGCCAAAGAGTTCCCAGTAACAGTGCCAGCCAAAGAGCTCCCAGTAACAGTGCCAGCCACAGAGCTCCCAGTAACAGTGCCAGCCACAGAGCTCCCAGTAACAGTGCCAGCCAAAGAGCTCCAGGTAACAGCGCCAGCCAAAGAGCTCCCAGTAACAGTGCCAACCAAAGAGCTCCCAGTAACAGTGCCAGCCAAAGAGCACCCAGTAACAGTGCCAGCCAAAGAGCTCCCAGTAACAGTGCCAGCCAAAGAGCTCCCAGTAACAGTGCCAGCCAAAGAGCTCCCAGTAACAGTGCCAGCCAAAAAGCTCCCAGTAACAGTGCCAGCCAAAGAGCACCCAGTAACAGTGCCAGCCACAGAGCTCCAGTAACAGTGCCAGCCAAAGAGCTCCCAGTAACAGTGCAACCAAAGAGCTTCCAGTAACAGTGCCAACCAAAGAGCTCCCAGTAACAGTGCCAGCCAAAGAGCTCCCAGTAACAGTGCCAGCCAAAGAGCTCCCAGTAACAGTGCCAGCCACAGAGCTCCCAGTAACAGTGCCAGCCAAAGAGCTCCCAGTAACAGTGCCAGCCAAAGAGCTCCCAGTAACAGTGCCAGCCAAAGAGCTCCCAGTAACAGTGCCAGCCAAAGAGTTCCCAGTAACAGTGCCAACCACAGAGCTCCCAGTAACAGTGCCAGTCACAGAGCTACCAGTAACAGTGCCAGCCACAGAGCTCCCAGTAACAGTGCCAGCCAAAGAGCTCCCAGTAACAGGTCCAGCCAAAGAGCTCCAGGTAACAGTGCCAGCCAAAGAGCTCCCAGTAACAGGTCCAGCCAAAGAGCTCCCAGTAACAGTGCCAGCCAAAGAGCTCACAGTAACAGTGCCAACCACAGAGCTCCCAGTAACAGTGCCAGCCAAAGAGCTCCCAGTAACAGTGCCAGCCAAAGAGCTCCCAGTAACAGTGCCAGCCAAAGAGCTCCCAGTAACAGTGCCAGCCAAAGAGCTCCCAGTAACAGTGCCAGCCAAAGAGCTCCCAGTAACAGTGCAAGCCAAAGAGCTCCCAGTAACAGTGCCAGCCAAAGAGCACCCAGTAACAGTGCCAGCCAAAGAGCTCCCAGTAACAGTGCAAGCCAAAGAGCTCCCAGTAACAGTGCCAGCCAAAGAGCTCCCAGTAACAGTGCCAGCCAGAGTTCCCAGTAACAGTGCCAACCACAGAGCTCCCAGTAACAGTGCCAGTCACAGAGCTACCAGTAACAGTGCCAGCCACAGAGCTCCCAGTAACAGTGCCAGCCAAAGAGCTCCCAGTAACAGTGCCAGCCAAAGAGCTCCCAGTAACAGTGCCAGCCACAGAGCTCCCAGTAACAGTGCCAGCCACAGAGCTCCCAGTAACAGTGCCAGCCAAAGAGCTCCCAGTAACAGTGCCAGCCAAAGAGCTCCCAGTAACAGTGCCAGCCAAAGAGCTCCCAGTAACAGTGCCAGCCAAAGAGTTCCCAGTAACAGTGCCAACCACAGAGCTCCCAGTAACAGTGCCAGTCACAGAGCTACCAGTAACAGTGCCAGCCACAGAGCTCCCAGTAACAGTGCCAGCCAAAGAGCTCCCAGTAACAGGTCCAGCCAAAGAGCTCCAGGTAACAGTGCCAGCCAAAGAGCTCCCAGTAACAGGTCCAGCCAAAGAGCTCCCAGTAACAGTGCCAGCCAAAGAGCTCACAGTAACAGTGCCAACCACAGAGCTCCCAGTAACAGTGCCAGCCAAAGAGCTCCCAGTAACAGTGCCAGCCAAAGAGCTCCCAGTAACAGTGCCAGCCAAAGAGCTCCCAGTAACAGTGCCAGCCACAGAGCTCCCAGTAACAGTGCCAGCCAAACAGCTCCCAGTAACAGTGCCAGCCAAAGAGCTCCCAGTAACAGTGCAAGCCAAAGAGCTCCCAGTAACAGTGCCAGCCAAAGAGCACCCAGTAACAGTGCCAGCCAAAGAGCTCCCAGTAACAGTGCAAGCCAAAGAGCTCCCAGTAACAGTGCCAGCCAAAGAGCTCCCAGTAACAGTGCCAGCCAGAGTTCCCAGTAACAGTGCCAACCACAGAGCTCCCAGTAACAGTGCCAGTCACAGAGCTACCAGTAACAGTGCCAGCCACAGAGCTCCCAGTAACAGTGCCAGCCAAAGAGCTCCAGGTAACAGTGCAAGCCAAAGAGCTCACAGTAACAGTGCCAACCACAGAGCTCCCAGTAACAGTGCCAGCCAAAGAGCTCCCAGTAACAGTGCCAGTCACAGAGCTACCAGTAACAGTGCCAACCAGAGCTACCAGTAACAGTGCCAGCCAAAGAGTTCCCAGTAACAGTGCCAGCCAAAGAGCTCACAGTAACAGTGCCAACCACAGAGCTCCCAGTAACAGTGCCAGCCAAAGAGTTCCCAGTAAAAGTGCCAGTCACAGAGCTACCAGTAACAGTGCCAACCAGAGCTACCAGTAACAGTGCCAGCCACAGAGCTCCCAGTAACAGTGCAACCAAAGAGCTCCCAGTAACAGGTCCAGCCAAAGAGCTCCCAGTAACAGTGCCAGCCACAGAGCTCCCAGTAACAGTGCCAGCCACAGAGATCCCAGTAACAGTGCCAACCAAAATGCTCCCAGTAACAGTGCCAGCCAAAGAGCTCCCAGTAACAGTGCCAGCCACAGAGCTACCATTAACAGTGCCAACCAGAGCTACCAGTAACAGTGCCAGCCACAGAGATCCCAGTAACAGTGCCAACCAAAATGCTCCCAGTAACAGTGCCAGCCAAAGAGCTCCCAGTAACAGTGCCAGCCACAGAGCTACCATTAACAGTGCCAACCAGAGCTACCAGTAACAGTGCCAGCCACAGAGCTCCCAGTAACAGTGCCAACCAAAGAGCTCCCAGTAACAGTGCCAGCCAAAGAGCTCCCAGTAACAGTGTCAGCCAAAGAGCTCCCAGTAACAGTGCAAGCCAAAGAGCTCCCAGTAACAGTGCCAGCCAAAGAGCACCCAGTAACAGTGCCAGCCACAGAGCTCCCAGTAACAGTGCCAGCCACAGAGCTCCCAGTAACAGTGCAACCAAAGATCTTCCAGTAACAGTGCCAACCAAAGAGCTCCCAGTAACAGTGCCAGCCACAGAGTTCCCAGTAACAGTGCCAGCCAAAGAGCTCCAGGTAACAGCGCCAGCCAAAGAGCTCCCAGTAACAATGCCAACCAAAGAGCTCCCAGTAACAGTGCCAACCAAAGAGCTCCCAGTAACAGTGCCAGCCAGAGTTCCCAGTAACAGTGCCAGCCAAAGAGCTCCCAGTAACAGTGCCAGCCAAAGAGTTCCCAGTAACAGTGCCAACCACAGAGCTCCCAGTAACAGTGCCAACCAAAGAGCTCCCAGTAACAGTGCCAACCAAAGAGCTCCCAGTAAGAGTGCCAGCCAAAGAGTTCCCAGTAACAGTGCCAGCCAAAGAGCTCCCAGTAACAGTGCCAGCCAAAGAGTTCCCAGTAACAGTGCCAACCACAGAGCTCCCAGTAACAGCGCCAGCCAAAGAGCTCCCAGTAACAATGCCAACCAAAGAGCTCCCAGTAGCGGTGCCAGCCAAAGAGCTCCCAGTAACAGTGCCAGCCAAAGAGTTCCCAGTAACAGTGCCAACCACAGAGCTCCCAGTAACAGTGCCAGTCACAGAGCTACCAGTAACAGTGGCAGCCAAAGAGCTCCCAGTAACAGTGCCAGCCAAAGAGCTCCCAGTAACAGTGCCAGCCAAAGAGCTCCCAGTAACAGTGCCAGCCAAAGAGCTCCCAGTAACAGTGCCAGCCCAAGAGCTCCCAGTAACAGTGCCAGCCAAAGAGCTCCCAGTAACAGTGCCAGCCAAAGAGCTCCCAGTAACAGTGCCAACCAAAGTGCTCCCAGTAACAGTGCCAGCCCAAGAGCTCCCAGTAACAGTGCCAGCCAAAGAGCTCCCAGTAACAGTGCCAGCCAAAGAGCTCCCAGTAACAGTGCCAGCCCAAGAGCTCCCAGTAACAGTGCCAGCCAAAGAGCTCCCAGTAACAGTGCCAGCCAAAGAGCTCCCAGTAACAGTGCCAACCAAAGTGCTCCCAGTAACAGTGCCAGCCCAAGAGCTCCCAGTAACAGTGCCAGCCACAGAGCTCCCAGTAACAGTGCCAACCAAAGAGCTCACAGTAACAGTGCCAACCAAAGAGCTCCCAGTAACAGTGCCAGCCAAAGAGCTCCCAGTAACAGGTCCAGCCAAAGAGCTCCCAGTAACAGTGCCAACCAAAGAGCTCACAGTAACAGTGCCAACCAAAGAGCTCCCAGTAACAGGTCCAGCCAAAGAGCTCCCAGTAACAGGTCCAGCCAAAGTGCTCCCAGTAACAGGTCCAGCCAAAGAGCTCCCAGTAACAGTGCCAACCAAAGAGCTCCCAGTAACAGTGCCAGCCAAAGTGCTCCCAGTAACAGGTCCAGCCAAAGAGCTCCCAGTAACAGTGCCAGTCACAGAGCTCCCAGTAACAGTGCCAACCACAGAGCTCCCAGTAACAGTGCCAGCCAAAGAGCTCCCAGTAACAGGTCCAGCCAAAGAGCTCCAGGTAACAGTGCCAGCCAAAGAGCTCACAGTAACAGTGCCAACCACAGAGCTCCCAGTAACAGTGCCAGCCAAAGAGCTCCCAGTAACAGTGCCAGTCACAGAGCTACCAGTAACAGTGCCAACCAGAGCTACCAGTAACAGTGCCAGCCAAAGAGTTCCCAGTAACAGTGCCAGCCACAGAGCTCCCAGTAACAGTGCAACCAAAGAGCTTCCAGTAACAGTGCCAGCCAAAGAGCTCCAGGTAACAGCGCCAGCCACAGAGCTCCCAGTAACAGTGCCAACCAAAGAGCTCCCAGTAACAGTGCCAGTCAAAGAGCTCCCAGTAACAGTGCCAGCCAAAGAGCTCCCAGTAACAGTGCCAGCCAAAGAGCTCCCAGTAACAGTGCCAGCCAAAGAGCTCCCAGTAACAGTGCCAGCCAAAGAGCTCCCAGTAACAGTGCCAGCCAAAGAGCACCCAGTAACAGTGCCAGCCAAAGAGCACCCAGTAACAGTGCAAGCCAAAGAGCTCCCAGTAACAGTGCCAGCCAAAGAGCACCCAGTAACAGTGCCAGCCACAGAGCTCCCAGTAACAGTGCCAGCCACAGAGCTCCCAGTAACAGTGCAACCAAAGAGCTTCCAGTAACAGTGCCAACCAAAGAGCTCCCAGTAACAGTGCCAGCCAAAGAGCTCCCAGTAACAGTGCCAGCCAAAGAGCTCCCAGTAACAGTGCCAGCCACAGAGCTCCCAGTAACAGTGCCAGCCACAGAGCTCCCAGTAACAGTGCAACCAAAGAGCTCCCAGTAACAGTGCCAGCCAAAGAGCTCCCAGTAACAGTGCCAGCCAAAGAGCTCCCAGTAACAGTGCCAGCCAAAGAGCTCCAGGTAACAGCGCAAGCCAAAGAGCTCCCAGTAACAATGCCAACCAAATAGCTCCCAGTAACAGTGCCAGCCAAAGAGCTCCCAGTAACAGTGCCAGCCAAAGAGCTCCCAATAACAGTGCCAGCCAAAGAGTTCCCAGTAACAGTGCCAACCACAGAGCTCCCAGTAACAGTGCCAGCCAAAGAGTTCCCAGTAACAGTGCCAGCCAAAGAGCTCCCAGTAACAGTGCCAACCACAGAGCTCCCAGTAACAGCGCCAGCCAAAGAGCTCCCAGTAACAATGCCAACCAAAGAGCTCCCAGTAGCAGTGCCAGCCAAAGAGCTCCCAGTAACAGTGCCAGCCAAAGAGCTCCCAGTAACAGTGCCAGCCAAAGAGTTCCCAGTAACAGTGCCAACCACAGAGCTCCCAGTAACAGTGCCAGTCACAGAGCTACCAGTAACAGTGCCAGCCAAAGAGCTCCAGTTAACAGTGCAAGCCAAAGAGCTCCCAGTAACAGTGTCAGCCAAAGAGCTCCCAGTAACAGTGCCAGCCAAAGAGCTCCCAGTAACAGTGCCAGCCCAAGAGCTCCCAGTAACAGTGCCAGCCAAAGAGCTCCCAGTAACAGTGCCAACCAAAGTGCTCCCAGTAACAGTGCCAGCCCAAGAGCTCCCAGTAACAGTGCCAGCCACAGAGCTCCCAGTAACAGTGCCAACCAAAGAGCTCCCAGTAACAGTGCCAGCCACAGAGCTCCCAGTAACAATGCCAGCCACAGAGCTCCCAGTAACAGTGCAACCAAAGAGCTCCCAGTAACAGTGCCAACCAAAGAGCTCCCAGTAACAGGTCCAGCCAAAGAGCTCCCAGTAACAGGTCCAGCCAAAGAGTTCCCAGTAACAGGTCCAGCCAAAGAGCTCCGAGTAACAGTACCAGCCAAAGAGCTTCTAGTAACAGTGCCAGCCAAAGAGCTCCCAGTAACAGTGCCAGCCACAGAGCTCCCAGTAACAATGCCAGCCACAGAGCTCCCAGTAACAGTGCAACCAAAGAGCTCACAGTAACAGTGCCAACCAAAGAGCTCCCAGTAACAGGTCCAGCCAAAGAGCTCCCAGTAACAGGTCCAGCCAAAGAGTTCCCAGTAACAGGTCCAGCCAAAGAGCTCCGAGTAACAGTACCAGCCAAAGAGCTTCTAGTAACAGTGCCAGCCAAAGAGCTCCCAGTAACAGTGCCAGCCACAGAGCTCCCAGTAACAATGCCAGCCACAGAGCTCCCAGTAACAGTGCAACCAAAGAGCTCACAGTAACAGTGCCAACCAAAGAGCTCCCAGTAACAGGTCCAGCCAAAGAGCTCCCAGTAACAGGTCCAGCCAAAGAGTTCCCAGTAACAGGTCCAGCCAAAGAGCTCCGAGTAACAGTACCAGCCAAAGAGCTTCTAGTAACAGTGCCAGCCAAAGAGCTCCCAGTAACAGTGCCAACCAAAGTGCTCCCAGTAACAGTGCCAGCCAAAGAGCACCCAGTAACAGTGCCAACCAAAGTGCTCCCAGTAACAGTGCCAGCCAAAGTGCTCCCAGTAACAGTGCCAGCCAAAGAGCTCCCAGTAACCGGTCCAGCCCAAGAGCTCCCAGTAACAGTGCCAGCCAAAGAGCTCCCAGTAACAGTGCCAACCAAAGAGCTCCCAGTAACAGTGCCAGCCAAAGAGCTCCCAGTAACAGTGCCAGCCAAAGAGCTCCCAGTAACAGTGCCAGCCACTGGACTGCCATAAAGGTAATAACCGCAAGTCCCGATACCAGAGACAGTGAGTTTACAATAATCACAACCCCCATAAGTGACAGCCACAACTTTTCAAGATTTAACTCCTCTGCTCGCCCACCTGAAAACACATTGTCTAATAATGAGCCAAAAAGAGGAGGAAGGGGCCGGGGATATGTTGGCTCTATACAAGGAAGGATGATCATCTTTGGTATTCAGTGGACACTTTCATCCAAATTTTGGTTTATGTCATGACAGTCCAAACTTGACAAACCCCCGGAGTGCCCCTTTAATCTGCCTTCTTGGGGTCTGGTCATTCAGTTCTAGTGTATCAGGCGAGACGGTAACGTGCGATCTCCGGCTGTCACTCGTCACTTCAGACCTCGTCTGAGTCGGTAACTCAACCATGTCATTTCTGAAAACAGTAATTTACCCTTTTCTGAACGAAAATATATAATCGCCTGAGTAATCCGAGCCCCGGCCAGAAGACGTACGCCGAGCATTTCCCTGTCAGCGCTGCCCCGGCCGTCCATCAGATGCTGTCATTAATTGCGTAGGAAGTGAAGTGGCGCGTCCACATGGCGCTTATGTGACGGAGCGATCCCCTGTGTGGCTTCCCTCTCACACGCTCCCCTTCGGGTTATATATTCTACCTTTGTTATACTGGAAGAATAAGTTGTCGCGAAGAGGCAGTGTATGGACACGACTGGTCATAGGCGATGCCGAAATTATCAGGACTGGTGTATCTAAGTCTATCGTGTGAGATTGTCCCACGAAACTACAGTCCTTGTAGTGCAAAAACTGCCACTATAGAGATGTATCAAGAAGGCACCATATGGCGGCACAATGCCCACTGGTCTGTACCATGGAAGCATAGCGACTGTGTTTGATGCTGTGCAGGGTCCCTGTATATTGCTTTACTGCTATCTTTATCTTGCGCTGTATTACAGAGGTATCATATAGGCACCATATGGCGGCATAGTGCCAACTGATGCATAATATGAAACATTAGGGACTCTCTTTGCTACCGTGTAAGGTGCCTGCACTTTGCTTTACTGTTATCTCAACCTGGTGCTATATTACAGAGGTATCGCAGAGACACCATATAGCGGCATAGTGCCCACTGGTCTGTATTATGGAAGGATAGGGACCGTGTTTGATGCTTTACAGGGTCTCTGTACATTGCTTTAGTGCCATCTTTATATTGCTTTGTATTACAGAAGTGTCATATAGGCACCATATGGCAGCATAGTGTCCAGCAGTCTGTAGTATGGAAGCATAGGGACTGTGTTTGATGTTGTACAGAATGCCTGTACATTGCTTTAGTGCGATCTTTCTCTTGCGCTGTATTACAGAGGTATCCTATAAGCACCATATGGCGACATAGTGTCCAGCAGTCAGTAATATGGAAGGATAGGGACTGTGTTTGATGCTGTACAGGATCTGTGTACATTGCTTTAGTGCGTCTGGTGACCATGGGTCCGTAATATGAAACCAAAGGGACTCTTTTTGCTACTGTGCAGGGTCCTTGCACTTTGCTTTACTGTTATCTCCACCTTCTGCTATATTACAGAGGTATCGCCAAGACACCATATGGCAGCATATTCCCATCGGTCTGTGGTATGGAAGGATAGGGACTGTGTTTGATGCCTGAGGGCCCTGCACATTGCTTTTCTGCTATTTTTATGTTGTGCTGTAGAGGATACAGAGGTATCATGAAAGCACAGTATGGCGGCATAGTGCTGATGGGTCTGTAACATGGAAACATGGTCACTCTGTTGGTTGCTGTACAGGGTCCCTGCACATTGCTGTACTGTGACCTCCATGCCGTGCTGTATTACAGAGGTTATGGCAGCACAGAGAACATGGGTCAGTAATATGGAGGCATAGGGCATGTGGTCGGTGCTGTACAGGGTCCCTTCACATTGCTTTGCTGCTCTCATTCTCACGCTATGGCACATAGGTATCATGAAGGGATTATAGGGTGGCACAGTGTCTACAGGTCTGTAATGTGGAGGCATAGGGTAAATGTTCGGTGCTGACATCGTTCCTGCTTTACTGTTATTTCTATCTTGCAATATATTACAGAAGTATCATAAAGGCACCATATGGCGGTATAGTGTCAATCCATTCATAAAATGAATCAATTGGGACTATTTTTGCTATTGTGTAGGGTTCCTGCAGATTGCTTTACTGATATCTCCATGCCATACTATATTACAGCAGTATCATGAAAGCACAGTATGGCGGGATAGTGACCATGGCTACTTTCACACTGGCGTTTTTTTCAATACGTCGCAATGCGTCGTTTAGGGGAAAAAACGCATCCTGCAAAGTTGTCTGCAGGATGCATTTTTGCCCCATAGACTAACATTAGCGACGCATTGACACACGTTGCAGCCGTCGTGCGACGGTTGCGCCGTGTTGTGGCGGTCCGCCAGGAGCAAAAAACGTTACATGTTACTCCGCCCCCACCTCCCCGTACCTCTCAATGGGGCAGCGGATGCATTCACTGCTAGCGTCGGTAACCTCGGCCCGACGCACTGCGACGGGCCGAACCCGACGCTAGTGTGAAAGTAGCCTAATATGGACGCATCGCTACTCTGTTGGTTACTGGAGAATCTTCCTGCACATTACTGTTATGTATATTTCATGCTATATTAGAGCAGTATCATCAAGGCACTATATGGCGGCACAGTTACTATGAGTCTGTAATATAGAACCATAGTCACTCTCTTGGTGTCTATACAGGTTCCTTGTGCAATACTGTTATCTCCATCTCAGAATATAATACAAAGGTATCATGGAGGCACCATGTGGCGGCATAGTGCCCACAGGTCGGTGACATGGAACCATAGGGACTCTATTTGGTGCTGTACAGGGTCCTTTTAGATTACAGTTTTCTCCATCTCAGGCTATACTACAGAGACATCATGGAGGCACCATATGGCGGCACAGTGCCGACAGGTCGGTGATATGGAACCATAGGGACTACAGTTGATGTTGTACAGGGTCTTTTTAGATTATGGTTATCAATATTTCACACTATATTACAGAGACAACATAGAGGCACCATATGGCGGCACAGTGCCCACAGGTCGGTGATATGGAACCATAGGGACTGTCATCTCCATCTCATGCTATATTACGGAGGTATCATAGAGGCACCATATGGCGGCACAGTGCCCACAGGTCTATGATATGGAACCATAGGGACTGTCATCTCCATCTCATGCTATATTACAGAGGTATCATAGAGGCACCATATGGCGGCACAGTGCCCACAGGTCGGTGATATGGAACCATAGGGACTGTCATCTCCATCTCATGCTATATTACAGAGGTATCATAGAGGCACCATATGGCGGCACAGTGCCCACAGGTCTATGATATGGAACCATAGGGACTGTCATCTCCATCTCATGCTATATTACAGAGGTATCATAGAGGCACCATATGGCGGCACAGTGCCCACAGGTCTATGATATGGAACCATAGGGACTGTCATCTCCATCTCATGCTATATTACAGAGGTATCATAGAGGCACCATATGGCGGCACAGTGCCCACAGGTCGGTGATATGGAACCATAGGGACTGTCATCTCCATCTCATGCTATATTACAGAGGTATCATAGAGGCACCATATGGCGGCACATTGCCCATGGCTCTATATTATAAAAGTCACTCTTTTGGTTGCTGTATAGGGTCCTTGCACTTTAATGTTATCTCCATCTCAGGCTATATTAGAGAGACATCATGGAGGCACCATATGGCGGCACAGTGTCTGTGACATGGAACCATAGGGACTCTGGTGCTGGACAGGGTTCCCACAGTGCCTGGACCATTATGCTGCCTGATGTGCTCCACTATATGGATTATTACATGGGATAATAAAGCAATCATCAGCCATCTTCATAGGGGACGCACCGCAGGCTTTCTTCTCAGGCTGCTCCGTGTGTTGCAGGTGGACTCTGCCCCGGCTCCGCCGATCCATGTTTGAACAAGCCGTGTCCTGAGGATATGCAATGTGTGGGGTACGAAGTCAGCCGGAGACCATTCATCTGCCAGTGCCCACCAGGCAAACTCGGAGAATGCTCAGGTAAAATCCATTATTCACAGGATATCTCCGACGCAGACAGAAGCTTTTAATATTTACTTTTATATCAAAGGGATTACAGAATTTCTTTATTCCGGAGCCCAAAGGTAGTAAATAAGACTAGGAGGAGAGAAACGGCGCCGTCAGGATGGGCTGGAAGGTTAAGCGTATAGCCGTCCGAATGTAGTACCGTACTAATGTCACAGTAAGCCCCATGCGTCCCGTATGAAGGGGCTCAGGAACCATGTGGGGTCATAATATCCCGAGTCCAAAGTCAAGAAGCGCCCAGCCATCCGAAAAATGGGACAACTCCATCCACATGCCCCATCAGGGGAGAGTTCCACCCAAAGACACCCATATATACCACGTAGAAACTAAATGACCCCCTCAGCCAACCCATATATGGTCCATATTACGGTATATGGATGTCATCACTACACTTACGTATAAGATCAGTGACGTATACAGTCCCGCCACGCTACCATCAGGAGACCGGGTCATTTTTGCTGACTTTTGACTCACAAATTACCCGGACAATTCCTACATGTTAGTAGGAATAAGCTGACCATAAACTGATCACTAACTGAACCACTGATGGGAGATCCAGAGATTAGCTGTAATTAGTGAGGGGTGCTTTTAGGAAGTGTTCAGTTTTCCCACAGTGCCCCCGCAGGGAGAGTGAAGCATTACACAGTACTCATTCATATGAATGGAATGTCTGTGTATCACGGGACATAACAGGTCTTCTATTATATATATTATTATATTATTATATTATTTACCCATTCTCCAGTCAGCCCTGAGATCGTGATCCTAGACGGGTGGCCCCCTAGTCGGGCGTATGAAAATGATTTTTTTTCTATACTAGACATTCCCTTTAAATCTGCCAAACAAATTTGTATGAATGAATACAGTATATTTCCTCATTATTTCAGGACACACTTCACTAAGTTTTGCTGGAAACAGTTACATCAAATACCGGGTCTCCGAGAACAGCAAGCGAGATGAATTCAGACTGGGCCTGAGAATGCGGACTCTGCAGAACAGCGCCATCATCATGTACACGAGATCCAACCCCTGCATGATCCTGAAGGTAAGTCCGTGCTAAAAATCGGCTACAATTCACCACCGTACCCCACATTATACCCATTGGACCATGTACAACTCTGGACGACAACTTTGCCTTTTAAAGATCTGAACCCCAAATTCTTTCTTCTGCTCATGTGCAACTTTTGGCCAATTACATAAAGCAGTAGAAACCCTGTGATTGGAAAACCCTTCCGTTTCGTTGCTCTCCATCAAGACCCGAAGTGATCACGTCCCGACCACCAATCATCTGTCGCTTGATGTCACTGATTGTCTGCAGAGGTCAGGTAACTGGTGGTTGGGATTTTATCACTTTCAGCCCCATTGGAAAGCAGTGGAAGATTGTAGTGCTATTATTTCTTTCTTCTAGGATCCCTAACCTCTGATTTCTATTTAGAAAACCCCTTTAATGTTTCAATATATTTTTTTTAAATCGAAATCAGAGCTTTTTTTTCCACCTCTAAATCCCCTGAACTGACAGTTAAAAAGAATCTATCAGCAGGGTTTGCTATATCTTAGAGCAGTATAATATAGGGCAAGATAGCCTGATTCCAGCAATGTGTCACTTACTAGACTGCTTGGCGCAGTTTTGATAGAATCCCTGTTTTCTCTGCTGTAGATTTGTGTTTATATAACCCCGCCCACACCACTGATTGGCAGCTTCCTGTGTACATTGTTAGCAAGCTGCCAATCAGTGATGGGGGTGGGGTTACACACATTAGCTTGACTGTCTGGCACATGACATCTAGTCCTGCAGTGATTATCTCCTGCTAATAAAACACTGATTGTATGGAAACTGCAACACACAGCCTAATAAGGGACATATCCCTGGAATCAGGCTAACTTGCCCTATATTATGCTGCTCTTAGATTAAATAGCAAAAACCTCCTGACAGATTCCTTTTAAATGCTAAAATTCTGTCTATTTGCACTCACCACTAGGGGGAGCATTAGAGCTGACAAGTGAACCCACTAAATGACAGGGACCATCTGATTATACTGTTAAATGGTCATTATTCCAGGAAAACTCGTTAGCAAAAAAGAAAAGTGGGTCGAACTGTACTAAAAGAAAAGCCATTTGAGGAAGTGTTCGTCGATGGCTTACTTTCATGTACCCTTTAAGAACACGTGCACGAGCCGAGAGCGTGCATGTGTATGGAGAAGCCGGGAGGAATAGTTCGCTCTATTCACTCGTTACAAATCGTGACGACCTCAGCTATTCGACGTCAACTTGTTTCCTCTTTCCGACTGATTTTTCAATTGTTGGTTTTGGATGCTGAGGATGAGTAACACAATAGATCTCTACCATTGGAGGAGTGATTATTAATAGTGCTGGGATAAGGTGTTACACGGGCATGCACGGGTTCTAAAGGAGTGACTCGAATAATAGGTTCCAGTCCCTGCTTGTCTCGCGAAGACTCTAACATATTATTTGTGCATGCCGAAGACCCGAGCATGCTCAGATAACGCCTTATCTGAACACGTTCATCATTAATTATTCCCAGTAATCCAGACCGGTTGTGTTCCTGCAGTCTGCGGGGACTCGTCACATAGTGATCTAGCTGAATGCTCCCAGATTTCACCAATGTTCCGTGCAGCGCCGATTCCTGTGATCTCCGCTTTATTCCCATACTCAGTGTGTCGCCTACAACCTAAAATCATACGTGCCATTCATCAGAGAAAACAGCTATTGGCTGAGGTGTAAATAAAGCATCGCCATATTACGGTGTAATTATACACACGCGGTATGTGGAAAGTCACAGGCGGAGGTCTCCGAAATTACATGCTTTATTATATGAGTCTCCCTCCTCCCACCTCGTCCTGTCTAATTAATTATTATGTCTAACCGCCACTGAGAGAACGAGATCAGGGACCCCTTATAATAAGAAATATGATGGTTTCTGATTTTTGCTCCTGAATTGCCTTAATAAGACTCAAAGGCTGAGAAACTTTTTAGCCTTACCATCCTTTGTCAAGTTTTTGCTATATTTAATAGAACAATACATTATAAAGATTCTGTATCCCTATTATTACATCCCATTTAATTACCCTATTAGGGTACCCAGCCATCGAATACTGGGGCACCCCTCTGATAACCAGTGAAGATTTTGGCTAAGTTCACACTAGGCGTTTTTGCTGCAGTTTTTTTTTGCTGCGTTTTACAGTAAGATTTTGTGCTTTGCTTGTATTTTTTTTGTACAACGCAGCAAGTCACTTCTTTCATGGTTTTTCAGCGTTTTTTCACCCATTGAAATGAATGAATGGTGAAAAAACGAACCAAGAACGCAGATATCATGTTTTGCTGCGTTTTTGTGTGTCAAAACCTGATTTTATAGAATAGGACTTTTTTATTTCAACACTAAACTTTATCAGCATGCTCAAGAGACAAATCTAGCATGCCAAAGCCTCACAAAAAACAAGGAAAACATTCTTTTTTTCTGCACCTTCTTTCCTGCAGAAAAAAAAATGATGAAAAACGCCCAGTGTGAATTTACCCTTAATGTGCCAGCAGATCCTGTTTTGTAGATATTTATTTGATTTGGTGCCATGTAATACCACGTTTGTCCTGCAGATGGCACTGCAGATTAAAAAAAAAAATCTGTGACTGCCCACATCTTCCACTGGTGATCGCAACTGGTTGATCACTCTGGATTTTTAGCTGCCAGACCCAGAAAACTCATGTTGAATTTTTTTTTATTTTAGAAAAGTGGTTGTAAGCATCTTTTAGTTAGGCCTCTTTCAGACATCAGAGTGTCCTGTACGTGTGGTGACATGTGGCGGGGGACAGCGCTAACTGTACTGCTGGTTCCTAGGAGCCTGTCGATTGTAGTTTCTTCTGTGGGGGGGGTTCTATGAGGTTGAGATCTGGAGACTGGCTGGGCCACTCCAGGACCTTCATAGACTTCTTGCGAAGCCACTACTGCCCTGGCGGTGTGCTTGGGATCATTATCATGCGAAAAGACCCATCCATATTTCATCTTCACTGCCCTTGCTGATGGAAGGAGGTTTGCACTCAAAATCTCACAATACATTCATTCTTTCATGTAGACGGATCAGTCGTCCTGGTCCCTTTGCAGAGAATCAGCCCCAAAGCATGATGTTGCCACCCCCATGCTTTACTGTAGGTATGGTGTTCTTTGGATGCAACTCAGCATTCTGTCTCCTCCAAACACGATGAGTTTTGTTTCTACCAAACAGTTCTACTTTGGTTTCATCAGACCTTATGACATTCTCCCAACACTCTTCTGGATAATCCAAATGCTCTCCAGCAAACTTCAGATGGGCCCGAACATGTACTGGCTTAAGCAGGAGGACATGTCTGGCACTGCAGGATCTGAGTCCCTGGCGGCGTAGGTAGTGTGTTACTCATGGTAGCCTTTGTTACGGTGATCCCAGCTCTATGCAGGTCATTCACTAGGTCCCCCCGTGTGGTTCTGGGTTTTTTTATGCTCTCCGTTCTTGTGATCATTTTGACCCCACGGGATAACATCTTGCGTGGAGCCCCAGATCGAGGGAGATTATCAGTGGTCTTGTATGTCTTCCATTTTCTTATTATTGCTCCCACGGTTTATTTCATCACACCAAGCTGCTGGCCTATTGCAGATTCAGTCTTCCCAGCCTGGTGCAGGGCTACAATTTTGTTTCTGGTGTCCTTCGACAGCACTTTGGTCTTCACCGTAGTGGAGTTTGGAGTGTGACTGTTTGAGGTTGTGGACAGGTGTCTTTTATACTGATGACAAGTTCAAAGAGGTGCCATGAGGCACTACAGGTAATGAGTGGAGGACAGAGGAGCCTCTTAAAGAAGAAGTTACAGGTCTGTGAGAGCCGGAAATCTTGCATGTTTTTAGTTGACCAAATACTTATTTTCCACCATTTGCTAAATAAATCTTGCCAAATCAGAGAAGGTGATTCTCTGGATTTGTTTTCTCATTTTGACTCTCATAGCTGTGGTCTACCTACGATGTCAATTACAGGCCTCTCTCTTCTTTTTAAGTGGGAGAACTTGCACAATTGGTGGCTGAATAAATACTTTTTTTCACCGCTGTATACAGTATATAATCCGCCTAGGCTTCTGTTTTTATGGTATAAAGGTTTTTTATGTTTACCAAACCGAATAAGTGAAAAAAGGGAAAAAATCCAGCCCGCGCCTTCTGTCTCCGGAGACTGCAGAACCTCTGTATCCTTCATCCCCCTTGCAGACTCTTTGAATGTTTTCTAAAAAGCTTTTGTATGTAAATTGCTAGTCTGCTGCAGAACAGCGTGGCAGCACCCGGGGCGTTTAGGTCATTACAAGTAATTAAGGCTTGAAACTGTATTTTCATGTGTTTAACTTTCTTTACACCAGAGTCAGAAAAAGTCTATAGACTGCAAGATTGGGTGCATTTAAAGAAAAAGGCGGTAGATGGTAGACTCAAGAAAATGTCACTATAGTCACAAGGACTGGGCATTTTTGAGTTCTTTCCATAGAGGTGTCCCATGTCTATGCCATGAGATGTTCGTAGAGAGGGTTATCCATTGGTTGGTGCAGGACTTCTGTCTACGGGAAGTGACAGGATGGCAAGTACAGTACAGTGCGGCTCTTCAAAAAAAGTGAGGGATTTGGAACTACATTACAAAAGAAGAAAAGAGGCCTAAAGAAATGTCCAAGAGGGTGGATAATTGACAAAGGGTCATGAAAGAGCAAAACCTTGAGAGAAGTTAGTTTCATTTTTACTATGGTCCCCCGTCTGTACTATGGACATATTCGCCTCTAGCTACCCGTAAATACTGTAGAGAAACGAATGCTATGCCCACGTTAGAACATCCTCAAAACTAATGACACCATGCTCTTCTGCATGTGCCCCTGATCACCAAGACCAAATTTTCATGATTTTGCGTGGATTAGTCCCTCATTACAGAACCAAGAATTGTAATGTGGAATTGTGAAGGTGTTAGGTGCAATATTCTGCCACAGGCCAATTAATTAATTACTGGGAATCTCAAGAATGAAATTAAGTTCCTCTCCTTTTCAGCAAACACTCAGGAAAGCAAAGATAGATGATATGTACAGGCCCATTACAACTATTAAAATCCCCCTCCCCAAGTCCAGCAGACGGGACTCGGTTCTTCAGGTAAACTAGAAGATGCACCAAACTTAGTCATATTTAAAGAGATCTTCTCACCTTCTGTCTCTAGGAGCGCCCTGCTCCCCTGTCTCTAGGAGCGCCCTGCTCCCCTGTCTCTAGGAGCGCACTGCTCCCCTGTCTCTAGGAGTGTACTGCTCCCCTGTCTCTAGGAGCGCACTGCTCCCATCTATAGGAGCGCACTGCTCCCATCTATAGGAGCTCACTGCTCCTCTGTCTCTAGGAGCGTACTGCTCCTCTGTCTCTAGGAGCGTACTGCTCCCCTGTCTCTAGGAGCGCACTGCTCCCCTGTCTCTAGGAGCTCACTGCTCCCATCTATAGGAGCTCACTGCTCCCATCTATAGGAGCTCACTGCTCCTCTGTCTCTAGGAGCGCCCTGCTCCCCTGTCTCTAGGAGCGCACTGCTCCCCTGTCTCTAGGAGTGTACTGCTCCCCTGTCTCTAGGAGCGCACTGCTCCCATCTATAGGAGCGCACTGCTCCCATCTAAAGGAGCACACTGCTCCTCTGTCTCTAGGAGCGTACTGCTCCCCTGTCTCTAGGAGCGTACTGCTCCCCTGTCTCTAGGAGCATACTGCTCCCCTGTCTCTAGGAGCGCACTGCTCCCCTGTCTCTAGGAGCTCACTGCTCCCATCTATAGGAGCTCACTGCTCCCATCTATAGGAGCTCACTGCTCCTCTGTCTCTAGGAGCGCCCTGCTCCCCTGTCTCTAGGAGCGCACTGCTCCCCTGTCTCTAGGAGTGTACTGCTCCCCTGTCTCTAGGAGCGCACTGCTCCCATCTATAGGAGCGCACTGCTCCCATCTATAGGAGCTCACTGCTCCTCTGTCTCTAGGAGCGTACTGCTCCTCTGTCTCTAGGAGCGTACTGCTCCCCTGTCTCTAGGAGCGTACTGCTCCCCTGTCTCTAGGAGCGCACTGCTCCCCTGTCTCTAGGAGCTCACTTCTCCCATCTATAGGAGCTCACTGCTCCTCTGTCTCTAGGAGTGTACTGCTCCCCTGTCTCTAGGAGTGTACTGCTCCCCTGTCTCTAGGAGCGCACTGCTCCCCTGTCTATAGGAGCGCACTGCTCCCCTGTCTCTAGGAGCGCCCTGCTCCCCTGTCTCTAGGAGCGCACTGCTCCCCTGTCTCTAGGAGTGTACTGCTCCCCTGTCTCAAGGAGCGCACTGCTCCCATCTATAGGAGCGCACTGCTCCCATCTATAGGAGCTCACTGCTCCTCTGTCTCTAGGAGCGTACTGCTCCCCTGTCTCTAGGAGCGTACTGCTCCCCTGTCTCTAGGAGCTCACTGCTCCCCTGTCTCTAGGAGCTCACTGCTCCCATCTATAGGAGCTCACTGCTCCTCTGTCTCTAGGAGCGTACTGCTCCCCTGTCTCTAGGAGTGTACTGCTCCCCTGTCTCTAGGAGCGCACTGCTCCCCTGTCTATAGGAGCGCACTGCTCCCCTGTCTCTAGGAGCTCACTAGTCCCCTGTCTCTAGGAGCTCACTGCTCCCCTGTCTCTAGGAGCGCACTGCTCCCCTGTCTCTAGGAGCTCACTGCTCCCCTGTCTCTAGGAGCTCACTGCTCCCCTGTCTCTAGGAGCGCCCTGCTCCCCTGTCTCTAGGAGTGCACTGCTCCCCTGTCTCTAGGAGCGCACTGCTCCCCTGTCTCTAGGAGCTCACTGCTCCCCTGTCTCTAGGAGCACACTGCTCCCCTGTCTCTACGAACGCACTGCTCCCCTGTCTCTACGAACGCACTGCTCCCCTGTCTCTAGGAGTGTACTGCTCCCCTGTCTCTAGGAGCGTACTGCTCCCCTGTCTCTAGGAGCGCACTGCTCCTCTGTCTCTACGAACGCACTGCTCCTCTGTCTCTACGAACGCACTGCTCCCCTGTCTCTAGGAGCGCACTGCTCCCCTGTCTCTAGGAGCTCACTGCTCCCATCTATAGGAGCTCACTGCTCCCATCTATAGGAGCTCACTGCTCCTCTGTCTCTAGGAGCGCCCTGCTCCCCTGTCTCTAGGAGCGCACTGCTCCCCTGTCTCTAGGAGTGTACTGCTCCCCTGTCTCTAGGAGCGCACTGCTCCCATCTATAGGAGCGCACTGCTCCCATCTAAAGGAGCACACTGCTCCTCTGTCTCTAGGAGCGTACTGCTCCCCTGTCTCTAGGAGCGTACTGCTCCCCTGTCTCTAGGAGCATACTGCTCCCCTGTCTCTAGGAGCGCACTGCTCCCCTGTCTCTAGGAGCTCACTGCTCCCATCTATAGGAGCTCACTGCTCCCATCTATAGGAGCTCACTGCTCCTCTGTCTCTAGGAGCGCCCTGCTCCCCTGACTCTAGGAGCGCACTGCTCCCCTGTCTCTAGGAGTGTACTGCTCCCCTGTCTCTAGGAGCGCACTGCTCCCATCTATAGGAGCGCACTGCTCCCATCTATAGGAGCTCACTGCTCCTCTGTCTCTAGGAGCGTACTGCTCCTCTGTCTCTAGGAGCGTACTGGTCCCCTGTCTCTAGGAGCGTACTGCTCCCCTGTCTCTAGGAGCGCACTGCTCCCCTGTCTCTAGGAGCTCACTGCTCCCATCTATAGGAGCTCACTGCTCCTCTGTCTCTAGGAGTGTACTGCTCCCCTGTCTCTAGGAGTGTACTGCTCCCCTGTCTCTAGGAGCGCACTGCTCCCCTGTCTATAGGAGCGCACTGCTCCCCTGTCTCTAGGAGCGCCCTGCTCCCCTGTCTCTAGGAGCGCACTGCTCCCCTGTCTCTAGGAGTGTACTGCTCCCCTGTCTCAAGGAGCGCACTGCTCCCATCTATAGGAGCGCACTGCTCCCATCTATAGGAGCTCACTGCTCCTCTGTCTCTAGGAGCGTACTGCTCCCCTGTCTCTAGGAGCGTACTGCTCCCCTGTCTCTAGGAGCTCACTGCTCCCCTGTCTCTAGGAGCTCACTGCTCCCATCTATAGGAGCTCACTGCTCCTCTGTCTCTAGGAGCGTACTGCTCCCCTGTCTCTAGGAGTGTACTGCTCCCCTGTCTCAAGGAGCGCACTGCTCCCATCTATAGGAGCGCACTGCTCCCATCTATAGGAGCTCACTGCTCCTCTGTCTCTAGGAGCGTACTGCTCCCCTGTCTCTAGGAGCGTACTGCTCCCCTGTCTCTAGGAGCTCACTGCTCCCCTGTCTCTAGGAGCTCACTGCTCCCATCTATAGGAGCTCACTGCTCCTCTGTCTCTAGGAGCGTACTGCTCCCCTGTCTCTAGGAGTGTACTGCTCCCCTGTCTCTAGGAGCGCACTGCTCCCCTGTCTATAGGAGCGCACTGCTCCCCTGTCTCTAGGAGCTCACTAGTCCCCTGTCTCTAGGAGCTCACTGCTCCCCTGTCTCTAGGAGCGCACTGCTCCCCTGTCTCTAGGAGCTCACTGCTCCCCTGTCTCTAGGAGCTCACTGCTCCCCTGTCTCTAGGAGCGCCCTGCTCCCCTGTCTCTAGGAGCGCACTGCTCCCCTGTCTCTAGGAGCGCACTGCTCCCCTGTCTCTAGGAGCTCACTGCTCCCCTGTCTCTAGGAGCTCACTGCTCCCCTGTCTCTACGAACGCACTGCTCCCCTGTCTCTACGAACGCACTGCTCCCCTGTCTCTAGGAGTGTACTGCTCCCCTGTCTCTAGGAGCGTACTGCTCCCCTGTCTCTAGGAGCGCACTGCTCCTCTGTCTCTACGAACGCACTGCTCCTCTGTCTCTACGAACGCACTGCTCCCCTGTCTCTAGGAGCGCACTGCTCCCGTCTCTAGGAGCGCACTGCTCCCCTGTCTCTAGAAGCTCACTGCTCCCCTGTCTCTATGAGCGCACTGCGCCCCTGTCTCTAGGAGCTCACTGCTCCCCTGTCTCTAGGAGCTCACTGCTCCCTTTTCTCGAGGAGCGCACTGCTCCCCTGTCTCTAGGAGCACACTGCTCCCTTGTCTCGAGGAGCGCACTGCTCCCCTGTCTCTAGGAGAGTACTGCTCCCCTGTCTCTAGGAGCTCACTGCTCCCCTCTCTCTAGGAGCGCACTGCTCCCCTGTCTCTAGGAGCGCACTGCTCCCCTGTCTCTAGGAGCTCACTGCTCCCCTGTCTCTAGGAGCTCACTGGTCCCTTGTCTCGAGGAGCGCACTGCTCCCCTGTCTCTAGGAGCACACTGCTCCCCTGTCTCTAGGAGAGTACTGCTCCCTTGTCTCGAGGAGCGCACTGCTCCCCTGTCTCTAGTTGAGTACTGCTCCCCTGTCTCTAGGAGCTCACTGCTCTCCTGTCTCTAGGAGCGCACTGCTCCCCTGTCTCTAGGAGCTCACTGCTCCCCTGTCTCTAGGAGCTCACTGCTCCCTTGTCTCGAGGAGCGCACTGCTCCCCTGTCTCTAGGAGCACACTGCTCCCCTGTCTCTAGGAGAGTACTGCTCCCTTGTCTCGAGGAGCGCACTGCTCCCCTGTCTCTAGGAGAGTACTGCTCCCTTGTCTTGAGGAGCGCACCGCTCCCCTGTCTCTAGGAGCGCACCGCTCCCCTGTCTCTAGGAGCTCACCGCTCCCCTGTCTCTAGGAGCGCACTGCTCTCCTGTCTCTAGGAGCTCACTGCTCCCCTGTCCCTAGGAGCGCACTGCTCCCCTGTCCCTAGGAGCGCACTGCTCCCCTGTCCCTAGGAGCGCACTGCTCCCCTGTCTCTAGGAGCTCACTGCTCCCCTATCTCTAGGAGCACACTGCTCCCCTGTCTCTAGGAGCGCACTGCTCCCCTGTGTCTAGGAGCGCACTGCTCCCCTGTCTCTAGGAGCTCACTGCTCCCCTGTCTCTAGGAACGCACTGCTCCCCTGTCTCTAGGAGCGCACTGCTCCCCTGTGTCTAGGAGCTCACTGCTCCCCTGTCTCTAGAAGCGCACTGCTCCCATGTCTCTACGAGCTCACTGCTCCTTTGTCTCTAGGAGCGCACTGCTCCCCTGTCTCTAGGAGCTCACTGCTCCCCTGTCTCTAGGAGCGCACTGCTCCCCTGTGTCTAGGAGCGCACTGCTCCTTTGTCTCTAGGAGCGCACTGCTCCCCTGTCTCTAGGAGCGCACTGCTCCCCTGTCTCTAGGAGCGCACTGCTCCCCTGTCTCTAGGAGCGCACTGCTCCCCTGTCTCTAGGAGCGCACTGCTCCCCTGTCTCTAGGAGCGCACTGCTCCCCTGTCTCTAGGAGCGCACTGCTCCTTTGTCTCTAGGAGCGCACTGCTCCCCTGTCTCAAGGAGCGCACTGCTCCCCTGTCTCAAGGAGCGCACTGCTCCCCTGTCTCTAGGAGCGCACTGCTCCCCTGTCTCAAGGAGCGCACTGCTCCCCTGTCTCAAGGAGCGCACTGCTCCCCTGTCTCTAGGAGCGCACTGCTCCCCTGTCTCTAGGAGCACACTGCTCCCCTGTGTCTAGGAGCGCACTGCTCCCCTGTCTCTAGGAGCACACTGCTCCCCTGTCTCTAGGAGCTCACTGCTCCCCTGTCTCTAGGAGCTCACTGCTCCCTTGTCTCGAGGAGCGCACTGCTCCCCTGTCTCTAGGAGCACACTGCTCCCCTGTCTCTAGGAGCGCACTGCTTCCCTGTCTCTAGGAGCGCACTGCTCCCCTGTCTCTAGGAGCTCACTGCTCCCTTGTCTCGAGGAGCGCACTGCTCCCCTGTCTCTAGGAGCACACTGCTCCCCTGTCTCTAGGAGAGTACTGCTCCCCTGTCTCTAGGAGCTCACTGCTCCCCTGTCTCTAGGAGCACACTGCTCCCCTGTCTCTAGGAGCTCACTCCTCCCCTGTCTCTAGGAGCTCACTGCTCCCTTGTCTCTAGGAGCTCACTGCTCCCCTGTCTCTAGGAGCTCACTGCTCCCTTGTCTCGAGGAGCGTACTGCTCCCCTGTCTCTAGAAGCTCACTGCTCCCTTGTCTCGAGGAGCGCACTGCTCCCCTGTCTCTAGGAGCGCACTGCTCCCCTGTCTCAAGGAGCGCACTGCTCCCCTGTCTCTAGGAGCTCACTGCTCCCCTGTCTCTAGGAGCGCACTGCTCCCCTGTCTCTAGGAGCGCACTGCTCCCCTGTCTCTAGGAGCGCACTGCTCCCCTGTCTCTAGGAGCACACTGCTCCCCTGTCTCTAGGAGAGTACTGCTCCCCTGTCTCTAGGAGCTCACTGCTCCCCTGTCTCTAGGAGCACACTGCTCCCCTGTCTCTAGGAGCTCACTCCTCCCCTGTCTCTAGGAGCGCACTGCTCCCCTGTCTCTAGGAGCTCACTGCTCCCCTGTCTCTAGGAGCTCACTGCTCCCTTGTCTCGAGGAGCGTACTGCTCCCCTGTCTCTAGAAGCACACTGCTCCCTTGTCTCGAGGAGCGCACTGCTCCCCTGTCTCTAGGAGCGCACTGCTCCCCTGTCTCAAGGAGCGCACTGCTCCCCTGTCTCTAGGAGCTCACTGCTCCCCTGTCTCTAGGAGCGCACTGCTCCCCTGTCTCTAGGAGCGCACTGCTCCCCTGTCTCTAGGAGCGCACTGCTCCCCTGTCTCTAGGAGCTCACTCCTCCCCTGTCTCTAGGAGCGCACTGCTCCCCTGTCTCTAGGAGCACACTGCTCCCCTGTCTCTAGGAGCTCACTCCTCCCCTGTCTCTAGGAGCACACTGCTCCCCTGTCTCTAGGAGCTCACTGCTCCCCTGTCTCTAGGAGCGCACTGCTCCCCTGTCTCTAGGAGCGCACTGCTCCCCTGTCTCTAGGAGCACACTGCTCCCCTGTCTCTAGGAGCTCACTCCTCCCCTGTCTCTAGGAGCACACTGCTCCCCTGTCTCTAGGAGCTCACTGCTCCCCTGTCTCTAGGAGCGCACTGCTCCCCTGTCTCTAGGAGCTCACTGCTCCCCTGTCTCTAGGAGCTCACTGCTCCCTTGTCTCGAGGAGCGTACTGCTCCCCTGTCTCTAGAAGCACACTGCTCCCTTGTCTCGAGGAGCGCACTGCTCCCCTGTCTCTAGGAGCGCACTGCTCCCCTGTCTCAAGGAGCGCACTGCTCCCCTGTCTCTAGGAGCTCACTGCTCCCCTGTTTCTAGGAGCGCACTGCTCCCCTGTCTCTAGGAGCGCACTGCTCCCCTGTCTCTAGGAGCGCACTGCTCCCCTGTCTCCCGACTTCCTGCTTGCTATGGGGCGCAGCATTTCTGAAGGTTGACAATTAGTGCCGGCAGATCAGCTTTTCTCTACGGCATTGGTGAGATAATAGAGGGCCTGATCCAGTGTTCTGGATAGTGGACACTCTTTGTCCAGGAACCTGGCCATTACTTATAAACTGCAGAGGTAGCCAGTGACCTAGGCAAGTAGGAGTAAACTATGAAATAAAAAATCTGGAACCCCAAGAGGGGGGTGGAATGTAGAGATGGTGCACATTCTCTGCCCCACTCATTGTCTATGGGACTGCCGGAGAAAGCCAAGTACAGAGCTCCGATATTCCCATAGACCATATTACATTGCATCCTCTTCTCAGGATCAGTGGAGGTTCCTGAAGTCAGACACCCAACGATCAGCACTTGTATAATTTACTATTTACTTTACTTACCTCCCAACCTACTCTACCAGAAACTCACAGGATACCTAAGACAATCTGAAATTCATTAATCCTCCTCCTCACTTGAATGAAGCAAGATGCCCGGCCGGCCTGACACATTTTCTTGGGAAATCATTCGGGAACATATGGAAAGGGTTGTGTCCTCACTGCCAACATCTGCTGGAGAACGGAGCGAGGTAAAGGAGTATAATGAGATTAGAGCCTCTCGGCCGGAATCCTAATTTGTAGAGAAATCACCTTCGTCTTTGGCCGCGGCCGGAGTCTTTACTCCTCTTTACCATTTTTCCCACCGCTCGTCGGTGCGGCGAATGGAGTCTGGCAGGACGTTAAGGAGATGTGTTATCCCTTGTTCTTATTATCGGTACTTCAGCCATTTTTTTTTTTCTTTTTTACTGTCCGCTGGCAAATCTCGCAGCTTGGAGCGGCTCCCAGTTGTGAAACAAGCAACATTTTAATTAGATCCACCCGCCATAAAGTCCACACAATTCCCCTGACATCTTGTAGGCATTAAGTATATGGACTTACAGACGGGCCCGCTGCGGCTGATCTACTCCCTCAGGTATCTATGTAATGTGCTTTGTAGAATAGGCCGGTAATACGTGGGAGGGTCTTTTAGGGTCTGCAGATAGATAACGTGGGAGGTGGACGGATGAAGCGGCTTTTTCTTCATGTAGATTATTCTGTTTCGGCAAATAAAGCTTATTGGTTGTAAAGTTTCGGAAATCCCTGCTTGCTGACACTGAAAAGGAGTAATTTGCAGCCCGATCAGGTGCTGTTCACACACGTGAAGGCTTTTTCAGTACAGTTATTTGCGCTTTCTTTTGTCCCGTACATATGTGCGACCGTCGCACGACCAGGTTTCATTCATTGACAGCAAGCAGTGATTCTGGCTCAGGTTTAGGCATCTCTTTGAAGGATTTGTGACAAGCTCGGAAGTTATCCCCTATCCTGTCCGGGGGGTCAACTGTTAATCGCTCTTCAGAATCCCATTCTCGAGATCAGTGGGGTCTCAAGTGATCGATGAGTTGCCCCTTATTCTATAAATAGGGAATAAGCATTTTAAAGTTAGTGCTGGATTTATAGAAAATGTGTCTCAGGGCAAAATCTTTCCTGTCCCTACCTTACACCGCCATGAAATGCCAAAATAATAACGCCAGGGTACAGCCCATATAATACCACCATGTTGATTAGAACATAATATGCACATAATGCTACCCTAAAGATAATACATAATACAGCCCACCATAGTACCACCATATAGCACACAATATGGAGTATGCACATATTACTCTAAAGATCCCACATAATACTGTCACATACAGCTCACATAATACCACTATATAGCATGAAGTGTGCACATATTATTATTCCTTTAAATATCCCACAACCACATAATACCACCATATACAGCCCACATAACACCACCGTATAGAGCACAATATGCAGTATGTACATAATACTTCTCGATCGATCCCACATATTACCGCCATATACAGCACATATAGTACCATTGTACAGCACACAATATGCAGTATGTACATAATACTACTCTAACGATCCCACATATTACCGCCATATACAGCACATATAGTACCACTGTATAGCACACAATATGCAGTTTGTACATAATACTTCTCTATCGATCCCACATATTACTGCCATATACAGCACATATAGTACCATTGTACAGCACACAATATGCAGTATGTACATAATACTACTCTAACGATCCCACATATTACCGCCATATACAGCACATATAGTACCACTGTATAGCACACAATATGCAGTTTGTACATAATACTTCTCTATCGATCCCACATATTACCGCCATATACAGCACATATAGTACCACTGTATAGCACACAATATGCAGTATGTACATAATACTACTCTAACGATCCCACATATTACCGCCATATACAGCACATATAGTACCATTGTATAGCACACAATATGCAGTATGTACATAATACTTCTTGATCGATCCCACATATTACCGCCATATACAGCACATATAGTACCATTGTATAGCACACAATATGCAGTATGTACATTATACTACTCTAACGATTCCACATATTACCGCCATATACAGCACATATAGTACCATTGTATAGCACACAATATGCAGTATGTATATAATACTACTCTAACGATTCCACATATTACCGCCATATACTACACATAGTACCATTGTATAGCACACAATATGCAGTATGTACATAATACTACTCTAACGATTCCACATATTACCGCCATATACAGCACATATAGTACCATTGTATAGCACACAATATGCAGTATGTATATAATACTACTCTAACAATCCCACATATTACCGCCATATACAGCACATATAGTACCATTGTATGGCACACAATATGCAGTATGTACATAATACTTCTCTAACGATCCCACATATTACCGCCATATACTGCACATAGCACCATTGTATAGCACACAATATGCAGTATGTACATAATACTCTAAAGATCCCACATATTACCGCCATATACAGCACATATAGTACCATTGTATAGCACACAATATGCAGTATGTATATAATACTACTCTATCGATCCCACATATTGCCGCCATATACAGCACATATAGTACCATTGTATAGCACACAATATGCAGTATGTACATAATACTTCTCTATCGATCCCACATATTGCCGCCATATACAGCACATATAGTACCACTGTATAGCACACAATATGCAGTATGTACATAATACTTCTCTAACGATCCCACATATTACCGCCATATACTGCACATAGCACCATTGTATAGCACACAATATGCAGTATGTACATAATACTCTAAAGATCCCACATATTACCGCCATATACTGCACATAGCACCATTGTATAGCACACAATATGCAGTATGTACATAATACTACTCTAACGATCCCACATATTACCGCCATATACAGCACATATAGTACCATTGTATAGCACACAATATGCAGCATGTACATAATACTTCTCTAACGATCCCACATATTGCCGCCATATACAGCACATATAGTACCATTGTATAGCACACAATATGCAGCATGTACATAATACTTCTCTAACGATCCCACATATTACCGCCATATACTGCACATAGCACCATTGTATAGCACACAATATGCAGTATGTACATAATACTCTAAAGATCCCACATATTACCGCCATATACAGCACATATAGTACCACTGTATAGCACACAATATGCAGTATGTACATAATACTACTCTAACGATCCCACATATTACCGCCATATACTGCACATAGCACCATTGTATAGCACACAATATGCAGTATGTACATAATACTTCTCTAACGATCCCACATATTACCGCCATATACTGCACATAGCACCATTGTATAGCACACAATATGCAGTATGTACATAATACTCTAAAGATCCCACATGACACCGCCCTATAATTCCCTTGTAATACGGCAGTTCAGTTGCTAAATAATGCCGCCATACATCACTAAATTATTTTGATAGGATGAAAACTCTGTGAGCAAACTAAACCGAAGAAATAGCTGCATGAGGCATTTGTCCAGATTACCTCCCACCAAGGTGGGTCACCGATTTAAAGAAAATGATATAGAGCGCTCCTCCTATATAAAGGGGTGGGTAACAGGGCGTGGAATGGGCCTGAAAAGGGGACGAATATCCTACTCTAAATATGTCTTACACAGAAGCTTCTGCCAATACCAGCCTGCTGACAATGAAGGAACCCAACCACCAAGGTCCTTTATGATAGCCTGGATCCATGAGGTTTGGGGTGGAGGGCATCTGTGGGGGTGTGGAGCAGTCAGGGGGCATTTGGCATTTCTGGTACAGATCTTACACCGGGGGCCAAGTGATGGTGGGACTCGTGACTCATGATGACGCCTCGTCCTCGGTGACCACTGATCCCCACACTAGTCGTGTATTATGCTCGGCCGGGCGCAGGCACAGCTTGTCTGATCCTCTAATCTCCTGATACTGGGAGGAGTGATGTCTCCTGTCACTAGGAACATGAGATATACCGAGGAACCAATGAGCGGTAGTGTGATCCGCTCAGCTGGATCTATAGTCTGGATCTTCTGGCACACTCGTCACTGATACCAGCCATCAGATCGCTGCTGGTCTGGGATTCTGTTCTTTTCCTGTCATTGCCCCCATTTTCTATGAGTGAAGGAAAAGTGAATATGAGATGAATGACCCTAATTGTGAAAAAAAATAATTGTAAAAAAAACAACACCATGGTGTGTCCTTACACATTGTAATGTCCCCCACAAAAACATACATTTTGGTGCTCCCACAGTGTCCACACACACATTATGATGCTCCTATGGTCCTCTACCACATATTATGATGACCGCCACGCATTATGATACTCCCACAGTGCTCCCTACATATTAGGATGCCCCCATACATTGTTTTTTCACACAGTATGATGTCCCCAGAGTCTCCCCCACACATTACAATGTTTCACACAGTATGATGCCTCATAGTGCCACCATATATTATAATGTTTGACACATTATTATGTCCCCTGAGTCTCCCCCACACATTATTATGCACCCAGAATTCCCCCCCACACATTATGCCCCCAGAGTCTCCCCCACACAGTATTATGCCCCCAGAGTCTCCCCCACACATTATTATGCCCCAGAGTCTTCCCCACTCAGTATTATGCCACCAGAGTCTCCCTCACACAGTATTATGCCCCCAGAGTCTCCCCCACACAGTATTATGCCACCAGAGTCTCCCCCACACAGTATTATGCCCCCAGAGTCTCCCCAACACAGTATTCTGCCCCCAGAGTCTCCCCCACACAGTATTATGCACCCAGAGTCTCCCCCACACAGTATTATGCCCCCAGAGTCTCCCCCACACAGTAGTATGCCCCAGAGTCTCCCCCACACATTATTATGCCCCCAGTTTTCCTCAAACATTATTATGTCCCCAGAGTCTCCCCCACACATTGTTATGCCCCCAGAGTTTCCCTCATACCTTATTGTGCCCCCAGAGTCTCCCCCACCATATTATGCCCCCGAGTCTCCCCCACACATTATAATGCCCCCAAAATCTCCTCCACATGGTGTTATGCCCCCAGAATCTCAATGCAGTGCCCCAACGCACATTATGATGTTCACATAGTGCTCCCTACTCATTATTAAGCCCTCACTGTGCCCCTCACATATCATAATGTCGCCGCAGTGCCAGCTATGCATTATAATGCTCCCACAATGACCCTCACATTATGGTGCCCATCTAATAGTACTCCCCTAGCCCTGATCCCTCGATGATCTGCTCTGTGATGTGAGTGGCTGCACCTGATTTCCTGACATCATTCTCCCTGCTGCACCGAGATGCACAAGGTGAATGGTGGAGCTGGGAGCCGACGGCTCCGTGCTCCACCATTGTATCCGAGTGTACCTACATGCTGATGCAGTTGAAATTGGGTCAAAGTGAGGACATCCCGGAATAGCGGAGCAGCTTCCCAAGCCTGACACCGTCCTCCTGGATCCGGGAGGTTTGGCACTGGGTAAGTGTTACATGATGGGAATTGGAGTCTAGGAGCTACAGTCTACAGGATTCATCCATCCTTCCCCCAAATCATCAGGTGCAGGAGAGAGGTAACATTGATATGTAGGGCACAGAAAGCGAGGAAACGGCAGCGGCCAGCTCCTCAGAAATGAGGCGCATGTCTACAGCCACCATATCCGCCAGGTCTTGTGCCCCGCGGCCTGATCGTTTCCGATATTGGGGGAATGGCGGCCTTTCACACGCTGACTCTTTGTTTCATTCTGCAGATTGTGGACGGTAAACTGTGGTTCCAATTGGACTGTGGCAGCGGTCCAGGAATCCTGGGAATTTCTGGCCGGACGGTTAATGATGGGAACTGGCACTCGGTGTTTTTGGAGCTGAACCGGAATTTCACAAGCTTGTCGCTGGATGATAGCTACGTGGAGCGTCGCAAGGCGCCCCTGTACTACCAGACCCTCAGCACCGATAGCTCTATTTATTTTGGAGCCCAGGTGCAAGTGGAAAATGTCCGAAGCCTGACAGACAAGAGGAGCACGCAGGTCCTGGGAGGCTTCCAGGGATGCCTGGATTCAGTCATCTTGAATAACAATGAACTGCCACTTCAGAACAAGAGAAGCAGCTTCGCAGAAGTGGTCGGCTTGACTGAATTAAAGCTTGGCTGCGTGCTCTACCCTGATGCTTGTGAACGGAGGCCGTGCCAGAACGGAGGCAGCTGTACCAGTGTGCCATCTGGTGGTAAGCACACATTACTGCAGCTTGTAGCCGTTCTTAGTTATTCCATTTTGCTTATGTAGCGCCATTGATTCCGCAGCACTTTACAGACATCATCATCGCTGTCCCCAGTGTGGATCACATACTAGATTCCCTATTAGTGTGGGAGGAAACCAGAGAACCCGGAGGAAACCCACGCACACACAGGGAGAACATACAAACTCATTGCAGATGTTGTCCTTGGTGGGATTTGAACCCAGGATCCTTCCATTCTCATGCGACCCATTATCACCAGAGTCTGACACAATTGTTTCAGTCTAGACTCCTAGGCCCCAAATTCAGAGGCAGAGGTGTGCATGCCTCTTAATGAATCCGCCACGCTTGAAGAGGCAATCTTCATAATCACTTTGATGAATACTTGATATAGTTCCTGTCGTTTCATAAATGGTTTTTCAGCAGGCTTCTAATCATAATTTACTGGACTACAATGAGATAACACAGGATCCACCATTCACAATAGGTGATGTAACAGCTCACCTCCTCCTCCTCCTCCTGTACAATGACTGATAACACCTCTATATACAGTAGATAACACAGGATCCACCATACACAATAGATGATGTCACAGCTCACCTCCTCCTCCTGTACAATGACTGATAACACCTCTATATACAGTAGATAACACAGGATCCACCATACACAATAGATGATATCACAGCTCACCTCCTCCTCCTGTACAATGACTGATAACACCTCTATATACAGTAGATAACATTGGATCCACAATTCACAATAGCTGATGTCACAGCTCACCTCCCCCTCCTCCTGTACAATGACTGATAACACCTCTATATACAGTAGATAACACAGGATCCACCATACACAATAGATGATATCACAGCTCACCTCCTCCTCCTGTACAATGACTGATAACACCTCTATATACAGTAGATAACACAGGATCCACCATACACAATAGATGATGTCACAGCTCACCTCCTCCTCCTGTACAATGACTGATAACACCTCTATATACAGTAGATAGCACAGGATCCACCATTCACAATAGGTGATGTCACAGCTCACCTCCTCCTCCTGTACAATGACTGATAACACCTCTATATACAGTAGATAACACAGGATCCACCATTCACAGTAGGTGATGTCACAGCTCACCCCCTCCTCCTGTACAATCACTGATTACACCTCTATATACAGTAGATAACACAAGATCCACCATTCGCAATAGGTGATGTCACAGCTCACCTCCTCCTCCTGTACAATGACTGATAACACCTCTATATACAGTAGATAACACAGGATCCACCATTCACAATAGGTGATGTCACAGCTCACCTCCTCCTCCTGTACAATGACTGACATCACCTCTATATACAGTAGATAACACAGGATCCACCATTCACAATAGATGATGTCACAGCTCACCTCCTCCTCCTGTACAATGACTGATAACACCTCTATATATAGTAGATAACACAAGATCCACTGTTCGCAATAGGTCATGTCACAGCTCACCTCCTCCTGTACAATGACTGATTACACCTCTATATACAGTAGATAACACAGGATCCACCATACACAATAGGTGATGTCACAGCTCACCTCCTCCTCCTGTACAATGACTGATTACACCTCTATATACAGTACATAACACAGGATCCACCATACACAATAGATGATGTCACAGCTCACCTCCTCCTCCTGTACAATGACTGATAACACCTCTATATACAGTAGATAACACAGGATCCACCATACACAATAGATGATGTCACAGCTCACCTCCTCCTCCTGTACAATGACTGATATCACCTCTATATACAGTAGATAACACAGAAGCCACCATTCACAATAGGTGATGTCACAGCTCACCTCCCCCTCTTCCTGTACAATGACTGATAACACCTCTATATACAGTAGATAACACAGGATCCACCATACACAATAGGTGATGTCACAGCTCACCTCCTCCTCCTGTACAATGACTGATTACACCTCTATATACAGTAGATAACACAGGATCCACCATACACAATAGGTGATGTCACAGCTCACCTCCTCCTCCTGTACAATGACTGATAACACCTCTATATACAGTAGATAACACAGGATTCACCATTCACAATAGGTGATATCACAGCTCACCTCCTCCTCCTGTACAATGACTGATAACACCTCTATATACAGTAGATAACACAGCATCCACCATACACAATAGGTGATGTCACAGCTCACCTCCTCCTCCTGTACAATGACTGATAACATCTCTATACACAGTAGATAACACAGGATCCACCATTCACAATAGGTGATGTCACAGCTCACCTCCTCCTCCTGTACAATGACTGATAACACCTCTGTATACAGTAGATAACAGAGGATCCACCATTCACAATAGGTGATATCACAGCTCACCTCCTCCTCCTGTACAATGACTGATAACACCTCTATATACAGTAGATAACACAGGATCCACCATTCACAATAGATGATGTCACAGCTCACCTCCTCCTGTACAATGACTGATTACACCTCTATATACAGTAGATAACACAGGATTCACCATTCACAATAGGTGATATCACAGCTCACCTCCTCCTCCTGTACAATGACTGATAACACCTCTATATACAGTAGATAACACAGGATTCACCATTCACAATAGGTGATGTTACAGCTCACCTCCTCCTTTCTAATGACTGATAACACCTCTGTATACAGTAGATAACAGAGGATCCACCATTCACAATAGGTGATGTCACAGCTCACCTCCTTTTTAATGACACACATTGCTATCTATGGGCCATGTTGCTGCTGTAAGTCAGGAGGAATATTAGGAAGCTGCAGCTGTTCCCATCACAGACACAGTTCCTGTAATCAGGTTGACCCTGGAATGAATCATTTTGTTATAAGTTTAGGGAAACTCTTCTATAATATCGGAGTAATGTCTGTTTGAGATTGCCAGTTTCTTTTTCTGTAATACCACTGTTCTGACAGCAGGTGGCACTGTTGGCTCATGTAATGGAGCAGAATAGCTGCAGCATTCACTCTGATACACAGCCCAGTTGGTGACAAGCACAGTATGTAGCAGAGCTGAATTTGTCCATTACCTGTTCCTTTCATCCACCATGGTAATATTGTTGTTCTTTGTATCATGCATTTACTTCTAGGCAGTCCTATGTAAACTCGTATTTCTCATTCTTCTGCACAGGATACCAGTGTACCTGCCCGTCCCAGTACATCGGCAAAAACTGCGAGTCCGAGATCACAGCGTGCTTCCCAAATCCATGCCGAAACGGTGGATCCTGTGATCCAATCGGGAATTCATTCATCTGCACCTGTAGGACAGGCCTGAGGGGGTTAACGTAAGTAGCGAATATCACTGCGGGGTGCCAGCACTAAGGGATCCTATCATTTTTCGGCTTTTTTGACTAATTTCTTAATATTTTGAATGCTTTGTTATTGTAATACAGAGTTACAATTCCGGAGTGATAGGGTAAAATGTTGACTTCCTGTTGTCACCACTAGGTGGAGCTGCTTATGGCATAATAAAGCCTCACTGACCTCACTAAGAAGCCTGTATTCAGTGTGCTGCCTCTAGTGGTGGCCGTAGGAATCCAACATTGCACCAATTCATTTAAAGGCCATTTAGAGGGGTGCAGAACATTTTTTTCCATATGTACAATTACAGCAGGTAGAGAAAAGAGTTTTGTCCCCCCGCATGGGTACTACCTGCCATTTCAAAGGGCACCATGTAATGTTATATTTCCCCTGCAGTGGTTGCGGATCGCCTCATTTTTAAAGGGGTTGTAGTCAAGGTCTTTGAGTTTTACTGCCTAAGATCCAGGTCTGATAAGATGTGTGAGTCATTTAAAGGGGTGAAGAAACCCCCCATCCATCTGCCTTATAGGACTTATGTTTATCATAAAAGGGGCAGCTCCAATTAGGGGGGCGCTTCCAATTAGGGGGCACTTTCCATTTAGCGGTCGGTTTCCACTTAGGACCCCCCTCTATGACCCAGAATCAAGAGCTGAGTACAGCCATTTATGTAATTGGCTGCCTTGCAATACCACATTTCCCCTGCAGTGGTCGCTGTGAGACACAATCCTTGCTGTGCAGTAACCCTTGCCAAGTTCAGCCTGTCAAAAGCTAACATTATAAACCAGTTGTTTTCAGGGATCACAGTTGATCACTGGAGATCCCAGCCCAGGAACACTTTGTGATCCGCTTATTGTCAAGTGAGCCGTTTGTTATAACGATTGTCCAAGACACAATCCGCATTAATTGCAGAAGTTGATCATTTCTTCTGTAGCTGCGGACCATGTACCATGAGGACAGCTGGGTCCTCCTCTCTTGTTTGCAGCTCTGATAAGGAAGGGTTCACAATCAACCACCTCCCCTAATAAGACACACGGACAGGGGTTGTTTTCATAGGACAACACCTTTAATGTCTTCTCGATTAGTGTCGAGGGTCCATCAGTAACTGATCTCTTCTTGCCCAGGATGTAGGGCGCATCAGTAACCGATATCCTCTTGACTAGTGTCACAGGTCCGTCAGTAACTAACAGGGGTTGTGTTCATAGGGCAACCCTGTAATGTCTTCTTGACCAGTCTTGAGGGTCCATCAGTAACCAATCTCTTCTTGACCAGTCTTTAGGATGCATCAGTAATTGATCTCCTATTGACCAGTGTCAAGAGTCAATCAAGTAAGTGATCTAATCTTGACTACTGTTGTAGGTCCATCAGGCGTTGTGTTAATAGGGAAACCTTGTTAATGTCTTCTTGAATTATGCCTAGGGACCATCAGTAACTGCTTTCTTATTGACCAGTGTTCTGTTGACATCAGTAAATTATCTCTTCTTAACCAGCGATGAAGATCTGTCAGTTCCTGATCTCTTCTCGAGCAGTGTTGAGGGTCCATCAATAATTGACCAGTGCTATGGATCCATCAGTAACTTATCTCTTTTTGACCAGTGTCGAGGGTCCATCAGTAACTGATCTTCCCTTGTGATATCCTCTTGACCATTGTTGAAGATTCATCAAAAATGATCTCCATTTGACCAGTGTTGAGGGTCCATCAGTAACTGATCTCCTTTTGCTCTGATCTCTTCTTAACTAGTGTTATGCTAATATATGTACGGCAACTGATCTCTTCTTGACCAATGTTTAGGGTCCATCAGTAACTGGTCTCTTCTTGACCAATGTTTAGGGTCCATCAGTAACTGATCTCCCTTTGACCAATGTAGAGCATCTATCTGTAACCGATCTTCTCTTGACCAGTGATGAGGATCTATCAGTAACTGATCTCTTTTTGACCATTGTTGAGAGTCTACCTGTAACCAATCTCTCATTTGATAAATTTCTCTGTAGATGTGAAGAGGACATTAATGAATGTGAACGAGAAGACTGTGAAAATGGCGGCACATGCATCAATACCTTTGGGTCGTTTTTCTGTAATTGCACTCATGGCTACGTTGGACAGTACTGTGGTCTCAGACCTGTGGTGGTGCCCAACATTCAAGCTGGGCATTCTTATGTTGGCAAGGAGGAGCTCATTGGGATTGCAGTGGTGCTTTTTGTTATATTTGTCCTCATCATCCTCTTCATTGTGTTCCGCAAAAAAGTATTCCGAAAAAATTACTCCCGTAACAACATCACCCTGGTTCAAGACCCTGCAACTGCGGCATTACTCAATAAAACCAATGGGATACAGTTTAAGAATCTCCGAGGTGGGGGAGACAGTAGAAATATCTATCAAGAGGTTGGTCCACCTCAAGTTCCTGTGCGACCCATGGCCTACACTCCTTGTTTCCAGAGCGAATCTAGGAACAACTTAGATAAGATGGTGGATGGACTTGGGGTGGAACATCAGGAGATGACAACCTTCCACCCGGAATCACCTAGGATTCTCACAGCCCGAAGAGGAGTTGTGGTGTGCAGCGTGGCTCCCAATATGCCATCAGTATCCCCATGTCGGTCTGACTGTGACTCCATCAGAAAATCACCTTGGGATTCAGGAAATGAATGTAAGTCCTATGTATCTATCTATCATCTATCTATTATCTATTTATCATCTATCTATTATCTATCTATCATCTATCTATTATTTATCTATCTATTATCTATTTATCATCTATCTATTATCTATCTATCATCTATCTATTATTTATCTATCTATTATCTATTTATCATCTATCTATTATCTATCTATCATCTATCTATTATTTATCTATCTATTATCTATTTATCATCTATCTATCTATTATCTATCAATCTATTATCTATCTATTATCTATCTATTATCTATCAATCTATTATCTATCAATCTATTATCTATCTATTATCTATCTATTATCTATCAATCTATTATCTATCAATCTATTATCTATCTATCTATCATCTATCTATCATCTATCTATCTATTATCTATCAATCTATTATCTATCAATCTATTATCTATCTATCTATCATCTATCTATCATCTATCTATCATCTATCTATCTATTATCTATCAATCTATTATCTATCAATCTATTATCTATCTATCTATCATCTATCTATCATCTATCTATCTATTATCTATCAATCTATTATCTATCAATCTATTATCTATCTATCTATCATCTATCTATCATCTATCTATCATCTATCTATCTATTATCTATCAATCTATTATCTATCAATCTATTATCTATCATCTATCTATCATCTATCTATCTATTATCTATCTATCATCTATTATCTATTATCTATCTATTATCTATCATCTATCTATCATCTATCTATCATCTATCAATTATCTATCATCTATCTATCATCTATCTATCTATTATCTATCTATCATCTATCTATCCATCCACCCATCCCCCTGGTCAAAAGGCTTAAAGATGACACATCTATTAGGCAAAAAAAATATATTGCCAATTTTTTTAAATTAAAAATTACAAATAGGAGAATGGGCCAGTGCAAAAGTTTGGACACCCTTGGAGATTTGTTTGCTCACCATAAAATTCAGCATCAGATGTATGCAAAAGAACATTTAAGAATTCGGATGCATTTTGGAAACAAGTCCTGTGGTCAGATGAAGTTAAAATACAACTATTTTGCCAGAATGATCAAAGAACATCTCGCCTACCATTAAGCATGGGGGTGGATCAATCATGCTTTGAGATTGTGTTGCAAACAATGGCACGGGGCACATTTCACAGGTAGAGGGAAGAATGGATTCAATGAAATTTCACCAAATCCTTGATGCAAACATAACACCATCTGTAAAAAAGCTGAAGTTGAAAAGAGGCTGGCATCTCCAAATGGATAATGATCTGAAACACACGTCAAAATCAACTATAGACGACCCCAAAAGGCGCAAGATGAAGGTTTTACAGTGGCCCTCACAGTCCCCTGAGCTGAACATCATTGAAAATGTATGGTGAGACCTCAAAATAGCAGATGATGCAAGACGCCCCAGGAATCTCACAGAACGGGAGGAATTTTCCAAGGAAGAATGGAGGAAAATCCCTCAAACAAGAATTGACTCTTGTCTGGCCACCAAAAGCGTTTACAAGCTGTGATACTTGCAAAAGGGGCACTACTAGGTACTAACCATGCAGGGTGCCCGAACTTTAGCATTTGTCCGTTTTCCTTTTTGTAATGTTAATGATGATAATATTTATCTTTTGTGCCTAAAATACAAAGGAAATTTGTCATCTGTAACTTAAGCCCTTTTAGAGATCATTTCATCTTCAACTTGTTTAACTATTCACAAAAACAGTCATTTTGACCAGGGGTGCCCAAACTTTTACATGCCACTGTATCTTTAATCCCATAATCCAACATTTTGTAGGCAGTTAAATAGCACTTCAGTCATATATGCTTACATAGGTTACCTACCAAGGTACGAAGCGACACATAGGAAAGCGAATTAAAAGTATTTTTGTCTTTATTGAAACAATATTTTAAAATCACACAACATTAAAAGACAGGAAGATGGAAAAAAGTTGGACCTCCAAAAAAAGTCAGGGTGTGACACAAAGAAAAAGATTTTTTTGTATTCAATATGTGTGCGCTCATAAAGTATCCCTATAGGGAAGTTGTATGGACTTGCATATGGGTGGACGTAAAAAAAAACGTCTCTTTTAAAACCCTTGGCGGTCCTATATCCAAAAAGGGTAAAAAAATAAATAAACAGCAGAGTATAGTGATCCCCTCACATCAGGAAATAGGCTCATAACCATAATCAAATCAATAATGACCTAAATATATGAACAGTATCTGTTCATATAAAGCAGAGAGAACATAGATGCTGTGCAGTTTTTGGAACATTCACTAGATGGGGATAAAGTGTAAAGCCTGAAAGAGTAGTGGATATAGCAGGATCCAAATAGATATAATGTGGAAAGGCCGATCAATAAGCTGTTAACTATTACCTGAAGATGGGAGGAGGAAGATGGTGCATTATATAAGGAGGAGGTGTCACATCCTGCGCCCGACGAGCGCCAGGGGGCGTGTTGGAGACTAGGTATGTGTGGATTTATATATCCTAAAGCCAGGTGTGACGTAAAGTGAGGGGGCGGAGTCCATCAGCGAAATCAATATCACCATTACACACTGAACGGGAAACCACTGGGTAAATCTGACAGGGAGAAGGACTTGGGGATCCTAGTTAATGATAAACTTACCTGGAGCAGCCAGTGCCAGGCAGCAGCTGCCAAGGCAAACAGGATCATGGGGTGCATTAAAAGAGGTCTGGATACACATGATGAGAGCATTATACTGCCTCTGTACAAATCCCTAGTTAGACCGCACATGGAGTACTGTGTCCAGTTTTGGGCACCGGTGCTCAGGAAGGATATAATGGAACTAGAGAGAGTACAAAGGAGGGCAACAAAATTAATAAAGGGGATGGGAGAACTACAATACCCAGATAGATTAGCGAAATTAGGATTATTTAGTCTAGAAAAAAGACGACTGAGGGGCGATCTAATAACCATGTATAAGTATATAAGGGGACAATACAAATATCTCGCTGAGGATCTGTTTATACCAAGGAAGGTGACGGGCACAAGGGGGCATTCTTTGCGTCTGGAGGAGAGAAGGTTTTTCCACCAACATAGAAGAGGATTCTTTACTGTTAGGGCAGTGAGAATCTGGAATTGCTTGCCTGAGGAGGTGGTGATGGCGAACTCAGTCGAGGGGTTCAAGAGAGGCCTGGATGTCTTCCTGGAGCAGAACAATATTGTATCATACAATTATTAGGTTCTGTAGAAGGACGTAGATCTGGGAATTTATTATGATGGAATATAGGCTGAACTGGATGGACAAATGTCTTTTTTCGGCCTTACTAACTATGTTACTATGTTACTATGAAATGTGACAAGGTGATGTGCGTATTAAGTGTTGCTGGGGGCGTAGCTAACGGCGCATGAATACGGTCAAGTGCTCTAACGAAGAAGAGACTTCCGGTCCTGCGCCGGATGACACGTGGTGGAACGCACCGCGCGTCATGAGTGTGGAGCCGATCGAATGTCAAGTAGAGCAGCGAGACCGGCGCATGCGCACCAACGCCGAGAAGTAAGATGCCAGGGAAAAGAAGGAGGCGGAGTGTTAACCGCACCCTTTTTCCGTCTAACTATCAACCACAGTTAAACGGTGGGGAGATGGAGGGAGAGAAGGAAAAACAGTATAAATTATACAAGAAATAGTACCATCACCACTTTCTCAGGTATAGGCCCCAAAAATACTTTTTATTCACTTTCCTATGTGTCACTTCGTACCTTGTTAGGTAACCTATGTAAGCATGCCACTGTATCTATTTATCTTTCTGACTGTCACTATTTATCGATCTATCATGAGGCTTGTGGTGGATTCACAGTCACCACACGATTAATATGAGTGGTGTAAGATTGCGCTTACCACGTGTCTTGGGGGACAGTCGCTTGGCCGCGATATTATTATTATAATTATTATTTATTGTTATAGCGCCATTTATTCCATGGCGCTTTACATGTGAGGAGGGGTATACATAATAAAAACAAGTACAATAATCTTAAACAATACAAGTCATAACTGGTACAGGAGGAATGAGGACCCTGCCCGCGAAGGCTCACAATCTACAAGGGATGGGTGAGAATACAGTAGGTGAGGGTAGAGCTGGTCATGCAGCGGTTTGGTCGATCGGTGGTTACTGCACGTTGTAGGCTTGTCAGAAGAGGTGGGTCTTCAGGTTCTTTTTGAAGGTTTCGATGGTAGGCGAGAGTCTGATGTGTTGTGGTAGAGGGTTCCAGAGTAGGGGTGATACGCGAGAGAAATCTTGTATACGATTGTGAGAAGAGGAGATAAGAGGGGAGTAGAGAAGGAGATCTTGTGAGGATCGGAGGTTGCGGGTAGGTAAGTACTGGGAGACGAGGTCACAGATGTATGGAGGACACAGGTTGTGGATGGCTTTGTACGTCATGGTAAGGGTTTTGTAGTGGAGTCTCTGGGCAATGGGGAGCCAGTGAAGGGATTGACAGAGGGGAGAGGCCGGGAAATAGCGGGGGGACAGGTGGATTAGTCGGGCAGCAGAGTTTAGAATAGATTGGAGGGGTGCGAGAGTGTTAGAGGGGAGGCCACAGAGCAGGAGGTTGCAGTAGTCAAGGCGAGAGATGATGAGGGCATGGACTAGGGTTTTTGCAGATTCATGGTTGAGGAATGAACGGATTCGTGAAATATTTTTGAGTTGAAAGCGGCAGGAAGTGGAAAGGGCTTGGATATGTGGTTTGAAGGAGAGATCAGCGTCAAGGATTACCCCGAGGCAGCGAGCTTGTGGGACTGGGGAGAGTAGGCAGCCATTTACTGTAATGGATAGGTTCGTTGGGGGGGTCGCGTGAGATGGGGGAAAGATGATGAATTCTGTTTTATCCATGTTAAGTTTTAAAAATCTAGTGGAGAAGAAGGATGAAATAGCAGACAGACATTGAGGAATTCTGGTTAGAAGGGAGGTGATATCTGGTCCAGAGATGTAGATCTGTGTGTCGTCAGCGTAGAGGTGATACTGAAAGCCATGAGATTCTATGAGCTGTCCCAGTATTTGGGCACACGGGCACGGTTTTTCACACAAAACAGTCTATTTGGTTTATTAAGGTATCATAAACCCCATCATGCGCAGTCCATTTACACACTGTACCAGGACATCACATCAAGTTTCACATCCTTAGTCTGCGGAAACTAAACACGCTGGTCCTCTCCTCACCAATTGCCGTGGGTTACCACACAGTTCATAGAGCAACATAAGCACCAACAGTCTATGGTACCTTACGGGAGCTCCTGCTCCACCTGCTGACTCCTTGTCAGTCCTCTCTTCTGGGAAAGCTGCCTCACGGGGACCACCAACTTGCCTGGCACACCTTAGTCAGTCCAGATCCACCAAAGGGGAAGCTTCTCCAACACAGATCGTCCAGGTCCACGGTCTCTCAGGTGCTCCAGGAAGACTCCACTCACAGGAGCTTCCAACACAGACCATCCAGGACCATGATCACACTGTGCTCTTCAACACAGATCGTCCAGGTCCACGGTCTCTCAGGTGCTCCAGGAAGACTCCACTCACAGGAGCTTCCAACACAGACCATCCAGGACCACGATCACACTGTGCTCTTCAGGACATCCATCCCACCTGGGACCGTCCAACACAGAGGCATGTGACCTATCCGGGTTCTATTGAAAACGTTAGTCCAACACCCCCAGGCATGTGACCTCTCCGGGTGCTATTCAGGACGTTAGTCCAACATCCTAGGCATGTGACCTGTCCGGGTTCTATTCAGGACGTTAGTCCAACACCCCAGGCCATCAGGTCCAAAGCCCCACCATGTGCTGTTCAGGAATCCTTCTCCCAGGACTTCCAACACAGGCTTCCAGGACCTTGCACTTGGACCATATAGATCCATACACTGGAACCATATAGGAACCATGTGACCCACACCCTGGTCACATTATATACCTTTGACCACTCCCCTAGGTGGGAGTGTGGATGTGTGGCTAGTTTGACCCGCCCATCTCTCATAACTAGCCTTGCCAGCCTCCCTTTAGAATTACACAATTACTTGTGGGACTACAGGTCCCAGAACAGAACATCGCTTCAGGCTGACAGCGCAGAGTTTCTTTCTCTGCGACATACATACCGACCATTCACAACAATGCCGGACACCGTCTCACCATCCCCATTACGCCTCCATGCATGTCCTGGGGAGCACATACAGTGCCCCCTAGCTGTAACAGGGGTCACTGCATCACAGTGGTAACAAAGTAGAGTGGGAAGAGTGAAGTACCGGCCAGAAGGAGAGTTGGGCACATGCTGCAAAATGACATTAATTGATGTTCTTCTGTAGAATTGAGGTCATCATTGAACTCTGGTAATGGGGGTGACTGATGGGGTCGATGTAAAATAATAGTTTTTTGTGTGGGGGTTTTGTATCTCAAGGTAAAGGACTGGAAGCAGCAGAAGAAATGACTTGCTTTGTGGGGAGCACAAAGGGGAACAATTCCGAGAACCAGTCTTTGAACTCCTTCCAGTCGGATTCAGGAGATGACAATGGTAAGGACTCCGCATCTACAACCTCTTCTTTTCAATATTACTTTGTGCACAATTTCCACTCTTTTATCTCGAGGACCTGTTTCCAGGAAAGTCAGTTTTATCCGAGGACACATTTTCTGTTCATATTAGTGCAATGAGTAGGTAGTAATCTTGTCTTATCCTTCCATGACCTCAGGGTCTGGTCACATTTAGAGATGTTTTCTGGTATTCCCCATCTCATCACCTCTGAGCAGTTCTGGAGAAAAGGTGGTGTTACATGTTAAGCTTCTATATGCCACCACTAGGGGGAGCTCAGTGCAGGTGTATTCATGATTGAGTTCAATGGGAGGCGTATAAATCCCTATGGCTCCCTCTAGTGGCAATTACAGACATGCAGCCTTTTCAGTGAGAAGCGTGCTACGATAACGTCATAATGTGGGCTACATATGTACGTAAGTATTCAAAAGCATGTGGGATCTCATCAACATCAATACACATGAAATTGCATCTCTATGGCCCCTGTCTACTGACCTACCAGCTGTTTTTAACCATTAAGGGGATTATCCAAAATTTTTAGAACGGTTACTCAAAGCAGGGAAGGCAATAAAAAAACCCTACTTACCTGGTAAATTCCATGCTGCTCTAGCAGTCCCGATAGTCACGGTTTTCTTGCTCCGCAGTGATGTCTGCACGTACGGCATGAGACTGCTAAGGGACAGCGATTGACTGCAGCAGTCATGTACAAGCGGTTGGCATGCCATGACTGCACGACAGTTAATGAAGACTCATGAGACCAGCAATATATTTGCACTTTTTAAATAAATAAAAATGATCTCCTTAAAGGGGTTGTCCTGGACTTATAAATTGATGAGTTACCCTTAGGACAAGTCGAAATATATCAAAGGGACCGACACCTCTAGCAATCAGCTGTTTGCAACTCCATCAGTGGCCATTTTCACTGTGGAGAGGGCTACATTAAGGCTCTATACACCGCGTAGTGGCCGTTATCGGTACTGCAGCTGAGATCACATTCACTTCTATAGGAACTGAGCTGCAGTACACGAGAATGGCCACTACATGGAGCTGCGCTGTTCTGACTCTGTACATGTCTTACTTCTGGGGACCCCAGGACCTGCTAACAGCTGATCACTGGGGGTGAGGAGTGTTGGATCCCCATCAATCTTCTCTTGATGAAATATCCTATAGAAAAATATTCCATATGAACAACCCCTTTAATGACAGCAATTAAAATATTCTAAAACAGCTGATGACATACTGTATGAAGTTGCTAAATAATTCTTTTTTTTCTCTAACTTCTTTGTTATCACGACCTTCTGGATGTAATATTTCTGTGATATTGCTGTTTCGCTTTTAAACTTATCATGAAATCTATCAAAACAGATTAAGAAAGATGCGTTTCATAAGTCCGCTAGGGAAAATATAAAGTCTTACATACAGATTTTTTTAGGTAAAATGTAGAGGTTTGTATCCAGGACTTTCTCGAATTCAAGAAGGCGGAGTGCTGAATTCCTGATGGTTTTTCAATTGGAAAGTCTTCTATTTCTTGTCCAAACTAGGATTCAATTTCCATGTTTTCTATGTTAGACACACTAAAGCCAATTTTAAGGGAAGTAACACCTATTTTCCAACTCTCATGAATCGTCCGGCAGAAGTAGAGACCTCACTGACCAAATGCCAGGTACTGGAAGCCACAGGCAGATAGGAGAAATCCAAAAGACTACAAACAGGTAGCAGAGGTACTGGAGACCACAGACAGGTAACAGAGACACTGGAAGCCGCAAGCAAACCGGAGATGTCCTGGTGACCGCAGACAGGTAGCAGAGGTCTGGGAAGACGAGGAGCAGGTTTCCGAGCTACTGGAAGCTGCAGGCAGACAGGAGACATCCGTAAGGCCGCAGACAGGTAGCTGAGGTACAGGAAACCGCAAACGGTGAGCAGAGGTCATGAAAGACCAGGAGCAGGTAGCATAAATACTGGAAATAAAGGCAGACAGTAGACATCCGAGAGAGTGTAGAAAGGTAGCAGAGGTAGTTGAAACTGCAAACAGGTATCAGAGACACTGGAAGCCACAGGTAGACGGAGATGTCCGGGAGACTGCAGATAGGTAGCAGAGGTACTGGAAGCCGGAGGCAGACCAGATACGTCTGTGAGGCTGCAGACAGGTAGGAGAGGTACTGGAAGACTGGAAACAGGTAGCAGAGGAAACTGCAAATAGGTCAAACTAAGAGACTTGACTAAGAGACTTGATACCTTACATAGGTGGATGATCACCCAGCACTGCTCATTAATTCTACTGTTCCATGAATGTTACCCATGAATCATACAGTAAGGCTATGTGCCCACGTTGCAGAACGTATGCAGAATTTTGTGCATCAAAACCGGACTCCCTTAGCAGGAAATCCGCTTGCTTTTTTTTTGCATTGTTATCGCTTATTTGTCGCGGTTTTTTTGCATTTTTTAGCGTTTTTTTTCCATTTGTCCAAATACAATTCCATAGCAGCAAAAACGCAGATTTTCCGCAAAATTAATGAACATGCTGCGTTTTTTTCCACAATGCTTTCCTGCTGCGGAAAAAAACGCAGCATGAGCACAACAATTGCGGAATGCCCTTAAAAATAATGGGATGCTTCATGTAAGCGTTTTTTAAGCGTTTTCGCAGTGGAATACCGCTGCAAAAATGCTTAAAAAGCGCAACATGGGTACATAGCCTAAGGGTTGGTGACATCCGGTGATTGATACAGTAACCACGTTTGTGGGGTGTAATACTAACCTTTCCGTTGTCTCCCTTTTTCTCCCTTCCTCCCATGTTGTGTTTTCTCCCTCCCACAAGCTTCCATAGTGACTGTCATTCATCTAGTCAACAATGTTGTTGATAATGTTGAAACTGAAGGTATTTACACTTTTTCTGCAAACTTTGCCTATTATATGAAATGGATAATGTAATTCGTGAATCTGTATCATGTGTTGTCTTTGTACCTTATAAAAGTATACTAAAGAAAATAGCACAATTTACTTTCACTGATTCTAAACTATTTTCTAAATCAACTTACCGTACATACTCGAGTATAAGCCGACCCGCGTATAAGCCGACCCCCCCTAATTTTGCAACAAAAAATTAATTGAGACATCAGTAGGATAAATGTTTTTGAATATCCATATTGAATCAGGAGCCCCATATAATGCTCTATACACTTCATTATGGCCCCATAAGATGCTCCATATACAAATATGCCCCATATAATGCTCCATACAGTTCTTTATGGCCCCATAAGATGCTCCATATACAAATATGCCCCATATAATGCTCCATTCAGTTCTTTATGGCCCCATAGATGCCCCATATAATGCTCCATGCAGTTATGGCCCCATAGATGCCCAACATAGTGCTCCATGCAGTTATGGCCCCATAGATGCTCCATATAATGCTCCATGCAGTTCTTTATGGCCCCATAGATGCCCCATATAATGCTCCATGCAGTTATGGCCCCATAGATGCTCCATATAATGCTCCATGCAGTTCTTTATGGCCCCATAGATGCCCCATATAGCATTGTGCCACATGTAATGCTGCTGCACTAAAAAAAAAAAATGACATACTCACCTCTCGTTGCTGCTCCTCAGTGTCCCGTCTCTCCGCACTGACTGTTCAGGCAGAGGGCGGCGCGCACACTAATACATCATCGCACCCTCTGACCTGAACAGTCACTGCAGAGGACGCGGAAGACGGAGCGTCGGTGGAACGCGGAAAAGTGAATATGACATACTCACGTGCTCCTGGCGTGGTCCCCGCATGTCCCACGTCTCCGGGAGCGGCAGCTTCTTCCTGTAGTGAGCGGTCACGTTGCACCGCTCATTACAGTAATGAATATGCTGCTCCACCCCTATGGGAGTGGAGTCCATATTCATAACTTTAATGAGCGGTAACAGTGACCGCTGAACAGGGGAAGAAGCTGCCATGCCCGAAGACCGTGGTACCGCATCAGGAGCGCTGGGAGCAGGTGAGTATTTGACAGTCGTCGCTCCCCCTCACTCGTCGACCCCCCCGCCTTCCATGACTCGAGTATAAGCAGAGAGGAGCACTTTCAGCCCATTTTTTTGGGGCTGAAAATCTCGGCTTATGCTTGAGTATATTCGTAATGTTGAACATATTTTTTAAATATTCTTTTTTTTGTATGTCACTGTCTGTATCAGAAAAATAGTTCTGTAGAGATTACTTCTCCGTAGTCAACTCATTATCATCACAGGCAGGATAACTATCCGATATAAAACTTATATGTAGGTAACACAAGATCCACCATTCACAATAGGTGATGTCACAGCTCAACTCCTCCTCCTGTGCAATGACTGATCAAACCTCTATATACAGTAGATAATACAGGATCCACCATTCACAATAGGTGATGTCACAGCTCACCTCCTCCTCCTGTGCAATGACTGATAACACCTCTATATACAGTAGATAACACAGGATCCACCATTCACAATAGGTGATTTCACAGCTCACCTCCTCCTCCTGTGCAATGACTGATAATACCTCTATATACAGTAGATAACACAGGATCCACCATTCACAATAGGTGATGTCACAGCTCACTTCCTCCTCCTGTGCAATGACTGATAACACCTCTATATACAGTACATAATACAGAATTCACAATAGGAGATGTCACAGCTCACCTTCTCCTCCTCCTGTGCAATGACTGATAACACCTCTATATACAGTAGATAACACAGGATCCACCATTCACAATAGGTGATTTCACAGCTCACCTCCTCCTCCTGTGCAATGACTGATAACACCTCTATATACAGTAGATAACACAGGATCCACCATTCACAATAGGTGATATCACAGCTCACCTCCTCCTCCTGTACAATGACTGATAACACCTCTATATACAGTAGATAACACAGGATCCACCATTCACAATAGGCAATATCACAGCTCACGTCCTCCTCCTGTACAATGACTGATAACACCTCTATATACAGTAGATAACACAGGATCCACCATTCACAATAGGTGATGTCACAGCTCACCTCCTCCTCCTGTGCAATGACTGATAACACCTCTATATACGGTAGATAAAACAGGATCCACCATTCACAATAGGTGATGTCACAGCTCACCTCCTCCTCCTGTACAATGACTGATAACACCTCTATATACAGTAGATAACACAGGATCCACCATTCACAATAGGTGATATCACAGCTCACCTCCTCCTCCTGTACAATGACTGATAACACCTCTATATACAGTAGATAACACAGGATCCACCATTCACAATAGGTAATATCACAGCTCACCTCCTACTCCTGTACAATGACTGATAACACCTCTATATACAGTACATAACACAGGATCCACCATTCACAATAGGTGATGTCACAGCTCACCTCCTCCTCCTGTACAATGACTGATAACACCTCTATATACAGTACATAATACAGAATCCACCATTCACAATAGGAGATGTCACAGCTCACCTCCTCCTGTGCAATGACTGATAACACCTCTATATACAGTAGATAATACAAACCATAGGTGAAAAAATAGAAACGGGAAGAAAAAAAAAATGAAAATTGTTGCAGCATTTCTAAACTTTTTTTTTGTTGGTTTTAAAGGGAATCTGTCTGCCCACCGATTACATATCACAAACCTGCTGATAGATTCCCTTTACCGTGAAATGGGGTTCTAAGTGGAATAGTTTGCGTTAATGTTTGTGAATTGTAAGTTTTATTCTTTTTTTTTTCCTTCGAACCGAACAGCTCCGATATTGGACCAAGGGCAGAATTACAACAGAGGTGACATTTTGTAACCCAAATTCAGTTGCCTTGTTAATATGTCTGGTGCCCATAACATGTTTTTTGTGAAAACGACATTTTGCAAGCTTTGCCTTTTTTTCCCGCCTGCTTCTCCCACCCCCCACCCTTCACATTTTCCCCCCGCCTACCCTCTAGCATGCTGGTAACATTTTATCTAATCCAACTGCTATTGTGTTTGAGTTACATTATAAGCGATCACTACCCTGTGCAAATTGTTTTTATGTCGTAAGCTTGGTGGAACGCACGAGACGAGGGCTCAACACAAGCCGCATGACTGACCACTCCATTAACAGGAGCATGACTCTTTCCGAAAGCTTCTCATCATCCTCATATTAACTTCAGACCCTTATATCTCCACAGCGTACCACTGGGATACCTCTGATTGGATGCCAAGCGCTCATTTATCTGATATTGAGGAGGCCCCAAACTACGAAACTGCTGATGGGTCATCGGCCCACCATGGTAGCACCAGAGAACTGGAGACGGATTACTACCTGGGAGGCTACGACATTGACAGTGACTACCCACCTCCTCATCAGGAAGATTATTTAAGTCAAGATCAGCTTCCACCTCCTCTCCCGGAGGACTTTCAAGAACATTACGATACCCTTCCTAAAGTACAGCCAAGATCTGTGATCAGCACACTCAGTCCAGACTGCCGGCGGCGCCCTCAATTTCATCCCAGCCAATATCTCCCACCCCATCATCTCTCAAGTGAAATAGACACTTCCAGCTTACAACCCGGACATTCATTTAGTACTTTTGTGCCTGCCCAAAGCCAACAGGTGGACAAGACAAGCACAGATAATGTATCTTTATCCTTGCACAATTCAGTAGGTGCTTCTTCTTCAGATGTGTCGGCCAGCTGTGGACTGGAAGATACAGAAGTGGCCATAAGTGACTATGAAAGTTTAGACGACTTTCGAATCGATCACTCCCACATTCCTTACATGGAAACCCAACATCAAACTCAAGTGTGACAAACTCCATTTTTTTATCCTATCTATCTCTATGTATAGCCATCCATGACTAGCCTCTAGGGAATACAAGAAGTCATCGCGTTCGTCACTGACTTTTTAGTAACGGATGCCGACTGTGGAACTCCAATGGCTTTTGATAGTACAGTATGTCAGTGATATGTTGCAAAATTAAATAGACAATCCTTCTAACATGTTGCTTATATTTATTGCCAAAAGTATGCACAGTGTTTTAATACTTATAAAAAAAAAGAAAAAAAATTGCATTTCGAAAGATAAAGTTTCAAAAAGTCTCATCAATTGATTTGATTTCTGTAGCTGTAAACCTTTATGCACTACAAACGTTTGCTTGTCACTCATATACAGTGGTATCGGCCCAAGTGAACACAGCCTATAAAATGTGACATCACTAACTCTCACTCGTATACAGTGGAAACGGCCCAAGTGAACACAGCCTATAAAACGTGACATCACTAACTCTCACTCGTATACAGTGGAAACGGCCCAAGTGAACACAGCCTATAAAACGTGACATCACTAACTCTCACTCGTATACAGTGGAAACGGCCGAAGTGAACACAGCCTATAAAATGTGACATCACTAACTCTCACTCGTATACAGTGGAAACGGCCCAAGAGAACACAGCCTATAAAACGCGACATCACTCACTCATGGCCAAAGGAATAAACAAGGTCATTAATGTAGGTGCAAAGTTGTAGGTGGGAAATTATTCAGTTAGCTTCCACTGGGAATTGTTTCAATACCCTAGCTAAGTTAAGGGCTTTTGATGCCCTTCCTTGGGCACCCTGCACTCAGAGCACGCCTCTGTGTAAGCTCAAAAGTCTTGTGATGGTGTCATATTCTCAGATTCAGGATTACTCCCTTTTGTTGTGGCCAAGTAGCTCTCAGGACCATGATTGCCAGGTGACTACGGCCTATAAAGTCACTTAGACTAGGCAACATCACTAACTCATGGCCAAAGGCTTATAAAAAGTCATAGGCAATGATTCATTTTGTGGTCCATGTTTTACTAGCCAAGGAAGTGTTGCATTGGGCTACACGTTTTCTCTAACTCTCATCAATTTCTATAGGAGTTATGGAAATGGCTTTGCTCGTAGGGCTATACGCTTTCTGTAACATCCATTCACTTCTTTAGGAGTTATGGAAATAGCATGGCATCTATGGGCCAATTGCTGTGACGGGAAAAGCCCTTCAACACTAGAAGTCCCAGAGAGGGGTCATTTAACATTTCTACCTTTGGAACCTTTGGAGCTCGAAACTTCTGGGACTTCTAGTGTTAAGCCCCAACGTAATGTGGCACAAACTCCATCCTAAAATTATTCAAAAATGTAAATCTACCCAAGTTACAAATGCCCCGATATTCACAGCATCTTTAAGGATGTGGGACAGTCTAGATATCGGACACACTGAGAAATATCTTGCATTACTTTTTGACCGATGCCTACAGAATATATCCATTGTGCATATGTGACAAGTACACTTTAATATGTTTACTATGGGGGATCATCGTTTGCATCCATGAAATGATAGTTTACTGGAATAGCACAAAAGTCATTAAAAAAATCCAAAAAACGGTTTACATAGATTTTGCTTCTACAAGACTGATGACAGGATGTATAGAATCTGACGTAATTAGCCATACAAGCCACTTTGTGTTTAACCAATGTGCGTAACTTGTCCATCATGGCGGCTTTTTGTTTTCCTCTTCGGGTCCATCTTTATGATTCACATAAGAAACTCCAGACCCTACAGAAACCCAACTAGTACCATAGTCTAAAGTCTGTGTTCCTTATGTATCATATGGACATTTTAATTAACTTATAGAAGCAATAAATCGCTGTCTTTTTCATAGTAGATGAGCCGTATTATGAATATCGGAGAGCGATAGGACATGGCTAACAGGCTGGACAGACATCTGTCTGAGATGGTTTAGCGAATCCTGCATTGAGTAGAGGGTTGGCCACGATGACCCTGGAGGTCCCTTCCAACTCTAACATTCTATGATTCTACTGTATGATCCCCTTTGACCTTCCGTATTTTTTTGTGGATTAAAGTAATAGAGGGTACTTGAAAGAAAGGTATAAACCTTTGAAATGTATTGTGAAAAGGGATTTACACTTAATGTCCATATATATGAAGACAGCATAGTCTGGGCTGGAATACCACAACCTGTTTATCGAAAGCTTGGACAGGTTTGGAGCTTTTTCTGCAAGAAAGAATCCTGTTTTTCCAATCCTGGAATCCCCTTTTATAAATACCTATAAATACTTAGTTGCCATATTTTTAAAAAAAATGGCTCTATTGCCAGCATGAGTCTTTTTCCCCAAAAATGTAATAAAAATATTTAAAAAAAAATACACAGCTCATCTTGTTTAGTTGTGACTAAGTTATTTCTACAAATTGTTTTCTGGAAATTTTGTAAATATCTCCTAAGGCTTGTGTTTTAAATCTCTTGCCACCCATCACTGCCTGTCCGAACCTTACCTGATGATGGTGTTTCTGCTGATGGCCATGGAAAAGAGATAGCTCTTACAAGGCTACCTGATTCATAAAACAGTGCTACTATTTTTCTGGTACTGTACCTCAGTCTAGAGATGAACCCTGATCCTTTGTCCATTCCGGTCCTCAGTCTTTACATCTGTGTTTGGCATTCTTGTTCTGGCATGATTGGCACCTTTGATGCTCACTAGGCTAAAAGTGAAGACCGGCTGCCACGGATGATCGGACTGGATACCGGACCATGGCAATTGCTCATCTCTACACAAGTCTCATAAGTGAATTTGGCATTGATTTTAGATGCAACCCATGAACAAGAGTCTCTGTTTCCTTAAGAGAACAGTTTATCTAATGACATACAACCGGCTCTTTCAATGTTTGATGATTACTTAGCCTTCTCATTAAAAGTAGAAGACTAAGACCATGATATTTCTCGAATGGTGGACAGAGCGTCCTTTTACATTAACCATTTGTTGACTCGTATCTGTTTCTTGATAATTAGGAGTTGAGCTTGTTGAACATTGTGGCTTTGTCACTTGAGTTTTGTACGTCATTCTGTCTCGTTGCTTCCCTTGAAAAACATGAATATTTATGTTGCATAAAGAGAAGGTCATGTCCAACCACTAAAATTATCACCAACCTTTGTAGAGTGTTACTGACCTTGGTTGGGTGATTGGATTGGAATACATGATGTCCGTTGTTGTGGAGATGTGTAATTGTGGTCACCTTCTTCTTAGATTATGAACGTGACCACAAAAAGTTCCTAGTGGTATGGGTCCATCTAGGTTGATAAGTCATAAAATATAGCTGAACCAAAAATATGGCCAAGGTCTAACTCTTTAAGTTTACAACTTCAAGAGGAAGTTTCATGAGGACATCCATTTTTTCTAGTGATAGGCAATAAATTCCAGAAGGTCCAGTTTCTAATATTCGATAGCAATACCAGAAAATGGTGGGAAGGGAGAGTGAAATGACCTAAGAGAGTCAGGAGACAAGTATTACTTAACCATATAACTTAATACTAAAAAGGATAGAGGTATCTAGGTGAGGGGGGTGTTCTCTCCCTAACTCACCCTACCTTACCGCGGAGGTTGGCACCCTAAAGTCGACATGGCGCCCCCACTCAACGACGGCTCTCCCTTAAGACCCTAATGGAGACTACTTAAAGAAAACACCACCACCTGAGCGGTCAGGGCCGGACGTAGCTCATTGCAGCGGTTACCGGCTCAGGAAACAAGCCCTCTTTTTGGTCCCCTGACGAACCCCGGTTTATCCCCCCGGGGGGAAACGCGTTGGGACGGGCAGCAAAATGATGAGTACAACTAGTACTGTTTTTTTTCTCTGACCATGTTCTTAACATTTTGATTATTTAAAATCCTGCAATGTGCTATGTAACTGGGTACTATCACTATTTATCGAACATGTGGGAGTGATCTCTTATTATTGTGGTGATTGTTCTCTATAAAAGTGGGGAGTCTGAATATCTCAGAATGAGACAATTCCCCTGATATACTTATTTTGGGTGTGGAATACCACATGTTGCGCAGGTGATCAATACAATGTTATTCTATTGAACGTATTTTTTCTTTTGAATATTCTCTGCCAACCCTATAATATCTAAGATAAGATATATTAACCTGCACTTGTTTAATATAGAGTAGATAATCCATTTATATCTCTACTCATAGCTCGCACCCCCAGTTACTAGGAAGCAGGATTCATATCTAAGAATCCTGATAAATTTTCTGGTATACAACTATTTTGAATATACCTTGCAGGTGCCACTTTAGCACTTTAGCACATTAGCACTTTAATTATTTGTGGTGTTGGTGGTGGTGTTTTCTTTAAGTAGTCTCCATTAGGGTCTTAAGGGAGAGCCGTCGTTGAGTGGGGGCGCCATGTCGACTTTAGGGTGCCAACCTCCGCGGTAAGGTAGGGTGAGTTAGGGAGAGAACACCCCCCTCACCTAGATACTTCTATCCTTTTTAGTATTAAGTTATATGGTTATGTAATACTTGTCTCCTGACTCTCTTAGGTCATTTTACCTATTATTATTAAAAGTTATATTTTAGGGGCATTTTTTTGTCTTTTTTGGTTGCTAATGAGTTATATGCTCCGATTCTATTTCTTGTCGGGTTGTTTTTTTTTTGTTTTTTTTTTTGGGAAGGGAGAGTGCCAGGAGTTAGACTTGTGTAAGGCTCATCTGGCTCCTATCTGACCATGAACCAGAACAGTAGCTGCTTTTACTTATGATGGTCTTTAGAAGGTCACCTCTGCTATGAGGTCCATACGCCTGGATAAATCACATGGAAAAGAGTGGTTTTGATGAGGCAACCTACAGTGTTTGTGACATCTATTTCCATCAAGAAGGTTTATAGTTGTCTCCTAAAAATCAAGCTTTCATTCATGTCCCAAAACGCATTAAGTTACACCTTTTGTGAAGTGATCCCCACATTCGTTAGATGACTTCATGCAGAAGTATGTGAGCAATTGAATATATTGGATAGCAATGCACATAAAGCTCAGGTTATAGTGCAGTATTGCATTACATTATGGTCTTCCTTACATCTTAGGTTGATTTTACATTCAATCATTTCCAAAAGACTTTAAGAAAGTCTTTTTTCTCCGTAATCGATCATTCTAAGAAAAAATCCTTGATTATAGAACCTTTAGGTTGACCACTAAAGGAAGGTTTGGCCGGAAGCTTTCTTGTGTGTATGAACAGCTACAGTATCTCCCCTGACACCCCCATACACATTTGAGCATGCCTGTGTTTTCGGTAGAAAGAAGGGGGTAAGCTGCTGCCTAACTCCACTGGCAGAGGACTATCGCCCCAAAAATGGAAGGATTAAGCAGTTGAAAGCCAACTACCTGATATCTTCCCCGAGCGTAGAGTTTGCGGGTCCCTATGTCCTTTCGACGCATGGCTAGTGCAACCAAAATTAGCAAGTTTGGCCTAGTTACATCTACTTTGTGTGACCAGCTTTAGATCTAAATTTTTAAAACCATTTTCTAGTACTGCCGAATTGTTGAACTTAATATAAACTTTAATGGGCACCTTAGGGTAGACTGACGAAAGCCATTTCTCAATAATTTTTATATCAATAGTCTTATTTCTGAGTATGTAACATATTTCCCAATAGTTGTGCAGTACATCCATTTGGGGATATCGTAGACGCCAGTTTAAAAATTACCAAGGTATAGCTCAGTCTTAGTGACTTTGGCCTGTTCAGTCTTTAATCACATTGGTCTTAGTTCCCATTCCATCAGGGTTCTGGTGCATTCTTGACATCAAAGACACCGTAACCCAACAGAAAATCCGATGGGCTCTATTATATTTTCTTGGAAACTATAAGACTCTTTGGAAAACCTTTTTAAAAGAACTTCCAACATGAATGTTTATTAACAGTCATGACTGTGGTTGGACTAGTAGGCAGGAGACACCTAGTCCTGTAGTCCTAACCTCCTTTTTATAAAACACTGACTTTATTGAAACCGCAACACACAGCCCAGTAAGTGACACGTTGGTGGAATCAGGCTTTTAGCCCCTACATTATGCTAATCTCAGATTACATAGCAAGAATCTGCTGAAAGATTCCCTTTAAGACCCCCATTTGCATTAGACTAAAGTCGGCCAAACCTGCCAATATCGGTCAACAATCTAATATCTCTGAGGGCCTTCTGACTCTCCCCTGACAGATAATTTTTGGAGGGTGAAAACAGATCCCTCCTGTTGATTTTCAACAGTTGATCCTTTTGTTCAGTGTGGCGTTAAGCCGCTGCCTTATGAGGGCTGGCTGCCTCATAGAGTACACAGGTCGATCCCATCAATCCTGTGTATTGGGGAGTCAGAGGAAAAAAATGTCCACCAAATAATAGTTTTTCCGATAGTTATGTAACATGTTTGGTGGGATTCAGGATGAAGCAGAGGTTGGGCATGAGCCACGGCCTTTGAATAGAGTTGCAGGCCACAAGCTAGATCATTGCTCCATTCTGTCCCCATTTAGTGACTGGGGAAAAGAGGTCATACATTCTCATGATGAAGGAAATAGGGTCATAAATGAATTATTATGGAATAGCCCTTTAAGCTTAATTTACACTTTATTATCACTACAATGTAAGTAAAATCAATTCCACCCATCCCAGTAAATAAAGCCTTCTTTCCCCCCGTGATGTGTAGAAAGGGGGGCACATTTCCATTAACGTCCAGGATGAGCTTAGGTCCATTTTCAGGATCCGCAGGCTGATTCCTTGGACATCCATTGTAGATGATGCCATATAGATAGTGATAGAGGACAGCTGAGCCATATTCTTATGGAAATCCCTTATTGTTCTTGACGTAGTTGCTTATAGAGTATCCGCTCTCCATTTTTTGGTTTTCTGCACCTTGCCATCAGCACCGCAGACTTTCGCCTTTTCTTCTGGACTCTGCGATGGCTCATAGCACAATGTGGTGGTCTAGGTAGAATGACGTAGTAGGTAACATTTTTTAAGTATCTGATCTCATTAGCCATCCCCTGTGCTATGGAGGATAGAAACTCACTTATTATCACACTCCTCAGACTTATGATAGTGAGCAACCTTGTATTATACTAAAGATTAATTTACCATTTCCTATCATGTCATTCAGTATTGTGTGGGGCGGATATGGTCCTGCCGCCATTTTTTTTACAGCAGTATTATGAATCTTGCTCCAGCTTCTCCCATATCTAATGGTGCAGTAATTAGATGGCCATTTTAATTGCATAACATATTCAGCTTTTCATTGTCCACCTATGGGCTACTTTACTAATGAGATTCCTAGAAAAGATATGGCAAAATTAGCAAAAATAAAAATTGGCCCCATGGATTTTGCCACCCAAGGTAGGAGTTTTCACTTCATCCCCATTCCTTAACCTTTGAGTAAATTCCTCAAATAGTGAAGGGGTTGGGATTAACCAGGACTGGATCTCCTGTCTCTAAAGGTCCATTGACCATTCGCTTGAATCAGGTTGATCTGCAATACGAGACACAGTCCATGCACAAGAGTAGTGATGGGCGAACCCCCCAATGATCGGGATCAGCGGGTTCATCCAAGTTTTTTGTAAATTTCGAGCTCGGGGCCAGAGATGACGCAAACTTGCCTCCGAACCCCGAACTTGGACTTTACAGATATGGGATGGGGCAGGGGAAAGCTGTAAAACAAAGCATAAAATTAATAATAAACATTATAATTATACTTACCTGTCCAGCGACGCGTCCTCCCGTCCAGCTGTCTCCCAGCCGCATCTGCTTCCGTGGCCGCTCATTAACTTCTGGTGGTATTCACTGCACTCGGCAGTCTTTGGCTTTTTCCGGTAGTGTTCGTGTGCAAACACTGCCAGAAAAAGCCGAAGACTGTGTTCGGTATGGGTCCAGAACTTTACAGTTCGGGTTCACCCATCCCTAGAGAAAAGCTGTTACTGAAAGGAATCAGACATGTTTTTTTTAACCTCATGCAAACCTTTTAATAGGTTATCCGAAGTTATTTTATTTATTTTTTTTACTTTGGGCCTAAGAACTAACTATCTGCCTGTTTTGCCCAGTGCAAATCACCACCTGCCCAGACCTGCCAGCAATTTTGCAGATTCTGCTGACATCATGTCGACAGAGCAGCAAATTCTCTTCCGCTCTGCTCTGTTGTCGTGACATAACTGCCGATGTCATGCTGATTGACTTACAGCTCCCCGCTGCTTAACTGTAGGGAGTTGACTATCAATCAGCAAGACTTCGGAAGCCATGCCCCTTCGAAAGAGCAGCCCGGAAGAAGAAGAGCTGCTCTGTTAACGTGAAGCAGCAAAATCGAACATTGTAGCAGTCAATGACCACTCTGAATCAGTGCCTCATAGATCAGGTTATCAACTAACTGCCTATTAGTTTTTAGGTCAAAAGTAAAAAAAATATATATATAGTTTCAGATAACCCCTTGATGGATTGTAAAACCTTACTTTTTCAGCTAATCACTGAATATTGGGCATTTAAATTTCCCCTAAACCATATGTGTAAGTCATTGTATTATTTAGCACTATATTGGCACCTTTTTATCCATATATACTTATTGTGAACTGGAAAATATTACCAAATATTCTAAAAAGTAATACTATATATGTAAGCCATAATTGTAAAGAGAGAGATGTATCTTGCCTGGAAGCCATCAGTGTTGTGGCCATTGTTCTTGATGATGATAGTTGATGGTATCTGGTACCAGACAGTGCCCAAACCTTGCAGAGCCAACCTTATGACTGGCAAGGTCAATCGCCCTATATTATGCCGTAATGTAGGGTTCAGTTTTCTTTCAATAACATCCTGGTATCCTATAATTGCCTTACTCGTAGACTTGGTATGTCATCAGTGTCTGATCCGTGGGAATCCATGAACCCCTGACAATGATGTTTCTTCTCAATTGGGCTCTGCAATAGTCTTCCAGAGACCCAGTGGCTGGTCCAATATAGATAATATCCATCTCTTCATAGTCTAGAAAGAGAAGACAGGAGATTCCACTTCATTTTACTGTTGGCGGGGTTTTCCCACAGTCAGGACATTAATGGCATATCAATATTTAGTCAACCTATTTATGGCATTCATCTACACAACAAATTGATTAATTTAGGCTTGAGGTAGACAAAAAGTTCCCAAACATGATTCGACATGGACAATAATGTAGTATGACGTTACATACCATGCCGTAGGAAAGCATCAAAGAAGACCTGTCACTTGTCATAAATACGCAATATTGTTACCTGGTGTAAATGCCGCTGTTCTCCTCAATCCAGTGCCATTTTCGTTTTGTTCCGTCATCTCTCCGTTCCTGAGATATGGTCCTGTCTTCGATGTCTTGAATTCTAGTATTTCGGCCAACTGAAGAAGACTCCCGTAAAGAAGAGTTGAGAACCGCACGTAGTTGGCCAACAAGGCTAGATGTCTATACAGGGAAGAAGATGCCATATTTTAGGAATGGAGAGGCGCAGGAACACAAAACAAAAAATGCCAGAACCAGGAGAACAGTGGCATTTACACTAGGTTAAAATAAAAATGAACGAAAAAAAAATATTTATGGCTTGTGACAAGTGCTCTTTAAGTCGTCATACGTTGGCAAGTTTTGTGAGATGTATAGCAGCAATCCCCAAGGTGAGATTGAAAATCATGAGAGACTGAAATAGTTACATTCAATTCCGACAGGTAGGAGGTTGGAGTCGTCTTATAGATATTTCATTGGTGCCCTTTGAAATCTTATTTTCTTTGAATCTTTTTTTTTATTTCTTTTTTTGGAGACTTAAAATATACGGTAGTAGAAAATTTAAGGTTTAGATATTCAAATTGGCTTCCCTCCAGAAGGAAGGAAACGTTCTTTAGCATCAACTATAGGCAGATAATATCACTAGTCATGTTTCCAGGCTCTTTTTGGGATAAAAATTTACTTTTAGGGTTGTTACCTAGAGGTGGTACTGGACAAAGTTTTCATTTTTTTCCTGTTGAAGAGATAATTCGCATATTTGCTTTCCCATGGTGCATTTCCTGTAACACTCCATACACCAGCTGAATCTCCTCCTCAATGAGAACCAGTACTTCTCTCTACCAGAGATAAGATTTAGATAAAATCCTACATTTCTTGGAAGAGGAACGTAAGAATATTTAGACGGTAAACAGGTGAAAGCATGACAATAGTAAGAAATAATTAAACTATTTGTATTATTTTTATCCCAAAAGCTGCACCTTTATATTTTCTTTTAACTTTTTTTTTATTTTCTTTTTTAAGGTTAGTTAAAAGTTTTCATGAATTTACAAAGAGTTTTTTTTTTCTGTAAAATTGAAGTGTTTACTTGCCATAATAACATGGTCTGAAACTCATTACTGGTTGGGTATGAACATTCTGGCAAACAAGTTTCAAGTTTAGGAAAATATTCAAAAAAGTTTTTCTACAACTGTAATAACTGCAATAACAAATATCATAGTAATACAATAAAGGGAATCTGTAATCAAGTTTTTGCTGTGTAATGTGAGAGCAGCGTGATATAGGTACAGAGACCAGCGATATATCATTTAGTCTACTGGGTGCAATTGTTGTAATAAAATCACAGTTTTCTCTGCTGCAGATCTAGCAGAGCTCAGAATGCTGAGCTGTGTATAGCCCCGCCCACACCACTTAGTGGTAGCTTCCTGTGTACACTATTGTAAGCTACCAATCAGTTGTGGGGGCGTGGTTCCACAGAGCAGGAGGACTAGGAGGCAGGAGACACCTAGTCCTGCAGTGATAATCTCCTGCTGATAAAACACTGCAGCTCACAGTCCAGTAAGTGACACATCCCTGGAATCAGGGTTTCTGCCACTAAATGATGGTGCTCAAATTAAATAGCAAAAAAACTGCTTCCCTTTAGGTTATATTTTTAAGACTCATTGTATGGCTGAAATCTGAAAATGTTACTTTCATGTTGACTTTGCATAGTATCTGACACTTAAAAAAGCCCAAAAACTGCACTGATATTTTTGTTAGGGAAAGAATTGTTGAGCACTGTATGAGAAAAAAAGGATTTTGTAGTGTTTTCCTGTTATAAACAGGTAGATCTTAAGGATGTATGTTGTAGTGTTTGATACAATATATGTAAAATAAGGTACACATTGTATATAGGTTTTTTTTAACCCTTAAGCACCTGTAGGTATAGGAAAAGTTCGACCGTATTCTCCTTTAAACCTTTGCAAAAATGTTACCGGCCACCTGTATTGAACCTCAAAATATGCATTTGAAGTTGTACGTGTACTTTTAATATTAGTCAATTTGATGCAATTTGGGTTAGTTGTTTATTGTTTTTAATATTTATTTTATTTTCTATACCTCTTCCATTTGCTTTAATAAATTGACCATTTTTGAAATGTTATCATTTCTTGGACATGAAAACTTAATTATGCAAACTATTATGTATGAACTGGATTTTTTTTTAGAATTTTTATCCCCCAAAATAAGATTTTTTTGGGGGGGATGGGGGGGAGGAAAGTGAATCTCACTGTTGACAGTATTATTGTTTACTTTTGGATTATTTTTTATTATTTTCTTAGAAACGGTGTACAGGTTTGTAACTGTAAGAATTTGATAAAGTCGATGGTTAACAATTTACGCAAACACGCGTTTGTTTTTATTTCAGCGCAGCGAGACAGACTTTGAGGGGTTTAAAATGTACATAGAGGTGAGCGGACTCATGGAAGTTTGGGTTCTTGTACCAGAACTTGAACCTGAACCCGTACCACCTCAACACCACCTCAATGAAACCAATGGGGACCCGAACTTTGGAGCCGCAAAATTGTGAAGGACTGAGATCCCAGCTATTGGACACCAGCCATGGGGAACTATATGAATGTAATGTCCAGCTTAAGGAAGAGGGAGAACAAAAAACCTGAAACAAAAACCTAAAGAGATGAACTGGAGTACAAGTTTCAGTCATTCTCAGCCCATATTCACATAGCGTCATTAGACATATGGTAAAGTTTTAATACTTGAGGTTAGGAACCTCCCGAATAGGGTCACCTTGACGTGGTAGGATGGCTTTTACTTTTTTTTTTCTAAAAAATTCTGTTACCTATGTATCCTATATTATTTTCATGCATTATTGCTGTTTATTTATTTGCTTATTTTGTTTTTTGCTTAGGTTTTGTCTGTTTAGTGGTCAGTGTGAACATGCGTCTACACGCCGCATGAAAACCAACTTATATTCCAGTACATCTCTTTAGGTTTTTGTTACCGGACCTCTGGTGCAGGGTCAGTGTAGAGCAGGCGCAGGAGTAGAGCCTGCTTTATACGTGGAGGGTGTCGGCTGAGCTGCAATCACTGTTGTTTAAGTCCTGAAATGCTATTTTCCTACTAAATCTTTTTTGCTAAATCTTTCTGGAGATCTTTTTTAGTCAAGCGGGGGTTCTGACTTGCTTCTCTAGCAATCCTATGAGCAGCTCTCACTGAACTTTAGCTTGGTCTTCCAGACCTTATCTTGACCTCCACTGTTCCTGGTAACTGCCATTTAATTACTTTTCGAACTGAGGAAAGGGTAACTTGAAAATGCTTCTTATAGCCTTCTCCCGCTTTCTGGGCCTCCATCATTTCCATTTTCAGAGTGCTGAGCAGCTGCTTAGAAGAACCCATAGCTGCTGTTTTTTTGGCACAAGGTTAGAGGAGGATGAGTTTTTTATAAAGCTGGGGAATTTTCATCACCCGGCCTCTCCTAACGATGATAGTGAACAAGCCATAACCCTAACAGGCCTGAAACCTTGGTCAAAGTTATCTGAGCACACAAATTTCCAAGGGCTGCCCAAACTTTTGCATCTGGACATTTTACTTTTTGTAATTTTTAAAATGTAAGATATATATTGTGGCAGTTCAACTCACGTGGCTGTATACAGAGGAAGGAAAAATAGGAACACCTCTTTAAATCCTGGGTTGGTTTATTATAAAATGGCATAAACCAACACGAGGAAAAATAAACTCGGCCTTTCAGGCTAAAACAGGAAAAACAAGAAGAGAAAAAACAAAACGCTGCAACACAGTCCATACGTATGCGGGTGGCACCCCGCTCTGGAACAATACAGGTTCAGGCTGTCCTCTACAAGACACAACCCCACTGGAGACTCCTCTCTCCAAGCCTGCTGAACACAGACTGCCTGTAGAGCCCATTTACTTAAGCCCCTGATCATGTGACTCTTTCCGTCATTTGACTGACCACATGATCATGACATCACACAGGTCCTGGCAGCTCTGCCACTGGAGATATGGTGGACCTCCTCCCTCCTGTTCTATGAAGGTCCACATGAAACCAGCCCATTATGCAACTTAACACTCACAGCACATAGCGTGCTGGAGGAAAATATTCTGATTTCATATCACTGACCTTACCGGTGACTTTGTCACAATATATATATATATATATATATAATTTTTTTTTTTTTTTTGGCCTAAAATACAAAGGAAATGTGTCATTCTTAACTTTAGGCCTTTTGGAAATCATTTCCTTTTCAACTTGCCTAACTGTTCACAATAACAGGAATTTTTTTCTGTCCTTTGGGGTGCGCTGTGCAGGATCACAGCGGATGGCGGACTGACTTCAGGAGCAGTAGGACTAGAGGAGACTCATCCTTTCCCTGGTAGACCATGACACTTCATATGTCAAGCAGCAAAGTGTTGCCATGTGACAGTCACAGGATGTAGTAACCCAAAGCAGGGTACAGCAGAATATCTTTATATCCACCTATTATTGCATTGTGGGAATGTTAGGGACGTTTATGTACCAGGAAGGATGCAGATATCTTATGCTGCTGTGTAAAGTAACATGCTGAGTATTTGGTGAATCTTTAGCTCGGTAGTTCTAAGCCAAAGTCAGGAGTGGGTAAAAACATACATGGGATTATAAATGCTAAAATACTAGATGATATTTATTATTTAGAATTATTTATATTTGTAATATAAATGAAGACCATTGACAATGAATTTGTGAAATCAGCCCGCTATGCTTTATTAAGGGGGTTTTATTTAAACAAATCTTATAACCAATCAATAAATAAATAATCAATAAATGATCAGTAAAAAAAAAGTCGACCCAGTCCTTAGTTGACTCGAGCTGCACAAAATTTAAAGGGACTCTGTCACCTGAATTTGGCGGGACTGGTTTTGGGTCATATGGGCGAAGTTTTCGGGTGTTTGATTCACCCTTTCCTTACCCGCTGGCTGCATGCTGGCTGCAATATTGGATTGAAGTTCATTCTCTGTCCTCCATAGCAGACGCCTGTACAAGGCAAGATTGCTTTGCGCAGGCGTGTACTATGGAGGACAGAGAATGAACTTCAATCCAATATTGCAGCCAGCATGCAGCCAGCGGGTAAGGAAAGGGTGAATCAAACACCCGAAAACTCCGCCCATATGACCCAAAACCAGTCCCGCCAAATTCGGGTGACAGGTTCCCTTTAACACATCATCTGACCAATCACCAGACAGCAAAGAGCTGGGTGTGACCCCAACAGGCCCGACGGCGAAACGAGCCAACAGGGTCCCCCGAAATACAACATCCTCTATAATGTTTGAAATGGAAAATTGAAATTTGGGTGTCTTGGGTTGTCATTATGATTTAAAAAGAGAAAACACAGTAGTTTGACAATAAATGGCTTCACCCAACCACTAACCATGAGTGGAGAAAAAGTTTTGGTGTTATCATTCATGTTCTCTGAAAAAAGGACAAGAAAGCAAAAATTCTGCTGGGGTATGTAAACTTTTGAGCACAACTGTATAATTTGTTTATATTAGGGGAGCAGTGCATGGGATTTTTTATTCAGGAGGCAAATGTCTGTATACAATATGTGACCTTGTTATTTTCAAGGCTGCGGTGATCAGTGTGACAAGAGGAGTCGTGGCCGGGAGACGACGACATGAAGGTCTGACCAGCTGGAGAAGAAACAGCACAAAACGTCTCTAAACAGACGAGACATCAGCGGTCACCGGATAGAAATGTTATTCTGTACTGTACTGTATGACTTGGAGTAACGCTGTTATTTGGAAAAGAACCTTCCTTAGGCCACATTCTCACATGTGTGATGGATCTGCTGCCAGATTTCTTTTATCGGATGGCACACGGACTCAGAGTTTCATAGATTCATTCACAAATGTGTGAAAATCACAGTTCTGAGAATGAAATCTGTGATACTCAGAGCATGTCCATTTCAATGAGTCTGTGTGCTGTCTGAGAAAAAAAAAAACGGTCTGCACACCAACACTTCACATGGATACAGGACTGACGCGTTATTATGTATAGCACAGAGGGGCAGTATATAGTGCACTTTCTTGATATGTATAACGCCGTCCCTTAGGATCTTAGCATTTAGTACACTTTCTTGTTATATAGCGCTGTCCCTTAGTATATAGTGTACGTTCTTCTTATATAGCGCCGTCTTGAATTATATACTTTCCTCATTAAACCTTAAATTCCTCATTCCTTATAATGTAGCATCCTTTAGTTACAGTGGAGAAAATAAGTATTTGATACACTGCCGATTTTGCAACTTTTCCCACCTACAAAGAATGGAGAGGTCTGTAATTCTTACTGTAGGTACACCAACTCTAAGACAAAATCTTAAAAAAAATACAGAAAATCAAATTGTATGATTTTTACATATTTCATGCAATAAAATGCAAAGTAATTATTTTATACAACAGAAAAACAGAACTTAATATTTGGTACAGAAACCTTTGTTTGCAGTTACAGAGGTCAGACGTTTCCGGACGTTCTTGACCAAGTTTGCACACACTGCAGCAGGGATTTTGGTCCCCTCCTCCATACAGATCTTCTCCAGAGCTTTCAGGTTTCGGGGCTGTCACTGGGCAACATTGAGTTTCAGCTCCATCCAAAGGTTTTGTGTTGGGTTCAGGTCTGGAGACTGGCTAGGCCACTCCAGGACCTTGAAATGCTTCTTACGGAGCCACTCCTTAGCTGCCCTGGCTGTGTGTTTTGGGTCATTATCATATTTGAAGATCCAGCCATGACCCATCTTCAATGCTCTTAATGAGGGAAGAAGGTTGTTGGCCAATATCTTGTGATACATGACCCCACCCATCCTCCCTTCAATACGGTGCAGTCGTGCTGTCCCCTTTGTAGAAAAGCACCCCAAAATATGAGGTTTCACCAATTGGGACGGTGCTATTGGGGTTGTACTCATTTTTTTTCGTCCTCCAAACTCAACGAGTGCAGTTGATATGAAAAAGTTCTATTTTGGTCTCATCTGAACACATGACTTTCTCCCATGCCTCCTCTGAATCATCCAGATGGTCATTGGAGAACTTTAAATAGGCCTGGGCATGTGTTGGCATGAGCAGAAGGAGATTGCATGCCCTGCTGGAGTTTAATCCATGATGGCATAGTGTGTTACTACTGGTAATGTTTGAGACTTTAGTCCCAGCTCTCATCAGGTCATTGACCAGGTCCTTCTGGGCTTATTCCTGACCTTTCTCAGAATCATCCTTACCCCATGAGGCAAGATTTTGCACGGAGCCCCAGACCGAGGAAGATTGACAGTCATCTTGTGTTTCCTCCATTTTCTAATAATTGTGCAAGCAGTTTTTGCCTTCTCTCCCATCCCAGCCTTGTGAAGGTCTGCAATCTTTGGTTGTGGCCATGATGGAGAGGTTGGAATGTGATGGATTGTGTGGACAGGTGTCTTTTATACAGGTAACTAATTCAAACAGGTAATGAGTGCAGAGTATGAGGCTGCTTAAAGGGAACCTATCACCTGAATTTGGCGGGACCGGTTTTCGGTCATATGGGTGGAATTTTCAGGTGTTTGATTCACCCTTTCCTTACCCGCTGGCTGCAATATTGGATTGAAGTTCATTCTATGTCCTCCGTAGTACACGCCTGCGCAAGGCAAGAGAAGGTATAAAGAGAATCTGAAGTATAAGGTACGGTGTTGAACATAACACAAGAGGACAATATGTAATAGGGAACAATAGTAATAATGAGATGGCACTATGTAATGGGGACAATAGTATATATAATGAGAGAAGACTAAGTAATGGGGAAAATAGTATACATAATGATAGGGTACTATTTAGTAGGGACAGTAGTATATATAATGAAAGGAGTCCATGTAATATGGGGACAATATTACACATAATGAGAGGGCACCATGTAATAGGGGACAATATACATAATGTCAAGGCACTATTTAATAGGGGACAGTAGTATACATAACGAGAGGGCACTTTGCAATAGGGGACAGTAGTATGTATAATGAGAGTAGACTACATAATAGGGGACAATAGTATATATAATGAGAGGGCACTATGTAATAGGCAACAATAGTATACACAATGTCAGGACACTATGTAATAGGGGACAATAGTATACATATTGAGAGGGCACTAGGGAACAGTAGTATGTATAATGTAATAATGTACAGTATATATAATCTGCAGCTTAGTCCCCATAGAGGGGGCCCAAAAACATTTCGTGCACAGGGGCCTCAAGCTGTCAGCGTCCGCCCCTACTGAAATATAAAGATCAATCATTACTGATTAAGCGTTGTTTAACAAGGAGATTATCTAATCAATGTTCTATTTGTATACATTGTATTTAGCCGCATCGTTGTGTTCTCATGGTGTCATAATATTCTGTATTAACCATGTTACCCGCAATATAGTGCTGACCTGTGTGTACATATTCACTCAAACACACTCTACACACTCCATCCCTCCCCTATCAGACCATCTGTCTTATGTGTGTTTCTCCATTCCCTGTATTTTATATGAATGATATCCCCAACTCATTTATCACACCATTCTTTTCTTGATACCATGGTTTTCATTGATTTTGATTGAGCATATTATTCATATGACCAATAATTCTATTATCCACCTCTCACAACACCCCTCCCAAGTATTAATGTGTTTTATACATTTGTAAAAAAAAAAAAAAAAAAAAAATGAAAGACAGAATATTGTAAGAGTTTTATTATTCTAGAAATAATTACAGTAAATCTCAGAACGGTTCGGGCACAGAACAACAATTTGATCCAACAAGACATTATCTAGCAAAAAACCCTTATAAAATATAACTTTTATTAAGTATTACAATAAAATACGTATTTGCCCAAGACAAAGGTGAAAGTGCAACGAGCAAAGGAAATAATTCACTATAAGATATAAATATAAGATCCAATCTATCCCTGGATATAGCAGACTGTGTATGGTGTGAATATTTCCTAGGCAATTTATGACCTTACTTATTATATTATTGAGGCTTTGCATCTAGGGCTTTAGTCGCCATTTGTCAGTGATTTTTACTGTCTATTAGTCAAACTGGGCTTTAGCGACAACTCAATTTAGTTTACATCCAATGCACTACTGCAGTGGGCAGGAATATCTAGCGCTAATCCTCTATACACTATATTAGCCGACCTCCTGTTCACACTAGGGGGGCTTAGTTTGATTAGGTCCTGTTTGGGGGACTAGATACATTTTCTCTGCATGTTCCATTATTTTCCTGTGAGCAGGCTTGTAATTATCGGGAATGCAAAGCCTAAAAGAGGGTCTAAAAACCTGCTGGTCTGCTTTAGTAGACCTTTCTTTTCTTGAGGAGTTGTTTTATTGATCATTTAAAGTTCTTATAGCTTTATGCCACTTTAATATACTCTTTTGTCGCGGTTTCAGTAGAACTCGGCCTTTTAAGATGTTTGAAGCAATCTCCCCAATAATACTCTACATTTTCAGCATGGGATTCAATATGCGAGCTGCTTTGTGAATTTTGATCCTGCTAACATCCGCAGGGATATCTTGACTGTGTAAAGCCTGGTGAGGTTGTTGTTGGATCCCGTTTAGTCATTGCGCCATGAGAGGCTTCTCGTCGCCTTCTAGCCGATAGTGACCGCTTAGCACTCACCACCAGCTTTAGAGCTCGTTCTATAACTCTTGTCCTATTATACTCTCCTGTATCGGAATTTTAGGCATTTTTTGCAAGCGATAACCAATCAGCCTCAGTTACGAGTTATTAGAGTCCACAGATGTTGACGCTGTGTCCGTATACGGTTTTCTGAGTGCGCATAGCTCAGCAATATTTTCACGTGTTGGATGTGCTGATAAAAATATATCATAACTATCACAGAACTATCAAGTACCGACATATCAGCTCGTGAAAAACTTAATCCAGCTCCAACCCAACCAGCATGGCTAAGGTACGGTTCCATGTCGTGAGTTTTTTACTTGTAGGAGATGAATGCCATCGTCTCTTTAGAGGTCTTACAACATTAAAATCGTTAGATGAGCAACTGAGAGCTGTAATTGTGTTCTCTACAGTATGAAACACCCGGATTAATGATTGGGTGCTTACCATCAGCGAGCTGATCAATTTCTCTATCGACCACTTCACGAATTGTGTCGGGACATTGGTGGAAATGATCTGCGGTGTTGCGGCAGGTAAAGGTGCTGTAGTTTTGTCTGTTGAACATCACTTATATTTTCGGCGGGGTGGTTTTGGACAGGTCTTTAGGGGTTGTTTTGCTGTCACAGCGCTTCCTCCCTGCTGCACCACACAGATTGGAGATCGAGGCGGTGGTCTCACAGCCCCAATAGAGGACTGTACTGGGGCCTGCGCTGATCAGACGTTGTTCTGACGCTCCAGTAGCGGGTGTAGAACAGATAAAGGTTCGTCTTTTCGTTCACACTATATTAGCTGGCGTGTCACAGGTTGTCATGTTGTGGGCTCTCGAGTCCCTGTGGTTGCACTTTATCGTATAGGTATATTCCCTGTTGAAAATACAATTTTCCTGGGCATCAATTTACGATCTGTGAATAAAATATAACCATTAGACGGTTGTAGAAACGCTTTTCATCTCGGACCTGTGCTCAACATGTTTTTCATATAACCCTTACCTTTGCTATTCTTGCTCAGTACGTGTAGCGATTTCTCCAAGTTTTTCAGACGGTTATTGGTTCCATATATATGTCCCGTTTGAAGCGCTTCAGCACCTGTATAAAAATTCGTATTTAGTTTATTACATACCTAACTATGTATTCGTAAGAATATCAGCATATGGATCCACAGAATATTTGTCCTTCCTTCTAAAATTAAATTAAGACTGTATGAATATTCTACGGTATCTGTACCGAATCAATACAAATGGTATATACAGTTTATATAGAGGCTATGAATATAATACATTTTAATATCATTTATAACAATACAGCACGGATGTGAATGTTGCGCGCATGCTTTCTAGCACAATAATGAAACTTCAGAATGTTCTAGATTTTTATATAATAAATATATCAATAAAAAAACTAAATTCTATTCCACATCAACTACATTATCAGTGATGAGCGAATGTGCTGGAATAAGGCGTTATCTGGTCATGCACAGCTGCTAATAGTGACTTTGACGTGCTTGAAAAAATTATTAAAAATACGGTGTGGGGCCCCCCTTTTTTTGACAACCAGCCCTGCTAAAGCTCACAGCTGGGGGCTGCTATTCTCAGGCTGGTAAGGGGCCATTGATATAGGCCCCCAAGCCTAAAAACAGCAGCCCGCAGCTGCCCAGAAACAGCACATCTATTAGATGCGCCTTTTCTGGTGTTTTGCCTGAATCTTACCACCTGCCCTGTAGTGGTGGCAAGTGGGGTAATATTTGTGGGGTTGATGTCACTTTTCAGGTGACATCAAGCCCACAGTTTAGTAATGGAGAGTCTATAAGACACCTATCCTAGTGGTAATGTTAAATAAAGACACGGCCAGAATAAAGTCCTTCATTTGAAAAAATTACACAGACTCCTTTAAAGTTCTAATTTAAACCATACCTATTGTAACAGCTAATTCCCTGATGCCTTTGATCTCCTGTAATAAAAATAAAATAATAGACCAACAATATACGATACTTGTCCATCGTTGTGTCCCACGCTTTAATCCAAGTCGGGGAGCTAAATAGTTTTCAACCAGGACAGTGCCAAGATGCAACCGTTCTGGCTGAAAACCACTGATGAATGAGATGCTGAGAGCGCAGCATCATTCACCAGCGATGATATCATCACGGCTGGCCTGAACTGAGGTGACCTCTGGACCGTGGGAAAAAGCCGGAAATATATGAACGTGTGAAAGCAGCCTAAGGTACACTGTGGTGCTCAAAAGGGAGATGGCATTTGGATTTGGGAGCTTAAGGGGCCTTTGTACTACCAGTAACATGGAAGCCCCTATATTTTCGTTGACAGATGACGGACCTGAGTGGGGACTTGCTTTTTAAGGATTGCAGCATTAAGGTTCTTAACCCCTTTCCAATGTCAGGTGTAATAGTACACCGATGTCAGACTCCCTCCCTTTGATGTGGTCTCTGGCAGTGAGCCCACATCTTTCGCTGTTTTGAACAGCTGACATGTGCCCAGAATAGCCACGGGTGGAATTCTGATCCACCCGTCCCTATTAACCCGTTAAATGCTGCTATCAAACGCGGAGAGTGGCATTTAACTCATGCTTCTGGCAATCACGCCGGAAATACACACCGGTGTCCCTTGTCATGTGATTGCGGATCACCGTTTCATTAGAATGACAACCAGAGGTCTCCAGAAGAACTCTATGGTTAGCAGTGCCAGATTGCTGTGAGCGCCACCCAGTGGTCAGCGCTCATAGCAAGTGAGTAATTCTACTACATGGAGGCGTTCTGATCATCGCCTGTATGTAGCAGAGCCGATCGGGTTATGGCAGCTTCTAGTCTCCCATGGAGACTATTGAAGCATGCCAAAAGTTAAAAAAAAATATATACGGTATATATTTTAATGTTTTTAAAAATATTAATAAAATATATAAAAGTTCAAATCACCCCCATTTCGCCCCATTCAAAATAAATAGTGATGAGTAGTGTTGAGCGATACCTTCCGATATCGGAAAGTATCGGTATCGGATTGGATCGGCCGATATTCAAAAAAATATCGGATATCGCCGATACCGATACCCAATGCAAGTCAATGGGACCAAAATATCGGAATTAAAATAAACCCTTTCTTTCCTTGTAGGTTCATTCTACGTGAAGGAAAACAACTAAGAATAATGCAGGATGTATTTGGGGAGGTGGCGGAGACATTAAAGGCACAGAGGTTTAGCCCAATCAAATAGAATAGCATGATTTTTTTTTTTTAAAGACGTTCGGAGTGACAAAGATATTGACTATGTAATTTTTTTTTTATTTTGTCAGATATTGATGTTTCACTATTCCACGCCCTTCCCCTTTTTTACTTTTTCCACACTTTCATCTTCATCATCATCAGCATCTTTGACATCAACTTCTTCACCTTATTCATCTTCTTCTTCATCTTCTACCTATTTTTTTTTTTTATTACATTCTTCATATTCATTTTATTCAACTATTATTATTCTTCCTATTCTACATATTCATTTTATTCAACTGTTATTATTCTTCCTATTCTACTTCATCATATTCTCATTTGTGACAGGCATTCCCGTAGTTGTTATCTATAAAAGTTTGAAGATTACACCTTCCGTTCTGCCAGTCACAAAAGTTACATTTGTCCGCGTTCAGTTTGGCCTGCAGCATCAGGCTTTATCCAGGGGCACCACGAGGAGGAACGGACTCACCCCCATACACTGCTTAGTCTTCTTCTGAATATAATTTAGATAATATCTTTTGCTCTGATATTCAGTGTTATGCTTAATGTTCTTCTGCTTCTCGGTCTTTCATGTCGTCGTCTCCAGGGTCGTCGTCATTGTCGTCATCGTGGTGGTCTTCAGGGTCGTCGTCTCCAGGGTCGTCGTCATCTCAGTGGTTGTCGTCTCTGGTGTCGTCGTCATCTTAGGGGTGGTCTTCCGGGTCGTTGTCTTTAGGGTATTGAACTTGGAAATGTAGCAGAAGGTACAAGAAGTCTGAGAAAATGCAGAGAACCAGCTGATGGAATTGGAACTCGGATGGCTAACCGAAGGTCCAAGAGCCAATGGAACTACCGAGGACCAGCTGACGTTACTGGAACCCGGTTACTAAGCAGGAGGTACCCGTGCTAAAAAGCACTACCAAGGACCGCCTGACGTTGGCGGAACTCAGATACCCAGAAGGAGGCACCTAAGCTAAAGGCTCTGCCCGGAACCAGCTGACGGTGCTGGAACCAGGATGGGGAGCAGAAGGTACAAGAGCAAAAGACACTGCCGAGAACCAGCTGACGGTACTGGAACCCGGATGCGTTGGCCAACTGTGCAAGAGCCAATGGCACTACCGAGGACCAGCTGACGGTGCTGGAAGGTCCACAGGAGAGGAGAGAACAGCTAGGCCGCGAGGCTGCCGCAGTTACCGAACACCAACAGTCCTACAGGGGGAGCTTGGCCTACTGGCACTACAGAACCAGCCTTGATTGCCAATTCCCGCAGCCCACATAGGAAGCTCCTGAACTGGAGGCACCATGGAGTTGGCTAACCCGACTGCAGCACGACGGGGCAACGTATTGGCGTCTAAGTGACCTTGACACTACCCGGAACCAGCTGACGGTACTGGAACCAGCTGACGGTACTGGAACCCGGATTTGGACCTATTCAAGATTGTCTTCCTAGAGCCACAACTAGCGGTGTTGGAGCAAAGGATAAGCAGGGGGAGCAGAGTGTAGGCCGAAGCCTGCACTGGAGGCAGTTTTGTGTCTGCGTTGCATTTGCAGGACACGTTGCCGGCTACACAGCAGGGGGACAGCTGGCGTTGATGAACCCCACTGACACATTGGCGGGTGTTTTTCTCTGTGCAGCTAGCACTTCCGGGCAACAACTGGCGGTGTTGGAGCCCAGGGTCAGCAGGAGAGGAAAGGAGCAGAGTGTAGGCCGAAGCCTAGTAGAATCAATTTCAAAGGTAACCTTTAACCCCCCCTCAGGTGTTACAAAGTACAAGAGCCACACCTTGTGCAGCATTAATGCTGCACAAGTAAAAGGTTGCTCTATCAACTTTGCTCCTTGCACACGCTGAATGAAACACGTACACAATTTAGCCCATTATAAAGGCAAACTGTAGTGGAGGCGTGACTTGTCTTTTTAAGGAAACGCAGCACAGGTGTCCAAAATAACGCCTTGGTGCTGGGCGCAGCCTCCTGAGCGTTATTTGCTGTACAGGAGTCAGCGCTCGTGTTATCCCTTGGCCATGCGCTGTGAGCGCTGCCTGTCTTCTCACCTCATTTCATGTCGGCCGGTGCGTTTAGCGATGCACATGAATCCCAAACCCACAGTGTGTTTTCAAAAATTCACACTGCGGGACTTGGATTCATGGCCTTGTGCAGTAAATATGTTCGCCGCTCACACATGTCCTTACACCTGCTTCAGACTGGGCAGCCTCTGCTGATCCCTTATCGCATGCTGCGGCCATGAGGCCGCACAGTCTGAAGAAGGCGGAAGGAGATGAGTGAAGACAGGCGAACATATGCACTGCACATGCCCATCAATCACACCCTCGCAGTCAAAATAAATAAGACACCGAGGGGCGTTGTGTCAGGGCGGACGCACAGGCGCAGCCAGCCAACCAATGACGTCAGTAGTCGGGCAGCGCTACCAAGGGGGGTGCTGCGTGTCATTAAAAAGGAAAGTCACACCTCAGGAACAGTGTAATGGTCTCTAGTGAGACATTTTGTACATGTTGAGTTCCACGTGGGCAAGGAGGAAAAGTGAGCCACCTTGTACAAATGCAGCATTACTGTTGTACAAGGTGGCTGTTTTACATAGAAACACCTGGGGGGGCTCAGGTTCCCTTTAATTTCAGTTCAGGTGCCTGCGTGGCATTTGCAGGACATGTTGCCGGCTATACAGCAGGGGAACAGCTGGCGTTGCTGAACCCCACTGACACAATGGCGGGTGTTTTCCTCTGTGCAGCTAGCACTTCTGGGCAACAACTGGCGGTGTTAGAGCCCAGGGTCAGCAGGAGGAGGAGAGGAGCAGAGTGTAGGCCGAAGCCTGCACTGGTGGCAGCTTTAGGTCTGTTGTGCCAGCGTGGCTTGTGCTGGACACATTGCCGACTACACAGCAGGGGAACAGCTGGCGTTGCGGAACCCCACTGACACATCAGCGAGTTTTTTCTGTGTAGACAACACTTTCAGGTGACAACTGACAGTGTTGAAACCCAGGGAATCAAAGAGGAGCAAAGTGTAGGCCGAAGCCTGCACTGGAGGCAGGAAAATGTCTGTTATTATGCCAGCGTGGCTTGTGCTGGACACGTTGCCGGCTACACAGCAGGGGAACAGCTGGCGTTGCTGAACCCCACTGACATTGGCGGGTGTTTTTCTCTGTGCAGCTAGCACTTCCGGGCAACAACTGGCGGTGTTAGAGCCCAGGGTCTGCAGTAGGAGCAGAGTGTAGGCCGAAGCCTGCACTCGAGCAAGTTGAAAGGGAACCTTTAACCCCCCCCCCAGGCATTTGTTGCTGAAAGAGCCATCTTGTACAGCAGTAATACTGCAAAAGGAAAAAGGTGGCTCTTTAAATTATGCTCCTTGCAAACGCTGAACTACACACTCATGTAATGTGTCCCCCCTCACACCGTCCAACCTTCCCGGAGGTGGGACTTTCCTTTGTAATGTGACACAGCACAGCCGTCATTCCAACCCCCTTGGTGCCGTGCGCCGCCTCCTCAGCGTTGTTTGATTCTGTCACGGAGCCCGCGCTGTAATGTTATCCCTTGGCCATGCACTTAGCGGTGCCCGTCTTCTGACATCATTTAGGTGTCAGGCTGGCAGTGCCTGTGCGTCCAAGCTGCCCGAGATCCAACCTCGCAGTGTCATCTAATGTAATCCCGCTGCGGGCCTGGGATCCATGGGCATGCCGTTTCCTTTACATTTTAGTTGTGCCAGCGTGGCGGTCGCATGACACGTGCCGGATACACAGCAGGGGAGCAGCAGGCGTGACTGAACCCCACTAACACATTGGCGAGGTGTTTGGCTCTGTGCAAACAGCACTTCCGGGCATCAACCAGCAGTGTTGGAGCCCAGGGACAGCAGGAGGAGCATAGTGTAGGCCGAAGCCTGCACTGTAGGCATGTAAATGTCTGTTAGTGTGCCAGCGTGGCGGTCGCATGACACGTTGCCGGATACACAGCTGGGGATCAGCTGACGTTACTGAACCCCAATAACAGAGGAGCGACTGTTGACTGTGCAGACAGCACTTCCAGGCACCAACTGGCGGTGTTAGAGCCCAGGGACAGCAGGATGAGCAGATTGGAGGTATTGCCGCACACACAGAGCTGGGAATCAGCTGACGTTACTGAACCCTAATAACAGAGGAGCGACTGTTGACTGTGCAGACAGCACTTCCAGGCACCAACCGGCGGTGTTAGAGCCCAGGGACAGCACGAGTAGCAGAGGAACAGAGTAGGCCGAAGCCTGATTGGAGCAAGTTGAAAGGGAACCTTTAAGCCCTCCCCCCCCCCCCAAGGCATTTGTAGCTGAAAGCCATCTTGTGCAGCACTAAGGATGCAAAAGGAAAAGGTTGCTCTTTTAATTATGCTCCTTGCAAACACAGAAGTAAACACTTATGGAGAGACTTTTTGGTCCTAGGTGCATTCCGTCAGCCGATCACGTGGAGCACCACGTGCATGTGACGTCACGCGAGGTCCTGCACCTCGCCGGCAACTCGCTTACTGAAGCGCGACCTCATCGCTGAAGGTCCGGAACACACCGCATGTGAGGTAACTGGTAACTGTCACCGGCCGGGACAGTTTAATACCCACTTCCTCGCATATTTTTAAGCATAGTATTTCATATCTATGTGGGAAGACCATCAGAATTAATAGGAAAACCCGGCAACCGCAAACATGTGGGAAACAGACGCCAAATGCTAACTAGGTAATTAAGCATAGTGTGAACGTTTTTCCAAACAGAAAGTTTTTCTTGTATAACAGATTTATCGGCACCTCCAGCGCGATCACATACATGTATAAGATCCGGATAGTCCCTCAGAAAACTCTCTACAACCAAATTGAGCACATGTGCCAGACATGGGATGTGAGTGAGGTTGCCAAGGCCTAAAGCTGCCACCAGATTTCGGCCATTGTCACACACTACCATGCCTGGCTGGAGATTCGCTGGCACAAACCACACATCGCTCTCCTGCTTGATGGCATTCCAGAGCTCCTGCGCTGTGTGGCTTCGATTCCCCAAATAAACTAGTTTCAAGACGGCCTGTTGACGTTTGGCCACGGCTGTGCTCATGTCGGTCATAACAGGTAAACGTTCACGGGTCCATATGGAGGTGGACTGTGACGGCACCTGCAGCAATGATTCTGAGGAACTTGTGTATGAGGAGGAGTCAATGCGTACAGACTGGATTCCTGCAATCCTTGGAGTGGGCAGGACACGTCCTGCGCCACTCGCACGATCTGTACCCGGCTCAACAACATTAACCCATTTGGCTGTGAGGGAAAGGTATCGCCCCTGTCCATGTTGACTGGTCCACGCATCGGTGGTGAGGTGGACTTTGCTACTGACGGCGTTCAGTAGAGCGTGTTTTATGTGTCCCTCCACATGCTTGTGCAGAGCAGGGACGGCTTGCCTGCTGAAGTAAAAGCGGCTGGGCACCTTGTATTGTGGGACTGCCAATGCCATCAAGTCACGGAAGCTGTCAGTCTCCACCAGCCTGAATGAGAGCATTTTCAGTGACAGAAGTTTGGCAATACCTGCATTCAGAGCCTGTGCTCGGGGGTGGTTTGCCGAGAATGCCCACCTTTTCTCCCATGCCTGTACTACCGATGGCTGTAGACTAGGCTGGGAGTGTGAGGATGACTGGGAACGTGGTGCTGTGGGTGGAATTACACTAGGTCTCTGGACAACAGTGCCAGAGGTTCTTCCATGACGATCCTGGGAGGAAGCCGAACCAGCTGTTTGTGAGCTGGAGGAAGAGGCAACATGAGCTGAAGAGGTGGTAGCTGCCGCTGTTGGTTGGCCTAGGTCTTCAGTGTGTTTTTGTAACTCCACCGCGTGCCTGGTCCGCACATGTTTCCACATATTTGTGGTATTGAGGTTGCTGACACTTTTCCCTCTTTTGACTTTCTGATGACAGCTTGCATTTGACAAAACAAATGTCATCTGCAACTGTGTCAAAAAAGGACCAGGCACTGCAAGTCTTGCGAGCGCCCTTTTTGGCTTTTGGAAGAGACAGGCTCCTAACGGGTGCCAAAGTGGAGGCTACAGGCTCCGCAGTCTTCCCCCTCCCTCTCCCTCTTTGGCCCGTTCGGGGAATCTCTTCCTCAGAGCTGCTCCCACCACCTTCCTGTTCCTCACGCCACGATGGGTCAAGGACCTCATCTCCACTACCCTCTGCCACCAACTGCTCCTCCTGGGTAGTCTAGGCAGCACAGTACGCACCAGAAAGCGGCACCTGAGTTTCATCATCAGATGCGTACTGTGCTGTGGTCACCGGAGGCACTGGCCCACCCGCCTCTTCAGAGTCAGAGAGACAAAGCTGTTGGGCATCACTGCACACTGCCTCTTCTTCCATTTCTCAAATGCTGCTTGGCTGGCCCCCTGTTTCCAAGCCAAGAGATTCAGAAAACAGAAGTAGAGACGGCTCCTGTCCTGGGCTCTCTGACTGCCTGGCCAATTTGCCAGGTGGTGAAGAGACAGATGGCTGCTCTCCAGTGCTCTGTGCCTGAGAGGATGTGGCACTAATTGAAGTCGATGCCGATGCGTTAGCTGCCATCCATCCGACAACGGCTTCAATTTGATCTTCACGCAGCAGCGGTGCACGGCGCTCTCCGACAAAGCTGCGCATGAAGGACTGTTCCCTGCTGAAACTGGGTGATGAGTCACCGGTGCCCGCAGCAGGCACAGAATCACCACGTCCTCTCCCTGCTCCGCGCCCACGCCCACGTGCCTTACTCCCTGCCCTCTTCATCTTGGTTCACAGATAAAGATAAGCAGAAAAGTACTAAGGCCTTAGTGTGCTTATTCCTGTAATGCTCCTCCTAACAGGTGTAAGAAACACTAATTTTCTAAAGTGTGGACTAGACTTTATTAATGATAAAATGTGGCCTACACAAGTGTTAAGTGGTGTTTGGTGAATTTTACTTATTTTTTGGGGGGGGCAGATCGGGCTACAGAGCGAGTTTCACTCACACAGGGACCGTGCAGACAGCCGTAAACGGCGCTGCAAGGCCCAAAAACACTCCTCTAGGTTATCCTATGTAGTGTTTTTCCACAATTTAGCTGGAGACGGGTGGAAAGACACTAATAGGAAATTTGAGAAAAAATGTGCAGCAGGCTGCACTATGAGCAAAAAAGAACAATGGATAGAACAGTATGAGGCAGTGTGAACCTCCCCTGAGCTGAATACAACCGGCTATGGCTGCACACAGACTACAGAGTGAGCTGCACACACACACACACACACACACACACACACACACACAGAGACTTTGCAGAACGCTGTTAAAACAGCGCTGCAAGGCAAGAGCAAGGTGAACAGTGAACACAGCGGTTGCTAAATTAGCCTGGGAAAAGCGCAATGAAGCAATTAGCTATCTCAACTGGCCCTTAGTTAGAACACAGCGTCCTGTCCCTAACTGAAATCACAGCAGAGTGAGCGCAAAATGGCGGCAGCGTTTTTTATAGTGCATCGTGACATCATTTCAGCAGCCAATCACAGCCTTGCCAGTAGTTACATGCCCACCATGCTAAACAGGATGTGCCCACACTTCCATTCATTCCTCATTGGCTGCTGCGTGCAGTTTGGTTTCTGGGAACTTCCGATTCCGGTATCCGATATGCGGTAAATATCGGAAATCGGTATCGGAATTCCGATTCCGCAAATATCGGCCGATACCCGATACTTGCGGTATCAGAATGCTCAACACTAGTGATGAGCGAATATACTGTACTAGTTTCTCGAGCACGCTCGGGTGTCCTCCGAGTATTTGTTTGTGTTCGGAGATTTAGTTTTCATCGCCGCAGCTGAATGATTTACAGCTACTAGCCAGCATAAGTGCATGTGGGGGTTGTTTGGTTGCTAGGGAATCCCCACATGTACTTATGCTGGCTAATAGCTGTAAATCATTCAGCTGCTGCAAGGAAAACTATCTCCGAGCACTAAAAAAATACTCGGAGGACACCAGAGCATGCTCGGGAAATCTCGAGTAACGAGTATATTCGCTCATCACTAAAAATAAATAAAAAATGAAACATACACATACTTGGTATCACCATGTTCAGAATTACCTGATCAACAAAAAAAAAAAAAACAACGAAACAAGAAAAAAAAAAAAAAAAAAAAAAAAAAAAAAAAAAAGTCAAAACGCCAGAATTACTTTTTTTGGTCACCGCGACATTGCATTAAAATGCAATAACGGGCGATCAAAAGATCATATCTAAACCAAAATGGTATCATTAAAAAGGTGAGCTTGGTATTCAAAAAATAAGCCCTCACCCAACCAGAGATCACGAAAAAAAAATGGAGACACTACGGGTATCGGAAAATGGCGCAATTGGTTTTTTTTTTTACCACTTAGATAAAAAATAACCTAGGCATGTTTGGTGTCTGAACTCGTAATGACCTGGGGAATCATAATGGCAGGTCAGTTTTAGCATTTAGTGAACCTAAAAAAAAAAAAAAAAACAGCTGTGGGATTGCACTTATTTTTTGCAATTTCACAGCACGTGGAATTTTTTTCTCGTTTTTTTAGTACATGACATGGTAAAACCAATGGTGTCATTCAAAAGTACAACTCATCCTGCAAAAAAAAAAAAAAAGCTCTCACATGGCCATATTGACAGAAAAATAAAGTTATGGCTCTGGGAAGAAGGGGAGCGGAAAACAAAAATGCAAAACCGAAAATACCCCGGGTCATGAACGGTTTAAAACTCTGGTGTGATCGCGCCGCGCCTACTGCGCTATCATGCTATAATCGGTCAGTCAAATTGACTGACTGATCACAGTGTCATCAGCGTGGGGACTGACGGCATGGGTACGCACACTTTTTCCCATGCCGCTAAGCTGTCAGTGACAGCGGTCAGCATTGAGCTGTCACTGCGTGTTTACACAGTTCAAAGACAGTTCTTTTTTGTTCAAACTCGTCCAATTGAAAGAAAAAAAAAAAAAAAAAAAAACAACAACAAAACATTGTACAATACAAACAAATGTACAATAGAACAATGTAGCATCAAGGATGGAAATAGGCAACATTTACATGATATAAAAGCAATATAATGCCGCACATTGTGACAACATATCTCAAATAGAAAAGAAGTTCTCAACCTAGGACTGTTTACCTAGAATACATAGTAACAGTCTTCCTTCAACACTAAGGGTACCGTCACACAGTGGCACTTTGGTCGCTAGGACGGCACGATCCGTGACGTTCCAGCGATATACTTACGATCTCGCTGTGTCTGACACGCTACTGCGATCTGGGACCCCGCTGAGAATCGTACGTCATAGCAGATCGTTTGAAACTTTATTTCGTCGCTGGATCTCCCGCTGACATCGCTGAATCGGCGTGTGTGACGCCGATTCAGCGAGGTTTTCACTGGTAACCAGGGTAAATATCGGGTTACTAAGCGCAGGACCGCACTTAGTAACCCGATGTTTACCCTGGTTACCAGCGTAAAAGTAAAAAAAAAAAAAAACACACTACATACTTACTTTCTGTGTCTGTCCTCCGCTGTGCTTTCCTCTGCACTGGCTGTGAGCGCCGGCCAGCCGAAAAGCAGAGCTGTGACGTCACCGCTCTGCTTTACGGCTGACCGGCGCTGACAGTGCAGAGGAAAGCACAGCGCCGGAGGACAGACACGGAAGGTAAGTATGTAGTGTTTTTACGCTGGTAACCAGGGTAAATATCGGGTTACTAAGCGCGGCCCTGCGCTTAGTAACCCGATGTTTACCCTGGTTACCAGGGGACATCGGGATCATTGGTCGCTGGAGAGCTGTCTGTGTGACAGCTCTCCAGCGACCAAACAGCGACGCTGCAGCGATCGACATCGTTGTCGTATCGCTGCAGCGTCGTTTCAGTGTGACGGTACCCCAAGTCCATCTAGTTCAACCCATAGCCTAACAGGTTGATCCAGAGGAAGGCAAAAAACTTTTGCAGCAAACACTAAGCTCCACATTGGGGGAAAAAATTCCTTCCAGACTCCACATACGGCAATCAGACTAGTTCCCTGGATCAACGCCCTATCAGGGAATCTAGTGTATATACCCTGTAACATTATACTTTTCAAGAAAGGCATCCAGTCCCCTCTTAAATTTTAGTAATGAATCACTCATCACAGCATCATACGGCAGAGAGTTCCATAGTCTCACTGCTCTTACAGTAAAGAATCCGCGTCTATTATGCCTAAACCTTCTTTCCTCCAGACGTAGAGGATGCCCCCCTTGTCCCTGTCTCAGGTCTATGATTAAAAAAAAAATCATCAGAAAGGTCTTTGTACTGTCCCCTCATATATTTATACATTTCCAAACTAAATAGCCCCAAGTGTAATAACCTATCTTGGTATTGCAGACCCCCCAGTCCTCTAATAACTTTGGTCGCTCTTCTCTGCACCCGCTCTAGTTCAGCTACACTCCCTGACAGAAGTTATGTCGCTTATCCATGTTATGTAAATAAAAGCTTATAACCGGATGTTAAATTCATCCATTGGTTGTATAAATTATTCTTTTGAAAGCTGAAACCCTCCGAAATGTGGTTTAGGTTAAGAAAATAAATTGGCATCAATGCAGAAATATTGATCAGTTAATGGACACAGAATGGTCAGATTTTGGCAAGACAAAAGTTTTGTAGCCCACAGAAATTAATGTCATATTCAATCAAATAATTAACTTAAAATGCAAATATATGTTGCATAACATTGGTGAATGAAGTTGTGGTGCTATTAAGAGTCATACCGTTATACTCGAGTATAAGCTGAGAATTCAGCCCATTTTTTAAGGCTGAAATTGCCCCTCAGCTTATACTCGACTCATTCCCAGGGGTCGGCGGGGGAGGGGGAGCGGCAGCTGTGTAATCATACTCGCCTGCTCCTGGCGCGGTCCCTGGTTCTCCGGGCGCCGGCAGCTTTTTCCTGTGTTGAGCGGTCACATGGTACCGCTCATTACAGTAATGAATATGGACCCGACTCCACTCCCATAGGGGTGGAGCCGCATATTCATTACTGTAATGAGTGGTACCATGTGACCGCTCAACACAGGAAAAAGCTGCCAGCGCCCGGAGAACCAGGTACGTGCAGGGACCGCGCCAGGAGCAGGTGAGTATAAGGGGCAGTGAGCGATATTCACCTGTCTGCGTTCCACTGCTGGGCGCCACTGTCTTCCTCTGCAGTGACACTCAGGTCAGAGGGCGCGATGACTTGATTAGTGTGCGCACCGCCCTCTGCCTGACCGTCAGTGCAGAGGACGCGGAAGACACAGCGACGCTCGGCGGTGGAACAGAGGACAGGTGAATATAGCAAGTGCCGGGGGCCTGGGCGACGAGAGGAGAGTATGTGATTTTTTTTTTTTTTTTAATCACAGCAATAGCATATGGGGTAAATGTGTATATGGAGCATCTTATGGGGCCATGATCAGCATTTGTGCAGCATTATATGGGGCAAATGTCTGTATGGAGCATCTTATGGGGCCTGTTATGATAGGCAATTAAGTATCACAATGGAAATAACGATCAGAGCACATACAGTGATCTGACAATAACCCAAAATAATAGAACGAGCTCTGAGACGTGGGAACTCTGTAGACCGCAATCCCTGATCCTAACAAACCACACTACAGTCATGGCCAAAAGTTTTGAGAATGAGACAAATATTAATTTTTCCAAAGTCTACTGCTTCATTTTTTCTAATGGCAATTTGCATATACTCCTGAATGTCAGAGTGATCAGCTTAACAGCAATTACTGTACTTGCAAAGTCAATATTTGCCCAGAAAATGAACTTTAACCTCTAAAACACATTTCAACATCATTGCAGTCCTGCCTTAAAAGGAGCAGCAAACATCATTTTAGTGATTGATCCATTAACACAGGTGTGGATGTTGATGAGGACAGGGCTGGCGATCAATCAGTCATGATTAAGTAAGAATGACATCACTGGACACTTTTCAAAGGAGGCTGGTGCTTGGTATCATTGTTTCTCTTCAGTTAACCATGGTTATCTGTAAAGAAACACGTGCAGCCATCATTGCACTGCACAAAAATGGCCTAACAGGGAAGAGTATCGCAGCTACAAAGATTGCATCTCAGTCAACAATCTATCGCATCATCAAGAACTTCAAGGAGAGAGCTTCCACTGTTGTCAAAAAGGCTCCAGGGCGCCCAAGAAAGACCAGCAAGCGCCAGGACCGTATCTTAAAACTGTTTCAGCTGCGGGATCGGACTACCAGCAGTGCCGAGCTTGCTCAGGAATGGCAGCAGCCTGGTGTGAGTGCTTCTGCACGCACTGTGAGGCGGAGACTCTTTGAGCAAGGCCTGGTTTCAAGGAGGGCAGCAAAGAAGCCACTTCTCTCCAGAAAAAACATCAGGGACTGACTGATATTCTGCAAAAGGTACAGGGAGTGGACTGCTGAGGACTGGGGCAAAGTCATTTTCTCTGATGAATCCCCTTTTCGATTGTTTGGGACATCTGGAAAACAGCTTATTCGGAGAAGAAGAGGTGAGCGCTACCACCAGTCTTGTCTCATGCCAACTGTAAAGCATCCTGAAACCATTCATGTGTGGGGTTGCTTCTCAGCCAAGGGAATCGGCTCACTCACAGTCTTGCCTAAAAACACAGCCATGAATAAAGAATGGTACCAGAATGTCCTCCAAGAGCAACTTCTCCCAACCGTGCAAGAGCAGTTTGGCGCTCAACAATGCCTTTTCCAGCATGATGAAGCACCTTGCCATAAAGCAAAGGTGATAACTAAATGGCTCATGGAACAAAACATAGAGATTTTGGGTCCATGGCCTGGAAACTCCCCAGATCTTAATCCCATTGAGAACTTGTGCTCAATCATCAAGAGACGGGTGGAAAAACAAAAACCAACAAATTCTGGCAAAATGCAAGCATTGATTATGCAAGAATGGACTGCTATAAGTCAGGATTTGGTCCAGAAGTTGATTGAGAGCATGCCAGGGAGAATTGCAGAGGTCTTGAAGAAGAAGGGTCAACACTGCAAATATTGACTTGCTGCATTAACTCATTCTAACTGTCAATATAACCTATTGGTACTCATAATATGATTGCAATTATATTTCTGTATGTGATATAAACATCAGACAAACACTAATAAAAACCAGAGGGCAGCAGATCATGTGAAAATATAATTTTGGTGTCATTTCAAAACTTCTGGCCATGACTGTAGAGGCAGCCGTGGATTGCGCCTAACGCTACCTATGCAACTCGACACAGCCTGAGAAACTAACTAGCCTGAAGATAGAAAAATAAGCCTACCTTGCCTCAGAGAAATACCCCAAAGGAAAAGGCAGCCCCCCACATATAATGACTGTGAGTAAGATGAAAAGAAACGTAGAGATGAAATAGATTCAGCAAAGTGAGGCCCGACTTTCTTAACAGAGCGAAGATAGGAAAGATAACTTTGCGGTCCACACAAAACCCTAAAGAAAACCACGCAAAGGGGGCAAAAAGACCCTCCGTACCGAACTAACGGCACGGAGGTACACCCTTTGCGTCCCAGAGCTTCCAGCAAAACAAATAACATAGTAACATAGTAACATAGTTAGTAAGGCCGAAAAAAGACATTTGTCCATCCAGTTCAGCCTATATTCCATCATAATAAATACGCAGATCTACGTCCTTCTACAGAACCTAATAATTGTATGATACAATATTGTTCTGCTCCAGGAAGACATCCAGGCCTCTCTTGAACCCCTCGACTGAGTTCGCCATCACCACCTCCTCAGGCAAGCAATTCCAGATTCTCACTGCCCTAACAGTAAAGAATCCTCTTCTATGTTGGTGGAAAAACCTTCTCTCCTCCAGACGCAAAGAATGCCCCCTTGTGCCCGTCACCTTCCTTGGTAAATAGACAAGCTGGACAGAAAAAATAGCAACAAATAGCAAGAAGCACTTAGCTATGCAGAGCAGCAGGCCACAGGAATGATCCAGGGAAAAACAAGTCAAACACTGGAACACTGACAGGAAGAATGAATCAAAGCATTAGGTGGAGCTAAATAGAGAAGCACCTAACGAGCTCACCAGATCACCTGAGGGAGGAAACTCAGAAGCCGCAGTACCACTTTCCTCCACAAACGGAAGCTCCCAGAGAGAATCAGCCGAAGTACCACTTGTGACCACAGGAGGGAGCTCTGCCACAGAATTCACAACAGTACCCCCCCTTGAGGAGGGGTCACCGAACCCTCACCAGAGCCCCCAGGCCGACCAGGATGAGCCACATGAAAGGCACGAACAAGATCGGGAGCATGGACATCAGAGGCAAAAACCCAGGAATTATCTTCCTGAGCATAACCCTTCCATTTAACCAGATACTGGAGTTTCCGTCTTGAAACACAAGAATCCAAAATCTTCTCCACAATATACTCCAACTCCCCCTCCACCAAAACCGGGGCAGGAGGATCAACAGATGGAACCATAGGTGCCACGTATCTCCGCAACAATGACCTATGGAATACGTTATGGATGGAAAAAGAATCTGGAAGGGTCAAACGAAAAGACACAGGATTAAGAACCTCAGAAATCCTATACGGACCAATGAAACGAGGTTTAAACTTAGGAGAGGACACCTTCATAGGAATATGACGAGAAGATAACCAAACCAGATCCCCAACACGAAGTCGGGGACCCGCACAGCGTCTGCGATTAGCAAAACGTTGAGCCCTCTCCTGGGACAAGGTCAAATTGTCCACTACATGAGTCCAAATCTGCTGCAACCTGTCCACCACAGTATCCACACCAGGACAGTCCGAAGACTCAACCTGTCCTGAAGAGAAACGAGGATGGAACCCAGAGTTGCAGAAAAATGGCGAAACCAAGGTAGCCGAGCTGGCCCGGTTATTAAGGGCGAACTCAGCCAAAGGCAAAAAGGACACCCAGTCATCCTGATCAGCAGAAACAAAACATCTCAGATATGTTTCCAAGGTCTGATTGGTTCGTTCGGTCTGGCCATTAGTCTGAGGATGGAAAGCCGAGGAAAAAGACAAGTCGATGCCCATCCTACCACAAAAGGCTCGCCAAAACCTTGAAACAAACTGGGAACCTCTGTCAGAAACGATATTCTCTGGAATGCCATGTAAACGAACCACATGCTGGAAGAACAATGGCACCAAATCAGAGGAGGAAGGCAATTTAGACAAGGGTACCAGATGGACCATCTTAGAAAAGCGATCACAGACCACCCAAATGACTGACATCTTTTGAGAAACGGGAAGATCTCAAATAAAATCCATAGAGATATGTGTCCAAGGCCTCTTCGGGACCGGCAAGGGCAAAAGCAACCCACTGGCACGAGAACAGCAGGGCTTAGCCCGAGCACAAATCCCACAGGACTGCACAAAAGTACGCACATACCGCGACAGAGATGGCCACCAGAAGGATCTAGCCACTAACTCTGGTACCAAAGATTCCAGGATGACCAGCCAACACCGAACAATGAACCTCAGAGATAACTTTATTCGTCCACCTATCAGGGACAAACAGTCTCTCCGCTGGGCAACGATCAGGCTTATTAACCTGAAATTTTTGCAACACCCGCCGCAAATCAGGGGAGATGGCAGACACAATTACTCCTTTCTTGAGGATACCCGCCGGCTCAGACAAACCCGGAGAGTCTGGCACAAAACTCCTAGACAGAGCATCCGCCTTCACATTTTTAGAGCCCGGAAGGTACGAAATCACAAAGTCAAAACGGGCAAAAAACAGCGACCAACGAGCCTGTCTAGGATTCAACCGCTTGGCAGACTCGAGATAAGTCAAGTTCTTATGATCAGTCAATACCACCACGCGATGCTTAAGCTCCTTCAAGCCAATGACGCCACTCCTCGAATGCCCACTTCATGGCCAGCAACTCTCGGTTGCCCACATCATAATTTCGCTCAGCAGGCGAAAACTTCCTGGAAAAGAAAGCGCATGGTTTCATCACTGAGCAATCAGAACCTCTCTGCGACAAAACAGCCCCTGCTCCAATCTCAGAAGCATCAACCTCGACCTGGAACGGAAGAGAAACATCTGGTTGACATAACACAGGGGCAGAAGAAAAACGACGCTTCAAGTCTTGAAAAGCTTCCACAGCAGCAGAAGACCAATTGACCAAATCAGCACCCTTCTTGGTCAAATCGGTCAATGGTTTAGCAATACTAGAGAAATTGCAGATGAAGCGACGATAAAAATTAGCAAAGCCCAGGAACTTTTGCAGACTTTTCAGAGATGTCGGCTGAGTCCAATCAAGGATGGCCTGGACCTTAACAGGATCCATCTCGATAGTAGAAGGGGAAAAGATGAACCCCAAAAATGAAACCTTCTGCACACCTAAGAGACACTTTGATCCCTTCACAAACAAAGAATTAGCACGCAGGACCTGAAAAACCGTTCTGACCTGCTTCACATGAGACTCCCAATCATCCGAGAAGATCAAAATGTCATCCAAGTACACAATCAGGAATTTATCCAGGTACTCTCGGAAGATGTAATGCATAAAGGACTGAAACACTGATGGAGCATTGGCAAGTCCGAACGGCATCACTAGATACTCAAAATGACCATCGGGCGTATTAAATGCAGTTTTCCATTCATCGCCTTGCTTAATTCGCACCAGATTATACGCACCACGAAGATCTATCTTTGTGAACCAACTAGCCCCCTTAATCCGAGCAAACAGATCAGATAACAATGGCAAGGGGTACTGAAATTTAACAGTGATCTTATTAAGAAGGCGGTAATCTATACAAGGTCTCAGCGAACCATCCTTCTTGGCTACAAAAAATAACCCTGCTCCTAATGGCGACGATGACGGGCGAATATGCCCCTTCTCCAGAGATTCCTTCACATAACTGCGCATAGCGGTGTGCTCAGGTACGGATAAATTAAACAATCGACCTTTCGGGAATTTACTACCAGGAATCAAATTGATAGCACAATCACAATCCCTATGCGGAGGTAGGGTATCGGACTTGGGCTCATCAAATACATCCCGGTAATCAGACAAGAACTCTGGGACCTCAGAAGGGGTGGATGACGAAATTGACAGAAATGGAACATCACCATGTACCCCCTGACAACCCCAGCTGGACACCGACATGGATTTCCAATCTAATACTGGATTATGGACTTGTAGCCATGGCAACCCCAACACGACCACATCATGCAGATTATGCAACACCAGAAAGCGAATATCCTCCTGATGTGCAGGAGCCATGCACATGGTCAGCTGGGTCCAGTACTGAGGCTTATTCTTGGCCAAAGGTGTAGCATCAATTCCTCTCAATGGAATAGGACACTGCAAGGGCTCCAAGAAAAACCCACAACGCTTAGCATAATCCGAGTCCATCAAATTCAGGGCAGCGCCTGAATCCACAAACGCCATGACAGAATATGATGACAAAGAGGATATCAAGGTAACGGACAGAAGAAATTTTGACTGTACCGTACCAATGGTGGCAAACCTAGCGAACCGCTTAGAGCGCTTAGGACAATCAGAGATGGCATGAGTGGAATCACCACAGTAGAAACACAGACCATTCAAACGTCTGTGTTCATGCCGTTCAACTCTGGACAAAGTCCTATCGCACTGCATAGGCTTAGGTTTAATCTCAGGTAATACCGCCAAATGGTGCACAGCTTTACGCTCACGCAAGCGTCGACCGATCTGAATGGCCAAAGACATAGATTCATTCAGACCATCAGGCATAGGAAATCCCACCATGACATCTTTAAGGGCTTCAGAGAGACCCTTTCTGAAAAATTCCATTGAGTGAGTACAGACCACTTTCTAAATTTCTGACAGTATACCTCTATCTCATCCTGACCCTGACACAAAGCCAGCAAATTTTTCTCTGCCTGATCCACTGAATTAGGCTCATCGTACAGCAATCCGAGCGCCAGGAAAAACGCATCAATATTACTTAATGCAGGATCTCCCGGCGCAAGGGAAAATGCCCAGTCTTGAGGGTCACTACGCAAAAAAGAAATAATTCTCACTTGTTGAGCTGAGTTACCAGAGGAGTGAGGTTTCAAGGCCAGAAACAGTTTGCAATTATTTTTGAAATTCACAAACTTCGCTCTATCACCATAAAACAAATCAGGAATAGAAATTCTTGGTTCTAACATAGGCTTCTGAACCACCAAGTCTTGAATCTTTTGTACATTTATAACGAGATTATCCATTGAAGAGCACAGACCCTGAATATCCATATCCACACCTGTGTCCTGAACCACCCAAATGTCTAGGGGAAAAAAAAGACAAAACACAGTGCAAAGGGAAAAAAATGGTCTCAGAACTTTTTTCCCCTCTATTGAGAAACATTAGTACTTTTGGCTTCCTGTACTGTTATGATAGGCAATTAAGTATCACAATGGAAATAGCGATCAGAGCACATACAGTGATCTGACAATAACCCAAAATAATAGAACGAGCTCTGAGACGTGGGAACTCTGTAGACCGCAATCCCTGATCCTAACAAACCACACTAGAGGCAGCCGTGGATTGCGCCTAACGCTACCTATGCAACTCGACACAGCCTGAGAAACTAACTAGCCTGAAGATAGAAAAATAAGCCTACCTTGCCTCAGAGAAATACCCCAAAGGAAAAGGCAGCCCCCCACATATAATGACTGAGTAAGATGAAAAGAAACGTAGAGATGAAATAGATTCAGCAAAGTGAGGCCCGACTTTCTTAACAGAGCGAAGATAGGAAAGATAACTTTGCGGTCCACACAAAACCCTAAAGAAAACCACGCAAAGGGGGCAAAAAGACCCTCCGTACCGAACTAACGGCACGGAGGTACACCCTTTGCATCCCAGAGCTTCCAGCAAAACAAATAGACAAGCTGGACAGGAAAAATAGCAAACAAATAGCAAAGGAGAACTTAGCTATGCAGAGCAGCAGGCCACAGGAATGATCCAGGGAAAAACAAGTCCAACACTGGAACATTGACAGGAAGCATGGATCAAAGCATTAGGTGGAGCTAAATAGAGAAGCACCTAACGAGCTCACAAGATCACCTGAGGGAGGAAACTCAGAAGCCGCAGTACCACTTTCCTCCACAAACGGAAGCTCCCAGAGAGAATCAGCCGAAGTACCACTTGTGACCACAGGAGGGAGCTCTGCCACAGAATTCACAACAGGGGCCATAATCAGCATTTGTGGAGCATTATACGGGGCAAATATCTGTATGGAGCATCTTATGGGGCCATGATCAGCATTTGTGGAGCATTATATGGGGCAAATGGGTCTATGGAGCATCTTATGGGGCCATAATCAGCATTTGTGCAGCATTATATGGGGCATATTTTAATACAGATCATCTTATGGGGCCCATCATGAACTGTATGGAGCATTATATGGGGCTCCTGATTCACTATGGATGTCTCAATTTTACTTTTATTGTTATCTATTTTTATTTTTGACATTTACCGGTAGCTGCTGCATTTTCCACCCTAGGCTTATACTCAAGTCATTAAGTTTTCCCAGTTTTTTGTGGCAAAATTAGGGGGTCGGCTTATACTCGGGTTGGTTTATACTTGAGTATAAACGGTATTTAATATTTTGCGTGACTTCAAAGAGCTTGAAGGACTTCATCCATGCGGTTCAACAATGATTCATACAATTTATTAATGAAGTCATCAGGAATAGCAAAGAATGCAGTCTTCCATGCCTCCCAGAGTTCATCTAGATTCTTTGGTTTTGTCTTCCAAGCTTCCTCTTTCATCCTACCCCAAACATGCTCAATGATGTTCATGTCTGGTGACTGGGCTGGCCAGTCCTTGAGCACCTTGATCTTTTTTGCCTGGAGGAACTTTGTTGTAGAGATGGATGTATGAGATGAAGCACCATCATGCTGCAGAATTTGACCCCTTTTATGATTTGGAATACAAGAGGTAGCTAATACTTCTTGATTCTTGCCTCTTAATGCATCCTATTTTATTTGCCTTTGCAGCAGCTTCCTGACACTGGCCACTAAATGTGAGTTTGTCATCCACCCAGGTCTTTTTCAGTGACAGTTTTGCCCAGTATTTTACAATTAAGCACATAATTATACATCTTATTTCTTCTACCCAAGTGCATGACCTTACATTTATCCCCATTAAAGCTTATTTGCCATTTATCAGCCCAAGCTTCTAGTTTACACAAATCCTCCTGTAATATAAAATTGTCCTCCTCTGTATTGATTACCCTGCAGAGTTTAGAGTCATCTGCAAATATTGAAACTACTGTGTGCCCCCTACAAGGTCATCAATAAATATGTTAAAAAGAAGAGGGCCCAATACTGACCCCTGTGGTACTCCACTGCTAACCGCGACCCAGTCCGAGTGTGCTTTATAAATAACCACCCTTTGTTTCCTATCCCTGAGCCAGCTCTCAACCCACTTACACATTTTCCCCTATCCCCATTATATGCATCCACCTTTTGTGTGGCACGGTATTAAAACCTTTTGAAAAGTCCATATACACCACGTCCACTGCATTTCCTTGGTCCAGTCCGGATCTTACCTCTTCATAGAAGCTTATCAGATTAGTTTGACAGGAACGGTCCCTCGTAAACCCATGTTGATATTGGGTCATGAGGTTATTCTTCAGAATGTGCTCTTCAAGTTACTTAATTATTGAGCAGCTATTGGGGGAGGTTGGACAGGGCATTAGATAAAAAATTTGCCCATGGTGTCATCAACACAACTAGCCAGGTCTGCTTTAAATCTTTTAGGTTTCCTGAGGACCGTCTCCATCTGTCCAGATTTGCCTCTGGTGATAAATCAGGGGCACATTGTACAGACGTATCCCCAGTGGTTTCAGAGCTACCAATTTCAGGCAGGAAAGGGGAGGTGCTCATACTCCCGAGCCTACTTGGGGTGGCAAAATCTTTTTTCTGTGCTGTCTCAGAGAGGCTGTGGTCCATAGACTGTCAGAAAGGTCTCCAGAAGTTTAGATAACTCAGCCCTGGGCATGGTGAAGATGGGGACATCTTCAGTTTTCTCAGGTGTATTGGAAACTCGAAGATGATCCTCAGATTGAGATAGAAGATCTCCAGTCGCTGTCATCTGGGTATCAGGTTGGGTTCTTGCCAGTGGTGCTGGAATGATGAGGTTGTTGGAATTTACTGTCTGTACTTCAGCTTTGCTGTTATGGAACAGGGCGAGTTAACTAGTCGTGTGTCTGGACCTTTGTCAACTCCAGACGTTGCAACTCTCTCCTCTGAGGTGCCCAGGAAAATTGTGCCTCTTCCAGATCTGGCTGCATTAGTGTCTGCCCAATACCTTAGCATCCTGCACTTGTGGCAGCATCTACATCAGGACTAGGAGTCCTGGGTGTGACTGAACTGAAAGCACGATCAACAATAATTTGATTGATTTCCCATTAAGAATATTAAAGCTTTTCCTTAATTGTATCCCTCCTCTGAACAAACTGCAATATCTTAATAGGAAGGCCAACGAAAGGATTGTAGACTTAGATGGTCACTAGCTTTTCATCCATAGCGAAAATAGGAATGAAGCTGTAAGTCTTCATCTGTGGAAGATCATTCAGATGTTTGCACTTTTTTGAAAACATTCAGGCAGTGTCCACTCATCTCAAAAGAAACTTTATGAAGCCCTTGACCAGCATTACCTTGAAGGAAATAAAAAGAACATTAATGAAAAAAAAAAGTCTCCAGATCAAGTATTCTATTGAAGTCCAGGTTAACCAGAAAACAAATGTTGTTACTTACACTTGAGGCTTTGGCACCAGCCATGATGAGATTTTAATAAACTCTTACAAATGGGGAGACCCACCTTGTAGATTATGGCATCTCCACTCCCAGGTAAGTTATTTCACATAATGCATCACAATGGCGAGGGCTGGACTTAGCTTGAATGGTGCTTTGTGTGAAACTAGCCTTAGATGCCTTCACCCAATAGATTTTTTTTAACCAGTTTCCCATAACACCAACGGCAGGTGACTGTCATTTTTAAATCCTGAGAAAATTAATTTTGGCTTTCTTCACATACTTTTGTTTTCTTGGTTTGACATGAACCCTCACATGTATTGTACTGTAAACTCCACCGAATTTGTGGTGTGGAATCTCCACCTCAAATCCCCATTAATTCCACCCCATCTGAACTCTGATCTCGCACATTTATGCTGTTATCCATGGATATTACATAATGGATCGCACAGGCGGATATCACCATTGGGACCCTCATCTGGAGAACAAGGCTCTGCTGCTCTACGACGAGAGGTGGTATAAATCGCTATACACATGGATAGGACTTCTGCCATCTCTCGGCTGAGGGTGGCCCCATTGGTGGGATCCACATCTACCAAACCTTCCTCAAATCCTGTAGATAAGCAATAAATATACAGAATGAGGAGACTAGATAACACAGGATATGGCTGGCGGCCTGCTCTGCGTATACTCAGGAACTAAATACAGGTGGCAATTGGTATTGTACAAGATTAAGAAATAATCTCTGCTTCCTGCATAATGAAGGGTTGTCTCCTTATATCAGACATTACCTCTCTGCTCCACTCACCTGGACTGGCCGAGGTGCAGTACCACACACAGGGCTGTATTTGCCACTAGGCACTTGAGGGCACGTGCCTAGGGCGGGATGATGTGGGGGCAGCACCTGAGGAAGTTTTTTGTTCTGTTTTTTTTTTTCCTTTTTTTTTTTTTTTAAATTAAAGTCCGGGTTCTCCTCCTGCCCACCACCTCACCCCACCCCCCACGCACCCGCCCACTTGAGGACGTCATACTCACCCTACTCTAGTGATGCCTGGTCTCAGCGCATGCAGCTCGTCCTGTGTGAGCATTCATGTGGTACCGCTCATTAAGGTGATGAATATGGACGCATATTTATCACCTTAATGAGCAGTACCGTGTGAACGCTCACGCAGGATGACGTTGCCGCGCCGGGACAGAGATGGAAGGATGTTCGGCGCGGTGCGGGAAAGGCGAGTATGACAGCCAAGGAGGATGGGGGGAGGATGAAGGAGGGCGGAGGGAGGATGGGAGGAGCATGGGAGAGTGAGCCATGCATACAAGATGGGAGGGGGGGAAGCTGAACTGAGCCATTCATACAAGATGGGAGGGGGGGAAGCTGAACTGAGCCTTTCATACAAGATGGGAGGGGGGGGAAGCTGAACTGAGCCATTCATACAAGATGGGAGGGGGGGGGAAGCTGAACTGAGCCATTCATACAAGATGGGAGGGGGGGGAAGCTGAACTGAGCCATTCATACAAGATGGGGGGGGGAAAGCTGAGCCATACATACAAGATGTACAAGATGGAAGGGGGGGGTGAAGCTGAGCCATTCATACAAGATGGGAGGGGGGGAAGCTGAGCCATTCATACAAGATGGAAGGGGGGGGAAGCAGAGTCATTCATACAAGATGGAAGGGGGGAAAGCAGAGTCATTCATACAAGATGGAAGGGGGGGGGAAGCTGAGCCATTCATACAAGATGGAAGGGTGGGGAAAGCTGAGCCATTCATACAAGATGGGGAAGCTGAGCCATTCAAACAAGATGGGAGGGGGGAGCTGAGCCATTCATACAAGAATGGGAGGGGGAACTGAGCCATACATACAAGATGGGAAGGGGGGAAGCTGAACCATTCATACAAGATGGGAAGGGGGAGGTGAGCCATTCATACAAGATGGGGGGAGCTGAGCCATACATACAAGATGGGAGGGAGGGACAATTTGAGTGGGGATGAGGGGATTTATTATGTGTGGGGACAACTGGAGTGAGGATGGAGGGATTTATTGTGTGTGGGGACAATTTGAGTGAGGATAGGGGGATTTATGTGTGGGGAGAATTGGAGTGGGGATGGGTGATTTAATGTGTGGGAGGATATTTGAGGACACAAAATGAAGAGCAAAGGGGGAGATGGGGAAACAGTACAGGGGAATGGGGGGCATGTATTAGGAAACAGTACTGGGGAATGGGGGGCATGTATGGGCAATGGGGGTATGTATGAGGAAACAGTACGGGGGCATGTAGGAGGAAACAGTACTAGGGAATGGGGGGCATGTATGAGGAAACAGTACTGGGGAATGGGGGCATGTATGGGCAATGAGGTCATGTATGAGGAAACAGTACTGGGGAATGGGGGGCATGTATGAGGAAACAGTATGGGGGATGGGTGCAGACAGTATGGGGAGTGAACGGGGGAATGTATGCGGACAGTACAAGTAGCGATGTGAAAAATTGATGTGGACAGTACGGGGAGTGATGATGATGGGATGTGTGCAGACAGTATGGGGAGTCAGGTGAGCAGACAGTATCAAAAGTGAGGGGATAAATATATGAGGAGACAATATGGTGAACAGGAGGGATGTGAGAGGAGACAGTATGAGGAGGGAGGGTAATAGTGTGATGAGACAGTATGGTGGGAGAAAAGTGAGTGGGCACAGAATAGAAACTGAGTAGTGGTTTCGTAACATGGGGGACAGTGTAAGGACACAGCCAGGAAGTGACAGTATACCAAGGAGCGGGAATGTGATGAGAGAGTACAGTATAGAGACGGAGCCCTATAGGGTGGACACAGTATGAGAGGACAGTGTGAAGAGGGGGCCGGTATGGAAAGGAGAGGTCAGTGTGAAGAGCATGTACCATAAGAGGGACAATGTGGGGGTCATATTTTGTGCAGACAATATAGTGAGGGACAATTTTTTTTATTCAGGAGCATTATAATGACACTTGTATCTTTAAGGGCAAAAGAGCGGAGAAGATGGAAGTCTGCAGAGACGGCTGTGGGTGAGAAAACTCATGAGGTCTGGACAAGATGAAGAAAATAAAAACGGCTCCAGAGGTACCTGGATGTAAATGTTTTTTATGATACTAATTTTTATGTTTTTGTTTATGTTCGAAGCATTAAAGGGGATGTCCAGGTTTGTAATGAGTCTGCAGTCATTCTTTGTGACTGCAGACTTCTGAGTTCTCACAGTGCGCACTGCACGCTGTCAGGATTCTCTCGTGCCGGTGATTTACATACATGCTGTTAGGGCTAGCGGAACGCACCGAGTAGAAATAGATATTTATTATAAATGGTGCGTTCGCTGCCCGGGGTCCACCGTGCAGGAAGAACCTGCCGCTAGTAAGACGGACTATATGGCGGTACTAAAAGTATACACGCACGGGTTAACTTCACCCTGCGTGAAGGAAGCGATCCTGTTGAGTCACAGGACCGCGGTACCGCACATAGAGCGCGAACAAGAAGTCAGCGAACACAACCCCAACACAGGATTGAAGTCCGATTAGACCCCTTGCTGGCATAACACCGCAACTGGGTGTGTAAGGAAACTATTAAAATAGTATATAAAGGCACGAGAGTGCATGCAGTGCCGCACTGACAAACGCCACTAACCACCCAGGCTTGGGTAAGGAAAGTGCAGAGGAAGCTCACGGCGCCGTACAGGCGGTCACAGCAACTAGACGCTGTTATGTGTGTAACGTGCTGTTGGATAAGTCGGGCGCTAGATAGCAAACATACACCTTCCGCGAACAGTCATCCAATAGGGAGGGTATTTTAAAGAGCGACTTTCACACACAACACACACACATTATCAAGACAATACTAGCGCATGGCCGTGCAGTCATGCGCAGTTTATATAGTTGCAGCACAGGAAGCTGCTACTGAAGTTTTGCCCTTTCAGGACCTTCCTGGAGGACCAATGGAATGTGCTGCAGTACCTGAGCATGTGACCCTCGATCTCCAACGGGAGATCTTGCCCTGGGCATGCTCGGTGTGTGCAAATAAGGACTTAGTCCCAGAGAAGCCCGCTCGCCGCAGATCAGTGCAGGGTACAACAGGAGAGCCAGAAAAGGCAACAGTAAGGCTACGTTCACACTAGCGTTGTGCGCCGCTGCGTCGGCGACGCAACGCACAACACACGCAAAACGCGGCAAAAACGCACGCAAAAACGCTGCGTTTTGCGACGCATGCGTCGGTTTTTGCCGAAAATCGGACGCAAGAAAAATGCAACTTGTTGCGTTTTCTTGGTCCGACGCTTGCGGCAAAAAAGACGCATGCGTCGCACAACGCAACAAATAAAAACGCATGCGTCCCCCATGTTAAGTATAGGGGCGCATGACGCATGCGTCGCCGCTGCGTCGCCGACGCAAATCCGACGCACATTAGCTTAACGCTAATGTGAACGTAGCCTAACCCTTTGCACAGAATCAGTCCCAGCAAGACGCTGGGAGCGACGCCTCCACTGAGCAGGCCCCACTGCGGCCGGTACAGAATGGGAGACCGCAGCAGACAGGGATCGAGATTCCCCCTGTGCAGCAGAGGAAACTCGACTCCTAACACATTCGGTCACATGCTAACTAGACATGTGTGGCCTCTCAATGAAAATGAACGGAGCAAGGCCAGGCACATCTAGTCAGAATGTGGTCAGAAGTATACAAATCACATGCTTGTGCTGACATGACTGTCCACCAGCAAGGGAAAATCCTAAAAGTGTGCAGTGCGTTAGTTGTGAGAATTCAGAAGCTGCGATGTCAGGATTCAGCTCTGCAGGTTCCAGTAGTCGTCACATGGACACTTCACTCATATGCGACTTTCATACTTATGGTCCTGTGACATCGAGCTTCTCTTCTGCTTCTCTTAGTTTTTCACTGAACATTGAGAGCATTAGGGAGAGGAGATTGTAGGTACATGGCTAAGTGTGCAAATCACGTATGTCCCGGGTGCCGGAAAACAGACATACACCTCTGCCGGTATACTACTGAGAGCGGTGATTACCGGGTCTGGTGGAGGGAGGTCTGTGCACAGGCAGTGAGGCAGGGACTGAGGGTGTGTACAGAGAGAATGGAGACCTGTAGACTGCCCGTCCCAGTCTATGCCGTAGCCTGCAGCCCTCATTATCATAGGAATATGTCAGTTAATAAATTGTTTTTCTAAAGCTTTATAGTGTAGTTTTGGGTCAGAGGGATGGTTAGGGATGAGCTAGGAAGGTGCAGGGACAGGTAGTGATGGCTACTTGCGGATATGTGCGGCACTTGCGGTTTTGCACTTGCGTTGAGACAAAAAAACACTGCTAGCAGCGTTTTTTTTCCCATTGCAGCAAGTACCGCATTTGCCGGATCGCAGGAAAACAGCAAGTGCCGCACATGTCCGCAAGTCCCATAGGGAATCAATGAGGCTGAACGTAGTGTTGCCATAAGTGATCCATTACGCGGCAGATGTGGAGAAACTGCCGGATCTGCTGCAAAAAGCTACTTTCACATCAGCGATTTTTGCCAAAGTCACTGCCGATAGTGTCATACTCACCAATGGGGAGGCAGCACTAAAAGTGCCTAGGGCAGCAGAAACTCTAAGGCTGTGTGCACACGTTGCGGATTAGCCTTAGGAATTTCTGGTGCGGATTCTGCATGTCTTGGCAGAAAACGCAGCAGCGGATTTATCACGTTTTTTGTGCGGATCCACAGGGTTTTTGCTGCGGATTTTCAGCGTTTTTACCCCTGCGGATTTCTATAATGGAATGTGTACAAAAACGCTGCAGATCCGCAAAAAAACTAGTGACATGCTACTTTTAATCCACAGCGTTTCTGCACTGAATTTTCCGCACAATCAGCGCAGCATTTTTTTTCATTGATTTACATTGTACTGTAAATCAGTTGCGGATCTGCAGCGTTTCTGCAATCCTCAGAAAATCCGCAACGTGTGCACATAGCCTAAATACGACCCTGACCACACGTACATCATGAGGACACAGGGCGCAGTTTATGGAAGAATATATTGACCTGGAAAGACCCCTTCATTAAAGGGAACCTGTCACCCCGAAATTCGCGGGTGAGGTAATCCCACCGGCATCAGGGGCTTATCTGCAGCATTCTGCAATGCTGTAGATAAGCCCCCGATGTTACCTGAAAAAGGAGAAAAAGACGTTAGATTATACTCACCCAGGGGCGGTCCCGCTGCTGGTCCGGTCGGATGGGCGTCTCTGGTCCGCCTCCCATCTTCATTCCAAGACGTCTTCTTCTGATCTTCAGCCACGGCTCCGGCGCAGGCGTACTTTGCTCTGCCCTCTTGAGGGCAGACAAAGTACTGCAGTGCGCAGGCGCCGGGCCTCTGACCTTTCCGGCGCCTGCGCACTGCAGTACTATCCTCTGCCCTCTTGAGGGCAGAGCAAAGTACGCCTGCGCCGGAGCCGTGGCTGAAGATCAGAAGAGGATGTCATGGAAAGAAGATGGGAGGCGCCGCAGCGGACCGGAGACGCCCATCCGACCGGACCAGCAGCGGGACCGCCCCTGGGTGAGTATAATATAACGTCTTTTTCTCCTTTTTCAGGTAACATCGGGGGCTTGTCTACAGCATTACAGAATGCTGCAGATAAGCCCCTGATGCCGGTGGGATTACCTCACCCGCGATTTTCGGGGTGACAGGTTCCCTCAGTCTGGGCTCACACCAGTTGGCTACACGTCAAATCAATCTTCAGAAATTCTATAAAACAAATTTGCACGGAATCATGTGGATATTGGGGCAGATTTACTGCTGATTTTATTGTGTGTGAACAGAAAAAAAAAAACTAAGATTGTAAAATCTACAATTCATTGTACATCATTCACCTCAGCTGCTGCACAACCTCATATTACAATGATGGCAGCAACTTCCACGGCTCCTTATCACCATCCTACTCACCATGTGGTTTCTTTTCGCATCAGGATGTTCCACTAAAAAAGTTATTTCTTCCTGCAGGGCTGCTCAGCATGGTTTTTTATCTGACCTTAGGAGCACTTGGCCAGTCTCTGCAGGAATTTAACTCTCTTGTGTCCTGCACAGATCTGGCTCCCCAGCCAATCCCATTAGAGCTGGTTCTATTTAAAGGGACTCTGCCTCCTGAATTTGGAGGGAACAATCTTCAGCCCTAGAGGTGGGGTTTTCGGGTGTTTGATTCACCCTTTCCTTACCCGCTGGCTGCAATATTGGATTGAAGTTCATTCTCTGTCCTCCATAGTACACGCCTGCGCAAGGCAAGATTGCGCAGTATCGAATATTAGATTATTACTGTTGGTTTTTACAGAATTGTCACATATTCTGGTGATTCCAGCAGCTGGGGGATATTACATTTTACTCCCACTTAGGCCGGCGTCACACTTGCGAGTTTTACGGATGTAAGAGCGCAGAAACTACGTCCATAAAACTCGCAAAAAATACGGCACAATTATTCTCTATGCCCCTGCTCCTATCTGCCGTATTTTACTGATCAGTATTATACGGCTTTCTACGGCCGTAGAAAATCGCAGCATGCTGCGTTTGTCACCGTACTGCGCAAGAAATACGCCAATGAAAGTCTATGGAAGCGTGAAAAATACGGATTACACACGGACAAGCAGTGTGACTTGCGAGAAATACGCAGCGCTGTTAGAGAGAAAAGCCGGCAATTCAGTGCGGTGTACAGTAAAATCACACTGACAGCTTACAGTAGAATAGGTAGAATAAATGTGTACACATAGAATAGGTATATATATATATATATATATGTCAGTGAGACACATATATGTATATATATTAATATTTATTCCAGCGCTATACAGCTTGAAAGCCGGTAATTCAATTACCGGCTTTTTCTTTCTCCTTCCTAAAACCCGACATGATTTGAGACATGGTTTACATGCAGTAAACCATGTCTTCTCTCCATTTTTTTTGCAGATTCCACACTACTAATGTCAGTAGTGTGTATCTGCAAAATTTGGCCGTTCTAGCTCTTAAAATAAAGGGTTAAATGGCGGAAAAAATTGGCGTGGGCTCCCGCGCAATTTTCTCCGCCAGAGTAGTAAAGCCAGTGACTGAGGGCAGATATTAATAGCCTGGAGAGGGTCCACGGTTATTGGCCCCCCCCCCTGGCTAAAAATATCTGCCCCCAGCCACCCCAGAACAGGCACATCTGGAAGATGCGCCTATTCTGGCACTTGGCCACTCTCTTCCCATTCCCGTGTAGCGGTGGGATATGGGGTAATGAAGGGTTAATGCCACCTTGCTATTGTAAGGTGACATTAAGCCTAATTAATAATGGAGAGGCGTCAATTATGACACCTATCCATTATTAATCCAATTGTAGTAAAGGGTTAAATAAAACACAAACACATTATTTAAAATTATTTTAATGAAATAAAAACAATGGTTGTTGGAGTATTTTATTCTACGCCCAATCCAGTCACTGAAGACCCTCGTTCTGTGAAAGAAAAAACATAATAAACCAACAATATACTTACCCTCCGCAGATCTGTAACATCCAACGATGTAAATCCTTCTGAAGGGGTTAAAACATTTTGCAACAAGGAGTTTTGCTAATGCAATGCTACTCCTCGCTGCAAAACCCCGGGGAATGAGTCTAAATATAGATCAATGATCTATATTTAGCTTCATTTGCGGTGAGGCGCCCTCTGCTGGATGTTCATAGATCGTGGGAACTTACCTAGAAAGCTCCCAGGCTGGATGTTCATAGATCGTGGGAACTTACCTAGAAAGCTCCCAGGCTTTCTAGGAAAGTTCCCACGATCTATGAACATCCAGCAGAGGGCGCCTCACCGCAAATGAAGCTAAATATAGATCATTGATCTATATTTAGACTCATTCCCCGGGGTTTTGCAGCGAGGAGTAGCATTGCATTAGCAAAGCTCCTTGTTGCAAAATGTTTTAACCCCTTCAGAAGGATTTACATCGTTGGACGTTACAGATCTGCGGAGGGTAAGTATATTGTTGGTTTATTATGTTTTTTCTTTCACAGAACGAGGGTCTTCAGTGACTGGATTGGGCGTAGAATAAAATACTCCAACAACCATTGTTTTTATTTCATTAAAATAATTTTAAATAATGTGTTTGTGTTTTATTTAACCCTTTACTACAATTGGATTAATAATGGATAGGTGTCATAATTGACGCCTCTCCATTATTAATTAGGCTTAATGTCACCTTACAATAGCAAGGTGGCATTAACCCTTCATTACCCCATATCCCACCGCTACACGGGAATGGGAAGAGAGTGGCCAAGTGCCAGAATAGGCGCATCTTCAAGATGTGCCTGTTCTGGGGTGGCTGGGGGCAGATATTTTTAGCCGGGGGGGCGGGGGGGGGGCGATAACCATGGACCCTCTCCAGGCTATTAATATCTGCCCTCAGTCACTGGCTTTACTACTCTGGCGGAGAAAATTGCACGGGAGCCCACGCCAATTTTTTCCGCCATTTAACCCTTTATTTTAAGAGCTAGAACGGCCAAATTTTGCAGATACACACTACTGACATTAGTAGTGTGGAATCTGCAAAAAAAATGGAGAGAAGACATGGTTTACTGTATGTAAACCATGTCTCAAATCATGTCGGGTTTTAGGAAGGAGAAAGAAAAAGCCGGTAATTGAATTACCGGCTTTCAAGCTGTATAGCGCTGGAATAAATATTAATATATATACATATATGTGTCTACTGACATATATATATATATATAGAGAGAGAGAGAGAGAGAGAGACAGTATATATATATTTTGTTTTCTTTTTGGGACACATGGATCACTTCTATAGCGGTATGTTGGTTTTGCAAGCCTGCGAGAAAACCACGCAGTACGGATGCCATACGGATTACATACGGAGGATGCCATGCGCAAAAAACGCTGACACACCCTGCCTACGGAGGAGCTACGGACCACTATTTTCGGGACTTTTCAGCGTATTACGGCCGTAATATACGGACCGTATTGTTTTACGCTGTGTGTGACGCCGGCCTTATAGTTTCACATTTCCGTCGGTAGTCGCCCGTCACAAAGCGTCGGCATGACATACTGACAGAAGTGTGTCCTTTCACATTTCCATCTGCAGTTCCGGTCAGGAAAGAGACAGGCTGCCATCACACTAGCAGTATTTGGTCAGTATTTTACATCAGTATTTCTCAGCCAAAACCAGCAGTGGGTGATAAATGCAGAAGTGGTGCGTATGTTTCTATTATACTTTTCCTCTAATTGTTCCACTCCTGGTTTTGGCTGAGAAATACTGATGTAAAATACTGACCAAATACTGCTAGTGTGACGGTAGCCACAGAGAGAGACATTTTCCTGCCGGGCATGCACAGACGGAAAAACTGGATACAACGCAGAGAAAAACGTTCCCTTGAACGTTTTTCCTAGACGATGGGCCACCAAAACCCGACGCAACCAGTGCACGATGGACGCAACGTGTGGCCATACGTCGCGATCCGTCGGCAATATAAGTCTATGGGGAAAAAACGCATCCTGCGGGTAAATTTGCAGGATGCGTTTTTTTTACCTGAGGCTACTTTCACACTAGCGTCAGATTCGGCCCGTCGCAGTGTGCTGCACAACGGAGGCAGCGGATGCATTTCTCCGGCGCATCTGCTGCCCCATTGTGAGGTGTGGGGAGGTGGTGGCGGAGTTCCGGCCGCGCATGCGCGGTCGGAAAAAGCGGTCCGTCGGCAGCAAAAAAAGGCACATTTAGCGTTTTTTGCTCCCGGCAGTCCGCAACAACACGGCGCAACCGTCGCACGACGGTTGCAACGTGTGTCAATACATCGCAATGCGTCGGTAATGATACTCTATGGAGCAAAAACGCATCCTGCAAACAACTTTGCAGGATGCGTTTTTTCCCTAAACGACGCATTGCGACGTATTGAAAACAACGCTAGTGTGAAAGTAGCCTAAACTACGTATTATGACGGGGAGTGCCCAACGGAAATGTGAAAGTAGCCTTAGCCATATGGTGAGGGACAGAGCGCTATTTGACTTCTGGAGAACAAAGTTGTCCACCAGAAACTGCTCCTGCAACTTCTGCTTTGGTCACCAGGAGCTTCCGTATTCACTCTGCGGGAGGCGCAGGTGTGAGAGAACCAGAAGCTCTGTCCAGCCACTAAGGCTATGTTTCCAGGTTCAGGAAACGCTGCGTGTTTGACGCTGCGTTGAGCCGCAGCGTCAAACACGCAGCGTCCAGATGTTACAGCATAGTGGAGGGGATTTCATGAAATCCCGTATCCACTATGCATTAAAAGACGCATGCGGCGGACCCGCGAAAACGCAGATGCGGTGCTTCTTTTTAGAACGCAGCATGTCCTTACATTGCTGAAACAACGCAAGGACAACGCAGGTGACCTGCCAGTGACCTCAGGTGCAGATTTGGTCAGGATTTTACCTGCATAAAATCCTGACCAAATCCTGATGCAATCCTGAACGTGGACACATACCCTAAGGTTAGAGTGGCTGGGACCTGTAGTGCATCCAGTCTGGCAGTATGGGTGTGTGTGCTGTCCAGCTGAAGTCATCAGCTCCCTGCTCCAGCCAATTGGAGAGCACCACACCATACTAAGGCTTCCAGCTTACTGCTGGAAGCTGCCAGATGTAGTGGTTCCCTGGCTAGGTGTAGTCATGTACTGATCCTGGCTTGTTTCTGACTATTCTTACAGATCCTGATTTTTTTTTTGTGTGTGTCTTTGATGTGATTGCTCAGGTCGGGCCCTGCTTAGCGATCATCCCTACCTATGGAGATGGCAGTCCTTCCATGGTGGCATTCCACTGGATCCTATTGTAAAGCCAGATCCCTGTACAGGGGTTAAAGGGTATTGGGATTTCTCTGGAGTCTGCCAGACGGAGCGGCTTTGGCCAAGTCTGTCCGAAGCAGCTTTTAAGCCTATACCTAGAGGCAGATGTAACATATCTGGACCAAATCCTGGACCCCCTCCAAATGATGGTGCATCGAATGCAAGGGCTGGCATCTTGCAGAGCGGATTCAGCATCAGGGATACACCCAGGCCCTTGCAGCACCTCACTTGACTTTTTTTCCGGAGCCCAAGGTAAACCTTCCTGACAGATTTTCAGGCAAAAATTGTTCTATAATTTTTTTATTTTTTTTTTTCTCCTTGAAGGAAAGGTGTCACCTGTATTTTAGGTTCTACACACTTCTGTCTGGCTTTGAGCCCAGGTTCACATTAGTGTTTCAGCCTGTAGTGTGGTGTTGTGGACATTTTTTGTAAACTCCGCCTACTTCTGCATGCGTCCTGCGTACCTATCTTTAACATTGTGTATGCAGGGACATGCGTTGCATGCAGATGCGTCCGCGTACATTGTTTTTTAAGTGACCGCCAAACGCAACATGTAGCATTTTTTTTTTTTTTGCGTTCGGCGGCACGCCAAAACGACTCATGTCCCTGTGTACACAATGTTAAAGATAGGTATGTAGGCAGAGCTTAAGGCAAAGTCCGCAGCACCACGCTGCCGACTGAAACGCTAATGTGAACCTAGCCTGAGACAGAGGTTGGGATTCATCATGTCCCTGCTGCAGGAAGACCCTTAGGCTTGGGCCTTCTCCCTATCCCTTGACACCCCAAAATTCTCCACTGTAGACTTTGTTTGTTTGTTTTTTTTTGGTTTTTTTTGGGGGGGGAGGGACCGAGTAGCTTTGAGGGTATGTGCACACGTCAGGATTTCTTGCAGAAATTTTCCTGACAAGAACCGGACGTTTCTGCCAGAAATCTGCATGTGTTTGTGGGAAAAACCTAGAAAATCCGCAAAAATGAACATGCTCATTTTTTTTCTTTTTTACCGCAATGAGCTTGTTGTGTGTTTTTTTTTTTTTTTTTTTTTTTTTTTTTTTTCCAGAAAAAAACGCATCCATGTGCACAAAACATGCAGAATGCATTCTGAATGATAGAATGCATAATGTATGCGTTTTTATAGCACACGCCGTGCTCCCGGCCCCCTGGTCTCCAGCTGCACCGACTATTCACATCATTATTAAGGTATTTAAACCATGCACTTGGGACACTGCTGGTACTGCCCCTGAAGAAGCCAGTTTACTGGCGACACGCGTTGGGCATCTCTGCCCGGTGCCACCCCTGTTTATTGCCATCTTTCATCAGCCCTGACCTATTATGCAGGAACGCTACCTAGGAGGCCTGCTCTATTCATGTCAGGTAGTATAGGATGGGTTATGTTTGGCTATTTATAGCTACAGAGGCCCTACATGCTGGGTTCCATTATATCCCTAAATCTCCTATACCCGGATTTGTCCTGGTAGTTTGTGTGGGGTGACACTGTGGCTTGACCTTATTATGGGCCGTGTTTTCATGTTTGCCTTATGCTGCTATTTTAAGTGTTTTTAATACTTTTTTGTGGTGTGGTTCAATAAAAAATTTGTTATATTTTGTGGTGATCCCTTTATCATGCATGCTACCCTTTTTCTTTTGTTTTTGGTCTTAGCTCTTTTGTAGCATGTTATAGGTGATCCCTGACGGTGGTGCCGACCTATATTTTGTTGTGTTTTATAGCATTTTTAGCGCAAAAAATCCTGAACATGTGCACATAGCCTTAAGGTACCGTCACATTAAGCGACGCTGCAGCGATCTAGACAACGATGCCGATCGCTGCAGCGTCGCTGTGTGGTCGCTGGAGAGCTGTCACACAGACAGCTCTCCAGCGACCAACGATGCTGAAGTCCCCTGGTAACCAGGGTAAACATCGGGTTACGAAGCGCAGCTCTGCGCTTAGTAACCCGATGTTTACCCTGGCTACCAGTGAAGACATCGCTGAATCGGCGTCACACACGCCGATTCAGCGACAAAATAAAGTTCTGATCTTTCCCCAGCGACCAACGATCTCCCAGCAGGGGCCTGATCATTGGTCGCTGTCACATAACGATTTCGTTAACGATATCGTTATGTGTGACGGTACCTTTACTGAAACTAAATTAACTGCACTTCATCAGTGGAGACGCCATGCTGAGGATTATTGTACAGAGTCCTGGCGTTGAGCCACACACTCACAATGGACTGATTCCTGACTCTTGATATTTCCAGGTCCCTGGCTATTCATCTTGATGAGCGTTTGCATGAAGGCAGACAGGAACGCAACTGACTGTACCTTTTCCTAATAATTGTGCACCTGTTACCCTCACTGAGGAATCCATGCAGATTGGGGTGACTCTCTGCCATAAACTTCAAGGGATCGAGCAACGCAATACACTGTGGAAAGTCTAGACGTCGGAGGTCTTCCTCCCCAAGACAACCGCCACCACAAAACTTCAGCGTCTGGGTGGGCTCGAGGATGTCCACCTAGGCGCACAGGTATTTCCTTTTCTGATTCTGCAATATTATTGTTACCTGTTTATCTTTACAAAAGAAATCCTTGCGGCTTCAGGCCTTTGATTGCGGTTTTTTTTTTTGTTTGTTTGTTTTGTGGGTTTTTTCTTTGATTGCGGTTGCGCAGCAAATTTTGTTGATGCAAAGGATCTTGGTTTACTCTTGCTAAAACTTGTGTTCCTATGATAACCGCTGCTATTGATGATCTCTCTCACCCAGGGTGTCGTGATGTACGTCACAAAGGAGGCATCCCTGCTTGTTGTTGCTTTGATTTTATCTCAATTTTTTTTTTTTTTTTTTTTTGTCCAAATCTGAAAAACTACCCCACACAGTGATTATGATTCTCATAGACCTGGTACCCAACTCCTGTCTCCATAAAGGTAAAATGTATAAACTTTTTTTTTGGGGTACAGAACATCAGGCCATAAAAGATTTACATAGCAGCCAGTCGTCAAAAAAGGTTAATCAGACCGACCACATCACCAATAGGTGCCAATTTTACTTTTTTTTTTTTAAAATTTAAAAAAAAAAAGAGAAAAATCTGACTTGTAAGGAATCGGTAACCTCTGCTACTCATCCCAGCTCTCAATAATTGCTGAGATTGTCTGTTCACCAAACTTTCTCAGTGGAGCTTATAACCTGATTCCTATCGGAGGAGGAGATGAGTGGAAGGCGGCTTTTAACACACCAAAAGGTCACGGAGTATTTTGTGATGCCTTTGGGGTTAAATAATGCACCAACTCTATTACAAAATTGTAATGGCATATTCAGAGATATCAGTGGTCAGTATGTGGCTGTCTATTTGGATGACCTCACATATCCAACATGTTCGTACTATACTTCAAAGTCTCAGTCTTTTTTGTTTTTTCAGTAAATTTCCAGGGGTATATTGTGTCCGCTAAAGACTTCCATATGGATCCCTCTAAGGTCCAACCTATTAAGGAGCAGGTGCAACCCAAGTCTCTGAAGGCTTTGTAGGGCTTTCTTGGGTTTGCAAACTATATTATCATAAATTTATTAAAGAGGAAGAAAAATTCCTAGACTTCCAAAGACTGTGCTGACTTTATTAAGGAGGGGACGGGTGTGATTAATTAGAAGCTTAAGGCAATCGGAATAAGGATAACATATTAGTGTGTGCGCCGCCCTCTGCCTGAACAGTCAGTGCGGAGAGACAGGATGCTGAGGAGCAGCGATGAGAGGTGTCCTTATAATTTTTTTTTTAATTTTTTTTTTTTTTATTGCAGCATTATATGTGGCACATTGTTATATGGATCATCTATGGGGCCATAATAAGCATTTTTGCAGCATTATATGGGCCAAATATCCGTATGGAGCCGTAATCAGCATTTGTGCTGCATTATATGGGGCATATTTTAATATGGAGCATCTTATGGGGCTCATCATAATTTTTTTTTTTTTTTTTATGGGGCTCCTGATTCAATATGGATATTCAAAAACACTTAACCTACTGATGTCTCAATTAATTTTACTTTTATTGTTATCTACTTGTATTTTTGACATTTACCGGTAGCTGCTGCATTTTTCACCCTAGGCTTATACTCGAGTCAATACATCTTCCCAGTTTTTTTTTTTTTTTTTTTTTTTTTTTTTTCTGTTGCCAAATTAGGGTGGGAGGCTTATACTCAGGTTGATTTATACTCGAGTATATACGGTACTTTCAAGGACTGTCACTGAGCCTTGTTGATGGACATGGCAAATGCCAGTCAAACAGGAAACTGGAGGCGTTTAAAATCAAAAGGCAAATCAGATGGAATGAGAGGAATTGTTGGAATGAAAACATCTTCTCCTGTGGCACATCCTGTCAAAATGGTTGCCTCAATTACATGTGGAAACAAGTTATTAATCAAGAGTCTTGTTCCATTACACAGCTTTGGTGGATCCAAATTTCTCAATAGCAGAATAGGTGCTCCAGGTTTTAGAAAGAGGTTGTGAGGAGGAAGTCCTTGTGGCTCCAAGGAACTGAGGAAATCAGTTGAATATGGCTCTTGAGGAAGCAGCTGCTGTTCTCGTGTCAGCCCTGTTTCTCGGTCTTCACATTTTTCATTGGCCCGTAATGCAGCTTTTCTTTTCGCATCAGCTGACATTTGTGCCATGGAATTCCTTTTCTTAGACATTATTGTGGTAAAAATAGTCTGTATATATCCTCTCACATAGAGGTAATGTGACTGACATAAGCCTTTCCACCAACACACCCTAACATGCTATTACGTCACACAAGCTTTGTTATACTGAGAATGTCCTGTGTTGCCTATTTTAACCAGAGTTCAGATTAACTGTAGCAAAATAGAAGCTGAGCTGTGATTGGTTGCTATTGGCAGCCTGATAAATCCCCAGCCAACAGGAAGCCCTTCCCTGTGGCAGTATATATTAGCTTACACATATAGACAGGTCATGTGACTGACAGCTGCCATATTTCCTATATGGTACATTTGTTGCTCTTGTTTGTCTGCTTATTAATCAGTTTTTTATTTTTGAAGGATAATACCAGACTTGTGTGTGTTTCAGGGCGAGTTTCATGTGTCAAGTTGTGTTGAGTTGCGTGTGGCGACATGCGTTTAGCAACTTTTGTGTCGAGTTGCATGTGACAGGTTAGTGTAGCAAGTTGTGTGCAGCAAGTTTTGCGCATGGCGAGTTTTTCGCATGGCGAGTTGTGTGGTGCGTTTTGAGTATGCAAGTTTTGTGAGGCAACCTCTGCATGTGTTGCAACTTTTGTGCGTGTGGCGAGTTTTGCGTGTGGCGAGTTATGCGTGTGGCGACTTATGTGGTGAGGTTGGTGTATGTGTGCTGAGGGTGGTATGTGTTCAAGCACATGGTAGTGTGGCGCATTTTGTGTTCATATCCCCATGTGTGGTGAGTATCCCATGGCGGGCCCCAGCTTAGCAACTGTACGGTATATACTCTTTGGCGCCATTGCTCTCTCTTTAAATCCCCCTTGTTCACATCTGGCAGCGGTCAATTTGCTTCCAACGCTTTTCCTGTCACTTTTTCCCCATTATGTAGATGGGGGCAAAATTGTGTGGTGAATTGGAACGCGCAGGGTTAAAATTTTGCCTCACAACAAAGCATATGATGCTATCGGGGTCCAGACGTGTGACTGTGAGATATAAATTTTTATTTAATTTTTTTTTTATATTTGATTTTGTGGTTGACGTTCACACCTCGTACTAAGAACATAGAAGCTGATGCACTCTCCTGGACTGTCTATCCTTCTCATTCTGGGGATTCTGAACCAGTTCCTATTCTAGCTGAGCGTATGGTTAAATCTTGTAACAGAGAATCATAGACTTCCAAGAGCAAGCCCATGTATTTTTCAGAAGTCTCATGATTGTGCTTGCAAGTTACTGATCTAAACAAAACGATTCAATTTTAAAGTTGATTTCCAAATTTTGAAGGGCATTCTGTAAAAATATCAATATGGAAAGGTCTCCCACCCAGACTTGCATAGGAGACCAGGAGAATCCTCCGGTGGGCCACCACCCTCGTATATAAGCAGTACTTGGCACTACATACTTGAATCACTATGTACAGACAAAGGCAGCATTTTATTGATTTTTTTTTTTTTTTTTTTTTTTAATCTAACCAGTTTGTTACATAAATTTGTGGTTTGCGGATGTCACATTTACACGTAGCTGAAAAGTGGGGGACTAGTGTTGGTTACTTGTGGGCCCGATACGGCTACAACCCAGCTGCCAATGGTCAGACAGAGCGTACTAATCAAACTCATGCAATATCTTTGGTGTTGTGTATCTGATCATCAGTCTCACTTGGTGGGACATGTGGTGTTAGCTGAATGTTATGATTTTGGGTTTGAACTTTTGAGCCTGTGCTTTGTGGTCTTCTTGATCAGCCAAAAAACAGCACACACCTTTTCTCTAGGTGTTTAGTTTCTGTTACCCTAAACAGACCCCAGCAAGGATAAAGGGTGTTTTTAATTTATTCATTTTGTCTGCCTTATCACCTTTTGGGTGCAGCTTTTTATATACTTTCCCTCTGTTGGTATTTCCTGCTGGTGAGTGTCTTATATCAATGTCCAGCCATACTGCTGTTGAAGCCAGTCAGTGAAAGATCAGCTGGGGTATCTGTTATGATGGGCAATTCAGTATCACTATGGACATAGCGATCAGAGCACATACAGTGATCTGACAATAACCCAAAATAATAGAACGAGCTCTGAGACGTGGGAACTCTGTAGACTGCAATCCCTGATCCTAAAAAACCACACTAGAGGCAGCCGTGGATTGCGCCTAACGCTACCTATGCAACTCGACACAGCCTGAGAAACTAACTAGCCTGAAGATAGAAAAATAAGCCTACCTTGCCTCAGAGAAATACCCCAAAGGAAAAGGAAGCCCCCCACATATGACTGTGAGTTAAGATGAAAAGACAAACGTAGAGATGAAATAGATTCAGCAAAGTGAGGCCCGATATTCTAGACAGAACGAGGATAGAAAAGATAACTTTGCGGTCTACACAAAACCCTAAAGAAAACCACGCAAAGGGGGCAAAGACCCTCCGTACCGAACTAACGGCACAGAGGTACACCCTTTGCGTCCCAGAGCTTCCAGCAAAACAAATAGACAAGCTGGACAGAAAAAATAGCAACAAATAGCAAAGAAGCACTTAGCTATGCTGAGCAGCAGGCCACAGGAATGATCCAGGGAAAAACAAGTCCAACACTGGAACATTGACAGGAAGCATGGATCAAAGCATTAGGTGGAGCTAAATAGAGAAGCACCTAACGACCTCACCAGATCACCTGAGGGAGGAAACTCAGAAGCTGCAGTACCACTTTCCTCCACAAACGGAAGCTCCCAGAGAGAATCAGCCGAAGTACCACTTGTGACCACAGGAGTGAACTCTGCCACAGAATTCACAACAGGTATCTCTTTGCTGTTTTGTTCTTTACAAAGTATAAGCAAATGTGTTCAGTGATACTTGGATATCACTCGAGTATGTGGGTGCTCTTTACTCGGTGAGCATTGGGAGGTGCTAGATTTCAAAGTCTAAATCCCACCCCACATGTTTGGCACCTGTTACACAGCCAATAAACATGAGGTTATTATAATAACCTTCCCTTCAGAGGGAAGAGGACTCTGCTCTTGTGGGCTTACATTCTACAGGATTATGGGGAAGGAGACAGTAGGTCAGGGGTTACAGTAGCTTCGGTGGTGAGGTGGCCGTGTGGTCATTACAGGCTGTAATCATCTTTGAAGAGGTGGGTTTTCAGGTTTCTTTTAAAGGATCCAAATGTGGTGGATAACTGGACCGTGTTGGGGCCTAGAATTCCAGAGGATGGGGGATATTCGGGAGAAGTCTTGGAGGAGATTGTGTGAGGAGCGAATAAGCATGGAGGACTGGAGATTACGTGAGTGAGGATATTGAGATTACGGTAGTTTGGAAATGTACAGAGGAGAAAGGTTATGGATGGCTTTGTATGCCAGTGTTAGTAGTTTAAACTGGATACGCTGGGAAATTGGAAGCCAGTGAAGGGATTTGCAAAGAGGGGAAGCAGGAGTGTAGCGAGGAGCGAGATTAGTCGGGCAGCAGAGTTAAGGATGGACTGGAGGGGTGCGAGAGTGTTAGAAGGTAGGTAGGCCACAGAGGAGGATGTTGCAGTAGTCGATGCGGGAGATGATTAGGGCATGCACAAGCATTTTGGTAGAGTGAGGGTTGAGGAAAGGACGGATTCTGGAATATCTTTGAGCTGGAGGTGGCGATAGCTTGGTTGTGTGGTTTGAAGGACAGGGCAGAATCCAGGGTTACTCCGCAGTGAATTTTGGGGACAGGGGAAAGTGCGATTTCACTTATTTAGATAGATCAGGAAGGGAAGATATTCGTGATGGAGGAAAGATAATGAGTTCAGATTTGTCCACATTGAGCTTGAAGAGAGAGAAGTAGGATATGGCTGATAGACACTCTGGGATTCTGGAGAGCAGAGAGGTAGATCTGAGTGTCATCGGCATATAGATGGTACTGGAAGCCATAGGACCTTATGAGTTGTCCCAGGCCGAGTGTATAGATTGAGAAGAGTAAGGGTCCTAGGACAGAGCCTTGGGGGACTCCAACAGAGAGGGGGCGAGATGAAGAGGTAGTATGGGAGTAGGAGACGCTAAATGTGCAGTTAAGGTATGAGGAGATCCAAGATAGGGTGAGGTCTTTGACCCCCCAAAGGAAGAGGGGATCTGTAGTAGGAGGCAGTGGTCAACTGTTGAAGGCACAGGACAGGTCTAGGAGGAGTATAGAGAATTGTCTGTTAGCTTTGGCTGTAAGTAATTCGTTAGTAATTTTGGTCAGGGCAGTCTCAATGGAATGGTGGGGACGGAAGCCAGATTGTAGGTTGTCTAAGAGGGTTAGATGCAAAGTGAGAGGAAAGTTCAGCATAGACGTGCTGCTTAAGGAGTTTGGATGCAAATGGGAGCAAAGATATGGGGCAGTAGCTGGACATAGCGCTTGGGTCAAGGGATGGCTTTTTGCCAAACAAATGTTAGAGTGGGCACCATCCAATATAAGGGTTCGGGATCACCTATTGCATACTCACAAGAGATACAACAAAAAGAGACCAGGTATGCAATAAAGAATGGGATCACCAGTACAATAATATACCAAATAATGTATTTATTGAGGACACACAAGGCACATTGAAAACATTTAAAAGGCCTCCACCACATGAGTAGAGGTGGCGGGTCCACAATAAAATTACACACAAACAATATAATGCACAAGAATACACTGATGGGCCACATATAGTATACAATAGACCCTGACCAGTTATAACCATTCCTAGGTCAAATATCCGTACATGGTAGTACACATGGATACAATCATATTAAATGCCACATAATATACAAGCACCCAAAAACTGGTAAGAGATATAGTTGAATAGCCCAATGAGCCCCAGACTGCAGCACACAAGAATTGTATGAAGGAGGTGCTAGGAAAAGTACATACAGCAGGTCAAAAATTGCTGCCCAATATCCTAAGGGTGCTAATGCTGTTCTATTTTGTCTCCCCACCTCTAGTCTGTGTGAACTGGTCAACCTATCACCAGCTAGCATAACGAGCCCTGGCTACAGATTACACAGAGTATCTCACCAGAAGTAACCTGCTAAATTTCTGGTGTGCTGGGCATAGTGCATCCCATTGACCAGTGTCCTGGACCAATGCGTGTCGACGCACTCAGCGTCTTCCTCAGGGTCAGAGCATGCCCTACTAGTGTGTCCCCAGCATTTATACCATAAACATTAATTAATAAACCTACCAGGTTAGGCGAAGGTGGCAATAATCAGGCCGCATGTCGGCGTTCAGAGAATCCCGGTGCTACTACAGGAAGTCCCAGCTGACCGGAAATGAAGTGTCATGACGGCGCCTGCCTGTTAGCCCGGTTGCCGTTGCAACTGGCCCACCGCTTGCTCCGCGCACATGCAGATGCAAGCGTCTATACTATTGCGCAATGGTTACTCTTATACAGACATACATTTGTGACCCAGTGCACCTGCGCAGACGGCGAAGCTGCACAGGCTGTTTCAATGGCACTCTGTGAAAAATAAACATAGACCACTATCCCTGATCTCTTATGCGCATGTGCAAATAGTCCAGGAGTCTGAAGTATACCAACTTTACTCCTATCCTTTGTGCCCTATAGAGTGGTGGCGTCTTTGTGAGTATTTTAGTCATACCCCTGGTTTTCCATCCTCTCCAGGATATCCTTTATAAGCATTTTTTTACAAACATTCTTTTCGTTTCCTGTTTATTTATATTAGGTACATTGATTGGGTACAGTTTCTTTTCCCATGAACCCAGCCCTACTGGCCATCATTAGCACGGTACGTTCTCCATTGTGTGGGCTCTTATGGTCACTTATTGTCTCACTTTCTTTGACACGGGGGGGGGGGGGGGGGGGTAGATATTTGCGGTTTAACCTACTGCCTAGGGTATCCTATTCTAGTATGATACTCCATTTTGACCTCAAGCGAATGTTGTATGTCAATTTATTGTTTATATGTTACTGTATGTTATCCTGTATATACCTTGGTTATTTTTGTACTGGTTGTACATCATTTTTCGTTTCTTTTCTTATGATACTGTAGTGACTGATGAAAGTCCCTTTGGACTGAAACGTTTCAAGTGCTACATATAAATCTATTCCACGTTTGCTGAAGATGAGTGCTAGACTTCTTTTTTTTTTATTTTATTTTTATTTTTTTATTTCGAACTCAGTCGAGGGGTTCAAGAGAGGCCTGGATGTCTTCCTGGAGCAGAACAATATTGTATCATACAATTATTAGGTTCTGTAGAAGGACGTAGATCTGGGGATTTATTATGATGGAATATAGGCTGAACTGGATGGACAAATGTCTTTTTTCAGCCTTACTAACTATGTTACTATGTTACTATGAAGTATACCAACGGCGCCTGCCTAATTCTCACGTTGCCATGGCAACTCTATCTGCTTTTATTAGGCTAAAGGAGATGCCCCTGTTTGTAAATACCAATATCCGCTGCGCAGTCATTGTAGGTAAATGGTAGTCCGGCACAGTGAACTCCCACGGTCACCTGGCCCATGTTTGTTATGCACAGATGTGTAAAAAGCCAAGGGCAAACAAGCTATTCCTCTGCTATTGGGCTCCAATAAAGAATAGATGAACCAGGTCTAGGTCCTCATCGAGGACTACCTTGTTTGTCAGAATATAGAAATTGCCAACGGCCCACACACCCAATTGGCACCCTAGTATAGACGTCTCAGAGGGCAAGTCCCACTCATAAATAAACACCTATAAGTCCTAACATAAGGGAACAGGGTCAAGCTCACCATAATCTGGGCCGAATCAACCCCTCTATGGCAGTAAGTCTGGTAAACACCTCAGCAGACAGTACCGTTCATAGATGGCACCGCCTAGATAATGCAAGACATGGGGTAAAGTACGATAAGTTAGGTCACCATTGAATTATTAGAAAATCCAGCATATAACTAGCCATAGATGATTAGATTCAGATGGCTCAAGTAAAACTAGTGAGCAAAACAGCTTTTGGGGGGCTTTTGATACGTACCACCTGGCTCTTTTACGAGTATTAGTATACGAAGCCCCCATATAGTAACCAAGAGCTGCATCACATTTACAGCACCATTTTTTTTTCCCTGCTGGAGCGGTGCTGAAAATCCCAGTCCGCTGCCCCAGTCTGATACTCATCTTCTGGCGTCTTCATCTGTTTTTGTCTCTGCTCAGCTCCGTCGCCTGCAGTTAGTGACCTGTCCGCTGCTCCAGTGTTTCATGGAGCAGCGCAGAAGTCACTAATCCATGTGAGTCTATGGGAGCCTCACTCTGGCCTTTCTCACTCTCAGGGTATGTGCACATGTTGCGGATTTGCCTGCGGATCCGCAGCAGTTTTCCATGTGGTGTACAGTACCATGTAAACCTATGGAAAACCAAATCCACAGTGCACATGGTGCAGAAAATACAGCACAGAAACGCTGCGTTGTATTTTCCACAGCATGTCAATTTTTTGTGCGGATTCCGCAGCGTTTTACACCTGCTCCTGTATAGGAATCCACAGGTGTAAAAACGCAGGCAAAATCCTCACAAAAAACGCAGTAAATCCACAGGTAAAATGCAGCACATTTTGCCTGTGGATTTTGCAAAAACGGTGCGGAAAAATCTGCAACGTGTGCACATAGCCTCATAGTCTTACATTGAGCGCTTGTGACATAGCTTCTCACTTCTGGCCAGTCAGAAGCTGCGCTCACAAGTTTGAGCCGTGGGACTGCAGTAGTGCCACAAAATAGTGAATACACCAGAGGATGAGTAAATGACCGGGGATGGGGACTTGCGCTTAAAACACCACTCCAGCGGTGGGAAAAAAAAAACCCTGCTAGAGAGGTGCTTTAGTAACTTAATAATAAACAATTTATTACTATAAAGTTGATAAAGGCTTGGAATAAATGTCTGCAGTCACTTTATGTGACTGCAGACTCTGCCAAATCATGGCAGGGAGCTGCGTGCCATCATACTGTGTATAGGGGAGCTGTGGCCCCATCATACTGTGTATAAGGAAAATGTGGGCCCATCATACTGTGTATAGGGAACTGTGAAGGCATATTGTGCATATGGGAGCTGTTGGCCCATTACACTGTATATAGGGGAGCTCTGGGGGGCATACTTTCTATAGTTGAGTTCTGTCAGCATTATACTTAGTAGTATTATTATTATTATACATTTTTATAGCGCCATTTATTCCATGGCGCTTTACATGTGAATACGGGGCAAATATAGACAAATACATTAAACATGAGCAGATAACAAGGCACACGAGTACATAAGGAGGGAGGACCCTGCCCGCGAGGGCTCAGTCTGCAGGGGGTGGGTGAGGATACACTAGGAGAGGGAAAAGCTGGCTGTGCGGCTGTTCAGTAGGTTGAGGATCACTGCAGGCTGTAGGCTTGTCGGAAGAGATGAGTCTTCAGGTTCTTTTTGAAGGTTTCTATGGTAGGCGCGAGTCTGATGTGTTGGGGTAGAGAGTTCCAGAGTATGGGGGAAGCACGGGAGAAGTCTTGGATGTGGTTATGGGAAGAAGAGATGAGAGGGGAGGATCGGAGGTCGCGTGTAGGTAGGTACCGGGAGACCATGTCACAGATGTATGGAGGAGACAGGTTGTGGATGGCTTTGTATGTCAGTGTGAGGGTTTTGAACTGGAGTCTCTGGGCGATAGGAAGCCAGTGAAGGGCTTGACACAGGGGAGAGGCTGCGGAATAGCGGGGGGACAGGTGGATTAGTCGGGCAGCAGAGTGTAGGATGGATTGGAGCGGTGCCAGAGTGCTAGAGGGGAGTCCAGAGAGTAGGAGGTTGCAGTAGTCGAGGCGGGAGATAAGGGCATGCACTAGCGTTTTTGCAGTGTTGCGGTCAAGGAAAGCACGGATCCGGGAAATATTTTTGAGTTTGAGATGACAGGAGGAGGCAAGGGCTTGGATATGTGGCTTGAAAGAGAGTGCAGAGTCGAGGATCACCCCGAGGCAACGGGCGTGTGGGACTGGGGATAGTGAGCAGCCATTGACATTGATGGATAGGTCTGGTGGAGGGGTAGAGTGAGATGGGGGAGCCCAATGCTCCCCTATACAATCTATAGGGGAGCAATGGGCTCATACTGTGTAGAGGGGAGCAGTGGGAACTTCATACGGTGTATAAGGGAGTTATAGAATCATCATCCTGTGTATAGGGGAGCTGTGGGGGGCCTTACACTGTGTATATGGAAGCTTTGAGCTCAACATACTGTGTATAATGGAGCAGTACATGGGGGAACTTAGGGGACACTATTAAATGTAAAGTGGGCACTTAAGCATCATTGTTATAGGGGCACTCAGAGTATTGTGACCATCAAAGTTGCATATCGTCACAATATGGCGGTAAAATCAATGTTCGTTTTTGTATATAGATTTATTTTCAATAACAGTGCGGTCATATTCTGAGGTTCCCCTAAATTCACAACTAGAGTGCGCAACCGTAATCAGGGTTAGCTGGTTAGGGGCCCACTCAGATGTTTCGCCCCCCCTAAGTTGAAACCCTAGCTACGCCTCTGGTCCTTTGGCTACCATTATGCTGTTCCAAGAAGTGTGTTGCTATGGAGGTCAGTTGTTTACCCCTCTCCCTGTCTAATCTGGCCATGGTTATATTAGAAACGTGTTGTTGCACACGACAGCACAACTCCTGTGATGTTTGGCCCACATATATTTTCCTGCACCCACAAATCAGGGCATACACCAAATTACGTGTACGACAGTTGAAAAATGATCTCGCTCTGATCTGGAACGGTAGTGAAGATATCATTGTCCCTACCCCTACCTCCCCAACATCAGCAGGCATACGGAACAACCCCCACAGGGAAAAGAACCAATGATTTTGTTACCCGTGCATGTTTTAACCTTTGCACGCCTAAAGTGGCTCCTGGACAGGCAGTCTTTCAAATTCTTTGTTCTCCTGGCCACCACCTTGGGCCTCTTCGGGATGATGGACTTAAGCCTCGAATCACTCAACAAAATACCCCAGTTCTCATTCAAAATATGGTGGATATCCCCCCCTCCCCCCCCCCCCCCCCCCCACTGATTGTGAAATTTGGTTATAAGGCTCAGTTGGTTGGGAGTAGCTCTGCCGTGTTTCCAGGACCTCGTCTCTTGATCTTTGTCATGAATGCCTTAGCAATGATTTTGCGTGGATAACCACATTCCTGAAACCGATTAGTGAGTGATCTCGCTTCCTCCTGAAAATCCAACATGGTGCTACAGTTCCTTCGAAGACATAGGAACTGTCCCTTGGGGATGCTATTCCGAAGGTGGCTTGGGTGAAAACTTGAGTAGCGTAATACATTGTTAGTGGCTGTACTCTTATGGAACAAGGTGGTGTTAATCCTGTTCCGGACCATAATCCTCAGATCCAGGAAATCCACTGAAGTGGTGGAGTAATACGATGTTAAGCGGATGTTACACTGATTCGTGTTCAGTTCCTCCCCAAAGTTCTCCAGAGCCTCTGCTGTACCTGTCCACAAAACAATATCGTCAATGAATCGGTACCATTTCAGAACATTTTCCTCAAAGTACCGATTCTTAGTCACTTGTGTTTCTTCCCACAACCCCATAAAGAGGTTCGCATATGGGGGTGCGCACCTAGCCCCCATGGCTGTGCCCGATACCGGTTTATAAAAGACCCTGTCAAAAATAAAATAATTTTTCTCAAGAATAACTCTCAAAAGGTCAAGGATAAACTAATCGTGGCCCCTATTCCCTGTTGAATATTTGTCCAGGAAATGGGTCACAGCTGATATACCTAGATCATGGTTGATGTTGGTATAGAGTGCTTCCACGTCCAAGGTTGCCAGAATGATGTCATCAGGTAGCACCAAGGGATCCAGTTGCTGTATCAAAAATGAAGAATCTCATATGAAAGACTTCAATCTAAGGACCATGGGCTGCTAGAAAAAAATCAAGATAAATGCAGGACTTTTCGTACAAACCCCCGATACCTGAGACAATGGGCCTTCCCGGGGGTTCAGTCACAGATTTATGCACCTTTGGTAACATATAGAAAGTAGGAACAACTGGGTGCCTGACTGTAAGAAAATCCAGTTCTTTCTTATCTATGTTCTGCATAATGGCATTGTTTAAAAGTCAATCAAGACTTGACCACAGCTGTTGGATCTGGGGGTAGGGTAACAGTGTTGTGTGTTCCCCAATTGCTTCCTTGCCTTATTGCAATATAGATCTTTGGGCCACAACACTGTTATCCGCCTCGCTGATCTCAAAAGGGTCATTAGATTTAAGGCTAGACGAGGCTTGTTTTTCCTCTTTAGATAAATTATTCTGTCCAAATTTATCTACCTTCAAGTTTTGGATCTCATTGCTGGTTTTCTCGAAAATTTGAATGGCCGGAAATGGGGAGAATGATGGAGTGGCCTGTGAGGGTATTCTACCAGTAAATTTACGCCTACCTTGGTTTTCATTTTCCTCCAACAGGTCCGTCAAATCCCTCAAAAGAAGTCTGTCCGTCTATCACAACATCCATAATTGATGGCTTCTGATACAATAGTTTGAATGTTAATTGCCTACAGAATAGGTACACATCATTCGTCAGTTCGAATTTGTCCAGTGTATTCATCGGGGAGGACAGCCCCCTAGATAAAGGCTTTCTTTCAGCATCAGATAGCTTATAAGAGGACAGGTTAATGATATTCAACTCGCCACCTCCCAACCTCGATGTTTGATCCGTTTCTATCGTCTGCGGTTGTTGTAATGCGTCACCCGCTTGAAGCTCGGTGACCAATCCCTGTGTCGCCCCGTTCTCTTCTTGCGACCTGTTGCGGATCCTTCTCCCCCGTCTGTGCTGCTTTCTCGGTCGCTGGTGTCCGTGGATAAAAAAAATCACTTGATACTATCTAATCTCCTACACCAGCAGTGGTGTTTGGGAACTGTGGCCTCCTACAACCTAGCATCCTATTGCCATGTTGTGTCCATCTAAAGGCTCTGCCCTCAGCATAATCAAGCTTGTCCCTTTTGAAATTTATCTTTTTTCCTTTTATGCCCTTTTCAAAACGATCAATGATGGCTTTTTGAGGATAGGTGTGATTGTGGCATGTTTGAAAGCAGTGGGGAAGGTACCAGAAATTGGTGATGGGTTGAAGAGATGGATTAGTGTGGTGGGGAGGAGGTGGGATGGGGACAAGTGCACAAGTGGTGGTGTGACTTGGAGAGATGAGCAAGCTCCCCTTCAGTGACTTTTTTTTTTTTTTTTTTTTTTCCCTCTCTGGGGTTTTGGGCATTGATCTGATATACAAAGGGGTTGTGGTGGTTTGACAAAGATTTGCCTTGTTTGGTCGACCTTATATTTTGAAGTGCATGGCAAAGTCTTGGGCAATGATTAGGGAATGCAGAGGGGATTAAAAGTTAACAACTGTTGGGGGATAATGAAGATACGTGGGTTGTGAAGTAGGTCTGTTTAGCAGAGGTGAGAACTGATTTGAATGCCAGTGTTGCTTGTTTTGAGTGCAGTGAAATCATCTTGTGAATGCGTTTTCTTCCAACGCCGTTCTGCAATTCTAGATACTTGCCGACGCTTTTTAGTGATATTGTGCCAGGGTTGTCTATTGGTCCGTCGCACTCTATGCATGACAGAGGCGACTGTGTCAATAGCTGATGCAAGAGTGGCATTGTAGAAAGCAGTGGCAGTGTCTGTCGTGGAGTGAGGGTATAGATGTTAGTGGTAGGATAGTCAGTGTGTGTGTCTAGGTGTGCGAGGTTCCTGCATGGGTGCACATGTTGCTGGACATGGGTGACAGGTGAGGAGGACAGGGATGAGAGAGAGTAGATGGTGGTTAGATAGAGGGGAGGTTGTGAAGTTAGATAGGGAGCAGAAACCGGTGAAGACTGTTGCAGAGTGCGTCTTCTTGCAGTCACCGCTGTACTTACGAGAGCTTCAATCAGCAAGATATCTTGAGTAGGGTTGAGCGAAACGGGTCGGCCATTTTCAGAAGTCGCCGACTCTTGGCAAAGTCGGGTTTCATGAAACCCAACCCGACCCCTGTGTGGGGTCGGCCATGAGGTCGGCAATCTTCTGAACTGGTATTGGAATTCCGATACCGAGTTCCAATATGTTTAAGATATCGGGTATCGGAATCCATATTTAAGTGTAAAATAAAAAAAAAATATTGATATACTCACCCTCGGATGCGCCCTGGTTCTAACCGGGAGCCTTCCTTCCTAAGAATGAGCGCCTGAAGGACCTATTCTTAGGAAGGAAGGCTCCCGGTTAGAACCAGGGCGCGTCCGAGGGTGAGTATATCAATATTTTTTATTTTTAGTCTTTATTTTACACTTAAATATGGATCCCAGGGCCTGAAGGAGAGTTTCCTCTCCTTCAGACCCTGGGAACCATTAGTATCCCATTGCACTGCATTGGGTTTCGTGTTTCGGCCGACCCTCGACTTTTCTTTAGGATCGGCCGATTTCACTCAACCCGACTTTTGAGAAAGTCTGGTTTCGTGAAACCCGACCCGATCCTAAAAAGTCGCTCAACCCTAATCTTGAGTAAACAGTATTTACTTCATACTGGATAAACATGAGATACAATTCAGTGTCACACAGTTCGTGCACTGAACAAGAAAAAGACAAAGAATGGACTAAAATAGGCTCGCACAACCCCAAAATATAGAAAGATAATAATGAACACGTTTATTAAACACCACAACATGAATGTAAAAACACTTAAAATCACAACAAATGTGTACAAAACACCCCCATAATAGAATGTCAATAGAAGATATATACATATATATGAAATAACACTCATAACCGGGCATATAATATTATACAGTACAGCGAGCTAATGCTCATGAGGGTCACCACCAGAGACCAATAAAATGCATACATATAATTATGTTAGGTCCCTGCATTCCCTGCTGGTGAATGAATGACCCCAACTAGACCTGCATAAATAGTCCACAGGTCCAGAGAATACCCGCTGTACGTGTGGAAAGAAGACCTAAATAAAGGAACCAAACTCCCATAAGAAAAAAAACAAACGGCATCACGCCGGAAATACTCAGCTGCGTCTGGGGTAATAGAGCTGCGAGTAAAAAGCTGCTAAGCTATGAATGGCTCGCATAACTCACATAGCCGGCAAGTGTCAAAAAAGGAGGGGGTGTAAACAGGACCCCACGCGTATCGCCGCCGCAGCGGCTTCATCAGGGGAAGTGGGTCGTATGATGGACAACTTGCGTGTATATAGTGTCCACAATCAATCAGAATGGACACCAGTGTGTCGCTGGGACGCAGGAGGAATAGACCGGAAATGAACCGCCGGTCACGGAAGGAGGGAGACAGAGCGGAATGAAAGAATCTCCATGGAGAAAAGCGTATGCGCGGATCCAATAATGAGCCGCACTGCGCAAGCGCCGGACAAAAACAGGGCCCATAGATGTAGAAGGGAAAGGGAACAGCGATAAGCGCCTAAGATGAGCGGCGCGCATAATAGGACAAAATGCAGCCACGCGCAAATGTGGATCGAATGAACGAAGCATAGCTAGAAGAAACCTGTACAGGAAATAAATATATAATTAATACATATATCACCAACAGTGTAGAAATATATGTGAGAGGTCTCGCATATCCCCAATGATAACCCTAGGGCAAGAAATAGAAACCGGAAGAGAATCTATAAAATAGAATAACACGACAGAGCATAAACGGCCCACCGGACGCTACTCTTTAATATACTGCAGAGTGAATGGACCACGGAGGTCCACATACATGGATTTCCTAAAGAAGGATGGATATAAGAGTCCCACTCCAAATGTTTCTTTCCCTGTTGGTGACCAAAAGACCAAGGATCCAAGAGACCACCGATAATGCGGATCAGAATAAGATCTTCAATGTCCAACATAATATCACGCTGAATAATGTCCGTCATATGTTGATCCCGTCCAATAAGATCCCAGGATGCCAGTCAATGATGTTCACACAAGGGAGGATGACTCGTTAGTCTGCTCATTCTGATGGAAGGAGTAAATGGCAAATATAAGTCCCTCGTATCCACAGGTCATATACAGGATAGAGCGTCCGTCTAATGCAATGAGATTCAAACTTCCAGGAATGCCAGCCAACTTTGAACAGACATAATGCAATGTCTTATTAGTCCTCTTGTTTGTATAAATATGCTAGTAGAAGGCAAATTCAAATTCTTAATATCCAGAAGTCATGTACAGCAGGAGCCATCCATCCTACTGAAGAGCCAACCATTATCCAAAAACGAGGAGGTCACACAACAGCAGACAGCTGAAGATGGAAAAGAAAAAAAAAAATTATATCAAACTATCGCGGATGGTATAACAATATAGAACAGAGCAAAGCGGGAAATAGCCAATCCCCACAAACCTACACTAACCTAGAAATCCCGTAAATAGTAACTCCTCATTCAAACCAGAGGGAGTCACTGATTGTAATAGAAAAATCCAACGGGATGCCAGTTGTAAAAGTTTGCGTTTATCACCACCTCTCTCATTTGGGGTAAGTTTTTGAAGACCAACCACTTTCAGGTGAGCCGAAGAGCCCGCATGTTTGGCCAAAAAGTGTTCGGCCACCGGAGTAAGGATTTTACCCTTCCTCGACTCCGAAGCTGCCAGATGCACAGTAGAAATGTGCTTCTGGGCCCGCTTCCTTTACTCTTGGGTGGTCTGCCCAACGTACACCATCTTGCAGGGACAGATGAGAGCATAGACTACGTCCCTAGATCTACAGTTAATGTAGGTCTTTAAGGGATAGCTGTTGGGTGGGGTGGATGAAGGCATCACGGGTCGGAACCATGTGGGGACATACAGTACAATCCCCACAGGGAAATGATTCCCGAAGCGTAATGCCCCTATTCAACCTCATCGTAGGTCTCTTGAAATGGCTCCTTTGTAAGTAGGTCCCTCAGATTAGGTGCCCGTCTTAATGTCATAAGGGGTCTGCTGCTAGTGACCTCCATCGTTTGGGTGTCAGCTCGGAGAATTGGCCAGTGTGTAGAAAGAATCTCACTGACCTGTTTCCAGCTATTGTTAAAATCTGTGGTGAATCTGGTCTGTTTCCTGATTTTTGCCTCCTGGAAGAAAGGTGCCCTCTGATCTTGTCCCCTCGCTCTTTGATAAGCTGTAGAGAGAACACGTTTAGGGTAGCCCCTTTTTGAGAACCGATCCGAGAGCTCACGGGCCTGAATTGAGAACTCATGATCAAGAGTAGTTGCGTCTCACGCGTAGAAACTGTCCCGTAGGTACACCCACCTTAGTGTGCCACGGATGAAAGCTGGAAAATTCCAGAAGCGCATTTGTTGCTGTGGGTTTACGGAACAGATTCGTCGCCAGATGTTGCTTATGTGGGAATATCCTAAGGTCCAGAAAGGTAGTATCACTGGTGGAAATAGAATACGTTAGAAAAATGTTATGAGGATTGATGTTCAAATGATCCAAAAATAGAACGCACTCCTCCCTGGTACCCTTCCACAGGATGAAAATATCGTCTATAAAGCGATACCACGCGTGTACGTGGGCAGCGAAAGATGTTAAGGGATAAACAAATTTTTCTTCCCACCAGCCTAAAAAGATATTCGCATAGGCTGGTGCACATTTCGCGCCCATCGCCACGCCTGATCACTGCAAATAATAGACTCTGTCAAAAAGGAACAAATTATGATGGAGAACAAAAGTTAGTAAATCAAGGAGGAATGAGTCGTGACCCCCTGTCGGTGGACTGTTTCTTATTCAGGAAATGGGCGACTGCCTCCGTCCCATCCTTATGGTCGATGTTTGAATAAAGTGATTCCACATCACAAGTGACAAGTAGAAAGTTAGAAGGCAATTCGACTTGACCACAGATATCAATGAAATGCGAGGAATCACGAATAAACACAGTTCGTGCACTGAAGACATAACACATTCAAGAAGAAAAAAACAGGAAGTAAGAAAACAACCAACAATTGAGCGCTTCCCTCCCCACATTACAGCAAGTATATAACTTTACACACGATCACCATCTGCTGTCTGGTTAGTATAAAGTCCCTCTTTCACTTAAGTCCTAATCTGTTGCATATGCAAACAAAGACGAGGTCTAATGTGTGGGTGGCTGAGGAGGACCACTGAGTACATCCAAAGGATGAAGTAAGGGACAGGAGTCTGGAGGCTGCTAACTGGGTGTCAATGGGGATGTTGAAATCACCCATGATGGGAGTGTAGGCAGAGAGAAAGTGAAGGAGTCAGGTGGAGAATTGGTAAATAAAGGCAGTGGTCGGGCCCGGAGGTCGGTATATGACAGCCCTTTGGAGGTCGTAGGGGGAGTAGATGTGGACAGTGTGGACTTCAAAAGAAGGGAGGGTAGAGGTGGGATTGGGTTAAAGGTACAGTTGGAAGGAAGAAAGAAGGCCCACTCCTCCACCATGTTTATTGCCAGGGCAAGGAGTGTGGGTGAAGTGGAGGCCACCATAACATAGTGCAGCAGGGGAGGCTGTGTAAGAGGATGTCAGCCATGTTTCTGTGATGCCCAGAGAAAAGATTACGAGAGGTAAAGAGGTCGTGAATCGCATGGAGTTTATTGCAGATGGAGCAGGCATTCCATAGTGATCCAGAGAGGGTGCAGGGGGGGTTGGTGTCATGGGCACGGATTTGAGGTGGGCAAGATTTCGGGTGTTTATGTTGGGAGTGGTAGGTGGAGGTAGTAATGGGAGGTATGAGCTGTGGGGGTCCAGGATTGGGGAGATATGTCTCCCGCAGTGAGGAGAAGCAGAGAGACAGAGCAGGTGGGAGAAGTGGGCGGCTTGTTTTGTGTTTTAATAGAGATCTAAGGTTCGAGATTGGGGTCAGGTGGGGAGGCAAGCAGGAAGGAGAGATTATAACTTGGTTAGAGGGTGCTGGGGTTTGGGGATAGCGAAGGAGGCTGAGGAGTAATGGAGCCAAAACTGTTAGAACGTATGTCAGCATAAGTAAGTGTGGTGGAAAGGGAAAGAAATTTAGTACATTTATTAACAGTGGTTAGTCTTGCCTTCTGTTCACTTCTGGCTCATTTCTGGCATATTTATGCTGTCATATTTGCGGTTATCCTTTTGGAGACAGGCCTGTTTCTGAATTTATAACAAGCTAAGTAGGGCACGTGAAATAGGCCAGGTGTGATCAGGAGGGAGGGGCAGCAGGAAGACTGGTCAGACACAGGAGAGGGATTAATTAGAAGTCAGAAGGGAAAATGCAAGGGGAAATACGATACGATACACTTTATTGATCCCGTGGGAAATTATGGTGTCACAGCAGCACAACTTGCATCATAAAATGAATTACTTAATTGACATGACAGTTTGACAGAAGGACATTATACATTAGAATAGGACATACACAGCGGGTAAACTGAAGTGGAATAAATAGTGGACAATCACCTTTATGATTTAACCCTAATGTTGTTGTACATCCCCATAGCAGTTGGCACAAACTATTTCCTAAATTTTTCCTTCTTACACCTCAGAAGTATTAGCCGGTTACTGAAGGTGCTCTTCTGTCTCATGAATAGCTCATATAGTGGATGTGCATTATTGTTCATAATTGCCATACACTTTCTCAGAGTTCTTTTCTCCACTACCTCCTCAAGAGTCCAGCTTGCAGCCCACAGCAGAACTTGCCTTTTTGATAATCTTATTAGCATCAGAGGCCCGCACACTACTACCCCAGCACGTGATTGCAAAAAGATGGCACTTGCCACCACAGACTGGTAGAACATTTCTAACATTTTGCTGCACACATTAAGACCTCAGTTTCCTTCGGAAATACAATCTGCTCATCCCCTTCTTGTAGACAAACTGAGTGGCATCTCCAGTCCAGTTTTCTATCCAAATGGACCCCCAAATATTTGTAACTCTCCTCCTGACCAGCAATAGTGATCGGTGAGCATTCCAACTTACTGCTGCTATAGTTGGCCACCAACTCCTTGGTTTTCTTAACATTTAGTTGTAGATGGTTACTATTGCACCAATCCACGAAATTCGACCCCACCCTTCTATAGTCCTCATCCCCCCCGATCTCCCCTAATACAACCCACAACCACGGAGTCATCCGAAAATTTGAAGGTGGCAAATAGATCCAAATGGAAAGATAAAGCCAGCTGTGTATTGGTATCAAGGAATTAAAATGAGAAAACATGCAGGGGAATAAAAAAAAACAAAACAAAACACCAAGTTGTAGCAGCCAGCAGTCCTCCCAGGAATAGCAGGGTGAGGAAGATCAGGAAAGTTGGGTGATAGGATTTGGGGTGCAGCCAGAGGACATACCTGAGGATGAAGCAGATCAATTGTCAGATTGGTAGCAATAACAAAACATAATAAAAATTAAAAATAATTATAATAAAATATAATAAATCTATTGCAGGGGGTTATTTTTCTGGCATATTTCTGCTGTCATATTTGCAGTTATCCTTTTTAGAGACATCTTCTAGAGAGACCACGGTCCAGACAGACCTGTGTCTCTGAACTTATTGCCTGCACATCATCGCAATGCCGTAATCATCTTGGTAGTGGTATTACAATGATTGGTTGGCTGTTTGATATCACCAAGGATTATAACAGAACAGGAGCTGACCAGCTCTGCACACGGATGCCATTGCACAGCTCTGTGACACTTCGTATTGGAGGGATAGTGCTTGTCAAGGCGTGTGCACAGTATAAGAATCAGAAGCCTGTAGTGTTGATACTGGTGCTGGAGTTGAACCATCATACTAAAAGCCATTCTAAGGGCTAATCATTTGCTTTGCTGTTTGTACATTCTGCATTTAGAGAAGGGAGGGGAAAGTTGGATGATCAGGAACAGCTTCAGAATACAGTCTTTAGACAGGGATTATGGCTGTGCAGTTTCTTGCAAAATATATAACTGCAGCATTAAATTAATCACCCATAGAGTATTCTGTGGTCTGGGGTACATTTTTATGATGTATAACACTAAAAAAAAATCAAACTTTTTTGCTGGGTTAAAATTCTTACCAATACAGTATTCCATGGTGTGTAGTACATTTGTAATACAGAACACTTCCAAAAAGACTGTGAATTTTCTGGATTCAGTTCCTCATCCATACAGTATTGCTCTGTAGTACCTAACGGTGGTATTAAACCACCAAAAAACTGCAGACGGTGACCAAATGTTTGTTTTTTTTATTTATATTAAAGAGAACTTGGTTTCAAGAGAGAAGGCAATTAGAAAATGCAGTGTGTGCTGTAAGGGACAGGGAACTGGAAGTGCTGATGATGGTGCACGCAGATGCCGAGAGGACATGGGGCAGGTGCAACTACGCCTGTTGCTGGAGCACAAACATGCCTATTCATGCCACAGGCTCCTGTCCCACTTTTCAGGGAGGCACGGTTCACCACTTCTGAAGCAAGAGCACTACAAACAGGTGGTCGGTTGGGTAGCAGATAATGCACCACAAAGTCTTCCACATGTCCAGTCTCACTAGCCAACAGTCTGAATAACTCTCATCCTGATCCTCCTTCTACCCACAATGTTATGTCCCAGGAGACTAGTAATCCCACACTAGGACACTCTGAGAAGCTCTTTACAACATCCTTTCTTGAATCTGGTCCCTGACTCTGCATGTTCCAAGAGGAGCAGGAGGTCATACTGTTTAGTGGTGCACAAAAGTTTGATAAAATTTGCCATTGCTCACTGTCATGTTCTTGTTGCTCTAAGGAGGAAGATGGTGATGAGACGCAGTTGCCGATAATTCAACTTAAGTCGCCAAAAAGGGCAGGAAGGGGCACTGGTGTGACCAGAGGGACAAGGCGGGCAACTGTTCTGAAGAGCACAGACACTCATGACTTTCTGTCAGAGTTCTGAGACCAAAAAATGTTAATTTGTAATCGGCGCCGTGCAAAGATCAGTTTGGGTCTGACCACTAAGAACCTAACCACCACCTGCATGATCAGGCATAGGTCATCTAAGCACCCAACTCAGTGGTCAAAACGGCTGGGTCAACGATTGGTGCTATTGGGTCACACCACTACCTCTTCCCCTCTGCTTGGTGCTTTCCATGCCCCTGTCCATAACACAGGCACCTATTGCATATTATGACTGCTCATTGTCCCCATCAGGCACTTCCAAATCCTTGTCCCAACACAGCGCTCAGCTGTCCCTACCCCAGGCTTTGGAACAAAAAAGAAAGTTCCCAGCCACCCACAGTTCACAGGCCCAAATGCTAAACTGGCACATATCCAGGTTTTTGTCATGGAAACTATGCTGTTTCGGCTTGACACAGAGGATTTCCGAAGACTCATGCTGGCAGCCATCCCTCAGTGCTCGGTCCCCAGCCACCTTTTTCTCCCAGTGTGGTGTCCCTACCTTGCTCCATGTGTCAAGGATAATCACCCATGCCCTTACCAATGCACTTACTGGGATTGTCCACTTAATGACAGACACATGGACAACCGCTTGTGGCCAGGTACACTAAATTTCACTGACTATACACTAGGTTAATGCTGTGGAGGCTGGGGCTGATTCCCACCCTTCCACGGCACATGTGCTCCTAACGCAGAGTTTTGCTGGCCCTACTTCTTTCAGCATTTCCTCCATCTCATAAATCAGTCCCTGCACCCTTTCCTGCTCATCCTTCATCCCTAATGTGTTATGTCAGATGACGTAGACCACATCAGCTGGAAGCTCTGCAGCACTGCCTCTGTGAAGCTGCAACGGGCTCTACGGAAGCTGATTTGTGTAGGAGACAAACCACACACTGTGGCAGTTACTTAGAGGAATATCAGACCTGATCTGTGTCTTTTTCTGCTGAACCTCAAACAAGGCATGGTCATGTGATAATGGCCTTAACTTGGTGGCTGTAAAGCTTGGCAAGCTAACACGCGTACCAGTGTAGTTCAGCGACTTCTTAAAACCTACCCAGATTTGCGTGCGCTTCTGGTCAAGGTATGCCATCTCAGCGCCAATTTCTGATAGTCTGCTTCTGCTGCTGCCGCTTTGGCAGTACTGCAGTAGCACATGCAAGTGCCAGCTCACTGACTGGTGTGCGACGTGATCATGTGCTGAAACTTCACACTGTACATGCTGGCAAGGCTTTGACCAGCAGATGCCAGTTGAGTACCAGCTCCAACACGCTTGCCCATATTCTGCTCAGCCTCCACACATAACTGAGTGGGCATGGATGTCTGACATTTGTACAGTTCTCGAAGACTTTGAGGACTCCACAAAGATGGTGAGTGGCTGATGCCATAGTCGGTGCAATGATCCTGCCTGTGTGTTGACTTAAACAGTCGCTGATCACAATTAAACATGAAGCTATGCATGCAGACCAAGTGGAGGAAGACATGAGACCGGTAGACGCAACTCAGCCCAGCCTCATCTCATCTGCTCAGTGTGGATTTGGTAACCGAGGAAGAGTACTAGCTGCTGTTGAGAGCCAAAAACTTCTATTAAACACACAATCTTTTGTTCCGTCTGTCCTACGTAGATGGGCTGAGGATAGTGATGACTAGATGGAAAATAGTCATCCTGTGGAGACAGGAAAATGTTGGTTGTAGGGAGCTTGGCACATATAGCTGACTTTATGTACCGATTGCCATTCCTGTGACCCTCACGTTATATTTATCTTGAAGAAAAAAAACAGTACTGGTTGTTCATCAGTTCATCATGCTAGTCCCATGCTACAAGAAGACTTTAACATCTCTTTCCTGATGCAGAGGGGTCTTCTTAAATGTTGCCGTACCAGAAGGCCATTGAGAAAATTCCCATCAGACAATGCTAGCGGTAGTGGGAAAGCTTCCTCCTTGCCCAACAAAGGAGGAGAGGCGAGGGAGGCACAAAGAGGCAGGGGTTCATTGTCAAAGGCACGAGATCTCCGGTCCTCCCAAGACCTCCTTCTCTCCTCCACTTATTCGCTCTTCATCCAACCGCCTCCAAGACTTCTCCAGAATATTCCCCATCCTCTGGAATTCTCTGCCCCAACATGTCCGACTATCAACAACATTCGAATCCTTCAGATGGAACCTGAAAACCCATCTCTTCAGGAAAGGCTACAGCCTGCACTGACCCCGCTGCCGCCTCATTGCTACTGGAGATACTGACTCGCCAATACCGGAGCTCCTGCAACCATCAACCTGTCTCCTTCCCCATAATCCTGTAGAATGTAAGCCCGCAAGGGCAGGGTCCTCTCCCCTCTGTATCTGTCTGTCATTGTTTGTTTACTGTAAGTGACATCTGTAACTTGTATGTAACCTATTCTCATTTACAACACCATGGAATCAATGGTGCTATATAAATAATAACATACCTGGGCCAATTTGACTGGGTATTTTTGATAAGGAGGGAAAACTTTTTAACCCCTCTGTGACCTTGGACGTACTATCCCGTCGAGGTGCCCTGGGCCTATCTGACCCTTGACGGGATAGTACGTCATGCCCTTTAATGCGATACCGCGACTTAAGTCGCGGTGATCGCATTAAAATTCCGACGCCATCTTACCTGGGGGGAGATGGCCTCGGCATCCAGGGCATTGTCGCCGCCCACCCGCCCTCACGATCGCTGTGATTGGCTGTTCAATTAGAGCGGCTGAAACAATGAGGTCACAGGCTAGGATCGAGTACCGATGTACTCGATCCTAGGTCCGGTGCCTGGCAACGCCAGGCACCGGCAAGAACACCCCAGATTGGCGCGATTGCCGATCGCATCGATCGCGCCAATCGCAGGGCACCGCGCAGTATTACCGCGCTGTGCCCTGCCGGAACCTGCATGGATCGGTGCTCTAATAGCACCGATCCTAGGATAAGATAGGACACAGTGCAGGCCCAGCAGGGCCTGCAGGAGCCGATTGGCACGATCGATGTCATCGTCGATCGCGCCAATCACAGGGCGCAGCGGCAATCACGCTGTGACCGCTCTGTGCCCTGCATGTGACCTGGCTGTGACCTGCCTAGGATGGCGTGAACAGATCCGATCCTAGGCAGGTCACCAGGAAAGCTCTGATTGGTGGGATCGATGTTATGGTCGATCCCACCAATGACAGGTCACAGCAGCAGCATGACCGCTCTGTGACCTGTCTGTCACCTGCCTGACCTGTGTATGACCGCTCTGTAGGGGTCCTCACTCTAGCTGAGGATTCCTACAGAGCGGTCATACTGCTGGATCTCCTGGCTTGATCTCTCTGCTGGATCTACCTTCTGTGCTGGGTATTGTGGTGCGACAGCAGCCTGTAGCACCACAATCCCTGCTAAAGAAAGAAGACAACTAAACGTAAGTTTTATCCCTGATCCCTGCCCAATCCCCGTTCATCCACCCCCAATCCCCCCTTCCCCCTCTTTTTACCCCCTCCACCCCCATTTGTGCCGCCTCCGTGCGCACATTTAGTAGCCGCCGAGCGTTGATTGGTGACGCAGTTCACCGATCAACGCTCGCGCTCACTTTTTTTCCCTCAGCCTTTTTGCGCAACCTCCGTACACACATCCCGCAGCCGCCAAACTTTGATAAGTGACGCAGTTCTCTTATCAGTTTGTGCCTGCCTTTTTTTTTTTTTTTTACAGGTTTTTCTTCTCCTTTTAGCATTTTCTTTTCAGATAAGTTTGCACAAATCACTATCCCCCCACACATACACATACAGTTATCAATAAAGTGCACCCAATCACCATATTCACACAAAAATGTCCCGCTCGTCCCGTTCGTCCCAACAGCGCTATTCATTGGAGGAGGCATATGCTTTCCTTGCCTCCGACACTGATAGCGAGGGAGAGGATCCCACTTTTCTTTACTTTTCTGATTCTTCATCCTCTTCCTCCTCATCTTCCTCCTCGGGTCCTGCGGAACCACCACGCAGACGCCCCAGGACAGAAGATGAGGCAGCCCCCACCACTCCTGAACCAGCGCTCCCCACTGCGGAACCCACATGGACCTTGCCCCCCAAAAATTACGAGCCACTGATTCCTGATTTTGTGGCAGAATCCGGAATCAAGTTTGACACCACGGGCCTCACAGAAACACTTTTTCAAAGTCTTTTTCTCTGAGGATTTTATTAACCTCATGGTGGAGCAAACTAATTTGTATGCTCATCAATTTTTGGAGCAAAACCCCGGTACATCATTATCCAACTGGTCTCCTGTAGACGCAGTTGAAATGATGCAGTTTTGGGGCCTGGTCCTCCACATGGGGATCGTGAAGAAGCCAGAAATGCGGCAATATTGGAGTGTAGATGTTTTATATAACACTCCAGTATTCCGAATGGCCATGGTTCGGAGACGTTTTGAGGCCATCCATAAATTCCTGCATTATTCCGATAATGCAGTGTCCCGCACGAGATGACCCCAACTTTGACCGTCTGTTCAAAGTTCGGCTGGTCATCAAACACTTCAACAAAAAGTTTTCTGAAGTGTACGTTCCCAAAAGGGACATCTGCGTGGATGAGTCCTTGGTCCATTTTAAGGGGCGGCTCAGATTCCGTCAATACCTGCCCAACAAAAGGGCCAGGTACGGAATCAAACTCTCTAAACCTGTGGATGTTCCCTGAGGCACTCTCACACAGCTTGTAGTGTACGAAGGGAAGGACAGCAGGATTGAACCCCCTGAGTGTCCTCCTGTCCTGGGAGTGAGTGGGAAGATTGTGTGGGATTTGGTGCACCCACTGCTGGATAAAGGTTATCCCCTCTATACTGATAACTTTTATACCAGCATCCCACTCTACAAATCCCTCTCTGCGCGAGGTACCGCAGCCTGCGGTACTGTGCGCAAAAATCAGAGAGGCCTCCCAAAGACGCTACTTCGGCAGATGCTCAGAAAAGGTGAGAGCAAGGCCCAATGTAGCGACCACCTGCTGGTGGTCAAGTACAAGGACAAGAGAGATGTCCTTCTCTTGACCACCATACATGGTGATGGCAGAGCCCTCAGCACTGTACGGGGTACCTCTACACAGGTCTGCAAACCGGACTGTGTACTGGGCTACAACAAAAGCATGGGGGGGGGTTGATCTCTCTGATCAACTCCTCCAACCATACAGTGCTTTGAGAAAGGCCAAGGTGTGGTACAAAAAGTTGGCCGTCCACATCGTACAAATGGCAATGCTCAACGCTTTCCTGCTGTTACGATGTGCACGCCACACCGATACGTCGTACCTTCAGTTCCAGGAGGTAGTGGTTAAGGCCCTGATATTTGGTACTCCGGAAGGAGAGGGCCCCAGTACTTCCGGAACTGAAGGTGCTCGTATCGTACCAGGCCAGCATTTTCCAGGGGTGGTCCCGCCAACCGGCAGAAAAGGTAAGCCGCAAAAAAGGTGCCGAATGTGTTACAAAAGGGGAATACGCAAGGACACCATTTATCAATGCGACACCTGCCCCGAAAAACCTGGCCTGTGTATGAAGGATTGCTTCAGATTGTGCCACACCTCCATGCACTACTAATTTACTTTACAAGAAAGCGTACATTAGTTCCAAAAAGGGGGCACATCTAGATAAGTTCCTTGGGGGGGTCTAGGTTCCAAAATGATGTCACTTGTGGGTTTTTTTTACTGTTTAGGCACATCGGGGGCTCTGCAAACGGAACATGACGACCGCAGACCATTTCATCAAAGTCTGCATTCCAAAACGTCACAACTTCCCTTTCGAGCCCCAACGTGTGCCTAAACAGTTTTTTCCCACATATGGCGAACCAGCGTAATCAGGACAATTTGGACAACAACTTTTGATGTCCAATTTCTCCTGTTACCTTTGGGAAAATTAAAAATTGGGGACTAAAATATCATTTTTGTGGGGAAAAATAGGATTTTTTATTTTCACGCCTGGGCATTATAAACTTTAGTGAAGCACGTGGGCGTTCAAAATTCTCACCACACAACTAGAAAAGAGGGTCTAGTTTCCAAAATGGGGTCACTTGTGGGGGGTTTCCACTGTTTAGGCACATCAGGGGCTCGCCAAACGTGACATGGCGTCCGATCTCAATTCCAGCCAAATTTAACTTGAAAAAGTCAAACGGCGCTCCTTTCCTTCTGAGCCCTGCCATGCGCCCAAAAAGTGGTTCCCCCTCACATGTGGGGTATCGGCGTACTCTGCATAAATTGGACAACAACTTTTGAGGTCCATTTTCTCTTTTTACCCTTGGGAAATTAAAAAGATTATTGCTGAAAGATCATTTTTGTGACTAAAAAGTAAAATGTTAATTTTTTCCTTCCATGTTGCTTCTGCTGCTGTGAATCACCTGAAGGGTTAATAAACTTCTTGAATGTGGTTTTGAGCACCTTGAGGGGTGCAGTTTTTAGAATGGTGTCGCTTTTGGGTATTTTCTGCCATATAGACCCCTCAAAATGACTTCAAATGTGAGGTGGTCCCTAAAAAAAAAAAAATGGTTTTGTAAATTTTGTTGTAAAAATGAGAAATTGCTGGTCAAATTTTAACCCCTATAACTTCTTTGAGAAAAAAAAAGTTTGTTTCAAAAATTGTGCTGATGTAAAGTAGACATGTGGGAAATGTTATTTATTAACTATATTGTGTCACATAACTCTTTGGTTTAACAGAATAAAAATTCAAAGTTGGAAAATTGTGAAATTTTCAAAATTTTCGCCAAATTTCCGTTTTTTTTCACAAATAAACGCAAGATATATCGAAGAAATTTTAGCACTATCATGAAGTACAATATGTTACAAGAAAACAATCTCAGAATCGCTAAGATCCGTTGAAGCGTTTCGGAGTTATAACCTCATAAAGGAACAGTGGTCAGAATTGTAAAAATTGGCCCGGTCATTGACGTGCAAACCACCCTTGGGGGTAAAGGGGTTAAAGATGGTTAAGCCAGACCTGACCAACCAAACCACAATTCTCCCTAATTCCTTTTGGGACCTTCAATTAATGGGTCTCAAAGCTGGACACCTGGCATGAGCTGTCCCTTTATGGCTTGGAGGTGTGTGTGCTGCCCTGACACGTCTTGTCTGAGCAGGTTTTTTTAGTGCAGTCGGGTGGGGTCACAGCAGAGAATAGACATGCTCACACTATTAGAAATGAATAAAGCCTGGATCAGCCCCCACTTTTCCGCAGCACATACTGTTTTTAATGTTCAATATTTGAATGAGGCCTGACAGTTGTTGCCTTCAAGGGTGTATCCATAACCTTGATTATAATTTTTGGAACGATTTGCACTTGGTGCATAGCCTCCGAGTCTATGACAACTTGAACAAAATGTGTGAAGCCCTCCTTGATGTCGAATACAAGGTGTATCAGAGTCCCTAATTTTTGTCAGTCCTTGCTTTCTTAATTTTTTGTTGGATTACTCACCTCACTTGTATACAATTAATGAAGATGGCAATTGGATGCTGTAAAACCTTAACTTTTAATAGGTTCTTTAAAAATGTAGTAAAATCTTGAAAAAATAAAAAGGAGGGAAACCCTGGTGAAATGAAGTGCCCTATTATCTGACACAGAAAGGGAAGACAAAGCAAAAAAACAGAACACACAACGTTCTAAACTGACAGCACTATTGGTCTCTGAACAGGTGATGTCACGATCAGAGAGATAAGACCAATCTCTACTAAGGTGGAAAAATGTCTCTTTAGACTACTTTTCAGAGATCCAGATTTGAAGAGAAGCCACCGGTTGGACAGGTATCAAATGTATTGATCAAAGTTGCATACAGGGTATATCAATGTATGGGCTGATGCCCTATCTAATATCTTAAATGCAACCCCGTATCTAATATTCATGCAACATCTTGCAGTCTAATCACCGAGTCTGACCGCCTATGTGTCTTTAGACTCTAATACTGCAGGATGTTGCATGAATATTAGATACAATACGAGATTGGTCTTATCTCTCTGATTGTGACATCAGCTGTTCAGAGACCAATAGTGCTGTCAGTTTAGAACGTTGTGTGTGTTTTTTTTTTTTTTTTTGCTTTGTCTTCCCTTTCTGTGTCGGATAATGGAGCACTTCATTTCACCAAGGATTCCCTCCCCTTTTTTTCGATTTTTTTTTTTTTTTTTTTTTTTTTTTTTTTATTACTACATTTTCAAAGAACCTATTAAAGATTTTTTTACACCATCCAATTGCTATTACTTAATTGCCCTGAATTTTCCAATTTTTTTTATAAAATCTATTTTGGTTTATTTTAAATATGTGACATCATTGTTCTCAGCACCGATCTGCGAGTCAGATGCATTGGGTCTCCCCCCTGCTGTTCTCCATCCAGTCAGCACTTTTTCTACCCATTTCAACATTTTCACTGCCCCACCCCTAAGACCTCTGTTGTAGGGTCTGCTGGAAAAATGCTAACAAATCCCATTTCATTACTCTAACCAAGCAATTTTTAAATGATTGAATGCTTGTTTTGAGTAATGAGCATCCGAGCACTTTAGTGCTCGCTCATCTGTTCTTTACCCTGCACTTATCTTTTATTTTTAGGAAATAAGAGGCTTAGTTTCTAACACTACATAATTAATCCTGTATTTTGTGGTTCATTTTATGCACTCTAGTGTTTTTTTTTCATATTTCAGCACACTTTCCCATCTGTAGGGAATTTACACTCTGCTCTTCCCACCTCTTTAAAAGGAACGTGAAGTGCTAGATGGCCTTTCAGGCAGCATAGGTCCATGGTCTAGTGTCTAGTTTAAAGGTGTTGGCTCATGCAGAAACAACTAACAACTTCAGGGTCACTTGCGGTTTTTTTTAGCTTTACCTATTTTCCCTGCAGAATTGCTACTGTCATAACACTGAATTGGTCAACAGCATTTTTGGTGCCAAAGATATTTCATCGAATTTAGGGTAACTTTGGGGTGCTGATTCTGAATATGTCATCAGTTTTGCCAGATTGGCTCAAGTTTTTGAGATTTTTGGTATCTTATTTATAGCACTTGTTGGCAAATGTGACGCATCATCTCATTCACCACAAATGTAACAGAATGAGTCTGGATCGTTAAGACAACTTCTTCTTGACGAGTTCATGCTTTTCACTGGAAAACAGACAACAACATAAAGTTAGTGCAAAAATCAAGCTATGAACAAACTTTTAGAACACTAACACAAAACTATATTGAGAACTGCTCAGTTCAAGTACTAATCCAAAGAAATTAATGAGATGATGCGTCGCATTTACCAACAAGTGCTATAAATAAGATACCAAAAATCTCAAAAACTTGAGCCAATCTGGCAAAACTGATAGCATATTCAGAATCAGCACCCCAAAAATACCCCAAATTCATTAAAATATTTTGGACACCAGAAAAAAAATTTTTTTTTTGTTGACCTGTGATCGATATCAAGAATCCATTAAAAGTGCACAATTTTTCTGTAGTCTTGGCTTGCATGCTCATTTTGGTTCTTTCAACCACACTGTTGGTTGCTCTAGAGGTTGAAAATTTGTGGATAAATTAAACGTTATCTGGTCTGAAGTCAGAACTTGAAGAGGGCTCACGGCGGTAAGACCCCCAACTGCTATTAAACGTTCTAGAGGCCCAAGCTTTGGAATAGGAAACAAGGTATAGTGGTCCATTAAAAAAAAAATCTCTAATCTCGCTAGTCCTTCTGCCAAGCTGGGTCTCAGATTCCATGGACTTTAGGAGATAATTGAGGCAGTCTGCCTGAAACCTCCTCCTTTTTTAAGATACCCAAAATATTTAATATGTCCCTCCTTAAACCATATAACTCCCAGGTTCACCCAGTCAGAAATGCTCCTTCTCCTGTTTTAGCTAAAGGCAATTTAGAGTGAGGTGCAGTGAATCCTTGATTTTCATATGGTAAGAGGGTCTGTACAATGTGGTGCATTAAAGGGGTCATGGCCTAGAAGAGGGATCCTGGGTCCCGGCGAGTAATATCAATGCCAAAAATCTAATCCGGAAGTTCCATCTTCAGTTTCCTAACAAGCCTGGTTCTAAGGGATGTAGGCCCCTCATAAAAGGGAGGGTACTGTCACATCTCCATCTGTCACTATGCGCTGCCGTATTCACTCTGCTGGTGGTGATATAATGTCAGAACCAGAAGCTCTGGATGACATGCTCAGTCCAGCCAGTAAGCATAGAGTGGCCTGCACCTCTAGTGCCATCTAGTATGCCCGTATAGGTGTGTGCACTGTCCAGCTGAAATCTGCTACCTGCTTCAGCCAACTGGAGCAGTTGATTGTTTGGTTTAGTGTATTCTTGCTCTGACCCTGGCTTGTTTGACTAATCTTACAGATCCTGATTTTTGTCCTTGATGTGACCTCTGCTCTGACCCTGCTTGGTGGCCATTGCTACCTCTGGACGGCAGCCCTTCTATGGTGGCATTCCACTGAGTCCAATTATAAATCCAGATCTCTGTATAGGGGTTAAAGGGTATTGGGATTTCTCTGGAGTCTGCCAGACGGAGTGGCTTGTGCCACCATTGTCCAAGGCAGTCTTTTGAGCACGTGACCTCAGGCAGATCTTACAAAATCTTCATAGAACAGTTCGTGGAATCGTATGGAGCCCCTAAATGGCAGAAGAGCAAAATTACTCCTCACATTACACAATTTTGGAAATTGCACCCCCTATGGGAATTAATCTACAGGTGTAGTAATGATTTTTGACTCTATTGGTGGTTTCCACACACAAGCAGCAGTGGATGTTGCAGAGAGAAAATGGCAAATCTTTCATTGGATTTCTCTTACATGGAGCAGAACAATATTGTATCATACAATTATTAGGTTCTGTAGAAGGACGTAGTTCTGGGGATTTATTATGATGGAATATAGGCTGAACTGGATGGACAAATGTCTTTTTTCGGCCTTACTAACTATGTTACTATGTTACATTGTAGTGCCCCGTACATTGTGCCCAGCTCTTGCTTCTGGAGACATGCACTCAGTAAATTGAAGTTGGCTCTCATCACTATAGAAATGCTAGACACATAGATGTTATGTGGTTTAGGCACACAGGGGCTTAGAATGGATTGGGGCATTTGGATTTGGGAGTGTAGAATTGGCAGCATTATTATTTTTTTATTTTTTTTTTTTAAAGGGCGAGGAGCAATGGCACTTTCTAGGATCTTTGTACTACCAGATGATGAAATTTTACATAATGTTTGGGATCACATTTATCCAGCCCTCTATGCTTAGCATTTACATTGGGGTTTCCATCTAAATTTTCAAATGACGGGATTCGGATGAAACCCCCCCCCCACAACGGGTCTAGTCAGACAGCAGTTACCCTGGACTCCATCTGGTCTTTGTTCAGCGCTGTATTTCTTTTTCAGAGGTGCACAAAACTATAGCCAACTATACTTTTATGCATGCTTTTAAAAGACTGACACCTCTGAATCATAAGTCAGTGTCCACAGGGTCTCCATCTGCCTCATAATGGGGAATCTTCTGTCGTGAGTTCAGTCTGAGTTTCTGATATTTATAAAGAAACCACAGTATAAGAACTCAGCAAAGACAGCAGGTAAATGGGAGTTGAGCTTTACTGCTATCTTTGAGAGGTACAGAAAACAAATCAACAGCAGGTGAAGAATTGGTTTTATTTTTTTGCAGTTCCTCGTGCGGTATAAATGATTAGATGTCTTTATTCTTTGGGTCAGTGTGATTACAGCGACACCAGATCTACATCTCTCTTAATGTTTGGCTACTATAGCTAGAAAAGCATTAAGCTACTTACTGGTAGCGGCATTTTTCGGAGGCCCATGACAGCACTATGAGAGAGGGGATCCGCCCTTAAGGAACAGGAAACCTACAGATACAAAAAGGGCGGTACCTCTCCCATGCATCAGCAGTTAGTGGTACACAAATATACATTATATACATTTTGAAAAAACATTATATACATTTTGAAAAAACATCCTATTCTATCTAGACACCACACGTGAGATCTACATATCACACTATATACATATTAGGAAGTGCAACCCCCATGTGAATAGGGAGGGAAGTAAGGGTGCTGTCATGGGCCTCCGAAAAATGCCGCTACCAGTAAGTAGCTTAATGCTTTATTTGGACTCCCATGACAGCACTATGAGGGATTTACAGAGATGTAAGCTACCTTAGGGAGGGACTATAGCTTGTGGCACCCTTAACCCGAAGGAGAGATCAGAGGAGGACCCCAAATCCAACCGATAGTGCTTAAAGAATGTGAAAGGGGATGACTATGTGGCCACCTTACATATTTGTTCCACTGATACTCCAGATCTTTCTGCCCAGGATGACGCAATGGCCCGGGTGGAATGTGCCTTTAGATTCTGCGGAGCTGGCCCCCAACTGCTGTGTAAGCTAGAGAGATAGTTTCCCTAATCCATTTAGCCAGTGAATATTTCGATACTCTACACCCTTTTCTTGGACCTTGGAAGGAAGGAAAGAAGCAGTGCTCCATCTTTCTTCCAATTATCAGTGGCTGAAATATACTGTAGAAGAGATCTCCTAATGTCTAACGTATGAAGCTCCTGCTCTTTAGGATTAGAGGGATTAGGAATAAAAGATGGCAAAACGATCTCCTGCGATCTATGGAAACATGTCGCTACCTTTGGCAGATATGTTGGGTCTGGTCTAAGGACTACCCTGTCCGACAAGATTTCTGTGTATGGGGGGGGGGGGGGGTGGGGAGTCTGGAAAGCGCCTGGATATCCCCTATCCTGCGAGCTGAGGTTATGGCAATCAAGAAGGCTGTTTTAAGTGTCAAAATTTAGATTGAGGCCTCTTGTAGAGGTTCAAAGGGGGGTTTTGTTAGAGAGGACAGAACTAAATTTAGATCCCACGGAACCGTTCTGTCTTTATACACTGGTCTAGTTCTAAATGCCTTCATAAATCTCGCTATCCAATAGTTGTTGGCTATATTACAGGAAAACAGAGCACCCAGGGCTGAGACCTGTACTAGTAGAGTTTTAACTCAAACCCCATCTGCAGAAACTCTAAAATTTGTTGTATCGGCACCCCTTCTTGGATATTAAATTTTGAACAGGTCAAGAACTTCCTCCAAGTCCTAGAGTAGATTTTCGTAGTTATTTGCTTTCTACTCTTTAGGAGCGTTTCTACTAAGTTTGGAGAGAAGCCTTTATCTACTAACAGTGACTGTTCAAACTCCACTCCGTTAAATGGAGCGCTGCCACTTGTGGATGGGAGATCGGTCCCTGAGAAAGCAGGTTCGGGATCTCTGGTAGTACCCAGGGAACCGATACGGACATTGTCTTGAGCCAGGCAAACCAGGTTCTTCTGGGCCAAAAGGGGTGATAAGGATGACTTTTGATCAATCTTCCCTGATTTTCTCCACAACTAGAGGTATCAGGTTCAGCGTTGGGAAGGCATAACCAGCGGAAAATCCCATTTTATTAGAAACGTGTCCACCGCCAGGGGATTCTCCCTGGGATTTAGAGAGCAAAAATCTTTTACTTTTCTGTTGCTTCTGGTGGCGAACAGATCCACCACTGGTTGACCCAATCTGTGGACGATAAGGTTGAAAATGTCCTCGTTGAGAGACCACTCTCCTTGCTTTAATACATTTCGGCTGAGGAAATCTGCCACATTCTCTTTTCCTTTGATGTGGAGAGCTGTCAAAGATTGAAAATTGAGCTCTGCCACCTGGAACAAGCGATCCGTGAACTGCATTAAAGGGAACCTGTCACCCCGTTTTTTCAGATTGAGATAATACTGTTAAATAGGGCCTGCACTGTGCGTTACAATAGTGTATGTAGTGTACCCGGATTCCCCACCTATGCTGCGAAATACATTACCAAAGTCGCCGTTTTCGCCTGTCAATCAGGCTGGTCTGGTCGGGTGGGCGTGGTCAAATCAGGTTGGGTGGGCGTGGCCACAGCGCTTTTTCTTCCCCAGCTTTACGTTGGTGGCGTAGTGGTGTACGCATGTCGAAGTGCCGCATCCACTGCGCGCACGTGAAGAAACAAGCGCGCGATCTGCGCTATTACTGGCATCGGTGGGGGCGGCCATCTTCCTGGGGCCGCACGTGCGCAGATGGAGTGCTCTGCTGCACGGGGCTTCAGGAAAATGGCCGCGGGATGCCGCGCGTGCGCAGAAGAGATCGCGGCGACTTTGGTAATGTATTTCGCAGCATAGGTGGGGAATCGGGATACACTACATACACTATTGTAACGCACAGCGCAGGCCCTATTAAACAGTATTTTTATCTCAATCTGAAAAAACGGGGTGACAGGTTCCCTTTAACCCCTTCAAGACCCAGCCTATTTTGACCTTAAAGACCTTGCCGTTTTTTGCAATTCTGACCAGTGTCCCTTTATGAGGTAATAACTCAGGAACGCTTCAACGGATCCTAGCGGTTCTGAGATTGTTTTTTCGTGACATATTGGGCTTCATGTTAGTGGTAAATTTAGGTCAATAAATTCTGCATTTATTTGTGATAAACACGGAAATTTGGAGAAAATTTTGAAAATTTCGCAATTTTCACATTTTGAATTTTTATTCTGTTAAACCAGAGAGATATGTGACACAAAATAGTTAATAAATAACATTTCCCACATGTTTACTTTACATCAGCACAATTTTGGAAACAAAATTTTTTTTTGTTAGGAAGTTATAAGGGTTAAAATTCGACCAGCGATTTGTCATTTTTACAACGAAATTTACAAAACCATTTTTTTTAGGGACCACCTCACATTTGAAGTCAGTTTGAGGGGTCTATATGGCTGAAAATACCCAAAAGTGACACCATTCTAAAAACTGCACCCCTCAAGGTACTCAAAACCACATTCAAGAAGTTTATTAACCCTTCAGGTGCTTCACAGCAGCAGAAGCAACATGGAAGGAAAAAATGAACATTTAACTTTTTAGTCACAAAAATTATCTTTTAGCAACAATTTTTTTATTTTCCCAATGGTAAAAGGAGAAACTGAACCACGAAAGTTGTTGTCCAATTTGTCCTGAGTACGCTGATACCTCATATGTGGGGGTAAACCACTGTTTTGGCGCACGGCAGGGCTTGGAAGGGAAGGAGCGCCATTTGACTTTTTGAATCAAAAATTGGCTCCACTCTTTAGCGGACACCATGTCACGTTTGGAGAGCCCCCGTGTGCCTAAAAATTGGAGCTCCCCCACAAGTGACCCCATTTTGGAAACTAGACGCCCCAAGGAACTTATCTAGATGCATAGTGAGCACTTTAAACCCCCAGGTGCTTCACAAATTGATCCGTAAAAATGAAAAAGTACTTTTTTTTCACAAAAAAATTCTTTTAGCCTCAATTTTTTCATTTTCACATGGGCAACAGGATAAAATGGATCCTAAAATGTGTTGGGCAATTTCTCCTGAGTACACCAATACCTCACATGTGGAGGTAAACCACTGTTTGGGCACATGGTAAGGCTCGGAAGGGAAGGAGCGCCATTTGACTTTTTGAATGAAAAATTATTTCCATCGTTAGCGGACACCATGTCGCGTTTGGATAGCTCCTGTGTGCCTAAACATTGGCGCTCCCCCACAAGTGACCCCATTTTGGAAACTAGACCCCCCAAGGAACTAATTTAGATGCCTAGTGAGCACTTTAAACCCTCAGGTGCTTCACAAATTGATCTGTAAAAATGAAAAAGTAATTTTTTTTCACAAAAAAATTCTTTTCGCCTCAATTTTTTCATTTTCACATGGGCAGTAGGATAAAATGGATCATAAAATTTGTTGGGCAATTTCTCCCGAGTACGCCGATACCTCATATGTGGGGGTAAACCACTGTTTGGGCACTCGGCAGGGCTCGGAAGAGAAGGCGCGCCATTTGACTTTTTGAATGGAAAATTAGCTCCAATTGTTAGCGGACACCATGTCGCGTTTGGAGAGCCCCTGTGTGCCTAAACATTGGAGATCCCCCAGAAATGACACCATTTTAGAAACTAGACCCCCAAAGGAACTAATCTAGATGTGAGGTGAGGACTTTGAACCCCCAAGTGCTTCACAGAAGTTTATAACGCAGAGCCATGAAAATAAAAAAAAAATTATTTTCTCAAAAATGATCTTTTAGCCTGCAATTTTTTATTTTCCCAAGGGTAACAGGAGAAATTTGACCCCAAAAGTTGTTGTCCAGTTTCTCCTGAGTACGCTGATACCCCATATGTGGGGGTAAATCACTGTTTGGGCACATGCCGGGGCTCGGAAGTGAAGTAGTGACGTTTTGAAATGCAGACTTTGATGGAATGCTCTGTGGGCGTCACGTTGCGTTTGCAGAGCCCCTGATGTGGCTTAACAGTAGAAACCCCCCACAAGTGACCCCATTTTGGAAACTAGACCCTGAAAGGAACTTATCTAGATGTGTGGTGAGCACTTTGAACCCCCAAGTGCTTCATAGAAGTTTATAATGCAGAGCCGTGAAAATAATAAATACGTTTTCTTTCCTCAAAAATAATTATTTAGCCCAGAATTTTTTATTTTCCCAAGGGTTACAGGAGAAATTGGACCCCAAAAGTTGTTGTCCAGTTTCTCCTGAGTACGCTGATACCCCATATGTGGGGGTAAACCACTGTTTGGGCACACGTCGGGGCTCAGAAGGGAAGTAGTGACTTTTGAAATGCAGACTTTGATGGAATGGTCTGCGGGTGTCACGTTGCGTTTGCAGAGCCCCTGGTGTGCCTAAACAGTAGAAACCCCCCACAAGTGACCCCATTTTAGAAACTAGACCCCCCAAGGAACTTATCTAGATATGTGGTGAGCACTTTGAACCCCCAAGTGCTTCACAGACGTTTACAACGCAGAGCCGTGAAAATAAAAAATCATTTTTCTTTCCTCAAAAATTATGTTTTAGCAAGCATTTTTTTAGATTCACAAGGGTAACAGGAGAAATTGGACCCCAGTAATTGTTGCGCAGTTTGTCCTGAGTATGCTGGTACCCCATATGTGGGGGTAAACCACTGTTTGGGCACACGTCAGGGCTCGGAAGTGAGGGAGCACCATTTGACTTTTTGAATACGAGATTGGCTGGAATCAATGGTGGCGCCATGTTGCGTTTGGAGACCCCTGATGTGCCTAAACAGTGGTAACCCCTCAATTCTACCTCCAACACTAACCCCAACACACTCCTAACCCTAATCCCAACTGTAGCCATAATCCTAATCACAACCCTAACCCCAACACTAACCCCAACACACCCCTAACCACAACCCTAACCCCAACACACCCCTAACCCTAACCACAACTCTAATTCCAACCCTAACCCTAAGGCTATGTGCCCACGTTGCGGATTCGTGTGAGATATTTCCGCACCATTTTTGAAAAATCCGCGGGTAAAAAGCACTGTGTTTTACCTGCGGATTTTCCGCGGATTTCCAGTGTTTTTTGTGCGGATTTCACCTGCGGATTCCTATTGAGGAACAGGTGTAAAACGCTGCGGAATCCGCACAAAGAATTGACATGCTGCGGAAAATACAACGCAGCGTTCCCGCGCGGTATTTTCCGCACCATGGGCACAGCGGATTTGGTTTTTCATATGTTTACATGGTACTGTAAACCTGATGGAACACTGCTGCGAATCCGCAGCAAAATCCGCACCGTGTGCACATAGCCTAATTCTAAAGGTATGTGCACACGCTGCGGATCCGCAGCAGTTTCCCATGAGTGTACAGTTCAATGTAAACCTATGGGAAACAAAAATCGCTGTACACATGCTGCGGAAAAACTGCACGGAAACGCAGCGGTTTACATTCCGCAGCATGTCACTTCTTTGTGCGGATTCCGCAGCGGTTTTACAACTGCTCCAATAGAAAATCGCAATTGTAAAACCGCAGTGAAATGCGCAGAAAAAAACGCGGTAAATCCGCCATAAATCCGCAGCGGTTTAGCACTGCGGATTTATCAAATCCGCAGCGGAAAAATCCGCAGAGGACCAGAATACGTGTGCACATTCCTAACCCTAGCCCTAACCCTAGCCCTAACCCTAGCCCTAACCCTAGCCCTAACCCTAACCCTACCCCTAACCCTAGCCCTACCCCTAACCCTACCCCTAACCCTACCCCTACCCCTAACCCTATTCTAACAGTGGAAAAAAAAAATTTCTTTATTTTTTTATTGTCCCTACCTATGGGGGTGACAAAGGGGGGGGGGGGTCATTTATTATTTTTTTTATTTTGATCACTGAGAGAGATTATCTCAGTGATCAAAATGCACTTTGGAACGAATCTGCCGGCCGGCAGATTCGGCGGGCGCACTGCGCATGCGCCCGCCATTTTGGAAGATGGCGGCGCCCGGGAGAAGACGGACGGGACCACGGCTGGATCGGTAAGTATGATAGGGGGGGGATCGGAGCATGGGGGGGGGAATCGGAGCGCGGGAGGGGTGGAACGGAGCGCGGGGGGCGTGGAACGGAGCACGGGGGGCTGGAATGGAGCACGGGGGGGGTGGAACGGAGCACCGGGGGGGTGGATCGGAGTGCAGGGGGGGTGATTGGAGCACGGGGGGGTGATTGGAGCACGGGGGGAGCGGACACGAGCACGGGGGGGAGCGGAGCACTGGACGGAGGGGAGCCGGAGCAGTGTACCGGCCAGAACGGAGGGGTGGGGGGGCGATCGGAGGGGTGGGGTGGGGGCACACTAGTATTTCCAGCCATGGCCGATGATATTTCAGCATCGGCCATGGCTGGATTGTAATATTTCACCCGTTATAATGGGTGAAATATTACAAATCGCTCTGATTGGCAGTTTCACTTTCAACAGCCAATCAGAGCGATCGTAGCCATGGGGGGGTGAAGCCACCCCCCCTCGGCTAAACTACCACTCCCCCTGTCCCTGCAGATCGGGTGAAATGGGAGTTAACCCTTTCACCCGGTCTGCAGGGACGCGATCTTTCCATGACGCCGCATAGGCGTCATGGGTCGGATTGGCACCGACTTTCATGACGCCTACGTGGCGTCAAAGGTCGGGAAGGGGTTAATGTCTCGGAACGTGTTCCCCCTTGCCGGTTTATATAAGCGACTGCAACTCTGTTGTCCAACAGAATTCTGACGTGCTGGCCCTGCAGATATGAGGAATTTTTTAACAGCCAATTCAACCGCCAACAACTCCCTTTGATTTGATAAGAATGTTGTGAAGGGTTCCCATTGCCCCTGGACCACCATGTCCCCCATATCGGCTCCCCACCCCGAAGAGCTGGCATCTGTGGTTCACCTGGGTGACATCTACTATCCAGGGAACCTCTGCTGATTAAATTTTGTTTATCCAACCACCACCTAAGGGAATCCAATGTTATTGACCCCAACGTTAATTTCCCATTTAACGCACCTCCCAAGGCTCTGTCATGGAACAAGACTACTTTTTGTAGGGATCTGGTGTGGAACTGAGCCCACTTAACTGCTGGAATGCAAGATGAGTGACCCAAGTAGGGACATTGCTTGCCGAAGTGTCATGGAGGGTGTATTAATTGCTTTTAATACATAATTCTGAATCGGATCTATTTTTTTTCTATAGGGAGAAGACACTGTTGTGTTACTGAATTCAACATTAGTCCCAGGAATTTTTTAATATTTAGGGGCTGTAACTTAGATTTTTCGAAGTTTATGATCCAACCCAGGTGTTCTAGTTTAGCTTTAGTAATCTCCCATTGTGACACAGTGAACTACTGAATTTCTTACAATAAGGAAATCATCTAAGTAGGGGATTATAAGGACATTTGATTCCCTTAAATGCGCCATGACTTCAGCGATTATTTTAGTGAACACTCTAGGAGCAGAAATTATCCCGAAGGGGAGTGCCCTGAACTGAAAATGTCAAATCCTTCCCTCCATTAGCACTGCTACCCTCAGGTATCGTTGGAAATCAGCATGAATGGGTACATGATAGTAGGCATCTTTCAAATCCACTACTACCATAAAACGGTTATTGAAAAGCATTTTTATTGTCGAATTGTTGGACTCCATTTTGAAAGTATGTTTGATCAAAAATTTATTGAGAACCTTAAGATTTAAAATAGTTCTAGAAGTCTTATCTGGTTTTTGGATTAGGAATAGGGGAGAGTAAAACCCTTTCCCTGCCTGAGAATATGGTACTTCTACCAGAACATTTTTAGAGCAGAGTCCTCCCTTCCTCTTCTAAGGCAATTTGTTCAGTGGGAGATGAGCGCCAGGGTGTTAACTTGCATTTGTCCCGTGGAGTATGAACAAATTAAAGTTAAAGACCATGGAAAACAGTGTCTTTTATCCAAACGCTGTTTGTGATTCTCGACCATTCTGCCGAGAAATGCAACAGTCTCCCTCCCACTGGGATTGCTAGTCATTGATCCTGTTTTTTGCTTTGTCGGGTTACAGCGAAACATGAGCTCTGTACCTCGTTTTCGCTTATCATCCCATCTGGATCGATCTCTACCCGGTGAGAAGGTGCGCTTCCCTCCCCGATTGAACCTTCTCTTGTTGAAGGGACAACAATATGAATTGACTAAATTAGGAAACTTTTTCTTGTCATCTCCCGCTTTCTCCAGGAGTTCATCCAGGGTAGGCCCAAATAAATATTTCAAATACAAAGAAAAATCGCGCTGGTAAAACCCAAGAAACGTCTTTGAGCCGAAAGATCTAATTCAGGGGAAAGACAGAGGCCAATGTGAATAGGTGTAATGCCTACCGCATAGTACGTGCTCAAATAACCAGATATATAACAGCACCAGATATACACTTGTACCTTCTCTATATGAAACTAGAGTGAGCCACTACTATTACTAAGTAACGTGAACTAAATGAGCTAGAAGTAAATACCTATGAGTCCAGATGAATCGCCTGTAGTTCTGTCCGTGGATCTTCAGTGATGCTGTGTAGTACAGATGGAGTCTTTGGAATCTGTGACAGTAAGTGTTCCAGAGAGCTGCCCCGGCCGGTGGCAGCTGCTCCGAGTACCGAACTTCCAAGCGGGGACGGAGATGCACCGTCTCAGGGCGGCAACGCCGTGTGTGCGTTCAGAGTGCACGGCGCGTCTAGGACCTGTAGTAACGTGGTGAATCAGGTGACCGTCCCATGTGACTAGGGAATTCAGTACGGATCGCGGTAAAAACCAGAAAAAACCGACGCGTTTCGAAAACAACTGTTTTCTTCCTCAGGGCTGGTCCTTCCCTTGTTTCCAGGTCCTCTATATACCTTCCGCGGTCCACTTATGCTAATGAAAACCGAACCGTTCCACTCCACAGTTCAATCCTCTAGGGGTCAGTGTGTCTAACAGAAAAATCCATTTGCTTTCAGTTCTGGACATAGCCTTGATATAATTCCCCCCTCTCCACTGTGGATGTACAATTTCCATACCAAAAGCTTCCATTGTTTGAACAATTCCTCCATGTACCTCAATGAAATGTTTGGAAAGTGGATGACCAGTAAATTTTTTCTTTATGTTACGTATATGTTCGTTTAGTCTAATTTTCAACGGTCTTTTAGTGCGCCCAACATACATTTTCTTGCAGGGACATTTAATAATATAAATGACTCCAGTAGTAGAGCAAATTATGAAGTCATTTATCTTATAATTGTAATCCCCTTTTTCTATACTCATGGTGTTGTGAGTGCTAATTTGCTTGCACATGTTGCGCCTGCGGCATGGAAAAACCTCTTAGTGTGTTGTGGAAAAAGGAGATATTGGCATGAGGAGATTTGTTCTGAATTGTAGGGGCAACCATATTTCCCAGGTTCACCGCCTTGTATATAAATCTAGGACCAGTGGGTATTTTATCTCCAATAATTTTATCATCCTTTAGTAGATGCCAATGTTTGTTAACTATTTTGCGTAACAAATGTGAGTTCGTGTTGTATTGCGTAATTATGGGAATGGTTTCATTATTTACCCTCTGTGCTCTAGTGGAATCAATCAAATCCTGGCGTGATTTAATAAGGGCATTATTTTTAGCTGTATTCAAAATATCCTGTTTATAGCCCTTCTGCACGAATTTGTTTGTCAATGCTTCAGCCTCAATATTGAAGTCTTCAATTCTTGAGCAATTCCGATGTATACACATGAATTGGCTTTTAGGTATATTAAGTAGCCATATAGGGAGATGGCAACTGTCCAGGGGGATAAAACTATTAGTGTCAGTTGGTTTGTAAAAAGTCCGAGTTTGTATTGCACCATTCTCAATAAAAATTTGTAAATCTAAAAAATTAATGACCTTGGTACTAATATTCGCGGTAAATTTTAAAAAGAATTCATTTTTATTTAAATTACTTAAACTGTTAAGAGAATTAGGTCAATCTGACCAAATAAAAACAATATCGTCAATAAAACGTTGCCAGAGGACCAGGCCCGCCCTAAGCCGCCCCCCGGGGTAGATGGTACTCTCTTCCCACCTACCCACATAGAGGTTAGCGTAACTTGGTGCGAACCTGGTCCCCATAGCTGTACCCCACTGCTGGGAGTAGTAGTCCTTGTGATATATAAAATAATTATGGCTTAAAATAAATTGCATGGACTCATATAAAAATTCAATTTGTTCACTAGGAATCATAGACTGATTTTAAAAAATGTTTAGCAGCATTACACCCTTTGTTGTGATCTATAATAGTGTATAGAGAAGTCATGTCCAATGTACCAAGTATAAAATGATCTTGCCACTGTACATGTCCTTCTCAAAAAATTAGCATATAGTGTTAAATTTCATTATTTACCATAATGTAATGATTACAATTAAACTTTCATATATTATAGATTCATTATCCACCAACTGAATTTTGTCAGGTCTTTTATTGTTTTAATACTGATGATTTTGGCATACAACTCCTGATAACCCAAAAAACCTGTCTCAATAAATTAGCATATTTCACCCATCCAATCAAATAAAAGTGTTTTTTAATAACAAACAAAAAAACCATCAAATAATAATGTTCAGTTATGCACTCAATACTTGGTCGGGAATCCTTTGGCAGAAATGACTGCTTCAATGCGGCGTGGCATGGAGGCAATCAGCCTGTGACACTGCTGAGATGTTATGGAGGCCCAGGATGCTTCAATAGCGGCCTTAAGCTCATCCAGAGTGTTGGGTCTTGCGTCTCTCAACTTTCTCTTCACAATATCCCACAGATTCTCTATGGGGTTCAGGTCAGGAGAGTTGGCAGGCCAATTGAGCACAGTAATACCATGGTCAGTAAACCATTTACCAGTGGTTTTGGCACTGTGAGCAGGTGCCAGGTCGTGCTGAAAAATGAAATCTTCATCACCATAAAGCATTTCAGCCGATGGAAGCATGAAGTGCTCCAAAATCTCCTGATAGCTAGCTGCATTGACCCTGCCCTTGATGAAACACAGTGGACCAACACCAGCAGCTGACATGGCACCCCACACCATCACTGACTGTGGGTACTTGACACTGGACTTCAGGCATTTTGGCATTTCCTTCTCCCCAGTCTTCCTCCAGACTCTGGCACCTTGATTTCCGAATGACATGCAAAATTTGCTTTCATCAGAAAAAAGTACTTGGGACCATAGTAACATAGTAACATAGTTAGTAAGGCCGAAAAAAGACATTTGTCCATCCAGTTCAGCCTATATTCCATCATAATAAATACCCAGATCTACGTCCTTCTACAGAACCTAATAATTGTATGATACAATATTGTTCTGCTCCAGGAAGACATCCAGGCCTCTCTTGAGCCCCTCGACTGAGTTCGCCATCACCACCTCCTCAGGCAAGCAATTCCAGATTCTCACTGCCCTAACAGTAAAGAATCCTCTTCTATGTTGGTGGAAAAACCTTCTCTCCTCCAGACGCAAAGAATGCCCCCTTGTGCCCGTCACCTTCCTTGGTATAAACAGATCCTCAGCGAGATATTTGTATTGTCCCCTTAGCACTTAGCAACAGTCCAGTGCTGCTTCTCTGTAGCCCAGGTCAGGCGCTTCTGCCGCTGTTTATGGTTCAAAAGTGGCTTTACCTGGGGAATGCGGCACCTGTAGCCCATTTCCTGCACACGCCTGTGCACGGTGGCTCTGGATGTTTCCACACCAGACTCAGTCCACTGCTTCCTCAGGTTCCCCAAGGTCTGGAATCGGTCCTTCTCCACAATCTTCCTCAGGGTCCGGTCTCTTCTTCTCATTGTACAGCGTTTTCTGCCACATTGTTTCCTTCCAACAGACTTACCATTGAGGTGCCTTGATACAGCACTCTGGGAACAGCCTATTTGTTGAGAAATTTCTTTCTGGGTCTTACCCTCTTGCTTGAGGGTGTCAATGATGGCCTTCTTGACATCTGTCAGGTCGCTAGTCTTACCCATGATGGGGGTTTTGAGTAATGAACCCGGCAGGGAGTTTATATAAGCCTCAGGTATCTTTTGCATGTGTTTAGAGTTAATTAGTTGATTCAGAAGATTAGGGTAATAGGTCGTTTAGAGAACCTTTTCTTGATATGCTAATTTATTGAGACAGGTTTTTTGGGTTATCAGGAGTTGTATGCCAAAATCATCAGTATTAAAACAATAAAAGACCTGACAAATTTCAGTTGGTGGATAATGAATCTATAATATATGAAAGTTTAATTGTAATCATTACATTATGGTAAATAATGAAATTTAACACTATATGCTAATTTTTTGAGAAGGACCTGTATGTTCTGCAATAATTTTAAAATATGGGCACTATCTTTTAGGTAAGATGGTAATGCTGGTACTATTTGCCTTTACAAGGGATAGCGCAGAGCTTTGCTTTCGCCTGCATATCCCCTGGCCAGCATTTAAACCATAGGGCTCTCCTTGCAGCATTAGAAAGTCCTTATCCACAGACGAATCAGACGTCCACTGAGTTCTCTGCTTAGAGCCTCCTGTTTGTGAAAGGTTCTTAATGGACTGTCTGACCTCCATTCTAACCATTTCCTTCAGACTGGCCGCAATAGAAGAGGATTCTTCCGCTACCTGAGGGGATAAGTAAGGCAGACTAGTCTATAAGATCTAAATGCCATACCCCGTCCCCTCTTTCCAGGACCTCACTGTCTGCTGGATACAGGGGTCACATAGTTTTTTTTTTTTTTTTTTTTTTTTTTTAGGGTGTGTCAGGCAAGGGAACCCCGCAGATGGCACACTCCCTATGCTTCGCCTTACTGATGTTTTTTCTTCCCTGCACAAAACATGAGGGGAGACTAGTCACTAAGTGAACTTTCTCAAAGATCACTTACCAGTGGCTGCCCACACCCAGAGAGATACCAAAGTACGAGGGGAATCTTTCTTGGCTGATACTCCAGACCCCTGTCTGGAGGAGCTTTTGCGGCCAGATCCATCGCTCCTTCTTTCTTGTTCCTTCTCCTTGTGCTGCTGGACGAAGCAACCCAGAAGCCTAACCTGCTGATCCTGGTCAGACTCCATCTTCAGCAATTTGGAGCCAGAAGCCGGGAACACGCAGCTGGAGCGCTCTTATAAAGCCCCTCCTAGGTCAGCACACCTTGCTCAGCATCCGTTTTGATTTTCCCGCCCCCCCCCCCCCCCGCAGCTGTAGGGAATCATCCGAGGGCCTGAGGGAAAGCGGCATGGATCTCCGGTGGGCGCCGCCATCTTTGAGCCCATGCGCAGGAGCTCCGCGACCCGCAAGTCGTCGCCGGCTCCGCCTACCGACATCACCACAGCTCAGTGCTTCCTGTCAGCGCTTCAGCCATCGTGGAACGCCGAGGCCAGACAGCTGTACTCCGGCCGGTGCCACCTAGACTCTGCCGCCCCATCAGTGCCCCACAGCACACGAGGGAGTGAGGATCCGATATACTTACCGCACGCTGGCTCTGGAGACGGGACACCCCCCTGGCAACTGCTCCTCGCTGATTAGCCACAGCCGTGCAGCTTTTCAGGCAAACAATCACCAGAGGTCTAATAGATGGGCCTTTTGTTGGCTGCTATTTTTAGTCTGGGTTGTGCCAATATCCATGGCCCCATACCAGCCCCCAGTTATCTGCTTTAGCTTGGCTGGTTGTGAAAAATGAGGGGGACTCCATGCCATTCATATTATATTTATTTTTTTATTTAAAAAAAATACGGTGCTGGGACCCCTCTATTCTTGAAATCCAGTCTTGCTGAAGCTGGCAGCTGAGGGTTGCAGCACCTGCCTTTTTATCAAGATTACAGGGGAACCCACACATTTTTTTTTTTTCTCTCCATTATTTACAGTGCAGGCACTGACTGAATACTCCCATAAGCCACTCCTGCTTTCACGGTTACTAGCGGCAGCTGATGGGATCAGTAGTCCCATTAGCGACACAATTACCGGAGGTAACCGTTATACCTCCGATCGGTGAGCTGAGCGCTTATGCTGTAATTTGACAGCGTGGGAACCGTGGCTCTGACCGGCAGGGATGATTTTACCACCGGTCAGAAGCGGTTTGTCATGCTGTCATATGCATGACAGAGCGGTAAACACCCGGTGTTCGGGGGGCTGAACGCAAACAATAACACGGACTTCCTGGTGAAATCTGGGTTCGGTGTCTGTACCTGAACAGTAGGTGTTCAGTATGGACGTTGAACTTTACTGTTCAGGTTCGCCCATCTCTAGTTAGACCTCACCACCCCGTCCACCAATGTCCTGTACTAACATCTCCTAAATGTTGTGCTCTTGTCTGTCATTCATTTGTAAACCTCCCTGATAAAGGAGCTGCTGTGCTCTGAAAGATGCAAATATAAATTTGCTGATTAGCCAATAAATATCACTGCTAGAATACTTCTAGTATATAGCAAATGTAGATGACCGACAGCACTCTTATTCGGGCACTCGTTCCATATCCAGAGAACCCTCCTGGGTAACACATCACAATCTGCACAAAGGAACAGCGCTCCACCGGGTGTATAAATCCAAAAATCTTTATTCAGCCATTAAGCATAAGCAACGTTTCGACCATATGCTGGTCTTTTTCAAGCATACAGATATGGCTAACAGGCGGTCTTAAATAGTGTGGACACCACGCAGGGAGCCAATCACCATCAAGTCCCGCCCATCTAATAGTATAAAGTAACATTATACAAACATATGAAAAATAAACATCAGGTACTACAGTGTATACATAAATATTATTAAACAGTCATCATCATTTACATACTGGTGATAATATAACCAGAAATCTAAAATCAGGTGCTTATTTACAATTTTCTTTCATCGATTCCTCCATGTATCATCGTTGTCATAGTGACCGGTAACCCATATGGCGTAGAGCTTCCTGTATGGTGTCTCATTATGAGGCTCAATAGTATCCAAGACCTTATATGGCCAATCAGGTCTATCCTTATACTCAGCTACTAAGATTCCCCCAATCACATAACCCCTTGTACCTGCACCTCCACACACCTCCGTCGGACTCCACCAACGTCATAACCGCTGAATAGGCGCACAGGCAGAGGGGCGCAGGTACAGTCCCGTCACACCGGAATAGCGCCTCGTCACATGACCCGACAGAGGCCGCACCCGGAAATGACACAGGCTAGTGCCGCACCTCCGCATAGCTCCAAGCCGAGCAGGTCACCAAGGGAACGCTGGTAAACACTACCGTGTCATCCTTAGACCACGCCCCCCAGACAGTCCAGGACACAGAATATCGGCACAGGCGCAGTGCGTCATGACCGAGACACAAAGGAACCGCTCAGACGCAATGCAAACCTTCGATGCCAACACTCCTACCCCGGTATTGTCCAGCAGGCTAATGACCAAGGAAATGCATACACAAAATGGGGCTCATCTCTTAGGATACACTGTATAATCATCTCAGAGATCACTCAATACATAATATTCTCTACATATACTTCAACCATAAGGAAACATCATAATTATATTTCCTCACTGGTTATGACATGTTACAAGGTAGTATATAAAACGATCACAGGTCAGAACATGAATAGGGATCAACAAAAAAACCTATATATTACATATCTCACACCACAATCAATAGTTAACATATAACAGCCACACAGCGGCAGCCGGGAATTCGGAGAAGCATCATCTTTAAAGATAAAAAAAAAAAAACTTTTTATCCACATAAATTGTCCAATTTTAATATATCACAACATCTTCATCCATATCCATCCACCGACTGTCACATGTGTGGCTGATCTAATAAAAACATAGAAAATCAATTAAAATACCAACAATGTTAAAAACATGACGAGCAACATATATCAAAAAGGGGAACTTTTATCGAAGGGGAATTAGATTCAATGAGTACATCCTTGAAGATTGAAATCTATATTCAAACCCCCTGGTTGTAATGAACCTAGGGTATAGATCCATTTCATCTCTTTAGTTTTTAACATTTGTAACCTGTCCCCACCCCTTCTCAAAACTGGAACATTATCAATGACCCTGAACCTAAGCTGCTTCCTATCAACAAAATGTTTTGGTACCGGCAACTCTGTGAGTCCTGTTCTAATCGTGCTTTTATGTTTAGTGATGCGGGCCTTCACTTCCATTGTTGTCTCGCCTATATAGGCGAGTCCACATGGACAGGTAATCATGTAGATGACATAACTAGATGTACATGTATACCTTTCTTTCAAGAAAAATTTCTTCCCAGTGTTCATGTTCTGACCTGTGATCGTTTTATATACTACCTTGTAACATGTCATAACCAGTGAGGAAATATAATTATGATTCCTTATGGTTGAAGTATATGTAGAGAATATTATGTATTGAGTGATCTCTGAGATGATTATACAGTGTATCCTAAGAGATGAGCCCCATTTTGTGTATGCATTTCCTTGGTCATTAGCCTGCTGGACAATACCGGGGTAGGAGTGTTGGCATCGAAGGTTTGCATTGCGTCTGAGCGGTTCCTTTTGTGTCTCGGTCATGACGCACTGCGCCTGTGCCGATATTGTGTCCTGGACTGTCTGGGGGGCGTGGTCTAAGGATGACACGGTAGTGTTTACCAGCGTTCCCTTGGTGACCTGCTCGGCTTGGAGCTATGCGGAGATGCGGCACTAGCCTGTGTCATTTCCGGGTGCGGCCTCTGTCGGGTCATGTGACGAGGCGCTATTCCGGTGTGACGGGACTGTACCTGCGCCCCTCTGCCTGTGCGCCTATTCAGCGGTTATGACGTTGGTGGAGTCCGACGGAGGTGTGTGGAGGTGCAGGTACAAGGGATTATGTGATTGGGGGAATCTTAGTAGCTGAGTATAAGGATAGACCTGATTGGCCATATAAGGTCTTGGATACTATTGAGCCTCATAATGAGACACCATACAGGAAGCTCTACGCCATATGGGTTATCGGTCACTATGACAACGATGATACATGGAGGAATCGATGAAAGAAAATTGTAAATAAGCACCTGATTTTAGATTTCTGGTTATATTATCACCAGTATGTAAATGATGATGACTGTTTAATAATATTTATGTATACACTGTAGTACCTGATGTTTATTTTTCATAAGTTTGTATAATGTTAGTTTATACTATGAGATGGGCGGGACTTCATGGTGATTGGCTCCCTGCGTGGTGTCCACACTATTTAAGACCGCCTGTTAGCCATATCTGTATGCTTGAAAAAGACCAGCATATGGTCGAAACGTTGCTTATGCTTAATGGCTGAATAAAGATTTCTTTGGATTTATGCACCCGGTGGAGCGCTGTTCCTTTGTGCAGATTGTGCTAGAATACTTCTGTCTTCTGGGCATGAGTATTTTCATCCTTTCCCTACAAATCGAGCTTGGCTTGATACAAGATGTTGCCTGTATGTGTCAGTCACTTGATTCGATTCTAGCTACTCGTCCTCACCGGCCTTCTTCTTGGGCTTTGTTCACATGTCCAGTAACCAGTTTGAGCTCGTGCACATGACAATATTTTAGGTCTTCGTGTGATCTGATAAAACACTGATTGCAGTTGAACCAATGGTATACTATGGGGCTTTGCACACAAGAATTTTTCCTTGGGTGAAAAAAAAGCATGCCCAATATTGATGCGATATTCTGACTGGACTCGGCCATACAACTCAATGAGTACATGGAAAACTGACTGCACCCGGATATCATCAGACTGCAGACATTGAAGCCCATTTCCACTTTCTGGTTTTCCAGCATACTAACTAGCATTCAGCTTCCAGACACCTTTCCCATATTGCCCTCCTCCAAATCATTCACACCGCACACACTAATCGTCTGAGTAACCCACAATTCAGGTCCCCCAACAAGATGAAAAGTAGTAATATACCAGGAAGGAACAAAAAAAAATTGTATTTCTCAAACAAAGCTTTAGCCTTTCTTCTTTTTTTAAACGTTGTTTTAATGCAGGAGAAAAAGAATAAAACCTACAATTAGACGATGCTCCATTGTTCTATTGTAAAATTAAGGATGGAAATGGGCAACCGTTATGATATAAAGGCAATATAATCCCACACATTGTGACCAGATGTCCCAAACAGAAATAAAGGTATAAACCTATGACCCAGTTTACCTAGAATGTGATCCACAAGTTAAGGTACCTTCACACATAGCGATTTCATTAACTATATGGTTGCAACGTCACGCTTTTTGTGACGTAGCAACGATCCCGCTAACTATCTCGTTGTGATAGCAACCAACGATCAGGCCCCTGCTGGGAGATCGTTGGTCGTGGGGAATGATCAGGACCTTTTTTTTGGACGCTGATCACCTGCTGTAATCGCTGGATCAGCGTGTGACGCCGATCCAGCGATGTGTTCACTTGTAACCAGGGTAAATATCGTGTTACTAAGCGCAGGGCCGCGCTTAGTAACACGATGTTTACCCTGGTTACCTGGGTGCTGCAGGGGGACTTCGGCATCGTTGAAGACCGTTTCAATGATGCCGAAGTCTTTCCTCTGATCGTTGGTCGCTGAAGAGAGCTGTCTGTGTGACAGCTCCCCAGCGACCACACAACGACTTACCAACGATCACGGCCAGGTCGTATCGCTGGTCGTGATCATTGGTAAGTCGTTTAGTGTAACGGTACCTTTACTTCTATAATGAACAGCGCAAGTAAGATCTGGAATCAGTACATGTCAAAGAGAATAAAGAGACTTGATGTGATCGGGTGTTGATCGCTATTCCATCAAACTGCAAGAGGAAGCAACTAATTCTCGGGATGATGGCACCGATCATAGCTTTACCACTGACCTCACACATGATGGAATATATCAGGACAATTCCAATGTATATAAGCCATTATGAAATATTGGGTAACAGGATTTACAAGTCTTATCCAAGATTGAAATTAATTGACCTTTCATCCTTCCATTGTGAAGCTGTAGTTTTTTTTGAGCTAGAAAGTTTTTTTAAGGCCACGTTCACCCTTTCAGTATTTGATCAGTATTTGTAAGGTAAGCCAAAGCCAGGAGTGGGTGAAAAATGCATAAGTAGTGCCGTTTTTCTATTATAAGTTTCCTCTAACTGTCCCACTCCTGATTTTGACTTGCACATACTGATGTAAAATACTGATCAAATCTTGAATGTGGCCTAAGAAAAATTGTAGTAAAAAAAAAAAAAAATAGACCATTAAGAGAAAGCACTTCACAACGTATATGAATCTACAGTAAAGTTTTGATTTTATGAACCGGATCCCAACCTCCTCAAAACGACCATATTGCCTCCCCATAACTTCACCCCACTGAGCGTTCCTGGGTGCCTTGGAAAATCCACATTCTTGAAGGCACAAATTACCCCCCACCCCCGATTTCTCTGCAAGATCCTTTTAGATGGCTCTTCATCTTGCAGTGTCCTTGAAAACCTCAAACATCTTTGGAAATTATTGAAAATGTGAATTATAAAACAGATATGGTAAAACATAGTAATTAGGAAAATCCATACAAAGAAAATATTCAAACAGTATTTGAGGACATTTTGGTATTGGGCATTTGTAGTGTCACAGCGTCCATATCAAGAAAGGGTGATGACGCCCCACACTGTCTGAATCCAGTGTCTCTGCCAGTCTTTGGAAGCTTTTGGGTAAGGTGGGAAGGGGCCTTGCATCAAAAATTGGCGTACAAGGCTAGAATCCATGTCAGTTACCAGAGTCTGCTTTAAATCTTTTAGATTTCTTGTGGACGGTCTCCCAGCTGTCAAAATTTTGCCGGTGGTGATAAATCAGGAGCAGATTTGGCAGACCTATCCCCAGTAGTTTCAGAGCCATCAGGTTCAGGAAATATAGGAGGGGAGCTCATACTCACAAGCCCAGTAGGGGTGAGTCATTTTTCTTTCTGTGCGGTCTCCGAGGCTGAGGTCCATAGCTTCCGGCGGAGAGGTTACCAGGGGTTTAGAGGTTCCACTCCAGGCATGGTGGAGATCTGGATGTCTGGTCTTCCCTTTTGTCATAAACCAGCAGTTGACCCTCAGACTGAGGTATAAGCACTCCAGTCAGTCTTTTGGGTTTCATTAAGGCTTGTCTGTAGTGCTGGAAGTATGAGGTCATTTGGCATTCACTGTCTGTACTTCAGTTTTGTGTCTGGAGACAGGGTTCCCCTGAGGCTCTAGAAAAGGGTGAGTTAGCTGGCCAAGTTTGTGGGCCACTGTTTACTCTGTAGCTAGTTCAGACATTTCATCTGTCTCCAAGCCAAGAATTCCAGGAAAACTGGGTCTCCTCCAGATCTGGCTGCTTCAATACCTGGCCCCATACCCTGGCATTGTGCAGTTGCGGCAGCATTTACCTTGGGAGGAGGAGTCCTCGGTGTGAATGTACTGAAAGCATGATAGACAATACTCCGGCTGCCTTGGGAAGAGCACAAATGCTCGATAACCTCCTACAGAAGATGGCTGGCAGGTGGGACAATCCTCCGATACCATGCAGATCTTGCTTGAAGCGAACCCAGAAAAGAATTTTCCCGTTGGGAATATTAAACCTGTTCCTCTATTTTATCCCTCCTCTGATCGTGCTGCAGTATATTTTTAGGAAGGACATTATAGGTGCCAGATCTATGAAGGGGTCGTAGAGACGGATGGTCAATGGTTTTAAATCCATATTGAAAAGGGGAATAAAGCTGCAAGTCTTCACCTGTGGGAGATCACGCAGATCCTTGTGAGATGCAGGGCCTAGAATCTGAGGATGGTTCAGTCACGGTGACTCGATTGGCTCTAACAATCCCTAGGTTCAGTGGCAATTATAAAGGGGAGACAACGGATATGAGACTGAGTTATGTTGATGCCCGCAAGGGATGAGGCTGCGGACGAAAGAAGCATACACCGGGGTCTCGTGCAAACTTGAAAGATGAACTTTACTGCAGACTTGTAACAATCCTTATATTTTTCAATATAAGTTATGGGTAGCCGATAAAATTTTTCTCACTATTTCGATGGCCAAAGCCTTTTCTCAGTCCCGGCCTTGGTAGGATGGTGGTAACTTTTAATTTGACTAACTGGGCTGCATGAATGGGAGGCTCCAACTGACCTTAATCAGATCGGAGTATCCGGGAATCTGCTGGGCAGTTCCTTCTCTTGTCTCAGCACTCTGTTGCTGTAAGACACGGGGCACTCCGAATAGGGTGCTATTTGTACACCCCACTTGTCCCAATCCAGGAACCCCAATTCTACCTCCTCTCCCCACTAAAACCATCCAGTGCTTTTTTTTTTTTTTCCACATTAGGACCTCTTACATGTTTTATTATATACATTTAAACGTGCATTAAACAGTGTAAGGGGTAAAGTAGGCGAGGAGCCCACTTCATAATCAGCTAATTGTTACATCATAGGCACTTGTAGCGCAGTATTGGTGTTATATAGTCATTCTCTATAACGGTCATGGACACCGTGCAGGCCACACATCCATAAGATGGCACAATGCCAGCACAAAAAAAAAATACACAAGACTGTTAATAGGGGTTTTTCACTTAAAGAAAAGTGGACCCCAAACTCTTTCATCTCCCCTGGTGATCTTATTTGTCTTTGCTGCAGTGGGTGACATGCACAACACCAATACAGCCAACCACAGAGCTCGGCGGCTCTTGCGGTAGACATTGTGAGAGCCTCCGAGCTCAGTGATTGGCTGCAGGGGCGATGCGATTGCCACCGCTGCAACCAGAACACCAGAACATAAAGTGCTTTTGGTCCCGCACGCACCACCTCCAATTGCCACTTATCTTTCAATCAGAAGAACAAGTTGCATTGCCAAACTAAGGCAGAAGAGGGCAGCATGGAATTAGTTTACTTCCTCCCAAGGCAAGACAAGGAGCCGGTGTCACAAGTGTAATCATGGAAGGAATAGAGCACACACTTACCATATGATATATAACATACATTAGTAATGGCTTTCCTGGTCACGACACTTGCACTTCTGGAAAATATTCAGGCAATGTCCACTTGTCTCAAAAGAAACTTTATAAAGCCCTTGACCAGCATTGTCTTGCAGGAAATAAAAGGAATTCGATGAGAAGTCTCCAGTTCAATTCGTCTATTGAAGTCCAGTTTAACCAGTAAACACACGGTGTTGCTTACACCTGAGGCTTCGCCACCAGCCGTAAGATTTTAATTTAACTCTTCACACCCAGGGAGACCCACCTCACCTTATAGATCATGGCATCTCCCCTCCCAGGTAAGAATGATCCACAATGGCCAGGGCCAGACTTGGCCTGAATTGTGCCTTGGGTGAAACTGCTCTTCTTTGCCCACACCCTACTGACTTTTTATTTATTTACTTTTTTACCCAGTCTCTCAGAACATGAATGAGGGCAGGAGACTTTTTTTTTTTAACCACCCCAACATGTCTTTTACGATAACCTCAATGTGCCGTGGAATCTGCATGTCAAACTGCCATCAATGCCACGCCATCTGAACTCCCCGTTTCCCATCAGTGGACAGGGGCCGGTGGGTGTGAGGCCCTGGGATGCCAGCCCTTACTTCAGCTGGATCTGCATCCTCAGTCACACATCCAGCTGAAGTATATTGTAGCGCACGAATATGCCAGGTCAGTGCTCCTCAATAGACTCAAAGGATACAATGGCTAGCACTGAACTAAAAATTAAAGTGATGGTGAAAGGGGCCCAATATAATCCATTATATGGCTATCAATTTGCCTCCTTGACACTACATTTTGTGCATCTCTCCTTCTGCACATTCGCTGTGGTATTGATGATTCGTGGGGTGAGGTATCTAGGGGCAATGTAGGACTGCTGCTCTTCCTGCGGTGCTGCATCCTCTTGAGGGTTTGTTGGTCCATGACCTTCCTCCTCTGATGGTCCAGGGACATCTTCCTCACATGGGCATTGAACCGCAGGTTGGGATGGCCCTTCCTCAGAGGCGGCGTCTCTTTCCTGTATGTTGGATTCTGGTCTAAATATAAATTAAAACCACTTTTCTTTATCATTTTGGTAACTACAAATGTGGTTTTAAACTTTAACAATAAGGCTGAAAAACAGTACTTGCCATCTTGGGTCCATGATAGGGGCTTAAAAAGTTTAAGCGACTCATATAGAGGTAGGGAAATTTTTTGTTTTTTCTGGTCGAGGAACCACTATGCTGGCGCTCCCTCCAGTATTTATCACGGCAGCTTCGCCATCTCTGGGTTACATCATTCACTGGCAAAAAACCCAAAACATTTCTATTTACACATATAACTATAATACCGTGAAGACCACAATACAAAATGAGAACTAGCTTAGCTAAACATAAAGAGCCGAAAAATTAAAAGATCCAAGGCTTTAGCCAAAAAACAAAATGTGTATTGTATAAAAAAATTTACTTGTTCATCCCCATTTGGACATCTGGGGTGCAGTCAGCATAATTTGTAAATAATTGGTGACAAGTATTGGTCCAGGAGGTGTCCTTAACTAGGCGATTTTGATATTGAGTCATGAAGATCTGAGTTCAGGTTGCCATTTCTCGTTTCTATGTTTGGGGTGCCAACCTCCGCTGTCAGGCAGACCTCCAGCATAGGGTTCTGCGAGTAGTGAACATAGCGAGCACTATGTTTGCACAGTGATTGTCATCTGCCTGGAAATAAGTGCCACTCCAGGCCATAGGGTTAAACTAACATTTGGCGAATTTGAAATTGAGCAGCATCAAGAGTGCGCCTATGACCACCTGGAGGTTTTTGATGGGGAAACGGAGAAGTCTTCAATCCTGGGACGACTATGTGGCAATAAGATTCCAGAGCCTTTAGTTGCTACAGGAAATGAGATGTTTCTGTTTTGAGTCTGATGCATCCGTACAAAGAAAGGTTTTCAAGCCACACATTCCACGGAGTGTGGAGGTAGACTGAAACCAGAACCAAAGCCAGGAGACTTGTTTTCACACGCTCCGTTTGGAGACAACAATTATCCAGTCAAAGCAGATTGTGAGTGGTTGTTGGTGACAAAGGTCTTCGAATTGAACTCGACTTCCCAACATTTGAGGTGGAAGAAGCAGATTGTGGTTATGACTACATGGAGCTCTTTGAAGGTCATGATACATCTGCGATGCGGCTAAAACGTTTTTGTGGTTCCGGGCCTCCAGAAGAAATTGAATCATCAATATGAAAATGAATTAGTATTGAATCCCCGATGGATATAATCAGCAAGAAAGGATTTCATATACGATACACAAGCGTGAAGTATCAAGATATCCTATTCGCCAAATAACACTCAACCTCTAAAGCTGAAAATGAAGGATAAGACAGCACATGTGAACTATAAAAGAAGTATTTTTTTTTTTATTAGTACAAGTGTTTTATATCATAATTTGGATTGGAAGCATCGACCTAAGGAACTGCACTGGCCAGTAGTGGACGATACAAGCTAAAGACGTTGATATAATGGTTGCAATTGTATTACCATGCCAGAAGTTGAACAAAGGGTTTTGCATGCTGCTAGGGAAGCTTGGGGGGAATTCACAAAAATGGCAACTAATAGGACAGTGTGCAATATATTGGTTTCTATGTTGTCTTATTCAGCAACACACAAGGAAATTGTCCTTCAGATGGTGGTTTCCAGATGTCACATTCTAATATTCACAAGCAAAAAATACAGAAATGGTAAATGAAACCATGAATATTTATATTTATTTATATAGCACCATTGATTCCATGGTGCTGTACATGAGAAGGGGTTACATACAAGTTACAGATATCGTAAACTAACAATGACTGATACAGAGGGGCGAGGACCCTGCCCTTGCGGGCTTACATTCTACAGGATTATGGGGAAGGAGACAGTAGGTTGGGGGTTGCAGGAGCTCCAGTGTTGGTGAGGCGGTAGCTTCGGTAGTGATGAGGAGGCAGCGGGGTCAGTGCACCAATCACAAGCCGTGACGTCATCGAAGGCCCTTTACGCGCTCATTCTTCGGAACGAAAGCAAGGCGGTTGCAGCGGTGACGACCAGGGCGCGTCAGAGGGTAAGTATATCAATATTTATTTTTTATTCTTTATTTTACACATTAATCTTAATCCCGATACCGATTCCCGATATCACAAAAATATCGGAACTCTGTATCAGAAATCCGATACCGCAAATATCGGCCGATACCCGATACTTGCGGTATCGGAATGCTCAACACTATCGGCGATCTGTTCCAAAAAGCTTGCCTTATTTCTCGGTGGATTTTGGACTACAAGGAGGTTTTGCTCACATTATCGAAGACCATAACAAGTTGCCACATTATTTTGTTAAGGAAATCATCGGTGGCATGCTGGATCTGGAGCCCAGAGTCTGGAGAAAAGCCGTGCGAGAGAACTTTGATGATCAGAGGAAGAAGGTCTTACAGTTTGCACAGTGGTGGAATCCCTTTGATTTCACAAAAACAAAAGTAACATCTGTGCAATAAATGTATTGTAACTGTTACATTGTGTGTGTGTATATATATATGTGTGTATGTATATATGTATATATGTATATATATATATATATATATATATATATATATATATATATATATATATATATTTATTGTAGCGATTTCACTCACTCAGCTGCGACGGCTGACACTCAGGAGACGTGTTCCTTTAAAGTTCACTGGGTTTATTGCTTCATAAACCAGGTGGCAAAACAACAGAAAGCAAAATAGCCTTTGGTTCAGGCAAAGGAAAACAAGTGTCCAGTTCATCCGGCTCAGTCCTGAAGCCGAACACACTCAGGAGGGTTTCACCTCCACACATCTCCTGTGTAAAGGATTAGCCAGTCTTATAAAGAGCTAACCACACCCAGTAACCCATCACATGATTAGCCATGTGGTCTGACATCACCACAGGTCCTGAAACACAAACATATGGTTATATAAAACAACGCAATATTCCGGGCTACATTACAGCAACAAAGCACTTATGTGGCACATACCTCCCATCGACTACACACCCTTTAGCCATGCTACAATATATATATATATATATTACTTGTGACTATATACACCGGGCACTTTTTATCTTTTTTATTTTAAGTGTGATCTGAAAACAGAAAAAACTAAATTATTTTAATAAACTTTGTAAATACTTAAAAAAAATGTATGTGGTAATGATTATGGTGCTTGAACCCTCTAGGTTCAAGCAACATATTGTAATCCGATTTCTTATATTTTATTCTTCTCCGCGTTTTCCACAATTAATGCGGCCCGAACCGCTTGGCGTAGAGACCCCGTTCAGGCAGCGTTTCGAAGCCCTCGGTGGGGACAGGTGTGCTATGTATTTTAGGAGTCGATCCGATTTGTAGGGTTTTTTTTTTTTTTTTTTAAATCGCATTTTTTTTTAAAAAAAAATTCCCATAGGAATTAATGACGACCTTTCCATGACCTCCAACTGACATGGATTAAAGCCACAGCGCAGGTGCACTGACCTTACAAAGATGGCAGCTAGGCAAATGTACGGTGTCTGTATATAGGGGGATGTCTATATATAAGTAAGATAAGTGCACCCCCCATCCTGTGTGTGATAAGTAAGTGCTGCTGTACAGCTGGCAGCGCTGTTCAAGCACCATGTATTTCCTTCAGGAATTGCCCATCTAGTTTGATTTTGTTATTTGATATATCCACACTTAATCATGCACAAAGTGCAAGAAAAGCGTACTGGAGGAATTAGAAATGGTGGTAATATACCTTTTAAGGGTCACCTGGTTCCGTAACCACACACATTTTGGAAAAAAAACCCTGACTAAGGAAGTTTTACCGAGACACATGTTGGGGTGTGCCAAATACTTGACCTGGCGACCCTTAAAGTATATTACCCCCATATCCAATTCCTCCAGTACTTTTTTGGCACTCTTGCACTTTGTATGTGGTAATGATTTGATTTGTTATTTGATATATCCACACTTAATTGTGCACATTGAGATTTCTTCACATGTTTTGCACATGCACTGTAAGTGTGACTAGTCATAATATACATACATTTATCCATCTGTATACATTTTGTATATGTGATATTTGGTGTGTGCTGCTCTAATTTAAAACCAGATAGTGGAGATGTCCTTCAATGTCTGCAATCTACTGACATCCGAGGGCTGTCCGATGTTTTCTACAGACTCGGGCCTGTCCCTCACGTCCAGATATTTCCGGTACCGGAGTTATCCGTGTCCGTGTGCTCACGTAGGCCATCCGTGTGCTGTCCGTTTTTATCGTCTGTGTGCATACGTATCACACACAAAGGTTTCCAGGTCCATATGAGGGGTTAAGGCATTAATTAAAGGGTTTAAACTTACAAAGGTGTGAGCCATTAGTGATGATGTGTTAACAGTTCCTAAAAAGTTTGCCACAGACATATCATCTTAGGGGGGTGTGTTAGGACTCCTTAGGTGTCACAAATAGGTCTACTGACAATGAGGCGTTATTGTGGTTGGCATGGCTTGTATCACGTCGCTTTGGGGTTCGCAACCATATGCTTGAAGACGAACCACAGCTGCAAAAGAGGCTATGGGTTCACCCTCTACTGTTGCTACGTGGGGCATATGGTCATTTTTCAAAATTATATAATGAACTTCGCAGATACCCAGTGAACTTTGTTGCTTTTTGTCGTCTTTCCATTCCCGGCCTTGACAACCTACTTCATGTTTTGCGGCCTTACCTTCTCAGACAAGACACCTGCATGCGACTCAGCGTTTCTCCTGAGGAGCGTTTGCTCGTAACCTTGAGGTTAGATTTTTGTTACCAAACATAATATTGCCACCAATAACGTGCAAACCATCATAAAGGGGTTAAGTGTTTAGATCTCTAGCTAGTAATGTTCCAGGTCACTAGGTTATACAATGACCATAATCTGGACTGCAAAACATGTATTGGTTAACCCTTGACATACAAATGAAGGCAAACAGTTTGGATATGTCTTCTTACTAACAAGCAAATGCCCGCTGCACATGAGGGCAATCTGGTCGGGGCCGCCCCGGAGCCTTGGGGGCTGGATCTTGCGGTGGATTCCGTGTCTGGAGGCCGTGCCTCTATCTCCTGTTACCATCATCCTCAGACTGCAGGTGTTTTACTTTATAGGTGGTCATCGCCCCACCATACTAGCACTCTGCCTAAGTTATATTACTCCTATCCTTTGTGCCCTATAGTGTGGCGGCGTCTTTGTACATTGATTGGGTACTGTTTCTTTCCCCATAAACACAGCCCTACTGGCTATCATTAGCACGTGACTGATGAAAGTCCCTTTGGACTGAAACGTTTCAAGTGCTAAAAATAAATCTATTCCACGTTTGCTGAAGATGAGTGCTAGACTTCTTTTTTTAATTATGAGCAGCGACTGTTTAAGTAGGCATAGAAGCAAGATAGTTGCACTGACTATGGTGTCATCGCCACTCACCATCTTTGTGGTGTCTTCAAAGTCTTAGAGAACCAAACAAATGTTAGACATCCATGCCCACTGTTCAGTTATCTGCAGAGGCTGACCAGAGTAATGATGGGTGTGTTGGTGCTAGTACTCAACCACTGGCCTCTTCTGGTCACAAAGCCTTCACAGCTTGTGCATTGTGGAGAAGAGAGGAGCGAACCTTTTAAGGTTCAGTTACGATTGGCAAACCCAAAAAAGGCATAGACCACACCTTAAGATGGGCCCAAAAGCTGCCAAAACCACTCAAATTAGGGTCAGACACCAGGAAAAATTGCATCAATTGACCCAGAGTGCAAATAGTATAATAATGCAGCATGAATGCATGGGACAGGACTTGGTCCAGCATTTCTAGCTTATAAATTGATCAGCAAAAGGTAGCTGAGTGACAGTTGTAGGCCTGGTGCTCTGAGACCCCTTCCACTACAGGCAACCCACCAGATGGGAGACCAAATTTGGAGTCGTCACAGTTCAAAAAATTATTGGCACACTACTAAAGTGGCATCAATTTCCCCAGAATGAAAATCTTATAATGGGGCTTTGACACCCCCTTCCACTACAGACACCACACAACAAGGAGACCCAAATAAGTCTCCAATTACCAAAGATTTCGCTTGTTGTGACTCTGGAGGAAGCAAAAGGAAAAGGAGGAATATTGTATGCTTTAAAAATCTATATTATTTTTTAAAGTAACAACGGGAGACACCTTCTGATTGTTGCAATAAGTGCCTTGGTGGCGCATCAGCAGCAGTAGCACCAACAGCCTCAGAAGCCTCGACAAAAGTGTCACAGACTGTAATAAAGTGAGATCAGTGCATGACACTAAAAACTACACCATTGCCTAGTCTGCCCAGTCAATATGAGAGCAATGACTTGTTCATCTTTATGAAAGTTCTGAGCGAACGCTAGCTGCTGGGCATGACAAATCCTCCAAAAAGGTCTGACAGGCAAGGTCAGGACACTTCCATTTTTGAAGACCAAAATGCAAAAGGGTCCAAAACCTCCCTGGAGAATGGCATTGATGTTGATCTCTAGATACTCCTACACCATCTGCTCCAGTTGATTGCTATGTGTCAGACTTGTACTCTTCTGCTGGTGCATACGATGGTGTAAAAAAAAAAAAGTGAAACTAATCACAGAAATTGCTTCTGCCATTTACACTGCTGCTGCTAATGTTTTTGAGTCGGCAACTCAACGTTCTGAGGATTGGAAGTTTAGAACTGTGATGCACACTGGGTGCCTCACCACCACACTTAAGATGGTCTACAAGTACGTCTCAATACTCCAGAATGCACAGGGAGGGTGGGCATGTGGCAGAATTTACTTTTGTACTGTGGATCTCACAGTGGCAACCCAGTAGTCAGTACTATATCTAATCCTAACAATACGAGCATCATGTTGCAGATGATTGCCTTCTTGCTGCACTAGGTATTGGACTGCCACCAACACACCATGTACTTGGATCTCATGGAAGAGTAACACAAGCTTGCCTTCTGTCCCCTCCCATAAACCATGGATATCAGAGAAGGGATCGTTATCCTCTTCATCTCCTGACTGTTGCGTGCCCATCACCTGTTCCTCCTCAATTTGTTCCTTGGCTCCTGCAACTTCATTAACAGTTTGTCTGGTACCAGGAGTCCAACCCCCCGATCGCTGCAGTCCACACTCCCACGGCACCCTCATGTGCTAGGACTGTCCAGAACGTAGATATATTGTTATACTTTCCATATCCTCCTCTGCTTCCTACTCTTCCTCTGGGACCACTTTCTCCTCCCTCAAACTGTTCAAAGTGTGCTCCAGCATGTAAGTGACCGGAATAGTGATGCTGTTGATGGCATCATGAGTGCCAACCATCTTAATAGCCTTTTCAAAACTGTATAGAAAGGTGCAGAGGTCCTTCACCTGTGCCAACCCTGCAAGGGTGAATTGCTCCACGCCCATACTGCATTGGCCCAGGCTACACAAAATGAAATACTCTTCCAGAGCTCATTGCTGCTGCCACAGTCACTGAAACGTGTACAGGTCCTTCTCAAAAAATTAGCATATAGTGTTAAATTTCATTATTTACCATAATGTAATGATTACAATTAAACTTTCATATATTATAGATTCATTATCCACCAACTGAAATTTGTCAGGTCTTTTATTGTTTTAATACTGATGATTTTGGCATACAACTCCTGATAACCCAAAAAACCTGTCTCAATAAATTAGCATATTTCACCCATCCAATCAAATAAGTGTTTTTTTAATAACAAGCAAAAAAAACATCAAATAATAATGTTCAGTTATGCACTCAATACTTGGTCGGGAATCCTTTGGCAGAAATGACTGCTTCAATGCGGCGTGGCATGGAGGCAATCAGCCTGTGACACTGCTGAGATGTTATGGAGGCCCAGGATGCTTCAATAGCGGCCTTAAGCTCATCCAGAGTGTTGGGTCTTGCGTCTCTCAACTTTCTCTTCACAATATCCCACAGATTCTCTATGGGGTTCAGGTCAGAGTTGGCAGGCCAATTGAGCACAGTAATACCATGGTCAGTAAACCATTTACCAGTGGTTTTGGCACTGTAAGCAGGTGCCAGGTCGTGCTGAAAAATGAAATCTTCATCTCCATACAGCATTTCAGCCGATGGAAGCATGAAGTGCTCCAAAATCTCCTGATAGCTAGCTGCATTGACCCTGCCCTTGATGAAACACAGTGGACCAACACCAGCAGCTGACATGGCACCCCACACCATCACTGACTGTGGGTACTTGACACTGGACTTCAGGCATTTTGGCATTTCCTTCTCCCCAGTCTTCCTCCAGACTCTGGCACCTTGATTTCCGAATGACATGCAAAATTTGCTTTCATCAGAAAAAAGTACTTGGGACCACTTAGCAACAGTCCAGTGCTGCTTCTCTGTAGCCCAGGTCAGGCGCTTCTGCCGCTGTTTATGGTTCAAAAGTGGCTTTACCTGGGGAATGCGGCACCTGTAGCCCATTTCCTGCACACGCCTGTGCACGGTGGCTCTGGATGTTTCCACACCAGACTCAGTCCACTGCTTCCTCAGGTTCCCCAAGGTCTGGAATCGGTCCTTCTCCACAATCTTCCTCAGGGTCCGGTCTCTTCTTCTCGTTGTACAGCGTTTTCTGCCACATTGTTTCCTTCCAACAGACTTACCATTGAGGTGCCTTGATACAGCACTCTGGGAACAGCCTATTTGTTGAGAAATTTCTTTCTGGGTCTTACCCTCTTGCTTGAGGGTGTCAATGATGGCCTTCTTGACATCTGTCAGGTCGCTAGTCTTACCCATGATGGGGGTTTTGAGTAATGAACCCGGCAGGGAGTTTATATAAGCCTCAGGTATCTTTTGCATGTGTTTAGAGTTAATTAGTTGATTCAGAAGATTAGGGTAATAGGTCGTTTAGAGAACCTTTTCTTGATATGCTAATTTATTGAGACAGGTTTTTTGGGTTATCAGGAGTTGTATGCCAAAATCATCAGTATTAAAACAATAAAAGACCTGACAAATTTCAGTTGGTGGATAATGAATCTATAATATATGAAAGTTTAATTGTAATCATTACATTATGGTAAATAATGAAATTTAACACTATATGCTAATTTTTTGAGAAAGACCTGTAGAAGAGGAGACAGAGCTGTGGGTGCTGACAGGGCAGTTTCCAGAACTGCTCGGGCCGAACCTACTGTTGCAGGGCGAAGGAGATTGGAGACGGAGCAAATGCTTAACCTGTGTAGAAGGGGCATGGTGAGCCAGGGAGGCATAAAAGGGTTTGCGTGGGAAAAGAAGGGGGTTTCCACCAGAGGAGTCAGAGGACTGGCGCCGGGTTGCAGGGGAAGATAGGCCACAAAGTAGTGATCACGGCCGGGTACAGCAAGGTTTCGGTGGGCGTGCAGAGGAACGCACACCTAGTGGAGGATTGCGGTGAGCACTTTGCTGAGCTGCAGCATAAAGGACCAGGGGAACAGTGGGTAAGAATTGACTGCTTGCTGCCACCAGAAGTGAGGCAGACTTTTCAGGCGGGGAAGCTGGAAGAACTCGGCATCGGCTTCAGCCGGCAGCCGACCAACCATCTGACTCAGGAGAAGAAACGTACAGTCATGCGAAGTGGAATATATAGACTGCCATTCTGAATGACTCCTTCCTTAGTTTACCCCTCATTCTTTATCTGTTTATTTGCTGTTGCTCCCTGTGAGGTTATTGATAAAATAAATAATTGTTAACCCCTGCTCCGTGCTTTTGCGTCACATTAACTAGTTAACCAGTTGGCGAAATACCTCTGTAGGGGTGTTATCGTCGGAAGTGAGCAAACAGTGACACTGCTTTCTGCAGCAGCACATCCAGATCAGGATAGTGGCCGAGAAATTGCTGTACCTCCAAATGGAGGACATGAGCCATGCAAGGCACATGTGTGAGGTTGCCGAAGCATAGGGCCACCATCAGGTTCACACAGTTATCACACACTGCCTTCACTGGCTACAGGCTCAGTGGAGACAGCCATTGCTCAAACTCCGCTGGAATAGCTGTCCACAACTATTGTACTTTGACTTCGATCTCCAAGGCATATCAATTTGAACACTGCCTGAGCTATGGCTGTGCAGTATGGATGTGGGAGAGATTCTCTCTGCACTGCTGGAACATGTCTCATTAAGGGAGAGGATGACGGTGCGTGAGAGTGGAGTCCCTAGTGGAGGAGGAGGCAAAAACAGTGGACAAAGTGTTAGATACAGAACTTTGTCCCTCAAGCCTTGGAGATTTCAACACTTGTGCAGCAGTCCCTTCCCCACCTGCCCCTGCAGGAACCACAGTTACCCTGTGCTCAGTCAGTGAGATGCAACACCCCTCCCCGTGGTGGCTCGTTCAGATGTCAGTGGTGAAATGCACCCTGGCAGACTTTTTTCAGTTAAAGGGAGATGTCTGCAATATACTGGTGTAGCGCAGGTACGTTGTTGAAGTAATGGTGACTGGGCAACTGGTAATGTGGAACTGTGACAGCCATCAGCTTTTGGAAACCGTCTGTATCCAGCAGGTGGAAAGCAGCGTTTTCATGGCCAACATATTGTAGAAGGTGAAGTTCAAGCTTTTTGCTTTGGCATGTGTAGGAGAGGACAGGGCTGCATATGCTGCTGTAGCACCAGTTCCGGAACTGCTGGGGCTGAGCCTCCTGTTGCTGGAGGGAGCCAATAACCTGGGTGAAGGGAGCGTAGCCAGGGGAAGGTTAAAAGGGGTTGCACGGGAACTGTAAGGGGCTTCCTGCCAGAGGGCTGAATGGGTGCGGACCGCAGTCAGGAGAGCGATAGGCCGCAGCACGCAGAGACAGGGCAGCAGTGTGAGAGGCTCGCCTATATCGGTGGGTGCGCAGGGGAGATGCGTGCCGAGCATTGCAGCACAGACGTTCAGGTATCGGCCAGCACACAGAGGAGCGCACGCCGGACAGAGGATTGCAGAGCAGCCATTGAGGTGATGGCAGCTGCTCAGAGACATGCGCCAAGTGGAATTTTGCAGAGAGCTCTACTCTTCTACTCCGCAATTGAACGGACTAGGGGCTCAGTGGGCAAAACCGGTGAACACCTGCTGCCACCAGAAGCAGTACCGTGTGTTGGGTGGGGACGCCTGAAGACTAGTGATGAGCAGGTATGCTCGTTGCTCGAGTTTCTCTGAGCAAGCTCGGGCGGTCTGAGTATTTCAGCATGCTCCGATTTGGTTTTGTTGACGCAGCTGCAGAATTTGCAGCTGCTAAGCAGCTTGAATACATGTGGGGATTGCCTAGCAAACAGGCAATACCCACATGTACTCAAGCTGTCTAGCAGCCGCAAATCATGCAGCTGCGTAGACAAAAAACAATTGAAAAAATCATCATTCTAAAACAATGTGCTAATTTCTGCAGACACACGAATAAGACATGTACTGAATCAACCAGAGTCCTCTATGACTATGACTAAGAATGGTGGATTAAAAGAATTGTAGAGAAATCCATCAGTCTCGTTTAATAGAGCAATGGCAGCAAGTGGTGCTGTAAAACGGTTGGTAATCACTGAGGTCACTAGCTGATAGAATACGCAGAAGAGATATTAGAGAAAACGCAGCAGACGCACAAAATTCAGCGCAGAATCTACACTTTTAAAATAGGGGACAGTGACAGTGAAGGGCCCCTGTACAGGACTTGTCTGGGCCCCCACCATCAATCCCCACCCATGTAAACAAGCGCATTTACATGTATATTCACATTATATACAATACAACAAAATATTCACATGTCTGTTTACACACTACAGACTTGTACATAGTAAATACGGGCACAAAATCTATAAAAGATGCACATACACTACTGTACATTACTGTGATCCACTTGTTCCCATCAGCAGATGATCGGATTGAAGAAAAAGAAAAAAACTAGAATTAACCCCTTACCGGCATCGGACGTACTATACCGTCCGATGCCGGCTCCCCTGCTTTGATGCAGGGCTCCGCGGTGAGCCCGCACCAAAGCCGGGACATGTCAGCTGTTTTGAACAGCTGACATGTGCCTGTAATAGGCGCGGGCAGAATCGCGATCTGCCCGCACCTATTAACTAGTTAAATGCCGCTGTCAAACGCAGACAGCGGCATTTAACTACCGCTTCCGGCCGGGCGGCCGGAAATGACGTCATCGCCGACCCCCGTCACATGTCCGGGGGTCGGCGATGCGTCTCCATTGTAGCCATAGAGGTCCTTGAGACCTCTATGGTTACTGATTGCCCGTCGCTGTGAGCGCCACCCTGTGGTCGGCGCTCACAGCACACGTGCAATTCTGCTACATAGCAGCGATCAGCAGATCGCTGCTATGTAGCAGAGCCGATCGTGCTGTCCCTGCTTCTAGCCTCCCATGGAGGCTATTGAAGCATGGCAAAAGTTAAAAAAAAAAGTTTAAAAAAATGTGAAAAAAATAAAAAAAACATAAGTTTAAATCACCCCCCTTTCGCCCCAATCAAAATAAATCAATAAAAAAAATATCAAATCTACGCATATTTGGTATCGCCGCGCTCAGAATTGCCCGATCTATCAAATAAAAAAAAGTATTAACCTGATCGCTAAACAGCGTAGCGGGAAAAAAACTCAAACGCCAGAATTACGTTTTTTTGGTCGCCGCGACATTGCATTAAAATGCAATAACGGGCGATCAAAAGAACGTATCTGCACTGAAATGGTATCATTAAAAACATCATCTCGGCACGCAAAAAATAAGCCCTCAACCGACCCCAGATCACGAAAAATGGAGACGCTACGAGTATCGGAAAATGGCGCAATTTTTTTTTTTTTTTTTTTTTTTTAGCAAAGTTTGGAATTTTTTTTCACCACTTAGATAAAAAATAACCTAGTCATGTTTGGTGTCTATGAACTCGTAATGACCTGGAGAATCATAATGGCAGGTCAGTTTTAGCATTTAGTGAACCTAGCAAAAAAGCCAAACAAAAAACCAATGTGGGATTGCACTTTTTTTGCAATTTCACCGCACTTGGAATTTTTTTCCCGTTTTCTAGTACACGACATGCTAAAACCAATGATGTCGTTCAAAAGTACAACTCGTCCCGCAAAAAATAAGCCCTCACATGGCCAAATTGACAGAAAAATAAAAAAGTTATGGCTCTGGGAAGGAGGGGAGCGAAAAACGAACACGGAAAAACGAAAAATCCCCTGGTCATGAAGGGGTTAACAGTCGCACCTTTTAGTTACACAAGTCTCACTATATTACAAGACGAGCTGTAATGTTGGTAGCAGTGACTTTCCCAAACACATACAAGTGTTACAGAAACTTTGAAAATTGAAATAATATGAAAATATATTTGTAAGTCCAGGGTGTAACAGGAATTTACCTCGGGGGTGGGATATATTTATGCGGATAGTGGCAGAGTTAAATATACACCGTCCTTCATCGTGGGTAATTCTACTACTAGAAAGATTTTAGAGAGATTAAAAATGACAATTGATGACCCAACCAGAGAGTGTCTACATCTCGTGGGCTGTCCTCACCACGCCGTGTGATTCAACCGTTACGTTCCCCATCATTAGGTTTCACACGAGGAACTTTATGGACCCCCCCAAAAAAAGACTCTGCCGATGCTACAGTCCATGCGGCTGACGCTGTGGCTTATACGACTGCTAAAAGCTATACATGTACAATAACGTTCTATTATTCTGTAAGAATTATAATGGTCTTTATTATTAAATACAGATCGTGGTATATTATTGTAATGAATCGCACTGCTCCATCATTCTGAAATGTCCCGTGTCTGACTCGTGCTTGATCAATGAAGCCTTTAAAAAGTTTACAATATTGTGTCTTTTATACAGTTAGTAAAAATGAAATCTATACTTTATACTTGAGATCTATAAGAGGTGGGAATAGCATTTTTGGGAATAGTATTATCCGTCATATAGATAAAAAACAATAGGAATTCCATTACACAGTAACAAGGTGGGAATATCACTACCTAAAAGAAGGGGCTGCCAACAAACTAAATTGGGAATCTCACAATTAAATCCAAATAAATGTGAGGACGGAGAGGAACACCGGCTCTGACAGATGGTCCGATATTGTGGAGGCGATCACGGTGGGGGGGACTTACAAACTTTAATCTAGATTTTTTTTTTTATTTTTTTTAGGAGTGCGGCACCTGTCAGATTATATTTGGCAAAAAATATAGAAGCATCACTAATAAACGGAGTGGTCTAATTTTTGGCATTTATTTTAAAAATGCCCAATTCTTATATTATCACAGACTGACGCAAGACCAACATGTGTTTTTTCACTTTTGCAATATCCGTCACGTTACAATTTACCAGTTTGGCCCACATTCATCATTGCCTTTGTGCCTGTTTTTTACACGGTTTCGTTTGCACCCAATTATTCTATTTGTGCTTTTTTTTATGTCTATTTGCTATGATTTAGAATTTCAAATGTACATAGAGATTAAGTTACCTGGGAAGATTATAACCATATAAATAAAGATCTTAAGGGTAAGACCCCACTAAATATTACCCCTGTCTAACAGGTGCATAAAACAATCTTTAATGCATAATATACAAATAATTCATTTAGTAGTGTAATAGGTTAAATTACATATTTGCCATTATTAACTTATTTAGTATGTTCAGTAGCTATTGCTTATTTTTGTATTAGTGATATCACCTCAGGGGACCATCAATAAGTAATAAGGGAAACGCCGTATTACGTAACGGTAATGCTTTTTTATAGAGCCACGACAGCACCCACGAGAGGGGATCGGCCCCTTAGGAACAGGAAACCCTATGGAGAGAATAAAAAGGACAAGTCAGATGAGGAAGACAAGTCCAATCTATAGTGACTATAGAAAGTAGTAGGAGAAGATCAGGTTGCGGCCTTACATATCAGTTCTATTGGAACCTCCCCTCTCTCAGCCCAGGAAGAAGACATCACCCGGGTAGAGTCTGCATTTACAGTCTCAGGAGGGTTCTCTCCTCTTGCTAGATGGGCCAAGCGAATCGCATCCCGAATCCACCGGGATAACGTGTTCTTCGTTACCCCAGAACCTTTCTTATGGCCCTGGAAGGAAATGAAGAGAGCCCTACTCTTCCTCCAGAGACTAGTCATATCTAGGTATGCTATTACAGCCCTTTTTACATCTAAAGTATGGTATCTTTCCTCTTCCTGATTTGTAGGGTTACTATGGAAGGAAGGCAGATTTCTTAGGATCTGTGGAATTTAGTCCCTACTTTAGGTAAGTAGGAAGGATCTGTCTTTAACACAATCCTATCCTGGGATATTGATAAAAAAAAGGAGGGTCTACCGAAAATGCTTTAGTATCAGCCAGAAGAGAAAGCGATATTCAAGCAACAAGAAAGGCGGTTTTAATAGATACAAATTTTATGTGGGCCGAGTGCATTGGCTCCAATGGTTCCCCTGTTAGGGCTTCCAGGACTAAATTAAGATCCCATGGTGGTATGTGGGGAATTTGCATCGGTTCTGTTCTTTGGCAGGCTGAAATGAACCGTGCTAACCATCTGTCTCCTGCAATTTTATGACTATATAGCGCTCCCAGAGCCGAAACCTGTACTTTTAGCGTACTGACTGACAAGCCTAAGTCACGCCCCTTTTGGAGAAATTCCAAGATAGCGGAAATAGGAATTTCTCATGACAGAGCTGTAGGGTAGAAAGTTAGGAATCTTTTCCATATTCTTACATATATGGTTGTAGACTTCTTCCGACTAAGTAAAAGGGTATCAATTAACCTCTCTGAAAAACCTCTGTTTTAATGGTTGCCTCTCAAACACCAGGCTGTCAACCGTAGGCCCTTCACATGAGGGTGGTTGAAAGGACCTTAAGAGAGAAGGTCCTGAGTCTCTGGAAGAATCCACAGATCTGAGACAGACATGGCTCTGAGGCAGGAAAACCATGGTCTCTTGGGCCAGAATGGTGCTATCAGGATTGTTCGCTTTGTCTTCCCATATCTTCCTGATTACAGTTGGAAGGAGTATTAATGGAGGAAATGCGTAAGCTTGCCGGAATGTCCATGGAACTTGGAGAGCATCCAGGATATCGGGGTTGTCGGAGAGGAATAATGAAGTGAACTTTTTGACCTGTCTGTCTCTCGTTGCAAAAAGGTCTGTCGGGAGTGCCCCACTTCTTGGCGATCATCATGAAGATACACCAACTAAGTACCCACTCTCCCTGATGGAGAGTGGGACGGCTGAGGAAATCTGCCTTTGAATTGTCCACTCCCCTGATGTGTAGTGCGGACAACGAAAGGAGATGTTTGCTATGGACATGAGAGCTCCTGATCTTGTTCCTCCTTGATGGTTTATATATGCCACAGAAGTCATGTTGTCTGATAGTATTCTCGTGTTAGTTCCGTGTAACTGTGGAAGGAATTTACATATGGCATAATAAACTGCTTTCAGTTCCCTTTCGTTAGACGAATCATCTGACTCCCTAATAGCCCATTGGCCTTGAACAATCTGGTCCTCTAGATGTGCCCCCCAACCAGTAGGACTGGCGTCAGTAAAAAACTATCTTGGAAGGTTTAATTACCCAAGGGACTCCCCCAACTAGATTATTTGGCTCCAACCACCAATAGAGGGACTCTATTACATTTGATGGGAGGTTTAAACGACTACTTAAATGGCTTTGAAATTTACTTTCCTCCTGTAAAATTAAATATTGTAACTGCCTAGTGTGGAATTGAGCCCATGGAACCGCCGGAATGCACGACGTAAAGGAACCTAAAAGGGACATACCATCCCTAAGGGAGATTACAGGGTTATTAATTACCGACTGTACCTTTTTTATTAAGAACTGTTTGGATTCCGGAAGGAAACATCTCTGACATTCAGAGTCTAGGATAAGACCCAAGAACGTTTGACGGGTTGTTGGAAATCTGGATTTTTCCCAGTTAATCAACAATCCTATTTCCTGTAGGGATGAGATTGTGTCAGACGCTGATTACACTGTGAGGGGGAGTTCCCAACTACCAGAAGATCATCAAAATATGGAATTATGAGAGTATCTTTTAATCTTAAAAATGACATCACTTTAGTAAATACTCTAGGAGCTATTGACAGTCCGAAGGGCATGGCCGTGTATTGAAAATGATGTATTTGCTCACTAATCATTATCTATGTTCAATATAAATTGGTAGATGATGGTATGCATCTTTTAAGTCGAGGACTGCCATAAAGCACCCCGGAATTAGAAGTTTAATCGCAGACCTGATTGATTCCATCTGAAAGGTCTGGTTTTCTAGAAAGATGTTCAGCTTTTTTAGATTTATTATAGTTCTATATGATCCGTCAGGTTTTGGGATAAAAAATAAAGGAGTAAAAACCTTTTTCCCCTCTGATTATACGGAACTTCAACTAATACTTTTTTGGAAAGGAGATCAATTATTTCCTGTTCCAAAAACTGTTGTTGAGATTGAGACTTCACAGAAGTCAACAGGAATGAGTCCGGAGGGACTCGGGCAAATTTTAACTTTAAGCCTGAGGTTATGAAACTAATTGCCCAAGAGTTGGAGGTTACAGCACGCCACTGCGGGGCGAAAAAAGTCTACCACCCACTGGTTGATCCGTACTAACGTGGTTTATCCTCCATTTTAAATGGACGTTTTCCGAAAAAGGAGCCTCTTTGTTTATCCTTATTTGCCCAGCGGTCTTGGTTTTTGAAATCCCTTCTCTTATTAAAGATAGGCTTCCGGAAGGCTCTCCTATAGGATGGAAAACAGTTATTAGGGAACCCCTTTTTTCTTTCGCCCGCTTTGGTGAGGATCTCATCTAATTTTGTACCAAAAAGGTACTCACCCTGGCAAGGAAGGCCACATAATTTTGTTTTTGTCTGGGCGTCCCCCTTCCAGCCTTTTAGCCACAGGGCTCAACGAGCTGCATTTTTTAGGCCCGCTGATTTGGCAGCCAATCTGATCGAGTCAGCAGATGAGTCCGCTAAAAATGCCGTAGCGCCTCTGATTAGGGGTAAGGAAGAGATTAATATCTCTCTAGATAGTCCTCCTTTTAAACCTTCCTCCAGGTCATTAAGCCAGATTAGCATGGACCTTGCAGTGCATGTAGCCGATATGGCTGGTTTAAATGCCCCAGAACATGATTCCCATGCTCGTTTTAACAAGGTATCTGCCTTACGATCCAGTGGGTCCTGTAAGGAACCCGAATCTTCTACGGGGAGTAAGGATTTTTTGGACGTGGATGCAACCGCTGCGTCTACCTTCGGAGCTTTGGCCCAGACAGACATGTCCTCATCCTTAAAGGAATAACGTCTTTTTGAAGAAGTTGGAAAACCTTTGCCCTTGGCTCTCCCATTCTTTATTAATTAACTCTTTGATTTGGATTTATAACAGGAAAGGTAGGCCTCTTCTTTTCTGACAATCCCGCAAACATTATATCCTGCGGTGTTTTAGGATCTTTACTGCTTTTAATACCCATGGTGTTACATACAGCTTTCACCAGATTATCTATACTCTCCGTAGGAAAACGCGTATCTTGCTCCCCTTCTGAGGAAATATATTCCAGAGAGGCATCCGTATCTGCTTTATCAGAAGAATGATCTGACCTTGGCGAACTATACTTCCTGCTCCTAGAATCAGGAATACTTTCTGTACTATGGAAAGCCCATAACTCGTCCCTAATCTGTCTGTCTTCGGATCTTACAGAGGCTTCCTCCCGTACTGTCTTCTCTATACAGACAACACATTTTCTTTGCATAATTATCCGGGAGGGGCTGGGTACATAAGGCACATTTTGTGCTTTGATTTTTCCGATCTTTTTGCCTAGGGTTTATAAATAAGAGGGGCCGTAATCGGCTTAATAGGGAGGGTACACACTCACCCCAGTGAAGCAGATGATCAAGGTACCGGACGTGGAGGAGGAGATGCAGGCACAGGCTGAGATGAAGATCGGTCAGACTTCTTCTCTTTAGCACTCTTTATAGAGGATCTTCCGCTGCTTGCGCTGCTGCGAGGGAATTTGGCTGTGTCCTCTGAAGGCACCGCTGAGTCCTGAGGTGGCGTCACCATGCTTGGACACCGAGGAATCGGCGCTGGAGAATTTTAAAGCTGGGTGCCGCCATTTTCTTCGTTGAACCCGGAAGTACTCACCACTTCCGGGTCGCGGCCCTCTTGGATCACGTGCTGCACTGCCCAGCGTCATATCTCCTCTGCTCCCACACTGGATGATTGTACTTTGCCTCCAGGGGAGCGAAAATGGCAGCAATAACTCCCGCATCTACCGCCAGCAGCGGCGCCGCACTCTGGGGTATAATCCTCTGCCGCAGGCTCGCCTTATGCGTCCTCCTGCCCGTGACCCATGCGACCTGCTGCCCTGGCCTCACGGAGCCTGCCAGCGGAGGGGGGAAACTGAAGCCAGGACCCCCGACGCTGCTTCCAGCACTAGAGCCCCTGCCGTCCTCACAGGTAAACCGCACAGGCGGCATCCAGGCTAGGTATCCTCTTCTCCATTGGGTTCCCTTAGGAACAGGAAACCGACTGTGGGAGCGAGGGGGACCGCCCCTTTTATTCTCTCCATAGGGTTTCCTGTTCCTAAGGGGCGGAGCCCCTCTCGTGGGTGCTGTCGTGGCGAGGAGAAAATACTGGGTATGTAATATCAAAAAAATTAAGAATGAGTTCAAAGAGGTAGTGTGTACCAACCACAAACCTAAAGAAAATCAACTCCTTAAAAAAATAACTATTTAACAAAAAATACAAAAAAAATTACAGAATAACTATAAAAAACCCCTATAGGGATAAACAAGGGAATCAAGGCAGCAGTCTCTGGGAGGTAGTAAAGCCTAACGCTCCCACTAGTAGGCCCTTGATTGTGACTGCCTAACAGCAGAAGTTGGCACCCTAATTTTGCGATGTGGCACCCCCACTCCTCGAGGGCTGTCCCTTCATTCCCTAAATCTATAAATGTAAGGGGGTACAGAAACTCTTCCACGTCCCTACCCCCTTAGAGTATAATGCTTTACTGCTATGTACAGTATGTATGTACAGTATGTATGTACGGCCCGGGTGCCCATGTAGGGCGGATAGTTCTGCAACATTAGAGCAAAGTACCCAGCCATCCAGAGTCCAGATGGACAGAAGCTCAGCTGAAGCAGCTGTGCGACAGCAGTGTGGAGCAGAAGCAAGAGAAGAGGTCCTAAGCAGTACGGGGGATGCAGGGCGCTCATGTGGCAGATCATCCCATGGTCCGATTCCCTCAGATCCGATCCAAAACAGATGAGGGACCCCCAAGAGTAGACTCTTGACAGGGAGTATGTTGCGTTACCGCAAGAGGCGGTACGACCCAGGCACGTACTGAAGAACCTAGAAAGTGCAGGGAAAGTAGAGAATGTTAACTGAAGGGAACTCTATGCTGATGCTGTATCTGAAAAGGATGTGCTGTGAACAGAGGAAAGTAAAGTTTTAAATGGACTGTCTTTATATGCAACAATGCCATCAGCAGAACTTCAGCCAGCTCGATGGTACCCTGACGATGCAGAAGGTGAAGCAGAAGGTATGCTGCAGATGGGACATTATATCCTTGTGATGGGAGACCAGGGCGCATTAAAGCACAGTCAGCCACGACCATGGCCCTGGCACACCCTCACATAAGGAAAACACAGAGCGGCAGATGCAGGAGGATCCAAATGGATCCAATTCATTTGTGAAGATTCAAACACACTAGACCACTGAAGTGTATATAAGCTTGATAATACTTTATATATAGGCTGTCAAGAAGAGGAAATATAGCAATAGTAGTTTGATTTTAACTGACTAGTATAAACTATGTAACTAGCATCCAGATATTATGCTGTATAGATATCATGGACCGACATCCACTCAATTAATACGGTCTCAGAACCATGTACTTAGGTGTATACTTTATCTATAAAAGGTTCTTACACTGACTAACTCACTATATATGGTGACATAGGATGATCACAAATGTTACAAAAGGAGACTCAAAGATGTACTGTGTCAGGCTAACAGTATAATGGAAGGCTATGGTGTCAGTTATAAGGTGACCATTATGAGAGTGGCCTTTAGGTCCCTCAAATGAAGGACAAAATACAGAAAAATATTTCAACAATAAAGTGCAAGTGTGCTTGACAATCAATAGCTCAGGTTAAAACTTAGCCGCATATAAGACAGATGTCCTGTGCTCAGAACTTCTGAGGAGGGCAGATTGTTATCCGACTGTAGCTCTGTTGGCCCATTGTGGTCTCACTAGGAAAGTCCCCTGATGAACACTAGCAAAATCTAATGGGGGAGAAATGTTTCAGGACTGAGGATGAATCTACCTTCATGGCTGACAGGACATCGGTCATATCTTATATAGTGGAGTGTTGTCCTCCACTGCACCTCCTCCCCTGCATCCATTTACTACTTGCATTGAATAAATAAAGGATTGTTTTACTGCATCACGGAGTGCCAACTATTTTTTCCTCCTTGGCCAGACTGTCTACAATGTGGTGCTGCTCAAATAATAAGCGTTTTTGATTTTACACAACTATACTTTGTTATATTATTCTGAAATGTCCTGTGTCTGATTCCGCTTATGGTTTGATAAATGAAGTCTTCAAACTTTACAATAATGTGTCTTATTTCATCTAGATGGGATTGGCTAAAATCCAAACTTCATGTTTAGGGGCAATCAAAAATCAATTTTCTTGATTCTTAAAAAAAAAAAAAAAAGTTCTCCTGTCCTTGTTAATGATATGGAAAAGCAGGTAAAAATATAAAAAAAATCAATAGGATGAAGGCACCAAAGAGCAGTTTCACACAAGGCACCATTCAGGCTAAGGCTGGCCGTGGCCATTGTGATTCATTATGTGAAACAATACTTACCTGGGAAGGGAGATGTCATGATCTATAAGGTGGATCTCCTCGGGCGGTAAAAGAGTTAATTAAAATCTCATCATGGCTGGTGCCAAAGTCTCAGGTGTAAAAAACACCATTTGTTTACTGGTTAAACTGGACTTGAATAGAATTGAACTGGAGACTTCTCATTGAATTCCTTTTATTTCCTGCAAGACAATGCTGGTCAAGGGCTTTATAAAGTTGCTTTTGAGACAAGTGGACATTGCCTGAATATTTTCCAGAAGTGGAAAGAGCGGAGTGATCTCCCACAGGTGAAGAATTGAAGCTTTATTCCCCTTTTAGAAAGCCCACCAACATCTTTACGACCCGAAGCAAAACCACAACCTGTCCAAATACGCAGTGAGGAAGAGATGAACCACCATGTGCTTGTTGGTGTCACGGGCAGTGTGGCGGCCCTGAAGCTGCCCGTTCTAGTGTCTGGCCTGCAAAAGATACCTGGGGTTGAAGTGCAGGTTGTGACAACAGAGAGAGCAAAGCATTTCTACAGCATACAGGATATACCGGTACCAATCTACAGTGATGATGACGAGTGGAAGATGTGGAACCGCCGATCAGATCCTGTGCTACACATCGAGTTACGACGCTGGGCAGATCTGATGATTCTTGCTCCCCTAGATGCCAACACTTTGGGGAAGATTTCCAGTGGGATTTGTGACAATCTGGTGACCTGCATAGTTCGTGCATGGGACTTAAAGAAGCCATTGCTCTTCTGTCCAGCTATGAACACAGCCATGTGGGATCATCCCATCACTACAGAACAGATTGGACGTCATCGCAATTTTGGATACATTGAGATTGCATGCATTGAAAAAAACCCTGATGTGTGGGGACAAAGGACTCGGTGCAATGGCAGAGGTCGGCTCTATCCTTGATAAGGTGGTGGAAGTTCTGTCCAAGGACCAGCCTCGTCAGTGAAGTCACAAACCTGGCTATGTTGTATCGCATCTTTCCAACAATAGGAAGGAGTTAATGTTAGTAATAGTTTATGCAAAAGTGAAATGATAGCAATAAGATAATACCCAAGTAAACACGGGGCGAGTATTGCTTGGAGGCTCAGAGCCAACCTCGAGGCTAGAACTGTATTCTAGAGATTTAATGAATAAATAATGAAGTTGAAGTAGTTATTGTTCATTGTGAGGGAGCTCACACCAACCGAGTAAACAAATATTAAAATCAAGTCATATATTTTAAATGTCATTAAAATAACTTTGCCCACAAACCAGTTATGGCTTTTATAATGCAGATATTCAAAAATCTAAAATGTGTTGCTTCCTGAAGGCTCAAAATGAAGATGTGTCCTGTAAAAGCATTCGGGTATCGCTACTGAGCATATCATCTACTCAGGAGTTAAAAGGTCCGGATCAAAGTTAACCCTAGCCATTCCAGGGACAGTTTACACCCACTGCTGATGGTGTGGGCACAGGTCCTGTGCCAGCGTTGGCAGTGCATGCATGTACTGGAATTGCTGTACATTTTTTTGTCTGGATTACAGAATAAAAATATGGAAAAAAGACCCACTCACCTTTAATAATCCATGTACACAAATATGCTGTGTGACCTATATGCAAACATATCTACCGGTATATATTTATAGACACATTATGTGGCGGGGCACTACGGTTAATGAGTACATGAACTCCGCTATTGCTTTAAATGTTAAAAACGTAAGGTACTTGGGGCGCGATACATCAAGACCAGCATTGTTCACATCAGCTTTGATGAGGAGACCAATGAGCGGCATACACCGCTGTGTGCGCCTCGCCACAAAATCCTACTCCAGTCCCTGCTGGAGTAAGATTTGTGGTGTAGCGAACACCGCCACTCATCATGAATTTGAGGAACCACGATCATCACTCCCCATCCCGCCCCAGTTCCTTCCATCTTGCTTTTTTCCCCTTAAACTTATTATTTTTATTTATCCTTGGAAAAGAAAGATGAAATAAAAGGTGATCAATATGTTGCGTATAACCAAAAATGGCCCTAAAGCAACTCTGGCTACAGAAAAATAAAATGGCCATGGGTCTAAGAATCTAGCAAAGTGATTTTTGTTGTGTATAAAAAGAAAAACAAGAATTAAAATATAAAAAAATCCCATGTTTGATATAATCATAATTGTGTTGATCCACCGAATATAGATTACATTTCACTTACCTAGCACTGTTTAAAATAAAAAAAGGTGTGTTAGTAGATAACATCCAGATTTTATATTTTTTTTCTTCATCTCCCCTCGCAATAAGTGTAGCAAAAAATCATCAAAAAGTAGTAAATACCCTAATAATAATTTTATTTATATAGCGCCAACATATTCCACAGCACTTTACAATTAAGGTGGACATGTACAAACAATAAAGACATAATAGAGTAGCACATAGTTCACCAGTGACGGGAGGAGTGAGGGTCCTGCTCGCAACCTTACAATCTGTAATGATAAAGGGGGACGCAGTAGGTAGAACGCTCTTGTTATGTGTGGTCCAGTCATAATTATAATAAATAGGGGGTTTCAAATTAAGCTGAATGAAGTCATCAGCCAGTATCTAAGTACAGTCATAAAGTGCTGTTGGGTGCATGGGGGATGAGGAGACAGATGAGTAGGAGAGACTAGATTCTGAGGAAAATGTAAAAAGAGGGAACAAAGAACAGTTAGATTAGTGAAGTAATGTGATAAGCTTGTCAAGAGATGTGTTTTTAAAGCACGGTTAAAAATGTGGAGGCTAGGTATTAATCGGGTGGTCTGGGGTAATGCATTCCAGAAAACTTGTGCAGCATGAGAGAAGTCTTGGAAACAAAATTTGGAGTTGGAGGTTCGAATTATGGAAGATGTTAGTTTTAGATCAGATCAGTTGCAGAACAGTGGACACAGTTAGGGTGATGGACAGAGGCGAGGGAGAAGATTTAGGGTGGTGAACAACTGTGGAGAGTTTTGTGGGTGAGAGAAATTTTTATTTTAGATGAGGATAAATAAGATTGACAGTAAGAGTTTTTGCAGTTTTAAAGTTAAGAAAAGGTTAGATTCTGGTGATGGTTTTTAAGGTGCAGATGACATAAGCGAGAGAGTGATTGGATATAGGGAATGAAGGACATTTTTGTGTCAAATACCTTACAATAATACCAATGAAAACTACAAAAAAATAGCGATGGGTTTGGCCAGCAGTCTAATGTGTATGGGAACCCTGGCCAACTGATTGTCATGGGGGAGATGTCGATCGAACATGTCCAATTTCGGAATGCTTATCGCATTGCTCTCCCATAGATCAGCCACTGGCAGAGATGTCTGTCGGCAGCCTTCTTATAAAGAGCACAGGAACACTCGGAAATGCTAACGCTCCTGTGCATGGTAGAGATTACAGAGATGGCTGTAGGGTTGAATGATCGGCTGAAGCATTGCTTGCCCGACAGCCATCTTATGTGTATGGTGGACTTTCGTCTTGATCTAAAACCCCAGCGCTGTGCTGCCAGCTGATGACTGCAGATCTGAGTAGACAAAAGAACAAGCACTTTTAATAATTCCCGTAGAATGTAAGTCCGCAAGGACAGGGTCCTCTCCCCTCTGTACCAGTCTGTCATCGTAAATTTGTTTACTGTTAACCATATCTATAGCCCTGTATGTAACCCCTTTTCTCATGTACAGCACCATGGAATTAATGGTGCCATATAAATAAATAACAAGCTCGGTGCTAAGATTGTAAAGGCGGAAATAATGGGGAACACTGAGATGGCTGCAAAACTCAAAGCTCAACTGGAAGAAGCTCGTCAGCAAAAGCGAAATCGACTGGAAGACTACGAGAAAGAAAGAGAAAAATCCCAGAAATCCGAAGCTGGAGAAGAGCAAGAAGTTCTGCTGGTGAAAACGGACCTGTCTGGTAGAGCGTGGCCAGTAAACTCCATAGCGGGTCCTGCAGAGCCGCGGGGAGGAAGGCGAAAAGACAACTGGTTGAGACACGTGGACAAGGAGAGGGTGCGTTACTTCCATGATGACGACCATCAGAGCCTTCAAGATCTGGTCAAGAGAGAAAAGATGGGAACAGCCGAAGACCAGAACAAGCTATACCTGAGAATGGCAGCCAAGCTCAGAGAGAAGACTGACCAGGATTACTACACCCTGGACGATATGTTTGTCTCAAAAGCTGCAAAGAAAGAGCGAGCAAATGAGGAAGAGGAAAGAGGCGGCAAGCCATGGCCGAGCATCGGAGACTGGCTGTCAGAATGGAAAAATGTCCATTTTGCTTCGATAATGCTGAGCTGCCAAAGCACCTGATCATTGCTGTAGGAGTGAAGGTATATTTGTGTCTTCCCAACCACCTTTCCCTCACTGAGGGACATTGTCTGATCGTTCCTTTACAACACTACACTGCAGCGACGCTTCTGGATGAAGACGTATGGAATGAAATTCAGATGTTCCGTAAAACATTAGTCAGGCTATTTGCCGATAACGGACTGGACTGCGTCTTTCTGGAAACAAACATGATCTTAAAAAAAACGCTTTCATCTGGTCTATGAATGTATTCCCCTGCGAAGGAGGTGGGAGATATGGCACCCATTTATTTCAAGAAAGCAATTCTGGAATCTGACGAGGAATGGTCTATGAATAAGAAGCTAATAGACCTGTCTACAAAGGATGTTCGGCGATCTGTTCCAAAAAGCTTTCCTTATTTCTCAGTGGATTTTGGACTACAAGGAGGTTTTGCTCACATTATCAAAGACCATAACGAGTTCCCACATTATTTTGGCAAGGAAATCATCTCTGGCATGCTGGATCTGGAGCCCAGAGTCTGGACAAAAGCCGTGCGAGAGAACTTTGATGATCAGAGGAAGAAGGTCTTACAGTTTGCACAGTGGTGGAAGCCCTTTGATTTCACAAAAACAAGAGCAACATCTGTGCAATAAATGTATTGTAACTGTTACATTGTGTGTATATATTACTTGTGACTATATACACCGGGCACTTTTTATCTTTTTATTTTAAGTGATCTGAAAACAGAAATAACTAAAAATTACTTTAATAAACTTTGTAAATACTTAAAAAAAATGTATGTGGTAATGATTATGGTGCTTGAACCCTCTAGGTTCAAGCAACATATTGTAATCCGATTTCTTATTTTATTCTTCTCCGCGTTTTCCACAATTAATGCGGCCTGAACCGCTCGGCGTAGAGACCCCATTCAGGCAGCGTTTCGAAGCCCTCGATGGGGACAGGTGTGCTATGTATTTTAGGAGTCGATCCGATTTGTAGGGTTTTTTTTTGTTTTTTGTTTTTTTAAATGCGATTTAAAAAACAAATTCCCATAAGAATTAATGGCGACCTTTCCATGACCCCCAACTGACATGGATTAAAGCCACAGCGCAGGTGCACTGACCTTACAAAGATGGCAGCTAGGCTAGATGTCTGTATATAAGATAAGTGCCCCCCCGTCCTGTGTGTGATAAGCAAGTGCCCCCAAGTAAATTTCACAGTATAAAGATAGCTAATTACAGTATCTAATCTAGTAATCACCGCTAGACTCCAATAAAATTGTAGTTTTATACTTGCATATTAAATATGTCTAAAACTATTTAAATACAATTCAAATACAAAAACGTGAATTAACACCATCACCAATGTTATAAAATAGAGGCACCAAGGGGAGGTGCCTGTCCCTATATATGGCCTATCTCCCCCTGCCTGACAGCGGAGGTTGGCACCCTATAACCTGCGCTCTGGCGCCCCCGCTCATCGACGGCTCTCCCGGTCTGCCCTATTGCACCCAACAATGGCAGGGGAGTGAAAAAGATGCCTAAAGGGTGAAAAGATAGTTAAGGAGATATGCTGTTTGTCTTTCAGTTGTAAGCCCATTGGTATAATAGAACTAGATAAAACTTGTCTATTGGCTCAACTAAATATGGGTTATGTAGATATCTTGTATGGATACCTAATTGCTGACTACAAAGTCCATGACAGTTCAAGCAGATACTTTTTAAGCAAAATAAAGGCCTATTGTCTGTTGTATGTCTGTAGATAGAGGAAATGGAGCAGAAAACAATGAGTTATCTTCTCTTAATCCTACTGATGGCATATAGTCCCCATATATACCTGACACATATATGTACAAGATGAATAATGGAAGTGAACTCAACCAAATATGTTCTGTATTATATACAGCTCACTGACCACCTATGTAGCCCCAAGAAATCTGGACCGTATTGTCAACACAACTATGGATATAATATATAGATGATAACCAGCAAGAAATCTATCATATCGGCTTAATGGTTTAAATGTTAAATAAATCTGCTTGATGATGGCAGCAATTAGCACTGTATCCTTAATGGCATCGTACTAGAAATGGATACATCTGTACATATCGAACAGCCTGAATAATTCAGCTATACACAGACAGCATATTTAAATCTCCATACACTATAATAGTGCAATAAACTCCAGTATCTATGCACACTGCATGTTACAGTAGTGCAACAAACACACTCTCAACGCGTTTCCCCTCCACTGAGGTTCCTCAGGAGTAAATGGATCAAATAGATCGAACATAGCCGGCAGTACTCAGCTTTGTTGCAATGCTTAGATAAATAATAGCCAGCGATACTTGGCTTTGTTGCAATACTGGTAAGACAGGCATGGTGGCCAGACGCTCAGACAATCCTCCCTTCTTTGTGATACATGGTGTTGTACCCCCACCCTTGTTACTAATATAATAATCTCCATTATCTAACCAACTACAACTGTTAATGAATGCAGTCCACGTCCGTGTCATGCTTAAGATTAGTTGTCACGCCGAGACTCAACTCGCCTGCGCATGACTGGAAACGGCGGCCTCACTACAGTCTGGAGCGCAATGTTAAGGCTCCGCGCATGACCGGATATAACCGTGCTTAATGTTATTGCGCATGTCAAGGAGCACCAACAAGATATTCCCCCGGATAAATATCCGCGCTATAACGGGTCCGCGAATGGATGCTGGAGCCTCGCGCATGTCCGGGTTCGTGCGCAAACACGGCGGCACTGCGCATGCTCAGACCCGAAAAAGAAAAAAGGAAAGTAGTAAAAAAAAAAAATGAATAACCGTTCCCCTGTTGTCATTCAAATAGTACCAGATGACTACGTACATAACGGGTTTATAAAGGTAAAACTACAACCTCCGGCAGTGCATGTGTGCATGGATAACATAATAGATCTATAATATACTTTTTGTGGCACTTAATAGCCAGGATAGCGCTATATAATGGCCGGGGGGAGTGGAATATTCAATCCTACCAAATTGGCTATAACACTTATAGAAAAACCAGGGTGGGGGGAGGGTTTATTTGGATTAGATATTATTGTACCCCCAAAATACATGAGCACCCATTAAACAGATATATAATCCAATATTGGGATCAGATAGTGTCACATTAGCCAATCACGGCTGATAAGTGTGACCAGGTATAGGTGGTTTTGCAGACCAAGAAAGGATTCTATGATTACGGATGTAAAAGACTTTTTAATGACCCATTCAATAGTATCACAGGAAACCGCTAAATTGTAATTGTTCGCTCAGACCATCTGGGGACATGGATTTTAGCCTATATATCCACTCTTGTTCCTTCTGCAAAATAGTCTAGTTCCAATCTCCCCATCTTATTGATGGAGCAATGACCTCAATGACACTGAAGGTAAAAGTATCAAGATTCCCCCCATGCACTTCTCTAATGTGTCTTGACACTGGGGTATCCCTCGCGTGTCGAATGTCGCCAATGTGATCCCCAATGCGTCTCCTGAGCTCTTTTGGTTTTTCCCACATAGTTGAGGGGGCATGAGCATTTAAAGATATACAACGCCTGATGTTCTACAGCTCGCAAAATGCCTGCTCTGATAAACCTTGCCGGTAGAGGCACTGCTAAACTGCCTGCAGACACACACATCTGCAGGAGCATTTACCACATCTAAAAGTGCCCAGTTCTCGTCTTTCCAACAATGTGTTTTCCTTGGGTATTGATGCATAAAGACTATGGACCAACTGGTCACCAATAGACCTGCCCCTTCTAAACGTGATGGCCGGAGTATCAGGCAAAAAGTCACAGATCTTTGTCAGCTTTTAAAATGTCCCAATGCTTGAGAATAATGTCCCTCATCTCAGAGGCACATTTATCATAGTTGCCTATTATTCATACAAACTCATCATCAAATTTCTCTTTTGAATATAGCCAGATTACACTGGCGCTGTCCTAATTGGCTATACTGTGTAAGCTGCTGGCACCCTGGCAAGTCGGATGTGCAAACCTGCCCAAGCAAATGTCCAAAAAGAAAGTCAGAGGGCTGCCGCGCTAATACACATATAATGATGCCCACCTTACTGTGCCTGCGATCACACGTGCCTGCACAATCCCGGAATTGTTGGAGCGGCACTTACTTGTATGTGCCCGAAATCTCTGGTGCTGCAGCTAACTGAGCTGGGTCCACAGATGGGGAGCGTCCTCCCTTTGCACCATAGGTGGCTCCTGGATTCCTCTCTGCAACAACCGGCGGTTTGCCTCGGCCGAAGGCGCTGCCATGTAGTAGCGTGGTGTGCGAGGGGCGTGGTTTAGCGGTGACATCACCTGTCCGTGGAAGACTGACATGTACAGGGGCCAATGACCGACGCGTTTCGAGGGAACCATCCCTCCTTCTCAAGGTTGTTGTCCCTGTACTAACGCTGAACCTTTATATCCCCATGCTTTCCCTGCTAGTGTGCCGGTTTACCTGATTGGCTTGCAAATGGCATTTATCTTATGACACGCTGCTATCCAGGCTGCCTATGGTGAATTGTGCACGGTCGCTGATCAATATATGTAAACTGCACAAATGTTAAAGAGGAATATCTCCATTCAAATAAGCACTTGTGCTACATAGGGGGCTATTTGTTTCTCCAGTCTCCCAAAAGCACCCCCTTTAAATACCGATTCTCATATACGTGCCCTAGAGAGTTCACTGCTCATTACCCAAAAAATGTATATGCAAAAAAGATCTCAAATATTTGACAATGTATACAACCCCCCCTTTAACAATATAAAATTCTAATTTATTAATCACAAAAACCCAACCCTATTTAAAAATATTCATTAATAATCTTATAAACAAAAATTTTATTTAAAAACTTATAGAATTTGTGTATTTTATATAAAATATATAATTTCATTATTCCTATATATACACCCATATTTAAATTTCTCTTGATCTTTCGGATAATGAATGCTGAATAAAATAATTTGTCATGTTGCAATTAGATCCCAGAATTCCGGAGGGCAAGGAGTTGCTTCTTTGTCTGCATTTGGAACCTGTAGCTAAAAAGTCGACCACTGACTATTGCATAACGAATCAGTAGCTACGTTTAGAACACTAGAACCAGATTTGGCCTTAATCCAGATATTAAATTTGAGACATAGAAAAACTGTATCAAAATACTTGCTGCCCATTTATTCTTGGAAGACAAGGTGTTAATTGCCATAATAAACCCTTGGTTCATGGAAAGAAGAAATTCTGGAATGCTGCAAAAATTCACCACAGATAAAAATGCCCAACAAAACCGCAAAAAGTTCCAAAATCATAGGTTTGTCAATTAACTTAATAGAAACCCAAGCTCGGGGCCACTGGCAAACTAGCCAATGAGAACGAAAAAAGACCGCGCAACCAAGATTCCTGTGAACCGAAAAATTGAAAGATAAAGAATCCGCCAAAACAAAAGCAGATTGCCAACAAGACCTGCCATTAAAGGCTGCTAAAAATTGGAGCCATATCATAGCATCCTCTTTTAAATCCGCATGAATCCGAATATGAGAACCAGAAGAGGAAAAGCCAATTGTGGCATCATACATACGCTTAGAAAAAGCCCTACCAATAGGAATAATGCGAAGGGCAAAATTCAACAAACCTAAGAGTGATTGCAACTCTCTAAGGGTAGTCTTATCCCTAGAGATAAAATTCAGTAGGGCCTTTTGCAATTTCGCTACTTTTTCAGCGGGAAGGGAACAATCCATTTTTCACCGAATCCAAAGTGATACCTAAAAATTCAATAGACTTGATAGGAAAAACAGTTTTATCACTTATGATTGGGACCCCAAAATTCTCACAGATCTTAAGAAAAGTGGAAAGAGTTTGCAAACAGAGGATGAAGTCGAACCCACAAATAAAAAATCGTCTAGGTAATGTAAAAAGCCCCCACCCCCTTTCTGTTGGCTTCCACAACCCAGTGTGAAAAAGATGAGAAACTCTCAAAATAAAAACAAGATAAAGAAAAACCCATTGGAAGACATTTGTCAAAAAAGAATTCATTTTCAAAATAAAAACCAAAAGAATTGAAACCATCCGGGTTAACGGGGTAAAGTCTGAACGCTGATTTGATATCGGATTTTGCCATAAGGGCACAATACCCGAACTTCTTAAGGATATCAATTGCTGTATCAAAAGAAGCATAAGATACAGAGCATAGGGATTTGTCAACTTTGTCGTTTGAAAGAAGCCCCGTGAGGATATGATAAGTGATGTATCGGGCGAAATGAGCCTTGTTCTTTCTTGGGGACAATTCCCAAAAAGGAAATTCTGAAATTTGAAAAAGGAGATGAAAAGGGGCCCGCAATCCTTCCTAATTCCAGTTCATTGCAAATCTTCTTTGGCAATTTTTGGATGGGGAACATGGCTATAATAGGAATTAAAACGTAACCTTTAATATGTACAAGGTAGAAATGTAGACAAAAACAAAAACAAATAATGTCACCCAAAAATAGTGCCTATAGTGGTACTAAATGATGTAACCTGTAAGAAAAAAACATCACTTATGGGCGATACCACAATAGTCAGTGGGAATGGCCGCAAACGTGCGGCGTGTAATGTCCCACAACAGCAAGATACCACTTAATAGCAATAATACAAAAATGCAAAACAATTGCTAGTTCACGTGACCTTGTATGTATAAATATTGGCAGGTATCCAATGCTAAAAAGGTGGGAGGGGGTAAGGCAAGTGAGACGTCATAAATAATCAACAATAATAAAACAAGAACGATCTCACCAACTGCCGAAACCCGGATAGGTGGAGCCCATAGCGTGCTGAGGTGGAGGGATCCAAGGATCAGCAACGTCAGGAGACAATACCCTGTCAAAACCCTGAAGGGCTATCCATAAACCTATGTTCCCGAGCTCCCGCCCTTACAAGGGCAGTCCACAGCTACCCCTGAACAACATCATGCCCTGCACTCTCCCTATTGATGTCCCGACGCGTTTCTTCGCAGGCCATATCATCAGGGGACTGGCCTGCTTGGGAGCTAAAGTGCACGGATGCTGAGAACAGAATAACCTGCCGCCCTCCAAATAGCATTAAGGAGAGTGAACAGGATAACTGGGTCCACTTAAATAGTGTGCTAACGGGCATAATTAGCCTATCACATACTATATACTTAGTCATGTGATCAATAGATGCAAAATATTTGTGATGCGATATATAACTAAACCAATGCGCAAAAACCATGATCAATACCAGCGTACCATATCCAATATCATAACTACTCCTCAGTTAATCTAATTTTATTAGGGGTTATTTATGCGATTACATTTATCAACGGTGCGCCGCCTTTTGATCGCATAAATAACCCCTAATAAAATTAGATTAACTGAGGAGTAGTTATAACAACCAATACATATACAATTAGTTGAAACAAAAGGGCGACAAAAGAAGGATTTCAGGGGGGCATATCAAATAACTGAACCGACAATTTGGCTATCTAAAAAGGACAAGAAAAAGTCTTAACAGGTTTTTACAGAAAACAACCATAATTAATCTGGTCATGACAGATTATGGTCACCGAGATTATGGCGTTTGTACTCCGGATCATTATTTCCAGGTATTTTTGGATATGGTACGCTGGTATTGATCATGGTTGTTTCTGCGCATTGGTTTAGTTATATATCGCATCACAAATATTATTTTGCATCTATTGATCACATGACTAAGTATATAGTATGTGATAGGCTAATTATGCCCGTTAGCACACTATTTAAGTGGACCCAGTTATCCTGTTCACTCTCCTTAATGCTATTTGGAGGGTGGCAGGTTTTTCTGTTCTCAGCATCCGTGCACTTTAACTCCCAAGCAGGCCAGTCCCCTGATGATACGGCCTGCGAAGAAACACGTCGGGACATCAATAGGGAGAGTGCAGGGCATGATGTTCAGGGGTAGCTGTGGACTGCCCTTGTAAGGGCGGGAGCTCGGGAACATAGGTTTATGGATAGCCCTTCAGGGTTTTGACAGGGTATTGTCTCCTGACGTTGCTGATCCTTGGATCCCTCCACCTCAGCACGCTATGGGCTCCACCTATCCGGGTTTCGGCAGTTGGTGAGATCGTTCTTGTTTTATTATTGTTGATTATTTATGACGTCTCACTTGCCTTAACCCCTCCCGCCTCTTTAGTATTGGATACCTGCCAATATTTATACATACAAGGTCACGTGAACTAGCAATTGTTTTGTATTATTGCTATTAAGTGGTATCTTGCTGTTGTGGGACATTACACGCCGCACGTTTGCGGCCATTCCCACTGACTCTTTATTGTGGTATCGCCCATAAGTGATGTTTATTTCTTACAGGTTACATCATTCAGTACCACTATAGGCACTATTTTTGGGTGACATTATTTGTTTTTGTCTACATTTTTACCTTGTACATATTAAAGGTTACGTTTTAATTCCTACTATAGCTATGTTCCTCTAATTTTGGTGTGATCTTGTTAAAATTACCAATAGATCTATTTTGATCGGCTTTTTTCACAATTTTTGGATGGGCATAAAGGGACGGTAAATTCTTAACCATTTTGCAACCCTCACCTTTAAAGGGATGAATGAAAAACCCAAATAAAAATCCTTCAAAAAAAAATTTACTGGTCTCCTTGTTTGGATACATGTTAAACCAAAAAAGCATGCTTTCCAGTTTCACTGGAGTCCGTGCTTTTTGGATTAGCGTCCTTAACTGATTGCTGGGCAGACAATTTCTTGAAGCACTTGGACATAGGGTGGGAATTACCGCAGACTGAGCACTCAAGCCGAAATCTACAAGAGTGGCTCCATTTGCAGGTATTCATTGAATGCAAAGCAAACGCCTTTTTTATAGGATTGGGTAAGGCCTGCTTGCTAAATGATTGCCTCTGAGGTAGTATAGGATTTAACCACAAACCAACATCTTTAACACCCCATGATACCTCAGGATGAACAGCCAATTTCTGTCTGAAGGCCTCGTCATGGAGAAGCCAAGCAGACCCACCAAAATTTCTATAAGCTTTGAGAATAATATCTACATGCTGAAATAATTTGCTACATAAACTAGGGAATTTTTCTCCCAAAACAGATGAATAAATGGCAAAAGCCTGAATCCAATTGTTAAAGGATCTTAAAGGGCCTCGTTTTTGATCATCGCGTTCAGATTTCTCATCTTTTTCTCCAACCTGAATGCCTGATCCCTACAAGGCAATAATAAAAATAAATCAACAAAACTATTGCTCCATATGAGCTCTTCAATAGAAGAGCTCAGATGGAAGCCCAATGGGGAGAGCTCACATGTGAGAGCTTCTTTGAAAGTGTTCTTGTTAGCGACATTCAATGTAGAAACACTTGAATTACTATGAGAAACAATACCAGAGGAAGGTGCTGTAATAAGGGCTTCACCTAAAACCTCTGTAACCGCATTTTTTAAAAACGCCTTAAAATCCTAAGGGGAGACTGACAAGGGAACATTAAAGCTCTCGCCCTTCCCAGCAGTGTTAATCTGAGCACGTTCATCCGGAGTACAGCCTGCGACCAAGCCTTCAATGTTAGGCAAGCGCGGCTGAATGGAGATGGGGGTAGAATCCTCTTCTTCCTCCTCTGAAGACTGTGCTGTGTGAGGGAAAACTGTTTGCTTGAAGAACCGGCAGCGATCCAACGATGCCGGTAGAAGGAGGGAGTGAAACCGCTGGCATAGTGGCTGCTGCAGACGCCGCGGTGCTTTTACGACCGTGACGCTTTTCAGCCTTACCGGCGGTCTCAGCAGATGTACTAGGCCCAGGAAAATGGTGCTGGAGCAAACCTCAAGCTGGGCTGCGAGATTTGCTTGACTGTGGATGACCGGACTTCCTATTCCTTTCCCGGACCTGGCGGCTGGAGCGATGTGGAGAAGCTGAGGGGGAAAAAGACGCTGGAGGTCTCCTGCTACGAGCGCTGGAGGTAGAAGGTGCTGAGGCAGCAGATGGCTGAGGCGGAATCTGAGGTGATGGAGGAGGCTGTGGGCACTGGATGGAGGTAGGTAAAACAGCTTCAGAAACTGCCGCTGAAGGCTTCATTGCCAGGCAGCTCCTAAGCCACTCTAGCCCATCCTCTTCGCCGGCCCTGGAGAGCAGCTGATGCAAGAGGTTGTCCATAATGAAAAACCCTCTTCTCTTCAGATAAAATCTGTTGGTTATGAGGTAAAATTACTTCAGCGCAGCTTTTTATACCAGAAAAGCCCGCCATAAATAAGCTCCACCAATCACAGCCCGTTGCAACGGCGCTGGACAAACCAGCTAAAGCCGGCTGACATAGCTCTCCAAGTGATAAATATAGAAGAATTAACCCTTCGTTGTCCTATGAATGGGAAAACCGAGCCTCTAATAAACAGAACTACATTAAACTTAATGGCCTGTATAGCCATGAGACCCCCTTTATCCCTTTTCATTTACAGGGGGGGGGGGGGGGGGCTGACATTTTATAGCTTTTTTTTAATACATTTTCATATTTCTCATTACTATGTATGCATTCCTCTAGCTCGTATTGGTATAGTGAGATTGCGGTCCCAGTCCATGTGTTGCCAGTAGGGACTTTTTTTTTTTTCTCATTCACTTTTGTTTTTTCATTCCCCTTTTTTTTTCTTTATTCAGCATCTCTTTTCCTTCCACAGCTCTACCTAGGAGCTCTTTTCATATAATTGTTTTCCTTCTGCGGTGTTTCCTTATCCTCTACGGTGTCTCCTTTTCATAATTGATTCTACAAGGTCAGTTCATTTGTTTAAACTTCCCTGGTATATTGACTTGTCAAATTATCTTTTGTTGCATATTTTAGACTATATGTGGTACCCTCTGCCTGCGCTTATGAAGCGCCCCCACGTGTAGGGCAATGGGGTACTCTGTACCGGGTCCTTCTGTCCTCGATAGGGATGTCACGGTGCCTCGACCTGGTCTGTGGCCCTTTGAGGGCCGTCCAATAAAAGGAAGCGTTTTTATGGTTTAATGTTCGTGACGCCACCTGTGGTATTCGGTCAGGGTGACCGACGCTGCTTTGGGGTCCGCTGGGGTTATATTATGGCAGCTAGATGGTGTACCTTCCCACAGGTGAATTATGTCCCCAGGGTTTCCCAGAAGTATACATGGTGAATGGTGCAGGACACAGTAAAGAACGAGGACACAAGGTTGCAGTCTCTTTACCTTTTACTGAAGGCTTCAGCGTCCACAGTCCAGAGCACCAGATCAGTTAGGCAGAGTCCGGCCGGTCTGAAGGCAAATCCAGAGTCCCCTTAACCAGGAGGAAATCAGTAGCCTTCCTCTAGCGCCTGAGTGTTGTAGTACCTCCCTGCTGAGCTTCTCGGTGAGGTTCTCACAACTAATGTTGGTGTTCTGGATGTTATGTCTTTCTCTCTGTCCCCTGGATGGATAGGAACAACCCGTATGACTGGTGGCCTGAGGCTTTTTTACAGGGACCCTAGAGACACCCCGGTCTCCAGTTTGCCACCCTGCCTCCTGGGTAAAAGATCAGACAACCAATATGGAACTAGCTGTCCTGTCGGTCTCTGAAGTAAAGCATAGAGGTCTGTACTCTCTCGGTGTTCTGGCTCCTGTGCCTCAGGAGGCGGCAGCCTATTACAGGGCAGAACTCCTTCTGGTTTTCCTCTCCTTTTGCTAAGACTTCGTTTCTCACGCTCTGCAACGCAATTCCCTTTAATGTCTTTCTTTGGAGTCTGCCGCACGTGGGGCAGGCGCAGCTCCGTGGCCTTCTGTCTAGGCCTCTGACAGGATCCCACCCCTGTCAGGGACCACACTGTCAGCAGTTATTTGGTGTTCCTCCTTTCCCTCTGTCTGCCTGACAGGGACTGACTAACTCCTTCTCCGTCCAGTCAGCTTCCGTCTAACTTCCTATCCCAAGCCACCAGTTTTTCCTAATTGTGAGGAGTGTCCTAATAAATAGAAGCATGGCTCCCCCTGTTGGCCTGGAGTGTGAAGTGTGTTAAGATGTGATACCTGGCAAGCGTTCTCCTTTATTGGACATAAACTAAGAAAGAACAGATAGGCCTTACAAATGGGAGTCACCACTAGACAAATATGAAAAACACAGCTTTATTGGTAACAAAGATGTAAAACAGAGGCAAAACACACTAAAAACATTAAAAACAAGGGGGTGTACAAAAGGCCCATATATGATCAAGCCCAAAATAAGGCAATAAGTCCTTTATTGCCTTCAGACGTAACATCACTCCCCCTCGTGGAAGAATGACATTACTGCAACGAACAGGACCCTGGGGCGCTGCACTTACACCACATCATGCTTATATCAGCTTATGTCTGCATCATTGATTGCAACCTACGTTCACCCTTATATGGGCATTGTGTGTGTATATATTGTATATATTATACATGTATTTTATGTCCCTGTATGTAGTTCCACATGCATTTTTCTGTTGGTATTGGATCTCATTCTATTTAATATCGGAACTTATTCTACCCGATTGGCATGTTTGTATATCTCTTTTGTATATAGTTCTGGCATATTACTTTTTACTTCAACATCCATTGTACTGTGTCTTTATTGTTTTTTCCAGTGAGGTTTGATAAAGGCCCATTATGGGATCGAAACGTTACCTCCACACCCTTAAGCTACTGTTTTGAATACAATAAAATATCACTAAATTTTTGCATTTGAAAACCTATACCTTTACATCTGGATGCCAGATATCCAAACGTAGCAGAGCCTGTAGATGATCGCCGAAGATAACTCTCCAGCGATCACCTCCACTGTAGCGTTCTCACAAACAGCTGGACTAGTGACCGGAGATAACTCCTGGTCACGTGCACGGCAGTTCTCGCCATAACTGCAGTGGACAAGGGACTTCCAGCAGTGGGACTGGTGAGCCGGCATGGACATGCGTAGTAAGCTGCGTTCACACAGTTTCTACTTATATGACTAATCATTAGATGCGGTTTTACCGCATCTAATGATTGTCTATGGTAAATTTACGGTGCGGCGATGGAGCGTCGCCGCATTGTAAACAGACATGCTGCGTTCTGAATGTCCGTTTATGCGGGTCTGCCGCCTGCATGTTTTACCGCATAGTGGAGACGGGATTTCATTAAATCCCCTCCACTATGCTGTAGCATCTGGATGCTGCGTGTTTGACGCTGTGGCTCTACGCAGCGTCAAACACGCAGGGTTTCCTGAACGTGGAAACATACCCCAATAGCCTCCTTCATTATCAGAGCTGTCACTAGTCTTCCATTAAACACAGTTTACCCCGTTCACAATTCAAGCGTGTAGCATGCATAGTCTCGAAGCCCAACCTACTACCTGAACCTCCCGTAGAGGTTGAGCCGCATATTCATGACTGTAATGATCGGTAACTGTGACCGCTCAATACAGGAAGAAGATGCAGCGGTGGAAGAAACAGGGACGTGCAGGGACCGCGCCAGGAGCAGTTAAGTATACGGGGAGGGGGAGCGCCGCGCGATATTTACCTGCTCCTCGTTCCGATGCGGCTCCGTCTCCAGCGTCCTCTGGCCGTGACGCTTAGGTCAGAGGGCGCGGTAACGTAGTCAGTGCGCGCCCTCTGCTGAGCGTCAGTGCTGGAGACGGAGCCGCACGAGGAGCAGGTAAATATTGAAAGCGCCGGCGTCCTGAGCGAAGACAGGTGAGTATGTGTTGTTTTTTTTTTTTTTTTTTTTATTGCAGCAGCATTATATATGGCACAACTTTTATATGGAGCATCTATGGGGCCATAATGAACAGTGCAGAGCATTATGTGGCACAGCTTTATTTGGAGCATCTTATGGGGCAATAATGAACGGTATGGAGCATCTATTTTTATTTTTGAAATTCACCGGTAGCTGCTGCATTTCCTACCCTTGGCTGATAGTCAAGTCAATAAGTTTTCCCAGTTTTTTTGTGGCAAAATTAGGGGGGTCGGCTTATACTCACGTATATACGGTACTGAAATTTTTTTTTTGAATACCTGTTGCATTATTATACTGTATGTGAGCATGGTTGGACACTATAAAAAAATAAATAAATAAATAAAAATTAAACTCTTTATTTATTTTGTGTTAATAAAGGTTACAAGGGCTTATTGAGTTCTGTAAAACTACTACTACCACTATAACTATAACTGTAACTAAAATTAATTATAGTATAAAATTTAACTGCGTGCAAACATTTTGGAAAAAATAGTAATAGTAAAAATCACTTTTTTTTTTCCAGAAAATCTTCACATAATTCTTTCGTTTAGATTAAGTACAACAATAATGCACAAGTCTCTTGCACATATATTTTAGGCTGGCAGCTGTGCTGGTGGAGGATATTGATTCAGTTGCATTGCCGGAGGAGACTGTGGTTTGAGCATGTTGCTGGATGCTTTGAACAATGGCAAGTGCTCCTTCACTTCTGGGATTCACATGTCTCTCTTCAATAAAAGGCCTAATTAGCCATAGGCCGGCGTCACTCAGCGTAGGTAAATGCGGTCCGTATTTTACGGCCGTAATATGCAGAAATGTTCCAAAAATAGTGATCCGTATGTCATCCGTAGGCAGGGTGTGTCAGCGTATTTTGCGCATGTCATCCTCCATATGTAATCCGTATAGCATCCGTACTGTGAGTTTTTCATGCCGGCTTGCAAAACCGACATTCAATAGATCCATGGGCTCAAGTATTCATTAAAACATATATCGTATGTATATTTGTTTCAATTGCCGGCTTTTTCTATCTCCTTCCCAAACCCGACAGGATATGAGACATGATTACATACAGTAAATCATCTCATATCCCCCTTTTTTGGCATATTCTTCACTACTGTTAGTAGTGTGTATGTGCCAACTTTGGGGGCTCTAGCTGTAAAATTAAAGGGTTAAATCGCAGAAAAAAAAATTGTGGGCTCCCGTGCAATTTTTTTCGGCCAGAGTGGGAAAGCCAGTGACTGAGGGCAGATATTAATAGCCTGGAGAGGGTCCATGGATATTGGCCCCCCTGGCTAAAAACATCTGCCCCCAGCCACCCCAGAAAAGGCACATCTGTAGTGGTGGGGTAATGAAGGGTTAATGTCACCTTGCTATTGTAAGGTGACATTAAGCCAGATTAATGGAGGGGCATCAACTATGACACCTATCCATTATTAATCCTATAGTACAAAATGGTTAATAAAACACAAACACATTATTTCATTAAAATCCTTTTTAATAAAGACACAGGATGTTGTAGTATATTATACTCTCAATCCATTTGAAGACCCTCGTTCTGTAAAAGAGGAAAAAATAAAAAACCATTATCTCATACCTTCCGTCGTTCAGTCTTGTCCCACGCTGTAAATCCATCTGAAGGGGTTAAAACATTTTACACCCAGGAGCTCTGCTAATGCAGCTGTGCACCTGACTGTAAAACCCGGGTAATGAATGGAATGCAGGGGAATGACCTGTGGTTACCTCAAGTCGCGGTGATGCACCCTCTGCTGGCTGAACTGATATGACCTCGAGCGTGGGAAAATCTTCTGAAAAATTCCCTGGCTCAAGGTCATTTTTGACCGAACAGAAAGGTTTTAAGGGAACGTGAATCTCACTGGATACACACTTCGCAAACTTACACCAAAAGGCCTAAAATCGGGAACCGGACCTAGTTTTCTGAAAGTGTACCTTAGCCACCGGGTCTCCTGCTGTATTCAATCTACATACCCTATAGTTTGTTTGAATGCATATTTCTATGATTATGCTATATATTTTTTCAATATACTATTGTTGGCGGTATAGTGTTTAACAGACTGACCTGTTGGTTTCTTGTGCACTAACTTTTTTCACTGCTTTCAGGCTGTTACACCCGACTGGGGTAGGTACCCAGAAAACAAAACAAAAGAATCCTATTTTTTTCATTATATTTTCTTAATTTATTTCATTTTTTTTCCATTTTTTTTTTTCCCCATTTTTTTTCACTTGTTCTCTTTTCCCTTTTGTCATTTTATTTTTATCTTCATTTTTTTCCATTTCTCCTTTTTTATTTTAGTTTTATTTGTATTCTTATTTTTGACTCCCACTTTTCATCTTATTTTTATTTAGTACTTATTTTCTTATTGTTATTCATTTTTACTTCTATTCACTTTTCCATTTTTCATTTTACATTCACTTTCATTTTTTCTCGGTTTTTTCTATGTTCACTGCTTTTCATTTAATTTTTTATTTTATTTAATTTTTATTTTTTATCCCACTCGCCATCCTTATTTATTACCTTTCATCATATGTTCATCATTCATTAATCTAGTAGTCCCCTCCCCCCCCCCCTTTTTCAATCATTTTTCCCTATTTTTTTTTTTTAATTTCCTTTCTTTCAATCTCTAATATTCATATCACCTTTTCACCTTCTTTCTTGCGTTCATTTGGCTCCTATCCTTTCTTTCATCTACCATCATACTTAATTCTCATCTCCCCCTCTATTTTGCAAGTTACATTCCCAGCGCTTCTCTTCAGCGTGCTTTGCGCACGCATACACAGTTCCTCCTGCGGATGCCCGCCTCTCCCAGCACCTCTTCGCCTTCGGCTTGCCCTGCGCACATGCACACTCCAGCCATTCTCCTTGCAATCGCGCAGGCGCCCGCCTGGTTGAGCGTTCCAAACCTCTCCCTCAGGCTATCCACTGCGCATGCACCATCTCCACGCGATTTCTCTGCATTTCCTGCCCCGGCACTAGAACTTCTCGCTGACCACCAATGCCAGCGCACATCACCACAGGGATCTTAACTCCCGGACCCGCAGGTACAGCGCTTGCCCTCCACTTGGATTCTTATTACTACACTTCTGGGCCATTTTTCTCATTACTGGAAACGAAACCTCCGCTTGTGACCTGTCACATGGCGCAATCATGTGACCGTGACGTCATGAAGGTCCTTCTGAGGAAAGGTCCTGAATAGTTGGTGCAGCTGTCTGTGACTGGTCACCGGTGGACACTGTGTGCAGCCTCCTATCAGGCAGGCTCTAGGACAGGGTGAGTTAACTGGTCAAGTGTGTGGGCCACTGTCAACTCTGTAACTTGTTCAGATATTGCATCTGTCTCCAAGGGTTCCAGAAAAATTGGGTCTCTTCCAGTTCCAGCTGCATCAATGTCTGGCCCCATAGCCTGGTATCAAGCAGTTGTGGCAGCATTTACCTCTGGAGGAGTCCTGGGTGTGAATGTACTGAAAGCATGATGGACAATACTCCGGCTGCCTTGGGTAGAGCACAAATGCACAATAAACTCTTATGGATAAGGTGGCTGGTTCTATTCTGTAATTGTAATGCTCCTAGTTTCGATTCCATATAATTCACCAAATATCAAGGTGACCGTTGCTCCACCTCCATTAAGCTCCATCAAACTATGACCGCTGTAATGTATCACCTCACCTTATCACACCCTGTCAGATTGTCCAAGCCGGCTAATTTTCCCCATCTCTAGCAATACATATGAGATTATCCAAGGCCATCTTTTAAGTTGACAGTTCCATTGTTTCCTATAGTGTTTTGTCATACATGTAATACTTTATGGCCCCTCCCCTCCAATTTTAACCCCTATTCGTAAAGTTAGGGTTTTACCCTCAATTACATAAAATAAACACACAATATTGTTAAATATGAAAACTTTATCAAGTATGAATCACACAAGACATTTCAGAATGATGGAGAGCAGCACAATTATTACTTTATATTATTCTGTAATGGTTGTATAAGAATACACAGCAATCTGTATTTATCAGACCATAACATTTTCTTACAGAATAATAACGTATTACAATACAAGTAGATCACTTGGTCATCACATCAGTTCCATTGTCGGCCACGTGGGTGATATAGCATCAGTAGATTTTTCTTTTTGGCTGCAAAGTCCATTGCGTGATCCCTAAGGCCTGCCTACGAGGTGTAGACCCCAGTCGGATCATTGATCATTTTGATATATTTAAATCAGCCAATAATAGAATGTTACTTGGAAGGGACCTCCGGGGTCATCGTGTCCAACCCCCTGCTCAATGCAGGATTCACTAAATCATCTCAGACAGATGTCTGTCCAGCCTCTGGTTGAAGACTTCCATTGAATGAGAACTCTCCACCTCTAGTGGCCGCCTGTTCCACTCATTGAGCACCTTCACTGTCAAAGCTTTTTCTAATCTCATCTGTATCTTCTCAGTTTCTTTCCATTGCTTCTCGTGTTTCCATATACCAATGAGAATGATCCCTCTACACTGTGACAGCCCTTGAGATGGTTGTAGACGGCTATTAAGTCTCCTCTTCTTTTTTACAAGCTAAGCATTTCCAGGTACGTTAACCGTTCCTCATAGGACATATTTTGCAGTCCGCTAGAGATCCTGTTGGCCTTTCTCTGATCTTACTCCAGCTTTTTTGTCTTTTTATAATGTGGTGCCCAGAACTGGACCCAGTATTCCAGGTGAGGCCTGACCAAGGAGGAGTAGAGGGCAATAATGACTTCATGTGATCTAGAATCCATGCTTCTCTTAATACATCCTAGATCTGTTTGCCTTTTTTGCTGCTGCACCACATAATCTGCAGAAACGTATCCCAGCCCTGAGGTAAATTCATGTGGGTCACAGCATGACTGTGCAGTATATTACATACCAAGTCCATCATGTTACACTCGGGAATTACAGAAACTTTGAAAATCCAAATCGTATGAAAACTCAATCTGAACACTTATATATTGTGTTTTGGAAAGTGCCAGTTACCAAAATTACAGCGGTCTCCTAAAAACAAGTCCTGATATAGTGAAACAGGAGACTAAAAGGTGCGGCTGTTACACCTTGGATTGAAAAAAAAAACAAAAACTATTGTCTTGTGATGGGAACAAGTGGATCACAGTAATGCTCATTATGCGCATATTTTATATCGGCTTTTGTGCCCGTGTTTACTATGTACATGTGTAATGTGTAAATGGGAATGTGAATAGTTTATTGTATTGTGTTTAATGGGATTATACATGTAAATGTAGGTGTTTATGTGGGTGGGGATTGATGGTGGGGGGCTCAGTCACAAGTCCTGCACAGGAGCCATTCACTGTCAATGTCCACACCTGCATGCTACCATCTTTTTTTTTTTTTTTTTTTTACCTTAATTTGACTGTACACCATTAATATCAGCCAATTTTTCAGACAATCACCAGCCTGATGCTCCGCACTGCTCTGTAGTGCACGGGCCACTGCATTTAAAAATGTTTCAGCATCATTGTCCTCCCGCGATAGTTCTGCTGCGATAATAAACCTCGAAGGAGATCAGTTTAGACTTTCAGTGCACAAAATCACCGGACTCCATATCTGTGATCACTGAGTCCAGCCAGGACTGAATGGCGTCATGCACAGAGCTCACCGCCTCTACAAATGAGTGTAGGGGACGTAAAATTCCCAAATCTAAAATGATCGATGTCCATGGCGTCATTAAAGCTGTTTTCTTTTTGCCTTTAAAAAAAAAAAAATGCTGCAGAAACACGAAGGTGACATCAGGCCATACAAGCCCGCCCCGACCATCATATTGTGCATTTTGTAATGTGTCAATGTTACTTTCCAGCGGGATATCTTGTGTAGATTCTGTGCTGAATGTTGTGCCTCGGTTCACGAGGACAAATCTTGTATGGATTTATGACATCTGGCTCACTCTAGGTGACTAGTCCGGCATCTTTCTGTCCCTCTTCACAAATTGACGGTAATTATGTAAAGTTCAAAGCTAAAGGCCCCGTCACACATAGCGAGATCGCTAGCGAGATCGCTGCTGAGTCACAGCAACAGCGATCTCAGTAGCGATCTCGCTATGTGTGACACGTACCAGCGATCAGGCCCCTGCTGTGAGATCGCTGGTCGTGTCAGAATGGCCTGGGCCATTTTTTGATCGTTGAGGTCCCGCTGACATCGCTGAATCGCCGTGTGTGACACCGATTCAGCGATGTCTTCGCTGGTAACCAGGGTAAACATCGGGTAACTAAGCGCAGGGCCGCGCTTAGTAACCCGATGTTTACCCTGGTTACCATCGTTAAAGTAAAAAAAACAAATGCTACATACTTACCTACAGCCGTCTGTCCTCCAGCGCTGTGCTCTGCACTCCTCCCATACTGGCTGTGAGCGTCGGTCAGCTGGAAAGCAGAGCGGTGACGTCATCGCTCTCGCTCTGCTTTCCGGCCGCTGTTCTCACAGCCAGACCAGAGAAGCAGAGCGCCGGGGACAGACAGCGGTAGGTAAGTATGTAGCGTTTGTTTTTTTACTTTAACGATGGTAACCAGGGTAAACATCAGGTTACTAAGCGCGGCCCTGCACTTAGTTACCCGATGTTTACCCTGGTTACCGGGGACCTCGGGATCGTTGGTCGCTGGAGAGCTGTCTGTGTGACAGCTCTCCAGCGATCAAACAGCGACGCTGCAGCGATCCGAATCGTTGTCGGTATCGCTGCAGCGTCGCTAAAGTGTGACAGGGCCTTTAGTCTTGTAGTGGTGATGCCGGCAGTGTTATATTTCTGTTGCAGGTTCCTGACCCAGTGGTGCAGTTCTATATAGATGTAGGAATCTTGTAGGTTGTGCCTAAGAGAGACTGATGTAGTGCAAGAGCCGCAAACAGGAGGCCCCTAAAGCTGTCATTTGTGGCCCTTAGGGTACTGGAGTGCCCTAGACATGGCCGGAGCAGTGTGTCGGATCAGATGCACAACTTTAGTATTTTGGCCAAAATACGCAAAGTTGCGAACCAAGTCAATTGTCTACAGTGTCTTTCGAGTTCCTACACTATTATAGAATAAAAATCACAGCAAAAGCAAAAAATTCAATTATAGAAATAACAGAAAGCAATGATATTAACCAGCCAATGTCACAAGGAAATTGCATTACAAGTGATGCAAAAAATTGTACAGATGTAAAGTCGTGCAGCACTATACACTACTTACATGACAGACTTGCACTGCTGGTCCCCGGGGTTTGATAATAGCATTGTGTGTAATGCGCCACTGAATCAACAACATGCAGCTCAGATGCAGGTATTGGTAAAATTCTGCAACAGTTAGACACAACTTTCAGAAGAAAAAGCCAACCGAGTTTACCAAATTTTCATTGTAAAGAAATAATGGACAAAAGGTGCAAAAATCAATAAAAAAATGTCGTGTTTTTGTTCTTTTTTTTTTTTTTCTCTAATACTCAGAGCTGGGAGAACCATGAACCTGAACAGAGAAGTTCAGGGTCCATACTGAAAACTTGGTGTTCATGCACGGTCCATGATGCTCTTTGGGTTTGGCAGAGAACGTGTGCTGTTTTCCATGCTGTCGCCTGCATAACAAGTCTCTGGCAGCTCTCATTGGTGCTAAAATATTTACCACTGGCCAGAGAGCTGCGGTTCTCACTAGTCACAGGTGTGGGCTGATGACAGAGTAGTACTCCCTTCAGCCTGCGCCTCTGCACTATAAATTAATAAATTACAGGGTTTCTACTATTTTTGATAACCAGCACAGGAAAAACTGACAGCTGTGGGCTGGAACCCTCAGCTGTCAGCTTTAGCATGACTGGTTATCAAGAAGCGAAGGATCCCTCCCACGCTGGCTTGTTTTTTTTTAACCCCTTCACCCCGAAGCCTTTTTTCAACTTCCTGATCAAGCCAATTTTTACAAATCTGACCACTGTCACTTTGAGGTTATAACTCTGGAACACTTCAATGGATCCCACTGATTCTGAGAATTTCTAGTGACTGTGTACTTCTTGATAGTGGTAAAATTTCTTTGATATTACTTGCATTTATTTGTGAAAAAAATTGGCATATTTTGCAATTTTTAAACTTTTTTAATTTTCATGCCCTTAAATCGGTCATATTGCACAAAATAGTTAATAACATTTCACATATGTCTACTTAAGCACAATTTAAAAAAAAATCTTTTTGTTAATCCGTTAAAATGAGAAATCGCTGGTCAACTTTTAACCCTTAAAGAAAAAATGTTTGACAATTTTCTTGTTATAAGGACCACCTCACATTTGAAGTGATTTTGAAGGGCCTACATGAAAATACTCAAAAGTGACACCATTCTAACCTGCACCCCTCAAGGTGCTCAATACCACATTCAAGAAGTTTATTAACCCTTTAGGTGCTTCACAGGAATTTTTGGAATGTGGAAGGAAAAAATAAGCATTTACTCTTCTTTCACAAAAAACTTTCCATTTAGACCTAATTTTTTACTTTCGCAAGAGTAACAGGAGCAAATGGACCATACAATTTGTTGTGCAATTTATTCTGAGCATGCCGATACCCCATATGTTGAGGAGCACAAATGTTTGGGTGCATGGCAGGGCTTAGAAGGGAAGGAGTGCCATTTGACTTTTTGAATGTAACATTTGCTAGAAAAATCAGCGGATGCTATGTTGCGTTTGGAGAGCCCCTGATGTGCCTAAACAGTAGAAACCCCTAACAAGTGATACCATTTTGGATACTAGACCCCTTTGGGAGCTTATCTAGATGTGTATCGAACACCTTCAACCCCTACGCGCTTCACAGAACTTTATAATGTAGAGCCGTGAAATTAAAAAAAGTTCCGGCAAATTTTTTTTGGGCTCAAAATTTTGTCTTTTCACAAGGCTAACAGGAGAAAATGGACCCGAAAAATTGTTTTGCAATTTCTCCTGAGTTCACGGATACCCCATGTGCTCAAACTACTTTTGTGGCACAGTGGAAAGCTCAGAAGGGAGGTAGCGCCATATACAGTGCAGATTTTGCTGCACTAGTTTGAGGGTGCCATGTCACATTGACAGAACCTAAGGTGCCAGAACAGCAGAAACCTCCCATAAGTGACCCCAATTTATAATCTAAACCTCTCAATTAATTTATCTAGGATTGCATTGATTATATTGACACCACGGGTATGTCACAGAATTTTATACCATTGGGCAGTGAAGGAAAAAAAACATTTACGTTTTACCACCAAAACTCTTGGCCTCAAATTTTACATTTTCATACTGGGAAAACGGTAAAAATGGCACCAAAATTTGTCTAACTTTCGCTGAATGTAGCAATACCGCATATGTGGCTGTACAGTACTGCTTAGCCATAAGGATTCTCGTAACGGAGCGCTATTTGCCTCCTGGAGCACATATTCTCCTAGCATAGTTTACGGACTCCATATACAGAACCTCTAAGTGCTAGAAAAGCAGAATCCCTCCAAGTGACCCCATTGTGGAAATTATACCCCTTTGTGAATTTATCTATTTTTGTCCCCATGGGTGTTTTCCAGAAACGAGCAACAGTGGATGTTGCAGAGTGAAAATTGCAAACTACCTTTGTAGTGACCAGTACATTATGCCCAGCCCGTGCTTCTGGAGACATGCACCTGTAAATTATCCGGCTTTCATCACTACAGAAAGACCAAACATGTGGATGCTAAATGTGGTTTAGGCACACTGGGGCTCTGAAGGGAGGGGGGCATTTGGATTTGGGAGCGGAGAATTTGCTGAATTTCTTTTGAGCCTTCTTCAGAGCCTTTGTGCTACCAGTAACGTGGAAGCCCCCTATATTTCCGTTGGCAGATGATGAACCTGAGTGAGTGATTGCTTTTTTTTTTTCTTGTGGATTGAGTGGAAGCATTTATTGGGAACATTTTACATAACATTTGGGAGCACATTCTCCGGCACTCTACTCTGAGCACTTACGTCACTTAGAGATTTAGATGGAAAACCCCATGTGACAGATGAAACCCCTGATGGATCCATTCACTATAATGAGGCAGCCGAGTTACTCTGGATTCCGTCTGGCTTCTGTTCAGCGTTGTCCTTCTTTTCAGAAGTGCACAAAACTGGCCGACGGCACTTTTATGCAATCCTAAGAAGACGGATACTGCCGGATCACAGGTCCTATGGCATCCACAGCGCCTCCATCTGCCTCATTATAGGGATCTCCTGCCAGGGGTTCTGTCTGAATCGCGTATTTCATAGCTTTACACGGAAACCCCAATGTAAGGGCTGAGTGTAAAATAAATGCCCGGAGCCTTCTTGCGCTCTTTGGGAGGCAGAATTAAAAAAAAAAATAAATAAATAAAATCAACAGCATGTGAAGAATTGGTTGTAATTATTTGTTACGCCATTCCTTGTGGTATGAGTGATAAGGCGACCTTATTCTTCGGGTCGGTGCAATTAGAGATGCCAGATTTATATCGTATTTTTATGTTTGGCTTCAGTCACACACTAAAAGACGCTCTATTTGCGAAAACTAGTCTTTTCAGCAGCACATTTCGAGAGCTAAAATGTTTCGAACATTTCGGCCAACAGTCATGTGAGATCTTGTTTATTGTGTTACCAGCTGACGTTTTTATTGGTACCATTTTCGGACCCATTACATTTTTAGATTTTTGTTTATTCTGTCTCCTAAAAATCAGAATAGAAGGCAAACGGCAATGCCAAAACCAGCAATTGCTTCCGGGGTGTTTATTTTATTTTATTATTTTTTAAATACCATTCTGCATGTGGCAAAATTTATAAGGCAGATCTATTCTTTGGGTCAGTACGATTACTGCGATATTCAAATTATTATTTTTTTAAAATGTTATGACACATTTACAGGGTAAAAACTAACCTATTACGGAAAAAATAATTTTGAATCTCTTTATGGAGAGCTATAACTTTTATATTTCTGCTGATGGAGCTGTATGATGGCTTTTTTGTGGGACAAGATGACATTTGTATTTTGATCGTATTTAATACTTTTTGATTGGTGTTATGATGAAGCTTTTTTTTTTTTTTTTTTTTTTTTTGCTTCGTTTTTTTTTTTTATGGTGTTCACTGAAGGGGGTTAACTAGTAAGACCGTTTTAGGCCGGTTTCAGACATCAGTGGCTCCGGTACGTGTGGTGACAGTTTTCTCACGTACCGGAGACACTGACTCACGTAGACACATTAAAATCAATGTGTCTCTGCACATGTCAGCGTGTTTTCATGGACCGTGTCCGTTTGAAAAACACGGAGACATGTCAGTGTTCGTGGGAGCGCACGAATCACACGGACCCATTAAAGTCAATGGGTCTGTGTAAAACACGTACCGCACACGGATGCTGTCCGTGTGCAGTCCGTATGCCGTGTAGGAGACGGCGCTACAGTAAGCGCTGTCCCCCCAGCTTGTGGTGCTGAAGCCGCCATTCATTTCTTCTCTCCAGCAGCGTTCGCTGGAGAAGGAATGAAAAATCTTTTAGCTTTTTTTTTGCGGTTGAAATAGTTTCTGGTAACCAACCCCTTCCCACCCAATGTGCGCCCGCCCACTGTAAATAAAATACTCACCCAGCTCTCTCGATGCTTCCTGTCAGCGCCGCAGCTCGTCCTGTATGAGCGGTCATGTGGTGCTGCTCATTAGTGATGAATATGCGGCTCCACCTCCCATAGGGGTGGAGCCGCATATTCATCACTGAAATGAGCGGCACCACGTGACCGCTCATACAGGACAAGCTGCGACGCTGAAAAGAAGCATCGAGGGAGCTGGGTGAGTAATTTATTTCCGGCGGGCGCACAGGGGGTGGGAGGGGGTTGGTTACCGGGAACATTATTTCAACCACAAAAAAAACCCAATGATTACTGTAGCGCTGTCTCCTGCATGGTCCGTGTGGTACCCAGTCAGAACACAGCTGCCACATGTGTGCCACGTGAGCACACGGACACTGATAACTTCGGTACCGGAATTATCTGGACATGTGGGACTGGCCTTATAGAGCAGGTCATTACGGACGTGGCGATATCAAATGTGTACTTTTATATTTTATTGCATAAATGTATTTGTTGGAAAAAATAAAAAAAATTTGTATATAATTTTTTTTTTCTTTAGAAATATTAAAATATTTTACACATTTTAATATATACTTTTTTTTTTTACATTGTCCCATTCTGGGACATCACTCAATGGTGTCAGATCTCTGATCTGATGCTGTGCCCTACAGAACATCACATTGGCATCTGACAGGCAGGGAAGGAGAATGTCAGCAGGCGCTCACAAGCCAACTTCCCTGAAGGACCCCGCAGCCATCTTGCAGCTGGGGACTTCATAGAGACCATCAGGACAACGTGATTGCATGGTGTTGTCCTGATGGAAGCGCGCAGGGAACTCATTCCTTGCACGATGATGATCTATGCTGCTGTCAATACTGACAGCGGCATCAGAGTGGTTAAATTCCCGCAATCTATGCTAGCCCCAATCTTGGGCATTGCTGCAGGGAGCTGACTCTCACATAGATCTGACACCCACACCCTATCAGTGCGCCGTACCTCTACTGCTGTTTGCGGGAACACAGCATGTCAGGAAGAAGTTACAGAACCTTAAACAAGTTCCATCTTTTTCATGATGTGCATTAAAAAACAATTATATTGTGGTACCGTGTTAGACTGACAGAATTGATAAGAGAATTTTTTTAAGACTGGATTATATCAGATCAGAGAATATGCGCCTGTTTTCACCTGTCCTCAGAACAGATCCAGCAGCAATCTGTTGGTAAAGTTGTGCAGACAACGTTGTTTTTAATTTTTTTGCTCTGATAAAAAAAAAAAACCTGTATCAACTGGATCCGTTTTTTTAACAATAAATTCCATGGGAAAGGGATTTTTGAAATAACAATCTGTTTTTCTTTGAAAATCTATTGTTTTTTGCTTACTGGATACGCTTCAAATAAAGGAAAAGGTATCACTCAGAATATTTTTGTCATCATTGGGCAGAAAAGTATCCACAGAAATGGAAGAAAACAAATGGATATTTAATGGATGACTTTACCATAGGCTTCAAGATAAAAAAAATATATAGTTTCAGCTGAAATCCGTTTTAACCAGACAAAAAACTTGCATGCAAAACTTTTTTGCTAATGCATTATTGCTGGACAGTGGCGTAACTACCGCGGTCGCAGCGGTCGCCAGTGCGACCGGGCCCGGCAGGTCAGGGGCACCCAACACCATGTTGCAGTGCAGGAGATTCCTCCTGCACGGCAACAGTCTGAGGCGTATCTAGGGGGAGGGGGCAGCCGGGGCACGTGAGACAGGAAGCAGCTCCAGTCATCATGCCAGGTGAGACTGTCAGCTTCTGCTCTGCAGCCCCGGGATAGAAGGTGAGAGCAGGGGGGGAGGTGCGGGATGGAGCCACTTTAGTCAGGAGAAGCTGAGGAGCTGCAGAGGTGCAGCCGATTTACATCAGCCACCCCTGTACCAGAGAGGAGATTGTGAGTTGTGTATATGAGCTGGTGTGTGATATCTGTAGTATGTGTGTGTTATCTGTAGTGTGTGTGTTATCTGTAGTGTGTGTGTTATCTGTAGTGTGTGTGTTATCTGTAGTGTGTGTGTGTTATCTGTAGTGTGTGTGTGTGATCTGTAGTGTGTGTGTGTGATCTGTAGTGTGTGTGTGATCTGTAGTGTGTGTGTGATCTGTAGTGTGTGTGTGATCTGTAGTGTGTGTGTGATCTGTAGTGTGTGTGTGTGTGTGTGTGGCAGGGACTTGTGTCCCTTGTCCCCGTGTGCTGTCTCCCTTTCCCACTTGTCCCTGTGTCCCCTTGTGCTTGTATCCCTTGCCCACTTGTCCCTGTGTCCTTGTGTCAGGCTCCCTTGCCCACTAGTCCCCTTGTAACCTTCTCCCCTGCCTCCTAGCCCCCATGTGTCCCCTTGTGCCTGTCTTCCTTGCTCCCTAGCCCCCCTATGTTACCCTTGTGCCTGTCTCCCCTAGCCCCCTTGTGCCCTCTCCCCTGCCCCCTCGTCACCATTTGTTTGTGTCTTTCTCACTGCCCCTGTATGGAGGGGCTGCATTATACTATTAGGGGGGCTGCCTTGTATTCTATGGGGGTTACATTGAGTTGTATGGCAGGGCTGCGGGGGGGGGGCATTTGTAAGTTCGCACCGGGGCCCCTAACTTAGTAAGGATCCAGCAACAGTGGCGTAACTACAAACGGAGGATTACGGGACATATGGACACAGCAGGCAGCTCAGTTTCATTGGAATCTGCTTGTCCTTTGCAGCCAAACCTTCACCCTTCCCACCTAAAAAAAATCATTTTAACTTTTCCCATCATCCACACATTTACACATTCCCAAAATCGTCCTTCTGCCTACACCTCTAGTCTAGAACAATGAAGCCCATTTCCAGTTTCTGGTTTTCCAGCATATTAACGAACATTCAGCTTCCAGACACCTTTTCCATACTGTCCTCCCCCCTCCAAATCACATTCACATCTCACACACTCATGTGTAAGCCACAATTCAACTCCCCCAACAAGATGAAAAGTAATCTACCAGGAAGGAAAAAGTTGTTTCTCAAACAAAGCTGTTAATTTTTTTTTCATTTTTAAATTTATTTTATTGAAGGAGGAGAAAAATAAATAAATCATACAAATGAAACAAGTGTACAATAGAATATAGAATGAAGGATGGAAATGGACAATCAATATATTTTGCCTTTATATCCTGTAAATGTTGCCTATTGGGGGGAGGTGGGATGAGGCGTTGAATTAAAAATGTGCCCACAGTGAAAGGACCCAATGTCATAATCACAACTAGCTGGATCTGCTTTAAATGTTTTAATGTTCTTGTGGACGGTCTCACATCAATCCAGATTTGACTGCGATGCCAATCCAGACGCAGACTTATCCCCAGATGTTTTAGAGCTACCAGTTTCAGGCAGTGGGTGGCAAAGTCCTTTTTCTGTGCGGCTTCCAAGAGGCTGTGGTCTATATAGATTCTGGCAGGGAGGTCTCCAGGGTGATAGATGACTTGGTGGTGGAGATGGGATGTCCGAAGTATCCAGGAAACTGGTGCCTCTTCCAGATCTGGCCGCGTCTGTGCCAGCCCAATAAATGGGCATCCCGCAGTTGTGGCAACATCGTCCTCTGGACCAGGAGTCCTCAGTGTGAGTGAACTGAAAGCAGGATCGACAATAGTCCGGTTGCCCTGGGTAGACCAGGTAGCCCCGATTACTTCCCACAGAAAAGGTGACTGGGGGGTGAGAAACTCCTCCGATACCATCTGGATCTTGCTTGAAGCGCACCCAGAAAAGAATTTTCGCATTGGGAATATTAAAGCTATTCCTCAATTGTGTCCCTCCTCTGACCGAACTGCAGTATCTTTTTAAGAAGGCCATGACGTATGCCAGCTCTATGAAAGGGTTGCAGAGGTGGATCGTCACTGGCTTTTCATCCATGCTGAAAAGGGGAATAAAGCTCCAAGTCTTCACCTGTGGGAGATCACTCGGCTCTTTCCACTTCTGGAAAATATTCAGGCAATGTCCACTTGTCTCAAAAGCAACTTTATAAAGCCCTTGACCAGCATTGTCTTGCAGGAAATAAAAGGAATTCAATGAGAAGTCTCCAGTTCAATTCTATTCAAGTCCAGTTTAACCAGTAAACAAATGGTGTTTTTTACACCTGAGACTTTGGCACCAGCCATGATGAGATTTTAATTAACTCTTACCGCCCGAGGAGATCCACCTTATAGATCATGACATCTCCCCTCCCAGGTAAGTATTGTTTCACATAATGAATCACAATGGCCACGGCCAGCCTTAGCCTGAATGGTGCCTTGTGTGAAACGGCTCTTTGGTGCCTTCATCCTATTGATTTTTTTTTTTTACCTGGTTTTCCATATCATTAATAAGGACAGGGGACCCTTTTTTTTTTTTTTAGAACCTAAGAAAATTGATTTTTGATTGCCCCCAACCATGAAGTTTGGATTTTAGCCAATCCCATCTAGATGAAATAAGATACATTATTGTAAAGTTTGAAGACTTCATTTATCAAACCAAAAGCGGAATCAGACACAGGACATCTCAGAATAATATAACAAAATATAGTTGTGTAAAATCAAAAACTCTTATTATTTGAGCAGCACCACATTGTAGACAGTCTGGCCAATGAGGAAAAAATAGTTGGCACTCCGTGATGCAGTAAAACGATCCTTTCTTTATTCAATGCAAGTAGTAAATGGATGCAGGGGAGGAGGTGCAGTGGAGGACAACACTCCGCTATATAAGATATGACCGATGTCCTGTGTCAGCCATGAAGGTAGATTCATCCTCAGTCCTGACACATTTCTCCCCCATTAGATTTTGCTAGTGTTCATCAGGGGACTTTCCTAGTGAGACCACAATGGGCCAACAGAGCTCCAGTCGGATAACAATCTGCCCTCCTCAGAAGTTCTGAGCACAGGACATCTGTCTTATATGCGGCTAAGTTTTAACCTGAGCTATTGATTGTCAAGCACACTTGCACTTTATTGTTGAAATATTTTTCTGTATTTTGTCCTTCATTTGAGGGACCTAAAGGCCACTCTCATAATGGTCACCTTATAACTGACACCATAGCCTTCCATTATACTGTTAGCCTGACACAGTACATCTTTGAGTCCCCTTTTGTAACATTTGTGGTCATCCTATGTCACCATATATTGTGAGTAAGGCTAGTTTCACACTAGCATTCCCCTGATGTGCGGCGGGCTGCGGACTTCCTCCGTGAAGCCCCGCCCTCGGCCGCACCTCCCCGCATGCGACCTGCGTACCTATATTTAACATTAGGTACGCAGGTCGTGCGGCTGTGTGCGGATGGTGCCGCAGCCGTCGAGGAGCGGGGGTGCCAACTTCTGCTGTTAGGCCATCAGAATCAAGGGCCTACCAGTGGGAGCGTTGGGCTTACTTTACCACCTCCCAGAGACTGCTGCCTTGATTCCCTTGTTTATCCCTGTATTGGTGTTTTATAGCTATTCTGTAATTTTTATTTTTTTTATTTTTTGATATTTAAATAGTTAATTTTTTAAGGGGTTGTTTTTCTTTAGGTTTGTGGTTGGTACACACTACCCCTCTTTGAACTCATTCTTAATGTTTTTTTTTTTATATTACATATCCAGTATTTCGCTTATTGATGGTCCCCCGAGGAGAGATCACTAATACAAAAATAAGCAATAGCTACTGAACATATACTAAATAAATTAATAATGGCAAATATGTAATTTTTGAACCTATTACACTACTAAATGAATTATTTGTATATTATGCATTAAAGATGGTTTTATGCACCTGTTAGACAGGGGTAATATTTAGTGGGGTCTTACCCTTAAGATCTTTATTTATATGGTTATAATCTTCCCAGGTAATTTAATCTCTATGTACATTTGAAATTCTAAATCATAGCAAATAGACATAAAAAAAAGCACAAATAGAATAATTGGGTGCAAACGAAACAGTGTAAAAAAACAGGCACAAAGGCAATGATGAATGTGGGTCAAACTGGTAAATTGTAACGTGACTGATATTGCAAAGTGAAAAAACACATGTTGGTCTTGCGTCAGCCTGTGATAATATAAGAATTGGGCATTTTTAAAATAAATGCCAAAAATTAGACCACTCCGTTTATTAGTGATGGATGATTCTATATTTTTCTCCAAATATAATCTGACAAGTGCCGCACTCCAAAAAAACAAACAAAAACTATATCAAAGTTTGTAAGTACCTCCCCCCCCCCCCCCCCCACACACACACACCGTGATCGCCTCTACAATATCGGACCATCTGTCAGAGCCGGTGTTCCTCTCCGTCCTCACATTTATTTGGATTTAATTGTGAGATTCCCAATTTAGTTCGTTGACAGCCCCTTCTTTTAGGTAGTGATATTCCCACCTTGTTACTGTGTAATGGAATTCCTATTGTTTTTTATCTATATGACCGATAATACTATTTCCAAAAATGCTATTCCCACCTCTTATAGATCTCAAGTATAGATTTCATTTTTACTACCTGTATAAAAGACACAATATTGTAAAGTTTGTAAAGGCTTCATTGATCAAGCACGAGTCAGACACGGGACATTTCAGAATGATGGAGCAGTGCGATTCATTACAATAATATACCACGATCTGTATTTAATAATAAAGACCATTATAATTCTTACAGAATAATAGAACGTTATTGTACAAGTATAGCTTTTAGCAATCGTATCAGCCACAGCGTCAGCCGCATGGACTGTAGCATCGGCAGAGTCTTTTTTTTGGGGGGGCAGTAATGTCCCTCGTGTGAAACCGAATGATGGGGAACGTAACGGTTGAATCACACGGCGTGGTGAGGACAGCCCACGAGGTGTAGACACGCTCTGGTTGGGTCATCAATTGTCATTTTTAATCTCTCTAAAATCTTTCTAGTAGTAGAATTACCCACGATGAAGGACGGTGTATATTTAACTCTGCCACTATCCGCATAAATGTATCCCACCCCCGAGGTAAATTCCTGTTACACCCTGGACTTATAGAAACGTTGAAAATTTAAATCATATGAAAATATATTTGTAACACTTGTGTGTTTGGGAAAGTCACTGCTACCAACATTACAGCTCGTCTTGTAATATAGTGAGACTTGTGTAACTAAAAGGTGCGACTGTTAATCCTAGTTGTTGTTTTCTTTTTCTTCAATCCGATCATCTGCTGATGGGAACAAGTGGATCACAGTAATGTACAGTAGTGTATGTGCATCTTTTATAGATTTTGTGCCCGTATTTACTATGTACAAGTCTGTAGTGTGTAAACAGACATGTGAATATTTTGTTTTGTATATAATGTGAATATACATGTAAATGCGCTTGTTTATATGGGTGGGGATTGATGGTGGGGGCCCAGACACAAGTCCTGCACAGGGGCCCTTCACTGTCACTGTCCCCTATTTTAAAAGTGTAGATTCTGCGCTGAATTTTGTGCGTCTGCTGCGTTTTCTCTAATATCTCTTCTGCGTATTCTATCAACTAATGACCTCTTAGTGATTTACTACGTGGGCTGTGCAATATACCACGTGGCTGTGCAATATACCACGTGGCTGTGCAATATACCACGTGGCTGTGCAATATACCACGTGGCTGTGCAATATACCACGTGGCTGTGCAATATACCACGTGGCTGTGCAATATACCACGTGGCTGTGCAATATACCACGTGGCTGTGCAATATACCACGTGGCTGTGCAATATACCACGTGGCTGTGCAATATACCACGTGGCTGTGCAATATACCACGTGGCTGTGCAATATACCACGTGGCTGTGCAATATACCACGTGGCTGTGCAATATACCACGTGGCTGTGCAATATACCACGTGGCTCTGTGCAATATACCACGTGGCTCTGTGCTGTATACTACGTGACTGGGCAATATACTACGTGGACATGCATATTCTAGAATACCCGATGCCTTAGAATCGGGCCACCATCTAGTACCATATATGTATATATGCCATGGATGAGGCCACAGTAAAGTGTATCTTTATTTGGGATGATGAGGATGAGGATGAGGATGAGGATGAGGATGATGGATGATGATCTTTCCCAAAGTTCTGAATAGTAAAAGCGGTCTGTCTGAAATCTGAAGGTCATCATGGCTACCGCTATCAGCTGTTCCTTCCTTGTCTGACGTCCATGGAGAATGATGGTGATGGCAGGAGGTGACATCCCCCACGTGACAAAAAGCCCCCACACCCTCCTAAGAAACGTTTATAAATGTGTCCCACAGACCACGTGTTCCCTGTATATGGTGTTAACTTATGCATACACAGAAATATTTTTTTGTAATGTCAGCAAGAAGCAATGTGCTCAGTACAGGATTGAGAATATGAATAATTCAATAATTAATATTTAACAATTCCTCCTTTTTGAGGGTGACAGACATTGATTGGAACCCTCAAAGTAAACTTATTAATAAGATCTTCTTCTTCTTCTTCAGTAAAATAATTTAATGTTTGTAATATCAATAATAATGTTATACGTACTCGATAATATAATATGTAAATTCATGTTATGGTAAGCCGTGACTAATATTCATATAAAATATATAATTATACTTCCCTATATCTACTTGAAGCATCTCAGGTCTGATGTCACCTGATGTCATCTTGATGTCTTCTTGGTTCTTTTTAAACAATCTTTAAACAATCTAGACAGCTCTCCAGCGACCAACGATGCCGGTAACCAGGGTAAACATCGGGTTACTAAGCGCAGGGCCGTGCTTAGTAACCCGATGTTTACCCTGGTTACCATCGTAAAAGTAAAAAAACAAACACTACATACTTACCTTCCGCTGTCTGTCCCCGGCGCTGTGCTTTCCTGCACTGACTGAGCACAGTGGCCAGAAAGCAGAGCGGTGACGTCACCGCTCTGCTTTCCAGCTGGCCGGCGCTCACAGCGCAGAGAAGCACAGCACCGGGGACAGACAGCGGAAGGTAAGTATGTAGTGTTTGTTTTTTTACTTTTACGATGGTAACAAGGGTAAACATCGGGTTACTAAGCGCGGCCCTGCGCTTAGTAACCCGATGTTTACCCTGGTTACCAGCGAAGACATCGCTGAATCGGCGTCACACACGCCGATTCAGCGATGTCTGCAGGGAGTCCAGCGACGAAATAAAGTTCTGGACTTTCTGCAGCGACCAACGACATCACAGCAGGATCCTGATCGCTGCTGCGTATCAAACTGAAAGATATCGCTAGCAACGTCACGGATCGCTAGCAATATCGTTCAGTGTGAAGGTACCTTTAGCAGCTGCTCATACGCTCATCTGTCATCTGTTCCTCCGACTGTGACACACATAAGTTCACAATACATATTTCACTTACAAAGAATACGAATACATGTATATTAACCCAAAATATTGTATCCTAATTATCAATGCGCATTGTAAACTATTAAGTTTAATATTTAAATATTTATTTGAATATTCCCCAAATATTATCGAACACTATCTACAATTACACTGTTCTAACCTATAGATAGGACTCATCCATAAAAACTTGAGAACCTTGTTCTACAGCTATATCTGGTACAGGGCCTGCAACTAAATCCATTTGAATGTAAAGCTTCTTCTTACAGCTCTATAAATTAAAACAGGGGTGTGACATGTCATGCAGTAGACAAAAATTTATATTACCATGCAAAGGAAAAAAAAAACAAGTTTTAGTTTTTTTTTACCATGATCATGAAGTACAATGTCACAAAAACAAATCTCAGAATCGGTGGGATCTGTTAAAGCGTTCCAGGGTTATAACCTCTTAAAGTGACAGTGGTCAGAATTGTAAAGCTTGGCCTGGTCATTAAGTAGCAAATTGGCTCTGTGACTAAGGGGTTAAATGATTTTGACCTTGTGCTTTGTGTATAGTCAGAGCAAATGCAAGTGGGATTGGGAACTGCAGAAGCTTAAAGGGACACGGTCACCTGAATTTGGAGGGAACAATCTTCAGCCATGGAGGCGGGGTTTTTGGGTGTTTGATTCACCCTTTCCTTACCCGCTGGCTGCAATATGGGATTGAAGTTTATTCTCTGTCCTCCGTAGTACACAAGATTGCCTTGCGCAGGCATGTACTATGGAGGACAGAGAATGAACTTCAATCCAATATTGCAGCCAGTATGCAGCCAGCAGGTAAAAAAAAGGGTGAATCAAACACCCAAAAACCCCGCCTCCATGGCTGAAGATTGTTCCCTCCAAATTCAGGTGACAGTGTCCCTTTAAGGCTATGTGCACACGTCAGGATTTCTGGCAGAAATTTTCCAGACAAAAACCTGACATTTCTGCCAGAAATCCGCATGCCTTTTTTTTGCACATTTTTGCATGTTTTTGATGCGTTTTTCTTGCAAAAAAAACGCAAAATTGATGAACATGCTGTTTTTTTTTTTTTTACCGCAATGCGTTTATTTCACGGAAAAAAACACATGTGCACAAAAATTGCAGAATGCATTCTGAATGATAGGATGCATATGTCTGCAGTTTCTAATGTGGTTTATCGCGTTTTTATCGTGAAACAAAAAAAGCAAAAAAACTTGAACGTGTGCACATACCTTCAAATGGAAGGACATGTCACTTGGCAGCAAGGGGGATGTGCTGAATGTTAACATTCTCCCTTGGTGTCTCCCATAAGAATAGTGGTTACAATAGCTTTGGGCATGAGACTCTGCACACAACCTTGTGCAATTAGTTTTGGTTTTGTCAAGATTCCTATGCAAATTTATTGGAGCTACAGTTTTTAAGGTGAGCCTATGTGTTGACATCCAGGAGGCACCAAAGAATTCGGAAACTCCAATGGGTACAATACAGCTTGTTCACTGTCCATGACTGAAGCAATGGACATGTATGTGGTCGCTGGTTCGGGAAAATGGGGGCGTGGCTTGAGCTCTGCCAATGTAGGAGGCAAGAGTTCGGAGCTGAATAAGACCTCAACAAGCGACTCCTAAATATATGGATTTATGAGATGTGGCTCACTCCACATGACTTGTCCGACATCATTCTCCCCCTTTTCACAAATTGACGGTGATGATGTAAAGTTCGAAGCTTCATCTTGTAGGTGTGATGCAGGCAGCGCTGTGTTGTATTTCTCTATTGCATGTACTTGACCTGGCGGTTCAGTTCCATATACAGATGAAGGAATCATGTGGATCTTGTGGAGTGAGCCTGAAAGATTCATACAGTGCAAAGGTCTCAAACACAAGGCCCTTAAAATTGTCATCTACAGTCCCAAGGATGACCCAAGAAATCCGGTCTCCTGGAAACACCAGAGAGCCGAAGTGAGAGTACTCCTCTCAGGTCCAGATAAATTGTAAAGGTGAGCTTTAGGTAACTTGGCACCAGGAACAAGATCAATAGCACAGTCATAAGGATGATGGAGTTGTAATGATTCTCCCCACCTCTTTTTCTGAAAACACATCTTTGAAGTCTTTGAGGTACCCTGGCAGCCCCCCCCCCCCCCAGATTTGCAGAGCATACTTGTACAGGACTTGGACACTACTTATGACAATTGGGGCCCCACTTATCAATTTCATTTCTACACCAATCAATAACAGGATTGTGAATGAGTAGCCATGGAAGCCCTAAAACCACCCCAGCATGTAACTTAACCAAGACAAAAAAGGAAATGGATTCAGATGAGCACACTACATCTTTCTCAATCTACCATAACATCTCCGCCTGCACCACATTAATGGTACAGCAGTTTGTCCTGTTCTTCATACTCTTCATGCTCTCAGCACAGCAGCCAGCTCTTGGTCCTGCAGTTGTGGTCACGCAAAAGAAAGTTTTGGCATGTATAGGGGTAAACAAAGAGCTTGAACTTCACCATCTTCAAACTGTTGGCCATGTAAGTGCTGCCTTTCCAACCGGAGGATACAGACTGTTTCTAAAAGCTGATGGTCATTGCAGTTCCCCAGTACCAGTTGTCCAGTCACTATTATTTCTCCAAGAAACCTGTACCTGCGCTACACCAACATGTCGTAGACATTACCAGTTTCCTGAAAAAAATCTGTCTCGGGGTGCATTTTGCCACTGACACCTATATGAGCAAACATGGGCAGGGGTGTTACAGCTCACTGACTGGGCACTGGGTGACTGGTGGTTGCAGGGGCAGGCGGGGAAGGGGCTGCACCATAAGTCTTGAAATCTTCTCCAAGGCTTGCGGGATAAACCTCTGTATGAACACTTCCTCGTTTCCCTCCTCTTCCTCCTCTACAGACTCCACATGTGCTCTCATCCTCTGCCTTAATGAGACACACGTTCCAACAGTGTAGAGAATCTCCCCGCACCTCTGTACTGTGCAGGAATGGCTCACCACAATCAGCCAGTGTTCAATTTAATGTCTTGGTGATCAAACAGTACAATAGTTGTGGACAGCTATAAAGGCTGAGTTTGAGCATTGGCTGTCTCCAATGAACCTGGGAAGAACGCGTTAGTTACAACAATCAGAAGGTGTCTCCCGCTGTTACTTTTACAATTTTTTTTTTTTTTAAAGCCACTTACTAATTCAGAAAGGACGTGTACAAAAAAATGCCACATATTAGAAAGTAATACATAAGACTACAACCGAGTAGCAGGGGCCTGTTCACAAGAGCGAACAATCTGAGGAAATAGCAATGCTAAAAGACAGTCTGTACTGCTTCACTAGATCCGTATACAGGTGTATAATGAGGCTGTCACTCTACAGGCAAAGACCTGGAGTGAGGACTGTGGAAAACGGATTTTTATTTTGAAAAAGAGCCGGTTCGTGAGCAGAAAGAGCCGGACTGCCCATCACTACAGCCCACAGCCAAGAGTAAGCCACGCCCCTAACAACCAGCTGGCCCCTAGCGATGCCCTTCATGCCAACAACACGTCGGATAGGCAGGACTCAGAATCCCAGAAGCAAACTGCTGTTGATTCTAAAGATTTATGAATGAACACTAGGACGCTACATCTCTTTGTATTTAATGAAAATGGATGAAGATTCAGAGAATTCTATCAGTCCAGATTATATTAATCTGTACAACAGCAATGAAATGTCCTCCTATAACTTAATTTTGGTTTTAGTTGCTCAACTCCTATGTTCTTGGCAATCTAGACATAAAGCTAATTTCTGTACTTACATTATGCAAATATATTTACATAAATAGGGATGCAAATTTGTCCTTGGAGCACATGTATGTGTGGAACTAGTGTTCACAATAGCAACTTTATAAATAAACTAAACTACTGGAATCAGTACAGGTCAAAGAGAATCAAGACTTTATGTGATTAGATGTCGATGACTATTCCATCAAATCCTGAATGGAACCAGCCAATTCTCGGGATGATGACACGATACATCAGAGCTATATTATTGACCTCACGCATGATGAAATATATCAGGACATTTCCCATATATATAAACCAATATTTCATAAGAGCCAACAATATTTACAAGTCTTATCCAAGTTCGAAGTTTAATTGAGCTTTTATCCAACCATTAAGAGGCTTTACAATTGGGAGATGCAACTTTACTCTCATTCTTACTTGTTAAAAAAAAATAGAGAATTTAAAATACAGATCTTCACATTGTGATATTTGGATATAACTGTATAAGAATCTGCAGTAAAGTTATGATTTAAAAACCGGATCTCAGCCCCATCAAAAGGACCATATGGCCTCTCCTCAAGTCCGTTTAACGGTTCCCTGGAAAGTTCACATTCTTGGAGGCACAAAATATCCTTCTGGTTTCTCTACAAGATCCCTTGTCACACAGACAGCTCTCTTCAGCGACCAACGATCAGGGGAAAGACTTCGGCATCATTGAAACTGTCTTCAACAATGCCGAAGTCTCCGGGTAACCAGAGTAAACATCGGGTTACTAAGCGCAGGGCCGCGCTTAGTTACCCGATATTTACCCTGGTTACCATTGTAAAAGTAAAAAAAAAACCACTACATACTCACATTCCGATGTCTGTCACGTCCCCCGCCGTCAGCTTCCCGCACTGACTGTCAGCGCCGGCCGTAAAGCAGAGCACAGCGGTGACGTCACCGCTGTGCCCTGCTTTACGGCCGGCGCTGACAGACAGTGCAGGGAAGCTGACGGCGGGGGACGAAACAGACATCGGTATGTGAGTATGTAGTGTGTTTTTTTTTGTTTTGTTTTTTTTACTTTTACAATGGTAACCAGGGTAAATATCGGGTTACTAAGCGTGGCCCTGCGCTTAGTAACTCGATGTTTACCCTGGTTACAAGTGAACACATCGCTGGATCAGCGTCACATATGCCGATCCAACGATGACAGCGGGTGATCAGCGACTAAAAAAAGTCCTGATCATTCCCCAGCGACCAACGATCTCCCAGCAGGGGCCTGATCGTTGGTCGCTGTCACACATAACGAGATCGTTAGCGGGATCGTTGTTGCGTCACAGAAAGCGTGATGTTGCAACGATATCGTTAACGATATCATGTGTGAAGGTACCTTTTACTTATGCCTGAAGCTTCTGCTCCAATTCTACCTGAAACTCTAATCCAACAACACCCCTAACCCTAATCCCTACGGTAACCCTAACCACACCCTTAACCCTGACACATCCCTAATTCTAATCCCAACCCTAATCCAAACCCTAACCCTAACTTTAGCCCCAACCCTAACCCTAACTTTAGCCCCAATCCTAACCCTAACTTTAGCCCCAATCCTAGCCCCAACCCTAGCCCCAACCCTAGCCCTAACCCTAGCCCTGATGGGAAAATAGAAATACATTTTTTTAATTTTATTATTTTTCCCTAACTAAGGGGGTGATGAAGGGGGGTTTGATTTACTTTTATAGCGTTTTTTATATCGAATTTTTATGATTGGCAACCGTCACACACTAAAAGACGCTTTTTTATAGCAAAAAAGATTTTGCGTCTCCACATTTTGAGACCTATAATTTTTCCATATTTTGGTTCAGTGTGTCATCTGAGGTCTTGTTTTTTGCGGGACGAGTTGACGTTTTTATTGGTAACATTTTTGGACACGTGACAGTTTTTGATCACTTTTTATTCCGATTTTTGTGAGGCAGAATGACCAAAAACCAGCTATTCATGAATTTCTTTTGAGGGAGGCGTTTATACCGTTCCGCGTTTGGTAAAATTGATAAAGCAGTATTATTCTTCGGGTCAGTATGATTACAGCGATATCTCGTTTATATCTTTTTTTATGTTTTGGCGCTTTTATACGATAAAAGCGATTTTATAGAAAAAATAATTATTTTGGATTTAAATCCGTCTTTTTAATCGTGTGTTATTCCACTTTTTGTTTGGCGGTATGATAGTAAAGCGTTGTTTTTTGGCTCGTTTTTTTTCCCTTTCTTATGGTGTTCACTGAAGGGGTTAACTAGTGGGACAGTTTTATAGGTTGGGTCGTTACGGACGCGACGATACTAAATATGTGTACTTTTATTGTTTCCATTTCTTTATCTAAAAAAAAAATAAAAAATTATGGGAATATTTTTTTTTTATTTATTTAGGTTTTTTTTTTTTTTTTTTTTACACATGTAGAATTTTTTTTTTTTTTTTTTTTTACTTTGTCTCGGGGGGGACATAACAGATCGCCGATCTTACAGTTTGCATAGCACTCTGTAAGATCGGCGATCTCACTCACATCGCTGCAGGCTTACCAGCACCTGCAGTCGACCTGGAAGTACTCCCTGCAGGACCCGGATGCAGCCCCTTGGCCATTTTGGATCTGGGGACTGCAGGGAGAAGACGCTCTGTACAAGGTGAGCACATCACCTTGTACCGATCGTCTCAGGGAAGCACCCAGGGAGCCCCCTCCCTGCGCGATGCTTCCCTGTACCGCCAGCACACCGCGATCATGTTTGATCGCGGTGTGCCGGGGGTTAATGTGCCGGGGGCGGTCCGTGACCGCTCCTGGCACATAGCGCCGGATGTCAGCTGCGATAGGCAGCTGACACTCGGCCGCGCTCCCCCCGTGAGCGCTGCCGATCGCTATGACGTACTATCCCTGTTGGCATATGCAACAGATTGGGACTTATTATAAGTGAAAGGAGGACTTTATACTAACCAGACAGCAGATGGCAATAGTGTGTAAAGTCATATACTTGCTGTAATGTGGGGAGGGAAGCTCTCAGTTGTTGTTTTTTTTGTTACTTTCGGTTTTGCTTTTCTTCATGAATGTGTTGTGTTCAGTGCACCGACTGTGTGACACTGAATTGTATCTCATGTTTATCCAGTATGAAGTAAATACTGTTTACTCAAGATATCTTGCTGATTGAAGCTTTCCTAAGTACAGCGGTGACTGCAAGAAGACGCACTCTGCAACAGGTTATGGGCCCAGGCACCCCAGATAACCCCAGACATCCCAGGCACCCCAGACATCCCAGGCACCCCAGACATCCCAGGCACCCCAGATAACCCCAGATAACCCCAGACATCCCAGGCACCCCAGACACTACAGGTCTGCACTACAAGCTCAGGCAGAAGGATCCTGGTTTATAGCCCAGATAACGGAGCACACAGATAAGCTCTGTAAACAGAAGGAACTAAATCCAGATACAGAGTGACAGAGGAATTCAGCATCCCAGGAGCTGGATATAATTGCAGAGAATTCACAGGACATACAGGAGAATATCTTCAGTACAACTCTCTAAACAAGTAAGACTATATAAAGATGATGAGTAACACAGAACTGAAATTTACAGTAGCTAAACTGAATAGTGAAAATTATCAGTTATGGAAATTCAAAGTAGAGATGTTGTTATCTAAGGATGATCTATGGGAAGTAATTGTTACAGCAAGACCAGATCAAGATAATCAGACATGGGATAAGAAGGATATACAAGCGAGAGCCACCATTAGCTTATTAGTGGATGATGCTCAATTAATACATATAAGAAATGAAGAAACAGCTAAGGGAATGTGGGAAGCATTAAGAAAACTGTATGAAAGACCTAGCTTGAATCACAAGTTGTTTTTATTAAGAAAGCTGTACAGTATGAGATTGAGTGCAAATGACGATATGCAGAAGCACATATTCTCAATGATGGAAGTGATATCACAGCTAAGATCTATTGATGAAGATATTAAAGAAAGTCATGTAGCAGCTATATTGTTGTGCAGTTTACCAGATTCGTATACAGCCTTGATAAATGCCCTTGAGACGAGACCAGAAACTGACATTACATTAGATTTTGTGAAAACAAGACTAATAGATGAATATCAGAGAAGAAAAGAACAAAGAAATGATTCTTCTACTGAAAAGGACAGTAAAAACGCTCTTAAAGCTACAGAATTCCAAAAACCCTATAATAAAGAGACAACAGAATGCTTCAGATGTAAGAAAAAAGGTCATTTAAAGAAAGACTGCACCATATGGAAAGCAGAACAACAAAAATTACAACATAAAAAGCATACAGAGAAAGTAAAAAACACAATTTCCGATTCATGTGAGAATAATTGGAATGGCACATTTAAAGTAACAGACAAGAAATCATCACTTGGTTGGTTTATTGATTCAGGAGCAACGAGTCATATGACAAGTGACAAGAATTTCTTTACTGATCTTGATTTAGATAAGAAAGAAGCCATTTATCTCGCAGATGGAAGCAAAAGAACCGCAGAAGGTATCGGACAAGGTATGCTATATTGTTCAAACAAGTTCGGGCAAGATTCAAAGATACTTGTACAAGATGTGTTGTATGTTCCAAAATTGGAAGGCGGATTATTATCTGTGAAACGTTTAACAGCAAAAGGACTTATGTTATGTTTGCTAATGACAGGTGTTATGAAGGCAATCCAGAGACACAGTGTGCTTAGCGATCAGAGCGCACACAGTGATCTGACAAATACCCAAAAATACAAGAACGAGCTCTGAGACGTGGAAACTCTGTAGACTGCACACCTGATCCTATCCTAAACACAACTAAAAGCGGCTGTGGATTGCGCCTAACAACTACCTAGGCAACTCGGCACAGCCTAAGAAACTAGCTAGCCTGAAGATAGAAAAATAGGCCTGACTTGCCCCAGAGAAATTCCCCAAAGGAAAAGGCAGCCCCCCACATATAATGACTGTGAGTAAGATGAAAAGACAAAACGTAGGGATGAAATAGATTCAGCAAAGTGGGGCCCGATATTCTAGGACAGAGCGAGGACAGTAAAGCGAACTTTGCAGTCTACAAAAAACCCTAAAGCAAAAACCACGCAAAGGGGGCAAAAAAACCCACCGTGCCGAACTAACGGCACGGCGGTACACCCTTTGCGTCTCAGAGCTTCCAGCAAAACAAAAGACAAGCTGGACAGAAAAAAAGCAACAAAATAGCAAAAAGCACTTAGCTATACAGAGCAGCAGGACACAGGAACAATCAGGAGAAGCTCAGATCCAACACTGAAACATTGACAAGGAGCAAGGATAGCAGCATCAGGCGGAGTTAAGTAATGAAGCAGTTAACGAGCTCACCAGAACACCTGAGGGAGGAAGCTCAGAAGCTGCAGTACCACTTGTGACCACAGGAGTGAATTCAGCCACAGAATTCACAACAGACTTACAGTGAAATTCAAAGACAATGAGTGTGCAATTATTGCAGGAAACAAGGTGATAACCAAAGTCAAGGCAGATGAACAATTATATCATTTTGACACACCAAAGGAACAGATGAAGGTATGTACACATGATCACAAAAACTGTATTCACATGTGGCATAGACGTCTAGGACATAGACACCCTGACAGTATAAGGGAACTACAGAGAAAAGAATTGACAAAAGATTTAAAGATATCAGATTGCTCAATTACCATAAGATGTGATTGTTGTATAAAATCCAAAGCCACAAGGATATCTATTCCAAAAGAAAGTGAGATGAAAACCGAAAGACCACTTGATTTGGTGCATACTGACGTATGTGGACCCATGAAAGTGACTACATCAGGAGGCAATAGATACATGTTGACTTTTATAGACGATTACTCAAGATACACAGTCACATACTTAATTAAAAACAAAAGTGAAGTTTTTGATAAACTTGTAGACTATGTAACAAGATCAAGTAACAAATTTCAAAGGAAGCCAATTGTCGTCAGAAGTGATAATGGAGGTGAATTTACAAGTCACAGAATAGAAGACTACTTAAGACAAAATGGGATAGAACACCAGAAAACTGTTCCATACACACCTGAACAAAATGGAGTAGCAGAAAGGAAAAACAGAACTCTAACAGAGATAAGATGTATGCTGACAGATTCCAAACTACCAGAGAAATATTGGGGTGAGGCAGCAATGACAGCTACTTATCTACAGAACAGACTTTTTTCTAGAAAACTGACGAAAACTCCATATGAACTGTGGCAAGGTATGAAACCAAGTGTCAATCATTTAAAAGTTTTTGGATGTAAAGTTTTCATATTCATTCCAACAGAAAAACGTTCCAAACTTCAAAACAGATCCATGGAAGGAATATTTGTTGGATATAGTGAAAATTGCAAAGGATACAGAATCCTAGATCCCAAAACAGACAGAGTTACGGTGAGTAACAGTGTGACATTCATTGAAGATTTGAATGAAGATATTATGATTTCAGTTGAAAATAAAAATGAGAAAACCAATAATGACACAACTGAAGAAATATCTGATGAGAAAGAAGTAGAAATTAATGAAGAACAAAATACTGAAAGTGAAGAATCACAACTACAAACAGACACAGAACCAAGACGTTCAATGAGAGAGAACAAAGGAAAACCACCGAAACGTCTCTCATACAAGACAAGCACAAGAAAAATCTATGAGCCTACTTCTTGGGAGGAAATATCTAAACTTCCAGTGGAAGAAGCTAATAAATGGATAGAAGCAACAGAAACAGAAATTAAATCCATGCAAGATTCAAATACATGGACATTAACAGATTTACCAGAAGGAAGAAAAACCATAGGATGTAAATGGATTTTTAAAGTTAAATACCAAACAGATGGCACAGCTGAAAGATACCGAGCAAGACTCGTAGCTAAAGGGTATTCTCAAAAATATGGAGAAGACTATGATGAGACATTTGCTCCAGTTGTCAAACACACTACAATAAGAACTTTACTTACAGTTGCAGCAATGAAACAGATGCAACTGAGACATCTGGATGTAAAGACAGCTTTTCTGAATGGAGATTTAACAGAAGACATTTATATGGAACAACCTCCAGGATTCAAAGATGAAAGAAATCCAAACAAAGTTTGTAAACTACAGAAAAGCATATATGGTTTAAAGCAAGCAGCTAAAGCGTGGAATGACAAAATCACGGAAGTACTTACAAATGAAAAATTTCAAAGAAGCAAAGCTGATCCATGCTTATACACAAAAAGGCTGATTAATAGATGGATTTACATACTCATATATGTAGACGACATTTTGATTTGTTTTGAACAAGAAAGGGATAATGAAAACATTCTAAAAATCCTGAAGCAACATTTCGAAATCAAAGACTTGGGAAATGTAAAACAATACCTAGGAATACAAGTAGAAAGAGAAGAAGATGGAAGTTTCCTACTGAATCAAAATCACATGATTCAAGACATAACAGAAAATTTTGGATTAAAAGATGCAAAAACAGGTAAGTCTCCAATGGAAACTTATTATCTCAAAGAGATGAACAGTGAACAAAATATGCTACCAAATAATGAAGAATACAGAACAGCAATAGGAAAACTACTGTATCTAGCAACCGTTACAAGACCAGACATCGCAGCAGCAGTAGGAATCCTTAGTAGAAAGGTATCAAAACCAAATAAAGCTGATTGGAATGCCGTGAAGAGAGTAATACGTTATTTGAAAGGAACTAGCAATGTTAAGCTGAAATTACCCACAAGCAATGATTGCATTTTAACAGGATATGTTGATGCAGATTGGGCTGGAGATCCAACTGACAGAAGATCTACCAGTGGACATATTTTTTTCCTCTCAGGTGGACCAATAAGTTGGACAAGTAAGAAACAGTCAATTGTGACACTATCTTCAACAGAAGCAGAATATGTTGCCGCAGCACACGCGAGTCAAGAAGTACTGTGGTTAAGACAATTGTTGACAGAATTAGGACAACCACAGTTGGCACCAACAAAACTAAAAGAGGACAATCAAGGATGTCTTGTTCTAGCTCAGATGGAAAGAGTCAATCCAAGAACCAAACATATTGATGTGAAATATCATTTCTTGAGAGATCATCAGGAACAAGGAGTCTTGAAGTTAGAGTACTGTCCTACTGAAGAAATGACAGCAGACATTTTCACGAAGGCGTTGAATGCTGATAAACATCAGAGACTAATAAAAAAGTTGGGTTTGATTGAATAAGTCCTTACTGTTGAGAAAGGGTGTTGGCATATGCAACAGATTGGGACTTATTATAAGTGAAAGGAGGACTTTATACTAACCAGACAGCAGATGGCGATAGTGTGTAAAGTTATATACTTGCTGTAATGTGGGGAGGGAAGCTCTCAGTTGTTGGTTGCTCTTTTACTTTCGGTTTTGCTTTTCTTCATGAATGTGTTGTGTTCAGTGCACGGACTGTGTGACACTGAATTGTATCTCATGTTTATCCAGTATGAAGTAAATACTGTTTACTCAAGATATCTTGCTGATTGAAGCTTTCCTAAGTACAGCGGTGACTGCAAGAAGACGCACTCTGCAACAATCCCGTCGGTAGGAATTAAGGCCCACCCCACCTCGACGGGATAGTATGTCATATGGGATTAAGGGGTTAACATGCAAACCACCCTTGGGCCTTAAGGGGTTAATGGATGACTTTTCTATAGACTTCAAGATAAAAAAAACTAAACAAAAAAAACAATAACAGATCCAGTTGAAATGTATATATATATATTTTTTTAACTGGACAGAAAAGTTGTTTGCAAATTTATTTTTTTCTGCCAATGGATTACTGCTACATCCTTTTTAACAGAGGATTATGGGACATGTGAGCACAGCTTTAATAACAGAGGCCGCTCAGTTTCACATTCACTCTATAAAATCTGCTTGTTCCTTGCAGCCAACCTTCACCTTGCCTCCTAAAAAATCATTTTAACTTTTCCTATCAGCTAGTCCCACCATTCACACACATTCCCCAAAATAATTCTTCTTCTGCCTACACCTAGTCTAGAGCATTGAAACCCGTTTCTACTTTCTGGTTTTCCAGCCGGGGAATACTCTGCTTCCAGACACCTGCCCTCCCCCCTCCAAATCACATTCACACCTCACACACTCACACAATTCAAATGCCCTAAAGGCCCCTTCACATTAAGCGACGCTGCAGCGATACCGACAACGATCCGGATCGCTGCAGCGTCGCTGTTTGGTCGCTGGAGAGCTGTCACACAGACAGCTCTCCAGCGACCAACGATGCCGGTAACCAGGGTAAACATCGGGTTACTAAGCGCAGGGCCGCGCTTAGTAACCCGATGTTTACCCTGGTTACCATCCTAAAAGTAAAAAAACAAACACTACATACTTACCTACCGCTGTCTGTCCTCCAGCGCTGTGCTTCTCTGCTCTCCTCCTGCACTGGCTGTGAGCGTCGGTTAGCCGGAAAGCAGAGCGGTGACGTCACCGCTCTGCTTTCCAGCCGCTGTGCTCACAGCCAGTACAGGAGGAGTGCAGAGCACAGCGCCGGGGACAGACAGCGGTAGGTAAGTATGTAGTGTTTTTTACTTTTACGCTGGTAACCAGGGTAAACATCGGGTTACTAAGCGCGGCCCTGCGCTTAGTAACCCGATGTTTACCCTGGTTACCAGTGAAGACATCGCTGGATCGGTGTCACACACGCCGATCCAGCGATGTCAGCGAGAGATCCAGCGACGAAATAAAGTTCTGGACTTTGTTCAGAGACCAACGATCTCCCAGCAGGGGCCTGATCGTTGGTCGCTGTCACACATAACGATTTCCTTAACGATATTGTTGCTACGTCACAAAAAACAACAAGATGACCTTAACAAGATGAAAACTAATCTACCAGGAGGTTGTTTATCACATGAAGCTCAATGTTCATTTTTTATTTTTTAAACTCCTTTTATTGAAGGAGAAAAAAGGACACAACATAGTCGTACAACTCAAACAAGTTTACAATAGAGTAATACAGAATTAAAGATTGAAATAGGCAACATTTACATGATATAAAAGCAATATATTGATCATCTATTGGGGGAGGTGGGGTAGTGTGTTGGATTAAAAATTTGCCCACAGCGAAAGGACCCTATGTCATCATCCTAGCTAGCCAGGTCTGCTTTATATCTTTTGGCGTTCTTGTGGACGGTCTCGCATCCATGCAGATTTGAATGTGGTGCCAAACCAGGGGCAGACTGAACAAACGTATTCCCAGAGGTTCCAGATCTACCAGTTTCAGGGAGGAACGGAGGGGAGCTCCTACTCATGAGCCTGCTGTGAGTGGCAGTGTCATTTTTCTGTTTTGTCTCCAAGAGGCTGTGGTCTATAGATTCTGACAGGGAGGTCTCCAGGGTGTTAGATGACTCGGTGGTGGAGATGGGGACGTCCGAGGTATCCAGGAAACTGGTGCCTCTTCCAGATCTGGCCACGTTGGTGCCAGCCGAATAAATGGGCATCCTGCACTTGTGGCAGCATCGTCCTCGGGACCAGGAGTCCTCAGTGTGAGTGAACTGAAAGCACGATCGACAATAGTCCGGCTGCCCTGGGTAGACCAGGTAGCCACGATTGCCTCCCACGGAAAAGGTGGCTGGGGGGTGGGAAACTCCTCCGATACCATCCGGATCTTGCTTGAAGTGCACCCAGAAAAGCATTTTCCCATTAGGAATATTAAAGCTATTCCTCAATTTTGTCCCTCGTCTGACCGAACTGCAGTATCTTTTTAAGAAGGCCATGACGTATGCCAGCTCTATGAAAGGGTTGCAGAGGTGGATCGTCACTGGCTTTTCATCCATGGTGAAAAGGGGAATAAAGCTCCAAGTCTTCACCTGTGGGAGATCACTCGGCTCTTTCCACTTCTGGAAAATATTCAGGCAATGTCCACTTGTCTCAAAATCAACTTTATAAAACCCTTGACCAGCATTGTCTTGCAAGAAATAAAAGGAATTCAATAAGAAGTCTCCAGTTCAATTCTCCTATTGATTTCCAGTTTAACCAGTAAACAAATGTTACTTACATCTGATTTAGATTTTAATTAACTCTTCAGACCTAGTGAGATCCACCTTATAGATCATAACATCTCCCCTCCCAGGTAAGTCTTGTTTCACATAATGAATCACAATGGCGAGGGCCAGTCTTGGCCTGAATGGTGCTTTGTGTGAAACTGGCCTTTGGTGCCTTCATCCTATTGATTTTTACCTGGCTTTCCATAACAAAGGCAGGAGACCATTTTTTTATATCCTAAGGAAATTGATTTCCATTGTCCCCAAACATGAAGTTTGGGTTTTAGCCTAACCCATCTAGATAACATATTGCACAATATTGTAAAGTTAGACTTCATTTATCAAACCATAAACGGAATCAGACAGGACATTTCAGAATGCTATCACACTATATACTGTAGTTGTGTAAAATCAAAAACACTTATTGAGCAGCACCAAGTTACACATTGTAGACACAAAGGCTCAAGTTCATAATTTGCATTTTTTTTAAGTCTCTGTTCTTTTGTCTTGTGTTAATTGCAGTTTTTGGTGCCAAATTAATCAAAATGACGGTTACTATCCATGACTTTGGTGCGTAGTAAAAACTTTCTTTCCGGTCTTGAACTTTTTTTGCGACTTTTGGCGCACATATCCCCCCATCAGGTTTTAATTAAACATCTGTCATCGTGGTGTTCCCATTATTGACCCATCCCCTGATGACCCCAATGTTGGGCGGGCACAGAGGTATATCTGAATGCTTGCCCCGGGTGCCAGAATACCTAGCTTGGCCCCCCTGCCCCCACCAAGGACATATGCATTTTGCACACTTGGTCATGTACCTACAATCTCCGCTCCCTAATGCTCTCAATGTTCAGTGAAAAACTGAGAGAAGCAGAAGAGAAGCTCAATGTCACAGGACCATAAGTATGAAAGTCACATATGAGTGAAGTGTCCATGTGACGACTACTGGAACCTGCAGAGCTGAATCCTGACATTGCAGCTTCTGAATTCTCACAACGAATGCGCTGCACACTTTTAGGATTCTCCCTTGCCGGTGGACAGTCATGTCAGCACAAGCATGCGATTTGTATAGTTCTGACCACATTCTGACTAGACGTGCCCGGCCTCACTCAGTTCATTTTCATTGACTGAGGCCACACATGTCAAGTCAGCATGTGACCGCATGTATGTAAATCGCCAGCACAAGAGAATCCTGACAGCGTGCAGTGCGCACTGTGAGAAGTCAGAAGTCTGCAGTCACAAAGAATGACTGCAGACTCATCACAAACCTGGACATCCCCTTTAATGCTCCTAACATAAATAAAAACATGAGAATTGGTATCACAAATAACACAAATACTTGTCCTTTGATCATTGTAGGGATATTGAAATTCTACTACAGCCCTTGTATTTTTTGATATATCTGGCAGCCACGTTCTGCCTTGTACACTGTGTTGTCATACACTGAGCCTATTTTTTCCTGAAGTCTCCCACAAAAACAAAAAAAAGACTGCTTTAAATTGCCACTAAGTGGATTAACGTGAGTTCTGTTTGGCGTATATCTGCCGCCCACGTTCTGCTTTGTACAGTGTGTGTAGTTTAACACACAGGGCCTGTTTTTTCCTGCAGTCTCACGAAAAATAAGGGAGATCTAAATTCTCCAAAAGTTAATCTACACCTTCTACCTTGTTTAACAGTATCATTTAACGGTTGTTCTTTTTCTAACATTTCCGCAAAAATGAGGAAGTCTGGTGGAAGAGGCCGTGGGCGGTCGTTGCCAGCTGGTACTGATGGTGGTGGTGGTAGTGGAGCATCTGGTGGTACTTGGAAAAGCAAGATGGCACCAAAGGCTCGAGGTGTTGAGGCAGCGTAATCGTCTGGCTACACAAGGCCTCGAAGGCTCCTTATCTTGGAGTTGGAAAACAGCTTTTAAAGCCGGAGCAGCAGGAACAAGTTTTGGCTTTCCTTGCTGACTCGGCCTCTAGCTCTTTCACCTCCTCTTCAGAATCTTCGAAAACTAAAACCTGCGAGTTGTCAGTGGCTGCTCCAAGTCCGGAAAAAGTTGCTTCCTTGTGTCCTTCAACCAAAACAAAAGTGAAGGATGCGGCAGGCAACACTACACTTTACTCCATGGAGCTCTTTACACATACCGTGCCTGGGTTAGAGAAGGAAATAGTAAAAAGCCCATTACATTAAGAATCGGACATGGAGTGCACAGATGCACAGCCACAGCTTGATTATTATGCTGTTCCATTGACTCAGATCACTACTTTGCCCTCGCAGAGTACTGAACCCGAATCTGACCCTGATGAGACTATGGTGCCCATTCCCGAACGCTATAGCACCTTACACGGTGACACAGAGGACTGTGCACATGACATTGGAGAGGAGGTGATAGATGACCCAGTTGTTGACCCAGATTGGCAGCCATTGGGGGATTAGGGTGCCGCTGGCTGTAGCTCAGAAGCCGAGGAGGATGATGTACAGCAGCCATCTACATCGCAAAAGCTGTCATCTGGCAGGCCCGCATCAGGCCAAAAAAGTGTCTCAAAAACAACAGGTGTAGGACAGTGTTGCAATCCGGTGACAGTAGCACTGCGTGCAAAGGCTGAAAAGGTATTCCATAGTAGGACGAGTGCAGTGTGGACTGATCAGTCGGATCTTGGTTAAAAAATTGCCAAAGTTATATGTAAGAAATGCTCCAAGACCTTTAGCAGAGGGAAGAATGTTCTTAATTTAAATACAACGTGTATGCGTAGACATCTAACCAGCAGGCACTTGGAAGCATGGACTAACTACCAAACGTCCCGTACCGTTGGTGCACTTGCACATATTGAAGCTAGTCAGCAATGCAACATTGCTTCCCTCACTGGAAGCCCACCGGTTATGACACCACCAGTAACAGATATGGAGGTATTGTCGCAAGGCCACAGCAGTCAGGGTGAGGGAATCACAAGGTTCTTGGTATTCTGGATGTGGCCCTACCTACAGTGTTTCCAACCATCACCAAGCCTCTCTCAATCTTCCATGTCCACCACCACCACCCCCGCTAGTTCCACCATATGCAGCTCTCCAGTCCAGCTCAGCCTACAAGAGACTCTTGATAGGAAAGTACTCTTCCTCTCATCCACGTACACAGGGTTTAAACGGCTACATTGCTCGACTAATCTCATTAGAGATGATGCCCTACCCGTTGGTTGAAAGCAAAGCTTTCAAAGCCCTGATGGCCTATGCAGTACCACGCTATGACCTACCCAGTCGACACTTCTTTGCCAGAAAAGCCATCCCAGCCCTCCACCAGCATGTCAAAGACCGCATTGTCCATGCAATCAGTCAGTAAAAAGTGCACCTTACAACAGATGCATGGACCAGTAGGCATGGCCAGGGACATTACGTGTCCATCACGGCGCACTGGGTTAATGAGGTGGATGCAGGGTACACAGGGGACAGCCATAGTGGCACAGTTCTGCCTAGCTCACGGTCTAGGAAACAGCTGTAGGCGTTTGCCGCTCCTCCTTCTCTGTCAGAAGCGAAAGCTCGTCCACAGAGCGCAGTCGCACGACCACTCCATCCGCAGCTGCCAGTGTTGCAACCATGGTGTCCCATTATGGAACAGCTTGTGGGAAGCGTCAGCAGGCTGTGCTGCAAATGAAGTGTTTGGGCGACAACAGACACACCGCGGAAGTACTGGCCGAGTACTTGCAGCAAGAATCGCAGTCATGGCTGGGCAGTGTACATCTTGAGGCAGGCAAGGTAGTCAGTGATAACGGAAGGAATTTTATGGCTGCCATAGTCCTTTCCGAAATGAAACACATACCTTGCCTGGCTCACACCTTGAACCTGGTGGTGCAGTGCTTCATCAAGAATTACCCTGATTTACCAGCCCTGCTCCTGAAGGTGCGCAGACTTTGCTTGCACATCCGCCGTTCGCCCGTACACTCCAGCCGTATGCTTAACCATCAGCGATCGCTAAATCTTCCCCAGCACTGCCTAATTATCGACGTAGCAACAAGGTGGAACTCTACACAGCACATGCTTCAGAGGTTCTGCGAACAGAGGTGTGCTGCCATGTATTCGTGGGAGGATACACATACACGGGCAGGCAGTTGGATGGCAGACATGGAGTTGTCTGGTGTGCAGTGGTCGCAGCTACAAGACCTCTGTCAAGTCCTTCAGTGTTTTGAGGAATGCACACGGCTGGTAAGTGCGGACGACGCCATCATAAGCATGAGCATCCCACTAATGCGTCTGCTGATGCAAAGTTTGACGCACATCAAGGAGCAGGTGTCTGCGGCCGAGGAGGAGGGAAGCCTTGATGACAGTCAGCCATTGTCTGGTCAGGGAAGTCTCCAGAATGAGGTGGCGGATGAAGAGGAGGAGGATGATGGGGATGAATATTTATGGGAGGAGGATGCTTCTCAGGGGGCAATAGAAACTGGTGGCAAGGTCAGGTACAGGGTTTTTGCGGGCCACAAGTGATGTAGATTTTCAAGAAAGTGCTCCTCAACCCAGCACAAGCAGTGAATTGACACCTGGAACATTGGCCCACATGGCAGAGCATGCCTTGCGTATACTAAAACGGGACCCACGCATTATCAAAATGATGACCGATGATTACTGGTTGGCCTGCCTCCTGGATCCACGATACAAAGGTAAATTACAAAGTATCATGCCACATGAGAACCTTGAGCAAATATTGGCTACCAAAAAAGCAACTCTTGTAGACCGTTTGGTTCAGGCATTCCCAGCACACAGCGGCGCTGAGGGTTCTCACATGAGCTGTAGGGGGCAGCAGGCCAGAGGTGTTAGAGGTGCACAAAGCCGAAGTGGTGTTGGACAGAGGGGATTTATGACCAGGTTGTGGAGTGATTTCGCAATGACCGCAGACACGACAGGTACTGCAGCATCAATTCAAAGTGACAGGAGACAGCATTTGTCCAGTATGGTTACCAACTATTTTTCTGCCATTATCGATGTTCTCCCTCACAGATCATTTCCCTTTGATTACTGGGCATCTAAACTAAACACCTGGCCCAAATTGACAGAATATGCATTATAGGAGCTCGCTTGCCCAGCTGCTAGTGTGCTCTCAGAAAGTCTTCAGTGCTGCTGGTTCAATACTGACCGAAAAAAGGACACGTCTGGCTCCCCGAAATGTTGATGATCTAACCTTCATTAAAATGAACCAATCATGGATTTTGAATTATTTTGCCCCACCTTCCCCTGCTGACACATAGCTTGACAGAAAATTTTCTTGTTTTTCGCCTCCTCTTACTGACTGCTCCAATTCCGCCATTTGCAGGTGCCGAATGTCCACCATAGGCCATTTGTATACCTCCCAAAATGGGCTGACTCCCCCCACAGGGCCGTGGGCACAACTTGGCGCAAGCACCCGTGCGAGTGCCGTTTGCCTGGACAGGTTTGTGTGCGCCCACTCTTGGGCGACAGCACTGGCACAGGGTCCCACATAGTACAATGAAGTGTCTGACGGTGGTGGTGCACAACCAACGTCAGACACAGCATCCTAATATGAGGGGCCCTGTGCCAGTACCGCCGCCCACAAGAGAGTTTTCCCCCCCCAGCTCGAAGTGTGCTCTACTACTTGCAAAACTTACCTCTCCCTGCCCCACCACTTTGTAGTCTGTGCTGTTAATTCCTTCAATGGCATTGCCATTACAAATTTGTTGCAATTAGACATGATCGTAAAAATATACAGGGGCCCTGGCCTCCATTTACACCCCTTAATACTTTGCGCCAACTACCCCTGTCTGCAACTCTGCAGAGGAGCCCACCCCTGTACCTTGCTATGCCACCAGTTAATTTATGACCAATTCCTTGGCTGATATTTAGCCCACTTTAGCATTTTGGCCTACTGTGTCAGCCACCTCTATCAGTTGACCTCCGCTGAAAAAAGCTATGCCACCTGTGTACTCCTCTTACAAATTTTGAACTGCAATTAGCCACCTAATTTATGTTAGGCCTCTGTCTGTCTCTGTCTGTGCCACACATTACATCTGTCCACCCCCCCCCCCCCCCTAAAACAAGGTAGGCCGCCTGGTTAGTCCTGCTAGCAGTTTTCGACAGCAATTAGTCACCTTTTTTTATGTTAGGCCTCTGTCTGTCTGTCTGTGCCACACATTACAACTGCCCCCCCCCCCCCCCCCCCGAAACAAGCTAGGCCACCTGGTTAGTCCTGCTGGCAGTTTCGAACTGCATTTAGCCACCTTTTTTTATTTTAGGCCTCTGTCTGTCTGTCTGAGCCACTTTTTACAGTAGTCCTCCTCTGAACCAAACCTATGCCGCCTGTGTACTCCTCTTAACAATCTATAAAAACATTGAGGCAACTTAGTTATTTTGGACTAGTAACTGTGTCAAACTCTCCCAAGAGTTGTCCCCCACCGCAGAACCCAGCAAGGCCGCCTGTGTACTCCTCTTAAAAAAAAAAAAAAAAAAAGAAGGCTATATTCAGTTCACACTTTTACACTTGTCCTCCTCCGCTGAACCACGCTGTGCCGCCCATGTACTCCTCTTACAAATTTTGAACTGCAATTAGCCACCCTTTTTAATTGTAGGCCTACTCTGTCTGTCTTAGCCACATATTACAGTTGACCTCTGCTGAACAAAGCTATGCCGCCTGTGTACTCCACTAACAAATTTTCAACTGCATTTTGCCTACTTTCTTATTTATGCCTACGAACTGTCTGCCTCCCATTATGGTTGTCCTAAACTCAACAAAGCTGAGCCTCCGTTTTCATCCGATGTCAGATATTAAACTGCATTTCGGCTACTTGTTTGGTTGGGCGTTATAACGGTGTCTGCCACTGCTTGTTCTCCTCCACTGAACAAATCTGATCTTCAATCTTCAGGCTTTCGGCCTATACCAGAGATTAAACTGCATTTGGGCTACTGGTTTGGTTGGGCCTACTATCGGTGTCTTGGTGTTCTTTCACTCAACAAAGCAGTGCTGCCTGTTTACTCCTGTTACCAATTTTGAACTTCATTTGGCCCAGTTTATTACTTGGGCCTACTAACGGTGTCTGCCACTCATTACAGTTTTCATCCACTGAACAAAGCTATGCTGCCTGTATACTCCTGTAACCAATTTTGAACTGCATTTAGCCTACTTTATTCTTTGGGACTATATCTGTGTTTCCTCCTCATCCTGCCCATTGGCAAGCCACAGCTACATGAGTCTGCTGGTACATTGACCCAGACCACTACATTCCCCTTTCACTCTACACAGCCAGAATCTGACCCTGCTGAAAGTCAGGTTCCCCTTCTCGCATACTATACCACCTAACACGGGGACAAAGAGGAATGTGCAGATGAAAATGCTGCTTCCATCATCAGGTGGGGGGGCATACTCGTTGGCGACGTCACTGGCACAGGGCCCCGCATAGTACGCAAAAGTCTCTTTCGGTGGGAGGCGCCCCCGCCATCAAACACACGCCGTACTTTGAGGGGCCCTGTACCAGTGCCAATGCGAACAAGTGGGCCCCCCTGCATGCTCGGGATCACAGCACTTGCAAAGTTTTAATACTTACCTCTCCCTGCTCCACCGACTTGACGTAGTCTGCGTTTCCAGGGCCCACAAAAAAAATTGAACCAGCCCTAACCCCCACAACTTTAGCCAAATGACCCCCAATTTTCAATGCCTAAGTATTATTATAAGGTATATTAAGATTGACAAGCTTAAGTAACAAGAATTGATGTTTTTGACATTAAAATGGGCACTGTAGGTGTTTTCCTGTCCTCCACTCACTGCCGACTTTGATTCCCCATTGACTTGCATTAGGTTTCGTGTGTCGGTCGATCCCCGACTTTTCGCGATCGGCCGATTTCACCCGACCCGACTTTTGACAGTCGGGTTTCGCGAAACCAGACTCGATCCTAAAAAGTAAGTCGCTCAACCCTAGTGTCAATCACTGTCACTGTAGCAGGCAACGTCCGATGGGACTTGCAGTCCCATCGGACGATGCCTGCACACACGCACAGAGCCCCGGCAGCCCGCAAAGAGCCCCGGCAGGCCCGCACAGAGCCCCGGCAGCCGGCACAAACCCCCAGCAGGCATGCACAGACCCCCGGCAGCCTGCACAGACCCTGCACACACACGCAGTCTCCGCCCACGCACCTCCAACACTCTATCATAGTGCATCATTGTACTATGGGAACTTCCGATTCTGGTATCCAATATCGCAAAAGTATCGGAACTCTGTATCGGAATTCCGATACAGCGAATATCGGCCGATACCCAATATTTGCAGTATCGGAATGCTCAACACTACTGGAGAGTTTTCAGAAGCTGCTTGATTCTTTAACCAATTAATATTGATATCAATGCAAGATATTTCTTACACCCCTAAATGCACCATGACAAATATTGTATGGATTTATGAGAGGTGGCTCACTCCACATGACTTGTCCGACATCATTCTTCCCCTTTCACAAATTGACAGTAATGATGTAAAGTTCGAAGCTTCATCTTGTAGGTATGATGCAGGCAGCGCTGTTGTATTTCTCGATTGCATGTACTTGACCTGGCGGTTCAGTTCCATATACAGATGTAGGAATCATGTGGATCTTGTGGAGTGAGCCTGAAAGAGAGATTAATACAGTGCAAAGGTGTCAAACACAAGGCCCTTAAAATTGTCATCTACAGTCTCCAGGACACCGGATTTCTTGGGTCATCCTTGGAACACCAGAGAGCCGAAGTGAAAGTACTCCTCTCAGGTCCAGATAAATTGTAAAGGTGAGCTTTAGGTAACTTGGCACCAGGAACAAGATCAATAGCACAGTCATAAGTATGATGGAGATGTAATATTTCTCCCTATCTCTTTTTCTGAAAACACATCTTTGAAGTCTTTCAGGTACCCTGGCAGCTACCCCCCCCCCCCCTCCCAGATTTGCAGAGCATACTTGTACAGGACTTAGACATTACTTATGACAATTGGGGCCCCACTTACCAATTTCATTTCTACACCAATCAATAACAGGATTGTGAATGAGTAACCATGGAAGCCCTAAAACTGAACTGAACTGGATGGACAAATGTCTTTTTTCGGCCTTACTAACTATGTTACTATGTTACTATGTTACCCCAGCTGTTGTGAATTCTGTGGCTGAATTCACTCCTGTGGTCACAAGTGGTACTGCAGCTTCTGAGCTTCCTCCCTCAGGTGTTCTGGTGAGCTCGTTGGCTGCTTTGTTATTTAACTCCGCCTGATTCTGTCTTCCTTGCTCCTGGTCAATGTTCCAGTGTTGGATCTGAGCTTCTGGATCTTTCCTGTGGCCTGCTGCTCTGCTTAGATAAGTGCTTCTTTGCTTTTGTTGCTACTTTTTCTGTCCAGCTTGTCAATTCGTTTTGCTGGAAGCTCTGAGACGCAAGGGGTGTACCGCCGTGCCGTTAGTTCGGCACGGTGGGTCTTTTTGCCCCCTTTGCGTGGTTTTTTGCTTTAGGGTTTTTTGTAGACTGCAAAGTTCTCTTTGCTATCCTCGCTCTATCTAGAATATCGGGCCTCACTTTGCTGAATCTATTTCATCCCTACGTTTGTCTTTTCATCTTGCTAACAGTCATTATATGTGGGGGGCTGCCTTTTCCTTTGGGGTATTTCTCTGAGGCAAGTCAGGCTTGTTTTTTGTATCTTCAGGCTAGTCAGATCCTCAGGCTGTGCCGAGTTGCATAGGTAGTGTCAGGCGCAATCCACAGCTGCCTTTAGTTGTGTTTAGGATAGGTTCAGGTATTGCGGTCTACAGAGATTCCACATCTCAGAGCTCGTTCTATTGTTTTTGGGTTTTGTCAGATCACTGTTGTGCTCTGATTTCTGACACACTGTGTCACTGGATTGCCTTCATAACAGTACCAGGAGCCAAACTAATGATTCTCAATAGAGGGAAAAAAGAAGTTCTGACATTTTTTTTTTTTCTCTCTCAGCTCTGTGTTCAGTTTTTTTTTTTTCCCCCTAGACATTTGGGTGTTTCAGGACACAGGTGTGGACATGGATATTCAGGGTCTGTGCTCTTCAATGGATAATCTCGTTATAAATGTACAAAAGATTCAAGATACTATTGATCAGAAATCTATGTTAGAACCAAGAATTCCTATTCCTGATTTGTTTTTTGGTGATAGAACTAAGTTTCTTAATTTCAAAAATAATTGTAAGCTATTTCTGGCCTTGAAACCTCATTCTTCTGGTAATCCTATTCAACAGGTTTTGATTATTATTTCTTTTTTGCGCGGCGACCCTCAGGACTGGGCATTTTCTCTTGCGCCAGGGGACCCTGCATTGAGTAATGTCAATGCGTTTTTCCTGGCGCTCGGATTACTTTACGATGAGCCTAATTCAGTGGATCAGGCTGAGAAAAATTTGCTGGCTTTGTGCCAGGGTCAGGATGATATAGAAGTATATTGTCAGAAATTTAGGAAGTGGTCAGTACTCACTCTGTGGAATGAATCTGCGCTGGCAGCTTTGTTCAGAAAGGGTCTCTCTGAGGCTCTTAAGGATGTCATGGTGGGTTTTCCTATGCCTGCTGGTTTGAATGAATCTATGTCTTTGGCCATTCAGATCGGTCGACGCTTGCGCGAGCGTAAATCTGTGCACCATTTGGCGGTATTGTCTAAGATTAAACCTGAGCCTATGCAGTGCGATAGGACTATGACCAGAGTAGAACGGCAAGAACACAGACGTCTGAATGGGCTGTGTTTCTACTGTGGTGATTCCACTCATGCTATTTCTGATTGTCCTAAGCGCACTAAGCGGTTCGATAGGTCTGCCGTCATTGGTACTGTACAATCCAAATTCCTTCTGTCCATTACCTTGATATGCTCTTTGTCATCGTATTCTGTCATGGCGTTTGTGGATTCAGGCGCTGCCCTGAATCTGATGGATTTGGATTATGCTAAACGTTGTGGGTTTTTCTTGGAGCCTTTGCGGTGTCCTATTCCGTTGAGAGGAATTGATGCTACACCTTTGGCCAAGAATAAACCTCAGTACTGGACCCAGCTGACCATGTGCATGGCTCCTGCACATCAGGAAGTTATTCGCTTTCTGGTGCTACACAATCTGCATGATGTGGTCGTGTTGGGGTTGCCATGGCTGCAAACCCATAATCCTGTATTGGATTGGAACTCTATGTCGGTATCCAGCTGGGGTTGTCAGGGGGTACATGGTGATGTTCCATTTTTGTCTATTTCGTCATCCACTCCTTCTGAGGTCCCAGAGTTCTTGTCTGATTATCAGGATGTATTTGAAGAGCCCAAGTCCGATGCCCTACCTCCGCATAGGGATTGTGATTGTGCTATCAATTTGATTCCTGGTAGTAAATTCCCTAAAGGTCGATTGTTTAATTTGTCCGTGCCTGAACACGCCGCTATGCGCAGTTATGTGAAGGAATCCCTGGAGAAGGGACATATTCGCCCATCGTCATCACCACTGGGAGCAGGGTTCTTTTTTGTAGCTAAGAAGGATGGTTCGCTGAGACCGTGTATTGATTACCGCCTTCTTAATAAGATCACTGTTAAATTTCAGTATCCCTTGCCATTGTTATCTGACTTGTTTGCTCGGATTAAGGGGGCTAGTTGGTTCACTAAGATAGATCTTCGTGGTGCGTATAATCTGGTGAGAATCAGGCAAGGAGATGAATGGAAAACTGCATTTAATACGCCCGAGGGTCATTTTGAGTATCTAGTGATGCCGTTCGGACTTGCCAATGCTCCATCTGTGTTTCAGTCTTTTATGCATGACATCTTCCGTGAGTATCTGGATAAATTCCTGATTGTTTACTTGGATGACATTTTGATCTTCTCAGATGATTGGGACTCTCATGTGAAGCAGGTCAGAATGGTTTTCCAGGTCCTGCGTGCTAATTCTTTGTTTGTGAAGGGATCAAAGTGTCTCTTCGGTGTGCAGAAAGTTTCATTTTTGGGGTTCATCTTTTCCCCTTCTACTATCGAGATGGATCCGGTTATGGTCCAAGCCATCCAGGATTGGACTCAGCCGACATCTCTGAAAAGTCTGCAAAAATTCCTGGGCTTTGCTAATTTTTATCGTCGCTTCATCTGTAATTTTTCTAGCATTGCCAAACCATTGACCGATTTGACCAAGAAGGGTGCTGATTTGGTTAATTGGTCTTCTGCTGCTGTGGAAGCTTTTCAGGAGTTGAAGCATCGTTTTTGTTCTGCCCCTGTGTTGTGTCAACCAGATGTTTCTCTTCCGTTCCAGGTCGAGGTTGATGCTTCTGAGATTGGAGCAGGGGCGGTTTTGTCAGAGAGGTTCTGGTTGCTCAGTGTTGAAACCATGTGCTTTCTTTTCCAGGAAGTTTTCGGCTGCTGAGTGTAATTATGATGTGGGCAACCGAGAGTTGCTGGCCATGAAGTGGGCATTCGAGGAATTGCGTTATTGGCTTGAAGGAGCTAAGCATCACGTGGTGGTATTGACTGATCATAAGAACCTTACTTATCTCGAGTCTGCCAAGCGCTTGAATCCTAGACAGGCCCGTTGGTCGTTATTTTTTGCCCGCTTCGATTTTATGATTTCGTACCTTCCGGGCTCTAAAAATGTGAAGGCGGATGCTCTGTCTAGGAGTTTTGTGCCCGACTCTCCGGGTTCATCTGAGCCGGCGAGTATCCTCAAGGAAGGAGTCATTGTGTCTGCCATCTCCCCTGATTTGCGACGAGTGTTGCAAAAATTTCAGGCGAATAAACCTGATCGTTGTCCGGCGGAGAAACTGTTCGTTCCTGATAGGTGGACTAGTAAAGTTATCTCTGAACTTCATTGTTCGGTGTTGGCTGGTCATCCTGGAATCTTTGGTACCAGAGAGTTAGTGGCTAGATCCTTCTGGTGGCCATCTCTGTCACGGGATGTACGGACTTTTGTGCAATCCTGTGGGATTTGTGCTAGGGCTAAGCCCTGCTGTTCACGTGCCAGTGGGTTGCTTTTGCCCTTGCCGGTCCCAAAGAGGCCTTGGACACATATTTCGATGGATTTCATTTCTGACCTTCCCGTTTCTCAAAAGATGTCAGTCATTTGGGTGGTCTGTGATCGCTTTTCTAAAATGGTCCATCTGGTGCCCTTGGTTAAATTGCCTTCCTCCTCTGATTTGGTGCCTTTGTTCTTCCAGCATGTGGTTCGTTTGCATGGCATTCCTGAGAATATTGTTTCTGACAGAGGTTCCCAGTTTGTTTCTAGGTTTTGGCGAGCCTTTTGTGGTAGGATGGGCATTGACCTATCTTTTTCCTCGGCTTTCCATCCTCAGACTAATGGCCAGACCGAACGAACCAATCAGACCTTGGAAACATATCTGAGATGTTTTGTTTCTGCAGACCAGGATGATTGGGTGTCCTTTTTGCCGTTGGCTGAGTTCGCCCTTAATAATCGGGCCAGCTCGGCTACCTTGGTCTCTCCATTTTTCTGCAATTCTGGGTTCCACCCTCGTTTCTCTTCAGGACAGGTTGAGTCTTCGGACTGTCCTGGTGTGGATTCTGTGGTGGACAGGTTGCAGCAGATCTGGACTCAGGTAGTGGACAATTTGACCTTGTCCCAGGAGAAGGCTCAACTTTTCGCTAATCGCAGACGCCGTGTGGGCCCCCGACTTCGTGTTGGGGATCTGGTTTGGTTATCTTCTCGTCATATTCCTATGAAGGTTTCCTCTCCTAAATTTAAACCTCGTTTTATTGGTCCGTATAGGATTTCTGAGATTCTCAATCCTGTGTCTTTTCGTCTGACCCTCCCAGACTCCTTTTCCATACATAATGTATTCCATAGGTCGTTGTTGCGGAGATACGTGGCACCTATGGTTCCTTCTGTTGAGCCTCCTGCCCCGGTTTTGGTGGAGGGGGAATTGGAGTATATTGTGGAGAAGATTTTGGATTCTCGTGTTTCTAGACGGAAACTCCAGTATCTGGTTAAATGGAAGGGTTATGCTCAGGAAGATAATTCCTGGGTTTTTGCCTCTGATGTCCATGCTCCAGATCTTGTTCGTGCCTTTCATGTGGCTCATCCTGGTCGGCCTGGGGGCTCTGGTGAGGGTTCGGTGACCCCTCCTCAAGGGGGGGGGGTACTGTTGTGAATTCTGTGGCTGAATTCACTCCTGTGGTCACAAGTGGTACTGCAGCTTCTGAGCTTCCTCCCTCAGGTGTTCTGGTGAGCTCGTTGGCTGCTTTGTTATTTAACTCCGCCTGATTCTGTCTTCCTTGCTCCTGGTCAATGTTCCAGTGTTGGATCTGAGCTTCTGGATCTTTCCTGTGGCCTGCTGCTCTGCTTAGATAAGTGCTTCTTTGCTTTTGTTGCTACTTTTTCTGTCCAGCTTGTCAATTCGTTTTGCTGGAAGCTCTGAGACGCAAGGGGTGTACCGCCGTGCCGTTAGTTCGGCACGGTGGGTCTTTTTGCCCCCTTTGCGTGGTTTTTTGCTTTAGGGTTTTTTGTAGACTGCAAAGTTCTCTTTGCTATCCTCGCTCTATCTAGAATATCGGGCCTCACTTTGCTGAATCTATTTCATCCCTACGTTTGTCTTTTCATCTTGCTAACAGTCATTATATGTGGGGGGCTGCCTTTTCCTTTGGGGTATTTCTCTGAGGCAAGTCAGGCTTGTTTTTTGTATCTTCAGGCTAGTCAGATCCTCAGGCTGTGCCGAGTTGCATAGGTAGTGTCAGGCGCAATCCACAGCTGCCTTTAGTTGTGTTTAGGATAGGTTCAGGTATTGCGGTCTACAGAGATTCCACGTCTCAGAGCTCGTTCTATTGTTTTTGGGTTTTGTCAGATCACTGTTGTGCTCTGATTTCTGGCACACTGTGTCACTGGATTGTCTACATAACACCCAGCATGTAACTTAACCAAGACAAAAAAGGAAATGGATTCAGATCAGCACACCACATCTTTCTCAATCTAACATAACATCTCCGCCTGCACCACATTAATGGTAAAGCAGTTTGTCCTTTTCGTCATACTCTTCCTGCTCTCAGCACAGCAGCCAGCTCTTGGTCCTGCAGTTGTGGTCACGCAAAAGAATGTTTACCCCTATACATGTCAAAACTAAGAGCTTGAACTTCACCGTCTTCAAACTGTTGGCCATGTAAGTGCTGCCTTTCTACCCGGTGGATACAGACTGTTTCAAAAAGCTGATGGCCATTGCAGTTCCCCAGTACCAGTTGTCCAGTCACTATTATTTCTCCAAGAAAGCTGTACCTGCGCTACACCAGCATGTCGTAGACATTACCCGTTTCCTGAAAAAAAATCTGTCTCGGGGTGCATTTTGCCACTGACACCTGTATGAACAAGCATGGGCAGGGGTGTTACATCTCACTGACTGGGCACTGGGTGACTGGTGGTTGCAGGGGCAGGCGGGGAAGGGGCTGCACCATAAGTCTTGAAATCTTCTCCAAGGCTTGCGGGACAAACCTCTGTATGAACACTTCCTCCTTTCCCTCCTCCTCCTCGGACTCCACATGTGCTCTCAACCTCTGCCTTAATGAGATACACGTTCCAACAGTGAGATAAGCATATCGGAACCCATAATATAAAAGGACCATATTTATGGGGAATACTCTTCACAGAACCATATAGAAAACATACGAAAAAGACAAGAGTCTAAATTCCCAAATATAACTGGAACATATATAAATACATAGTTACATAGTTACATAGTTATTAAGGTTGAAGGAAGACTATATGTCCATCTAGTTCAACCCATAGCCTAACCTAACATGCCCTAACATGTTGATCCAGAGGAAGGCAAAAAAAACCCATGTGGCAAAGAGAAAACCCCATGTGGCAAAGAGAAATATCACTGATGCCATGTGGTTCGTTTTTTGAAAAAGTATAAATACAATTTTATTCATATATCATAACAAAACAACACAGGCCATGACTTCGTGCAAGGATAAAAACAAAATCACTGGACAAGTATGACAGAGATGACGCATGCTAGTGGTGACCGATTATCCATATAACTCAGGCTATGTTAAGTGGTACCAGAAAATAAACTCACTGACAGAAGTGGAAAGCCTGAGTAACTACATAAAAAATGGGCAAGCAAACCATAAAATGCCCCCTCCCACAAGATGTACTATAATAGCAAAAATAGCATAAGTGTAGCATAACTAGGTATGGACACCCATGGGGGAAGGAAAGGGGAAAAAAAAAAAAAAAAAGGGGCTAAAGTACAATGCATATGTGGCCAAAGTATTGCTTACCCATAGGATAATGCCAGTCACCACAAGTTACCCCAACGCGCGTTTCGCTGCTTCTTCTTCAGGGGGCAGTGTGGAAATGTGCATAATCTGGACCTTAAATACCCCTCCAAGCACTCAGGACCAGGTGCAACGCATATCAGGAAGTTGCCAGTGACTGTGTTACTGGAGCGCATGTGGGCGTGGCCGCCCACCTCCCCAGCATCACACTCGGCGTCAAGATGCAAAGCAGTATGGGAATGAAGTGTTCCCATAGCAACAGTACAAGCATTGCTCACAGAGACGCCTTGTGCGACGAGGGGCGGGGGCGGCCGCCGCGCACATGCGCAGTCCACACCGGAACCGGCAAGTCCGCCATATTATTGAAGGGCACAGACCATGCCACATAGCCGCCCGTAAAAAAAAAAAAAAAAAGGCGCCTATTAGGACAGAATGTAAAGGCAGTCACCACACACAGATATAGCCCATGAACAAAACCTAGCAACAGCACCATTTAACTAAAGGGAAAGAGCCCACTAAGCCACTAATGGCAAATTAACATGCAAATGCTGTAATAACAAATTAACAACATAGTACATTCAATTAAATACAGCAAAAAACAGTTAAACACATAACGCATTATGCAACAGTTTTTAAAAGGTGACATGACATAAACAAACAAATATGGCGATGATGTCATAGATGCGTGACCGGTCCGTAAAATGCCGAGTATAGATAGGGAACAGGATTTTTCCAAGGTCCAAAAAACTTCGTCCAAGATATCACACTAAATAAAAAAAGTGAAAAAACACAAACACACACACATAAGACAATAGTAATAAAAACAACGGCTCCAGATAAAAGCACGACATGAGACCACCGCAAAAGGCAAACAGGATCCCCCACAGACGCACCGGATTATAGAAAAGGGGAGAAACTAATATTTTCATTAAGCCCAGCAGGGGCAATAGTATCTAACATAACGATCCAGCGACACTCAAGCTGCGCCAGCCTGCGTTTAAGATCCCCTCCTCTGATGCCACAATGTAGGCGGTCAATTCCACGGACTTTCAATAGATCCGGGTTGCAGGCATGGCACAGCCTGAAATGCCGAGGGATCGTTTTAAGGGAAGCCACGTCGATAGAGGATTGTGCTGCTCTGATGTCCCTCACATGCTCTCTTGTGCGAATACGCAATGACCTAGAGGTGAGGCCCACATACACCAAGCCACAAGGGCATGTGGCATAGTATATGACATAGTCACTACTGCAGGATATATAGTCCCTAATTTTAAACGTTCTTTTGCCATCAGATGATGTAAAGTCGGTGGCCCTTACTATGTTCCGACATGCCACGCATGAACCACACGGGTAACACCCCAGCCGCGGTGTACCCGTGAAAAAGGAGGGAACAGGCGGGGTTGCCACATAGTGGCTTTTAACCAAAAGGTCCCTCAAGTTGCTACTCCGTCTAGCTGTTCCACCCCGGATCGCTTTGAGGCGCAGGCGCTGGACCTTAGGGACCGGTTCCGTTCACGTGGATATAGCAACAGGTGCATCAAAAAGGGATATTCACGGGCTAAGACATCTGTCCGTGGCCGGCTGCTGATGGGCTCCGGGAGGGCTAAGAATGGTTCTGAACAGATTAAGTTCATAACTACGTATAACAATAGATGGGATGCCATTCGTGGTATCCTAAATAAACATTGGCCGATCTTAAAGACTGAACCGGTGATTGGTGATCTACTCCCCGAGAGACCGTTAATGACAGCTAGACGGAGTAGCAACTTGAGGGACCTTTTGGTTAAAAGCCACTATGTGGCAACCCCGCCTGTTCCCTCCTTTTTCACGGGTACACCGCGGCTGGGGTGTTACCCGTGTGGTTCATGCGTGGCATGTCGGAACATAGTAAGGGCCACCGACTTTACATCATCTGATGGCAAAAGAACGTTTAAAATTAGGGACTATATATCCTGCAGTAGTGACTATGTCATATACTATGCCACATGCCCTTGTGGCTTGGTGTATGTGGGCCTCACCTCTAGGGCATTGCGTATTCGCACAAGAGAGCATGTGAGGGACATCAGAGCAGCACAATCCTCTATCGACATGGCTTCCCTTAAAACGATCCCTCGGCATTTCAGGCTGTGCCATGCCTGCAACCCGGATCTATTGAAAGTCCGTGGAATTGACCGCCTACATTGTGGCATCAGAGGAGGGGATCTTAAACGCAGGCTGGCGCAGCTTGAGTGTCGCTGGATCGTTATGTTAGATACTATTGCCCCTGCTGGGCTTAATGAAAATATTAGTTTCTCCCCTTTTCTATAATCCGGTGCGTCTGTGGGGGATCCTGTTTGCCTTTTGCGGTGGTCTCATGTCGTGCTTTTATCTGGAGCCGTTGTTTTTATTACTATTGTCTTATGTGTGTGTGTTTGTGTTTTTTCACTTTTTTTATTTAGTGTGATATCTTGGACGAAGTTTTTTGGACCTTGGAAAAATCCTGTTCCCTATCTATACTCGGCATTTTACGGACCGGTCACGCATCTATGACATCATCGCCATATTTGTTTGTTTGTCATGTCACCTTTTAAAAACTGTTGCATAATGCGTTATGTGTTTAACTGTTTTTTGCTGTATTTAATTGAATGTACTATGTTGTTAATTTGTTATTACAGCATTTGCATGTTAATTTGCCATTAGTGGCTTAGTGGGCTCTTTCCCTTTAGTTAAATGGTGCTGTTGCTAGGTTTTGTTCATGGGCTATATCTGTGTGTGGTGACTGCCTTTACATTCTGTCCTAATAGGCGCCTTTTTTTTTTTTTTTTTACGGGCGGCTATGTGGCATGGTCTGTGCCCTTCAATAATATGGCGGACTTGCCGGTTCCGGTGTGGACTGCGCATGTGCGCGGCGGCCGCCCCCCACCCCTCGTCGCACAAGGTGTCTCTGTGAGCAATGCTTGTACTGTTGCTATGGGAACACTTCATTCCCATACTGCTTTGCATCTTGACGCCGAGTGTGATGCTGGGGAGGTGGGCGGCCACGCCCACATGCGCTCCAGTAACACAGTCACTGGCAACTTCCTGATATGCGTTGCACCTGGTCCTGAGTGCTTGGAGGGGTATTTAAGGTCCAGATTATGCACATTTCCACACTGCCCCCTGAAGAAGCAGCGAAACGCGCGTTGGGTAACTTGTGGTCACTGGCATTATCCTATGGGTAAGCAATACTTTGGCCACATATGCATTGTACTTTAGCCCCTTTTTTTTTTTTTTCCCCTTTCCTTCCCCCATAGGTGTCCATACCTAGTTATGCTACACTTATGCTATTTTTGCTATTATAGTACATCCTGTGGGAGGGGGCATTTTATGGTTTGCTTGCCCATTTTTTATGTAGTTACTCAGGCTTTCCACTTCTGTCAGTGAGTTCATTTTCTGGTACCACTTAACATAGCCTGAGTTATATGGATAATCGGTCACCACTAGCATGCGTCATCTCTGTCATACTTGTCCAGTGATTTTGTTTTTATCCTTGCACGAAGTCATGGCCTGTGTTGTTTTGTTATGATATATGAATAAAATTGTATTTATACTTTTTCAAAAAATGAACCACATGGCATCAGTGATTATTTATATATGTTCCAGTTATATTTGGGAATTTAGACTCTTGTCTTTTTCGTATGTTTTCTACACGTTCCAACAGTGTAGAGAATCTCCCCGCCCCTCTGTACTGTGCAGGAATGGCTCACCACAATCCGGCAGTGTTCAATTTAATGTCTTGGTGATCAAACAGTACAATAGTTGTGGACAGCTATAAAGGCTGAGTTTGAGCATTGGCTGTCTCCAATGAACCTGGGAAGAACGCGTTAGTTACAACAATCAGAAGGTGTCTCCCGCTGTTACTTTTACAATTTTTTTTTTAAAGCCCCTAATATTCCTCCTCCTTTTGCTTCCCCCGGAGTCAAAACAAGCTAAATTTTTGGCAAATGGAGACTTATTTGGATCTCCTTGTTGTGTGTCCTGTAGTGGAAGGGGCATCGGAGCCCCATTATACTATTTACTTCTGGGGAAATTGATGCAACTTTCGTTGTGTGCCAATGTTTTGAAATGTGAAGACTTCAAATTGGGTCTCCATCTGGTGGGTTGCCTATAGTGGAAGGGTCTTGGAGCACCAGGCCTATACTCGTCACTCAGGTACCTCTTACTGATCAATTTGTAAGCAAGAAATGCTGGGCAAAGCCCTATCCTACCCACCAATGCTGTGCCATTATAACATTTCTTCTGTGGATCAAATGATTCCCCTTTCCTGTTGTCTGCCCTTAATTTTTTTGAAATGTGGTGAATCCAGGTTTGGTCTCCTTCGTGTGTGTTGCCTGTAGCATTACGGCTCCCAGACTGGCAGGCCTACACTTTGTCAACGAACTGTTACTATCCTTAAATGTTCCGAACAATCGTAGTCTACAAAGCTGATGTTTGTGCCTCCCGAGTGTGGCTGAGCAGAAAAGCAGGTATCCTAGCCAGAAGCGTGGCCTTGTTCTTGTGCCAATGCATGTACTGTTGCAAAGAAATTGCTATCAGAAATTGTTTGCAGATGTGGGGTACCAGAGGTCATGTGAAGTAAAGTGACTACCTCTGTCACTTTCAAAGTGTGTCAGGAGATCACCCGAGCTCTAGGAATTGAGCAATCATTCCACACTCCATATCACCCACAGAGCAGCGGTAAGGTGGAGAGGTTGAAAATACAGAAGGCAATGGCTGAGACCGGTAAACCGTGGACTGAGTGTCTCCCAATTGCACTGTATACTGTTAGGATCACACCCAACAGGAAGACAAGTCTGAGCCCATATGAGATTTTGTTTGGGGGACCTCCGAAAACAGGGTTGTATTTCCCCCAGCAATTGCAGGTGTCTCATTCAAATATGACAGCTTATGTTGGTGCTTTGCAGCAAGTATTGCAGCAAATTCATACTCGTGTTTTCAGTTCTATTCCAGATCCCTCCTCCTTGCCAGGGGCGCATGACCTTAAGCCTGGAGACTGGGTGGTGACTTGAAAGCATTTGAGAAAAAGCCTTGATCCCGGATTCGAGGGGCCTTACCAAGTCCAGCTAATCACACCAACATCCGTCAAGTTGGAAGGAAAGTCTGCCTGGATTCACGCATCACACTGCAAAAGATTTCACAAGAACTAAAGACAATGTCGCTAGGAAAGTACTATCCCTTTACCCTTTTCATGCTTATCTTCCTTGTACATGGTAAACAGAATAATGAGATACTCAAGCAATGGGATAGTGAAATGTCAAAGCAATGGACTAATAAATTTGTCCAGTATCATAATTATATTTCTCAGGCCCGAAACCTGTCAAATTGCTGGATATGTTCCCATGCTTCTATAGCTGCCAAAACCATGCCTTATTTTGTTACCCCTGTATCTGAAAGAGACTTGTTTGGTGGAAGGTGCTGGGAAATGCGGGCCTTAGAACTAACACACCAGCAGAGTAAAACATCCGCTGCCTTGCCCATCACAGGGTAGACTAGGCAGCCATAGTTCCAAATCAATCTTACAAGAAACAAAGATCCCTCAAAGAAACGTCCAGATAATTTGTTTGAATTTAAAGATAATGATGGTACTTGGGGAAATAAAGAGATGGACAAAAATTATATAGGAAAAGTTCCCGATCAGGAGCTAAAAATCAGTTTCTCAGCAAAAATCCCTTTTCCTAAGGAGGGTAAATTGCAATGCTATAGACAAGTCTGTTTAGAACGTACGCTGCATGATTTTAACTGGTCTAGAAATTATTTCTTCATAGGAGGTGACACTGAGGTGTGTAAAGAAAGAGAAGCAGTCCATGTAGATGAAGAAACTAGGGAAGGCCAATATGGGGATGGAGCAGCTGATATGTCTATAAGCATTAACACCAATCCCCAATGTCCACCATTGCGATATTATAGATCAGTGACTACCGATTTAACCGACTCCTGGTGTCTTTACACTGATACCACACTGATAGTTTCAATCGCAATTGCACTAATTAGTGAATATCAATTTGAGCTGCCCAAGGGCATATACATAGTGTGTGGTAGTAATACCTACAGATGGATTTCCCGAGGGGCAGAGGGTGCTTGTACCTTGGCTAGATTAGAGCCAGCAACATGGGTGTGGGATGAAAAAGATTTCCCCTACAAAAATATCCCAAGCCATATGATAGCCAAGCGTAGTGCACCTCCCGTCCAGGAAAAACCTTTAATGCATACCCCATGGTACCTTAAGACAGGAATGGTATTGACAGGCCCTCTTGGAGTTATGTTTGGAACTATAAGAAATGCCCAGATGATAGAAGAGTTGGGTGACATTTTTTGACAACGTGACCGAATATCTGTTTGATGCCCTCAATGTCGAGTCTGCATACAGTACAGACCAAAAGTTTGGACACACCTTCTCATTTAAAGATTTTTCTGTATTTTCATGACTATGAAAATTGTACATTCACACTGAAGGCATCAACTCTATGAATTAACACATGTGGAATTATATACTTAACAAAAGAGTTTAAATCAACTGAAATTATGTCTTATATTTTAGGTTCTTCAAAGTAGCCATCTTTTGCTTTGATGACTGCTTTACACACTCTTGGCATTTTCTTGATGAGCTTCAAGAGGTAGTCACCGGGAATGGTTGTCACTTCACAGGTGTGCCCTGTCAGGTTTAATAAGTGGGATTTCTTGCTTTATAAATGGGGTTAGGACCATCAGTTGTGTTGTGCAGAAGTCTGGTGGATACACAGCTGACAGTCCTACTGAATAGCCTGTTATAATTTGTATTATGGCAAGAAAAAAGCAGCTAAGTAAAGAAAAACAAGTGGCTATCATTATTTTAAGAAATGAAGGTCAGTCAGTCTGAAAAATTGGGAAAACTTTGAAAGTATCCCCAAGTGCAGTGGCAAAAACCAAGCGCTACAAAAAAACTGGCTCACATGAGGACCGTCCCAGGAAAGGAAGACCAAGAGTCACCTCTGCTTCTGAGGATAAGTTTATCCGAGTCACCAGCCTCAGAAATCGCAGGTTAACAGCAGCTCAGATTAGAGACCAGGTCAATGCCACACAGAGTTCTAGCAGCAGACACATCTCTACAACAACTGTTAAGAGGAGACTTTGTGCAGCAGGCCTTCATGGTAAAACAGCTGCTAGGAAACCACTGATAAGGACAGGTAACAAGCAGAAGAGACTTATTTGGGCTAAAGAACACAAGGAATGGACATTAGACCAGTGAAAATCTGTGCTCATCTGATGAGTCCAAATTTGAGATCTTTGGTTCCAACACCATGTCTTTGTGCGACGCAGAAAAGGTGAACGGATGGACTCTACATGCCTGGCTCCCACCGTGAAGCGTGGAGGAGGTATGATGGTGTGGGGGTGCTTTGCTGGTGACACTGTTGGGTATTTATTCAAAATTGAAGGCATACTGAACCAGCATGGCTACCACAGCATCTTGTTGCAGCATGCTATTCCATCCGATTTGCGTTTAGTTGGACCATCATTTATTTTTCAACAGGGCAATGACCCCAAACACACGTCTGGGCTGTGTAAGGGCTATTTGACCAAGAACGAGAGTGATGGGGTGCTACGCCAGATGACCTGGCCTCTATAGATGGTTGGGGTGAGCTGGACCGCAGAGTGAAGGCAAAAGGGCCAACAAGGGCTAAGCATCTCTGAGAACTCCTTCAAGATTGTTGGAAGACCATTCCTGGTGACTACCTCTTGAAGCTCATCAAGAGAATGCCATGAGTGTGCAAAGCAGTCATCAAAGCAAAAGGTGGTTACTTTGAAGAACCTAGAATATAAGACATAATTTCAGTTGTTTCACACTTTTTTGCTAAGTATATAATTCCACATGTGTTAATTCATAGTTTTGATGCCTTCAGTGTGAAAGTACAATTTTCATAGTCCTGAAAATACAGAAAAATCTTTACATGAGAAGGTGTGTCCAAACTTTTGGTCTGTACTGTATATGAAACAGCTAATAGTCATTACTAATCTGCATTCAATAGTGCTTGATTATCTAACTGCATCTCAAAGGGGATTCTGTCAGGTGGTAGGACCTGCCTGTTGTCATTATATAGATCCCGCTGGACTTATGAGGGTCACACATGACATTGAGCAGGCCAGGTTGATCAAGGAAGGGTGTGAAAGGCTAACTCCCTTGAGGACTTACCGTTTCCTGAATGGCTGTCTTGGTTAAACCCTTTAAATTGGTTCAAGGGAGTAGGTGGATGGGTTCCAGGGGTGCTGCATTTCCTCATTCAGACAGTCTTTATAATCTTGATCATTGCAGTACTGATAAAGCTATTTGTGATGTTGATTAAGAAAATTCTTGGCTCTAACTGCAAATGTTTTCCAGGTAAATACCGAACTAAGATTGATACTGACACTGACGTAGAGAGAGAGCCTACCCAAGTGATGATGACTACTTTCATAACTGCACTACAGCGTGAATGTGTATTCTGCAACAAGCAAACATCGGTGGACCTGGCCGATTGCATGCACTGCGGAAAGCCCATGGTCTAAAGGAAAATTCACAAGAAGTTATGAGCTACTTGACCAAAAGAACTTTTATATGGACTTTTTCCGATTATGACAATTAATAGGAAGATTCATTTATTCTCTATACTCATAATTTTATACTCTCTTATATACATATATATTAATATATTAACAATGTTTATTACTACTATTTCCATATACATATATCAGTATCCACTTATATAGTGGTTCATATAAGGATAGGGTTGCGAAGGGAAAGGTAGGCCTGGAATCAAGTATAGTCTGAATGGATACGCAGCAGGACTGGTATCCCATGATATACACAGGAAAAGCCATGTATTTTGTGAAGTAGGGCTATCTTGCAGGCCTAAGGATAGGAAGGAATCAGTTAGGGCAAGGTAGATCAGATGATAAAAAGAGGGGAATTGTTAAAGAAATGGTTAATCTTCATTTTGTTAAATATCAGAAAATAGCAGAAAAACAAAGTATTGTGCAAGGTTATCATCTGAGTTTCCATTTCCCGGATATCATACATAACAGTGGTCAATAATTCCCAGAAAATGTCAAGGACATCTGTATTTGTCTGAAAACACCCAAAAATGCTTAGTTCCAGCCAGCATCCCATAAAACCGCAGATATGTGCAACGACTCCCCGCATTCTTTCGCCTAATCTATCTTGTATCCCAGGATGTTTTTGACAACTCATTGTGTAAGACATTCATCTGTGCCAACTTATTATGTAACGTTGTTTTTCCCATTTTGGGGTATAAAAGATGGGCTCACTGAAAATAAAGGCAGATACGTTATTATTTTGGAAAGACAACACGTGTCTGTCTCTCTGATTTAGTTCTTCCCAATTCTAGGTTTATTTACTATTTTTTTTCTTATTTTGATTACAGTGACAATGTCTATCACAGTGACCAAATTCAAACAAGAGGAAGAATTTTCCTCTGCTGGCAGATCATGGTGGGCGCATGCGCCTGCCATTTTCTTACCGGAGGAAGAAGCCGGCGGCCAGGAGGGGACATAGGAGGACCCAGGGACACCGGTAAGTATGACGGGGTCCCCGATCCCCCTATTTCTCTGTCCTCTGATGTGCGATCACATCAGGACAGAGAATGACACACATCGCTTTATTTTTTTGCGGTCGCAGGTAAACTATTAATTATCAGTGATCGCAAAACAGGGTTCGGTAAAAACCGACCCCGATCATGTTCTTAGGGTTCTCTACTACCCCTAGCAACTGAGACCACAGAGAAAATCTGACTCTGGGGGGTGCTATACACTTTAAGTACCCTTAACTACCGCCGTTAAAAGGCGTATCGGCAGTAGTTAAGGGGTTAAGCTACAAATGCTGGTCTAAGCCCTGTCCCATGCATTCATGCTGCATAATTATACTATTTGTACTCTGGGTCAACTGTTGCCATTTTTCCTGGTGTCTGCCTCTAAAATGAGCTGTTTTGGCAGCTTTTGGGCCCCACTTAAGGTGTTGTCTATGCGTTTTGGTTTTGCCTCCTTATGAAATCAATGGGATTTGGATATGTTTGGCGAACATCAGCATGTTTGCCAATCATAAGGTAGCACACACTGTGAAGGCTTCGTGACCAGAAGAGGCCAGTGGTTGAGTACCAGCTCCAACACACCCAATGGTACTCTGATCAGCCTCTGCACATAACTGAAGAGTGGGCATTGATCAACATTTGTTTGGTTCTCCAAGACTTTCGAGGATGCGACAAAGATGGTGGGCGGCAATGATGCCATAGTCAGCGCAATGATCACACTTTTGTGCTTACTTAACCCCTTTACCCCCAAGGGTGGTTTGCACGTTAATGACCAGGCCAATTTTTACAATTCTGACCACTGTCCCTTTATGAGGTTATAACTCTGGAACGCTTCAATGGATCCCGGTGATTCTGACACTGTTTTCTCGTGACATATTGCACTTCATGATAGTGATAACTGTTGTGAATTCCGCTCTTGGGCTCCCTCCGGTGGTTGTGAGTGGCACTTTTGTGAGTTCTGCTCTTGGGCTCCCTCTTGTGGTTTCTAGTGGTATGGCTGCTCTTTGGAGTTAGCTGTCTTCAGCTGCTTCCACCTGATCGTCGTTTCTGCTCGGCTATTTAAGCCTGGCTTTTCCTTCAGCTTGTGCCACTTGTAAATGGTTTCTGGTTGGATTCACATCTCTTTGGATTTCCCTGTTATCCTGACCAGTTCAGCTAAGCTAAGGTCTTGCTTGCGCTTTTCTGTCCACAGATTGTGGACTTATCCGTTCTGTGTTTTCTATATTTGTCCAGCTTATCAGTATGAATTAATTCTGTCTTGCTGGAAGCTCTGGGAAGCAGATTTACCCTCCACACCTTTAGTCAGGTGTGGAGTTTTTAGTAAACTCTGCGTGGATTTTTGTAGTTTTTTATACTGACCGCACAGTATTGCATCCTGTCCTATCTATCTAGCTAGACTGGCCTCCTGTGCTCATTCTGGTTTCATTCTGTGTATGTCTTTTCCCTCTCCACTCACTGTCATTATTTGTGGGGGGCTAATCTATCCTTTGGGGATTTTCTCTGAGGCAAGATAGTTTTCCTGCTTCTATCTTTAGGGGTAGTTAGCTCTTATGCTGTGTCGAGATGTCTAGGGAGTGACAGGTACATCCCGCGGCTACTTCTAGTGTGGTGTTTAGCTTAGGGACTGCGGTCAGTACAGATACCACTTCCTTCAGAGCTCGTTCCATGTTGCTCCTAAACTACCGCATCATAACAGGTAACATTTCTTTGATATTACCTGTGTTTATTTGTGAAAGAAAATGGAAATTTGGCAAAAATTTTGAAAATGTTGCAATTTTCCAAATTTAAATTTTTATGCAATTAAATCACAGAGATATGTCACACAAAATACTTAGTAACATTTCCCACATGTCTACTTTACATCAGCAACTAAACTTTTTTTTTGTTAGAGTTCTAAGGGTTAAAAGTTGACCAGCAATTTCTCATTTTTACAACACCATTTTTTTAGGGACTACATCTCATTTGAAGTCATTTTGAGGGATCTATATGATAGAAAATAACCAAGTGTGACACCATTCTAAAAACTGCACCCCTCAAGGTGCTCAAAACCACATTCAAGAAGTTTATTAACCCTTCAGGTGTTTCACAGGAATTTTTGGAATGTTTAAATAAAAATGAACATTTAACTTTTTTTCACAAAAAAATTACTTCAGCTCCAATTTGCTTTATTTTACCAAGGGTAACAGGACAAATTGTACAACAACTTTTGGGGTCCATTTTCTCCTGAGTACGCTGATACCCCATATGTGGGGGCAAACCACTGTTTGGGCGCATGGAAAAGCCCGGAAGGGAAGGAACGCCATTTGACTTTTCAATGCAAAATTGACAGGAATTGAGATGGACACCATGTTGCGTCTGGAGAGCCATTGATGTGCCTAAACATTGAAACCCCCCACAAGTGACATCATTTTGGAAAGTAGACCCTCTAAGGGACTCATCTAGATGTGTTGAGAGCTTTGAACCCCCAAGTGTTTCACTACAAATTATAACGCAGAACTGTGAAAATAAAAATTCTTTTTTTTGCAACAAAAATTATTTTTTAGCCCCCAGTTATGTATTTTTCCAAGGGTAACAGGACAAATTGGACAACAACTTTTGGGGTCTAATTTCAATTGAGTATGCTGATACCCCATATGTGGGGGGGAACCACCGTTTGAGCGCATGACAGAGCTCGGAAGGGAAGGAGCGTCATTTGGAATGCAGACTTAGATGGATTGGTCTGCAGGCATCATATTGCGTTTGCAGAGCCCCTAATGTACCTAAACAGTAGAAACCCCCCACAAGTGACCCCATATTAGAAACTAGACCCCCTAATGAACTTATCTAGATGTGTTGGTAGAAATTTGAACCCCCAAGTGTTTCACTACAGTTTATAACGCAGAGCCGTGAAAATAAAAAATCTTTTTTTTTTCCACAAAAATTATATTTCAGCCCCCATTATTCTATTTTCCCAAGGGTAACAGGAGAAAATGGACCCCAAACGTTGTTGCCCAATTTGTCCTGAGTAGGCTGATACCCCATATGTTGGGGTAAACCCCTGTTTAGGCACACGGGAGAGCTCGGAAGGGAGGGAGCACTGTTTTACTTTTTCAACGCAGAATTGGCTGGAATTGAGATCGGACGCCATGTCGCGATTGGAGAGCCCCTGATGTGCCTAAACAGTGGAAACCCCCCAATTATAACTGAAACCCTAATCCAAACACATCCCTAACCCTAATCCCAATGGTAACCCTAACCACACCCCTAACCCTGACACACCCCTAACCCTAATCCCAACCTTTTTCCCAACCATAAATGTAATCCAACCCCTAACCCTAACTTTAGCCCCAACCCTAACTGTAGCCTTAACCTGCAGTAACCACCGATCGACCAAACCGCTGCATGACCAGCTTTATCCTCACCTACTGTATCCTCACCCATCCGTTGTAGATTGAGCCTTCGCGGGCAGGGTCCCCTCTCCTCCTGTACCAGTTATGACTTGTATTGTTTAAGATTATTGTACTTGTTTTTATTATGTATACCCCTCCTCACATGTAAAGCGCCATGGAATAAATGGCGCTATAACAATAAATAATAATAATAATAACCCTAACGGGAAAATGGAAATAAATACATTTTTTATTTTTTCACTAACTAAGGGGGTGATGAAGGGGGGTTTGATTTACTTTTATAGCGGGTTTTTTAGCGGATTTTTATGATTGGCAGCCGTCACACTGAGACGCTTTTTATTGCAAAAAAATATTTTTTGCGTTCCCACATTTTGAGAGCTATAATTTTTCCATATTTTGGTCCACAGAGTCATGTGAGGTCTTGTTTTTTGCGGGACGAGTTGACGTTTTTATTGGTAACATTTTCGGGCATGTGACATTTTTTGATCGCTTTTTATTCCGATTATGAGGCAGAATGACCAAAAACCAGCTATTCATGAATTTCTCTTGGGGGAGGCGTTTATACCGTTCCACGTTTGGTAAAATGGATAAAGCAGTTTTCTTTTTCGGGTCAGTACGATTACAGCGATACCTCATTTATATCTTTTTTTTTTGTTTGTTTTGGTGCTTTTATACAATAAACTATTTTATAGAAAAAATAATTATTTTTGCATCGCTTTATTCTGAGGACTATAACTTTTTTTTTTTCTTTGACACTGTATGGCGGCTCGTTTTTTGCAGGACAAGATGACGTTTTCAGCGGTACCATGGTTATTTATATCCGTCTTTTTGATCGCGTGTTATTCCACTTTTTGTTTGGCGGTATGATAATACAGCGTTGTTTTTTGCCTCGTTTTTTTTTTTTTTACGGTGTTCACTGAAGGGGTTAACTAGTGGGACAGTTTTATAGGTTGGGTCGTTACGGACGCAGTGATACTAAATGTGTACTTTTATTGTTTTGGTTTTTTTAAATTTAGATAAAGAAATGTATTTGTAGGAACAATATATATATTTTTTTTGGATTTTTTTTTTTTACACTAACATTGCCCCAGGGGGGGCATCATGTTATAGTGTAAGATCGCTGATCTGACACTTTGCTGTGCACTGTCAGATCGGCGATCTGAAGTGCACAGCTCCAGGCTTCCCGGTACCTGCTCTGAGCAGGCGCTGTGAGGCCACCTCCCTGCAGGACACGGATGCCACAGCCATGTTGGATCCAGGCCTGCTGCAGGGAGGAGGAGGTAAGAGATGCTTGGAGAAACGCGATCACATCGCGTTGCTCCGGGGGTCTCAGGAAAGCGAGCAAGGGGAACCCCCTCCCTGCGCGATGCTTCGCTATACCGCCGAAACACTGCGATCATATTTGATTGTGGTGTGCCAGGGGTTAATGTGCCGGGGGCGGTCCGTGACCGCTCCTGGCACATAGTGCTGGATGTCAACTGCGATAGTCAGCTGACACCCGGCCGCGCTCCCCCCGTGAGCTGTTGTGAATTCTGTGGTCAAGCTCCCTCCTGTGGTCATGAATGGTACTTCGGCTGGTTCTGTCTATGAGCTTCCTTTGGTGGATGTGAGTGGTACTGCGGCTTCTGAGTTTCCTTCCTCAGGTGATGAGGTTAAGTCGTTAGGTGCTGCTCTATTTAACTCCACCTAGTGCTTTGCTCCTGGCCTCCAGTCAATGTTCCAGTATTGGTCTTGCTCTCTCCTGGATCGTTCCTGTGGCCTGTCTATCCTGCATAAGCTAAGTTTTGCTTGTGTTATTTTTGTTTGCTATATTTTCTGTACAGCTTGCTATATTGGTTTTTCTCGCTTGCTGGAAGCTCTGGGACGCAGGGGGAGCACCTCCGTACCGTTAGTCGGTACGGAGGGTCTTTTTGCGCCCTCTGCGTGGTTGTTTGTAGGGTTTTGTGTTGACCGCAAAGCTATCTTTCCTATCTTCGGTCTGTTCAGTAAGTTGGGCCTCACTTTGCTAAAATCTATTTCATCTCTGTGTTTGTATTTTCATCTCAACTCAGTCATTATATGTGGGGGGCTGCCTTTTCCTTTGGGGAATTTCTCTGAGGCAAGGTGGGCTTATTTTTCTATCTTAGGGCTAGCTAGTTTCTCAGGCTGTGCCCGAGGCGCCTAGGACTGGTCAGGAGCGCTCCACGGCTACCTCTAGTGTGGTTTGATAGGATTAGGGATTGCGGTCAGCAGAGTTCCCACGTCTCAGAGCTCGTCCTTGTTTTTTGGGTTATTGCCAGGTCACTGTATGTGCGCTGACCTCTATGTCCATTGTGGTACTGAATTACCTTTCATAACAGCCTAAGAGAAGTTATTTGGGATCTTGAAAGAGTGGATATTTAGGGATTCGGGATTTCCCCATGTGTAATTTTAAAATTTGAGAGAAGGCCAAATTGACTGAATGTCTTGAGAATAATCGGGAAGGCCTGGAGCGGGTTAGAGATGAAGAAGAGCAAGTCGTCAGCGAAAGCTAGCGTTTTTAGTTTCACGGAGCCAATTTTCAGTCCCTCTATCCCTTCCTCTTGTCTAATGCTCTGTATCAATGTCTCTATTACCAGTATGAACAGTGACGGGGATAACGGGCAGCCCTGTCTAGTCCCATTATTAATATTAAAACTATCAGATAGGGTGCCGTTAATTCGAATTCTAGCTGTAGGTTGGGAATACAGGGAGAGAACTGCCGAAATGTATTGCTCTGGTAAACCAAATTAATCAGAACTTTTTCCATATAACCCCAGCTCACCCTATCGAACGCTTTTTCAGCGTCTGTTGACAGGAGGACCAAGGGGACCCTTCGGCTCCAGCGAACATCGTAGCCTGTATGATTTTGGTCGAGTTGGTCCTTTGCCCTCTCTACCCTTAACAAAACCCGCCTGGTCTACATGGATCAATTTGGGTAAAATGTTACTAAGCCCTTCCCGCTAAAATTTTTTGCCCACAGTTTAATGTCCGCATTGAGTAGCGATATTGGCCTATAACTGGCACATAGGTTAGGATCTTTTCCCTCCTTCGGTAGAACAGGTGATGAAAGCTTCTAAAGATTGTTTAGGTAAAGGTTGGCCCTGAAGGTAGGAGTTGAAAAAAGTGACCAAATGGGGCATTAGAGGTTTTATGAGTTTTTTGTAATAAATAATGGGAAGACCGTCTGGTCCCGGGCTCTTGCCATTGGGGATAGTAGAGAGGGTGTCCAAATTTCTTTAGAGGCAACGGGGACGTCAACAGGGGGGTGGACCCTCTTTAGTTAGTTTGGGGAGTTTTAAGGGAGCCAGGAACTCGTTAATTTTCTCCATAGCTGACACAGGGTCTTGTATATGATCTGAAGGGCTTAAGTTGTAGAGATTCTCATAGAAGGACCTGAACTCCCTGGCAATTTCAGCAGTTTCTGACAATAAAGAACCGTTCTCGGTTTTAAGTTGTGCGATAAATGTCTTATCTTTACGTTTCTTGAGCAAAGAAGACATAAGCTTGCTGCTTTTATTGCCATGGAGATAGAACCTCTGTTTGCTCCCTCATATATATTTTAGCTGATTGGATGTTCAGTAGATTTTTCAGGTCATTCCTAAGTTTATCAATTCTTCTTGAGTCCCTTGCGCCCGAGATCTTTATGTATCTTTTCGAGGGAATTGATCTGATGTAAGATAGATAATGTCTGTTCAGCCTCTCTTTCTTTAATGTGAACTTAGCGCAATGAGTTCCCCCCTTATCACCGCTTTATGTGCCTCCCACACCATAGGCATGGGTGGGCCCGAAAGTATGTTCTCTTGGAAGTAAAGGTCAAGAGTGTCAGATAACTTTGTAAGCTGGATGCTCGAATCGAGCAATGTCTCATTTCGTGTCCAAGACCTAGCGGGCAGCGGTAACGTTAAGATGAACAACTCAAGGAAAATGGGGGCATGGTCCGATAGGGAAATCATGTCAATCTCTGCAGATTTTACCAATGGTAGGTTTGGTGATTGTATTAGTAGGTAGTCAATCCTATGGTGGCTGTTATGTGGGTGAGAGAAAAAAGTGTAGTCTTTACGGGAAGGAAAAAGAGTTCTCCAGGGATCTATAAGATTTAGAGCTTGTAGGAAGAGGTGTAGTTTTTTCAGAGCTTTTTGGGAGATAGCAGACTTGCCAGAAGATGTGTCCAAGAATGGGTTGAGAGATATGTTGAGATCCCCTCCCACTATTAAAAGACCCTCCGAGAACAATTTTAATGTGTTTAGTGTTTTGCAAAGCCAGCTAACCTGATCTTTATTTGGAGCATAAAGATTGCACAGGGTGACCCTAGTGTTTGCCAAGAGGCCTTTCAGCATAATATATCTACCCTCTGAATCTGATAGGCTATCATGTAGGGTAAAGGGTACATTTTTCTTGATAGCTATGCTCACTCCTTTAGAAGCTGAACTCCCTGTGCTGTGGAACCAAGTTGGGTAGCGAGATCTAGACGTGTCCGAGACTCTATCTCTCTTAAAATGTGTCTCTTGTAGGAAGACTATATGGGATTTTTTAGAGTGCAAGAGATTCATTATTTGACCTCTCTTGCACGGTGATCGTATGCCCTTAACATTGTAAGAAGCCACTACTATGGTGGCTGGGGTATCGTCATTTCTCATATTGTACAAGTAACAAAGTGAAAAACCTTTTGTATGTTTTCCACACCAACTGAAAAACCTTTTGTATGTTTTCCACACCAACAATTCAATAAAGGCAGAAATATTAACAGTAACCAAAAAAGCAATACAACTTATATATACAAAGAAGATACCTATCCGCTGCAGAGGCGGGGGGTCAGAACTTCCTCCCATTGCAGATAGGCAGAATCATAATGAATGCACGAGTGGCAGTCTGTGAATTTTGCGGAAAGAGAAAATATTATCAAGCAATATAAAACATTCAAATGACATGTTGAAAAGTTATCATATGTTTCAGGTAAGTAAGAGCTCATAGGGCCATGAGTTATGTGACGTATCTCAGAGACACCAAACCAGCTCAGGGAGGCGGTTTTTTCTTCACTCCGCTTTTCCCCTGTTTAGGGGACGTGTCTCTTTACCGGTGACCAGTCGCCTTGACCACCAGCGAAGGCATGAAGAGGTGAGGGTGAGTGCTGGTCCATGTCTAAGGGCAGCCACGAGGGGATGTCCATTTCAGCTAAATTGAAGGTATCCCACACTCTGGGTAAATCTCCCGGGCTCCTAACAGTAACCTGTTTTCCACCTCCATGTATCGTCAGGCCGAATGGAAACAGCCATTTATAGAGTATTTTATTGGAGCGCAGAACATCCAGGAGGGGTTTGAGGATCCTTCGTTTCGCTAGAGTTGATGGAGCTATATCCTGATATATCTGAATAGGTGCCCCCTCATAGGAGAGAGACCTGAAGTCCCTAGAAGCCGCCAGGATAGCAAAGGTGTCAAGGTAGTTCAACAAGCCGCATATCACATCCCTTGGAGGGTCGGTAGATTTTGGTTTGGGTCTGAGTGACCTGTGCACCCTTTCTATAACAATCTGGTTGCATCTCTCCTGTGGGATTAATAGAGCGAAGATCTCTTTTGTTGTTTTTACCAATATTTCTGTAGCGACTCTCTCAGGCAGACCTTTTATTCTTATATTTTTCCTGCGGCTCCGATTCTCCTGGTCTTCCAGGGCAAGAAGTGAAGTATTCAGTTATGCTCTATGGAAGTCTAAGTGATCTTTCATATGATTAGAGTGGGTAATCAGAGAGGTCTGAGACGTTTCAAGTGACTCCACCCTGTTGCCAATTTGTAATAAGTCTGCTCTCATGCCAGATATCTCTGCGATCAGTGGTTTCATGGCTTGTGCTAAAGATTTCTTCAGAAAAGATCTAGAAATTTTGCCCGAGTCAGATTGGGCCATGTCGCTACCTGAGGCCTCGTCACTTGAGTCAGAGTTATCGTCGCGTTCCTCCGTGCCCGTGTTGGAGCGAGAATTTTTGGGAGTAGCCCGGGTCGATGCGGACTTTTGTTTCAAAAACTTGTCCATCTCGCTCTGCTTGCCTTGATAGAGGGCTGTATCTACGCTTTTGCCACGCTCTTTATTTGTTTTAACCATCATTTATTCTTATAGCGTGTGCTAATGAGATCACCACTCGTGCATATAAGAAAAGAAGAGCTAGGTGAGCATATTAGTGGTGGGTGTTACCACCAGATGGGTAGACCAAGGGTTAAGTCTTTGATTAGCTAAGGCTCTATTCCTAGATAATGATACAAATGTTATGCCACATTGAGCATTTTGTCAGAGTCAGAAGCTTATGCTGCCACTAGGTGGCAGAGGAGTCCCATGTAATGGCTTCTTATGTTTTAAGCCCCTTCAGCAGAGGGATTTTTATCCTTGTTATTATGAGAGGCAAATTATTGTAATATACAGGAAGGTAGATGAATAAGCCTCTGTAAGTCTCCTGTGCCACCAATAATGATCGATTAAAGATAAGCAATAAACGTATCAGACAGTCTCACATCACACTGCAGAATGGTGGAGTATCTGTTTTGCTGGGTATGGGGCAGCAGGGAATACCAGCAGGCAGCATATGTTATTATAGCTTTTACCTTGGGTATGGGACAGCAGGGAGAATGCTCTCAGTCCCGGGAAGCCAGCTCTCCCCCCTCGTAGGTCGTTAGCTCCAGCAATCCTGCTTCAAGGAGCCAAGATGGCGGCGAGTGGCGGGAAAAGAGAAGTCAGAGTGTATGAAAGCGGCCCCACGACTCTGTCAGGCTGTCTTCAGCCTGAGCACAACTCTGGCCCAGGCAGGCAGCGTACTCCACACAGGTAAGCCGCCCTCCTGCCTTTAGACCGCACGCGTGCCACCACAGACGCCCTCACCGCCGACACCGGAGGTCCGAGGTGTCCGGCGGGAAAGACAGCGAGAGATTATGTAGGGCCCCTCCAGATGCGACCGCGGAGAACAAGCGTCGCGGCTCCTACCGATTCGCACCGGCAACACAGGCGGCCGGGATCCAGACTGGGATGGAGTATGGCCGCTCCGGGTACGTCCCACCGCAGATGGCAGCGCCCCCCGTGGGACTCCGTAATGCGCGCCTGCCGCGAGGAGCACGACAGGACCTCGGTGGTCTCAGCGGGCGGAGGATTCAACGGGAAGCCCCGCCGGGAGGACCGCAGGGTGAGTGTCTCTCGCCGGTCCTCTTACCTCCCCTCGGCACCGCGTCTCAGTCTTTCAGGTGCCGGAAGGCTTTTGACAAGCCAGGATCTTGTGGGTAAAGGGTGGCGGGGGATTCCACTTCTGATTAGTTTGCCGGGCCTCCGGGTCTGGCGCCGCAGGCAGCCTGCCACCGGCAGGAAGGGCACTCCTCCAGCGGGCCCCAAGTCCTTGCGTAGGCCTCAGATTGGAAGCACAATTTAACGCTGATTTTTACATCCAGGTGAGGCAGGGTAGTCCTCTGAGCCGACAAGGAGATGCACAAAGCCCTTGGATCTGATGGATGGGCTAATAAATCCGTAGATTAGGTTAGATAGTTTCAGCCAGCAGAGGAGCTCAATGGAGACACGTCCTGCTCCTTCAGCTGCTAGCCACGCCCCCCCGCCTAGTGAGCACTTTAAGCCCTCAGGTGCTTCACAAATTGATCCTTAAAAATGAAAAAGTACTTTTTTTCACAAAAAAATTCTTTTCGCCTCAATTTTTTCATTTTCACATGGGCAATAGGATAAAATGGATCCTAAAATTTGTTGGGCAATTTCTCCCGAGTATGCCGATACCTCATATGTGGGGATAAACCACTGTTTGGGCACACGGCAGGGCTCGGAAGGGAAGGCGCGCCATTTGACTTTTTGAATGGAAAATTAGCTCCAATTGTTAGCGGACACCATGTCGCGTTTGGAGAGCCCCTGTGTGCCTAAAAATTGGAGCTCCCCCACAATTGACACCATTTTGGAAACTAGACCCCCCAAGGAACTTATCTAGATGCACATTGAGCACTTTAAACCCCCAGGTGCTTCACAGAAGTTTATAACGCAGAGCCATGAAAATAAAAAATAATTTTTCTTTCCTCAAAAATGATATTTTAGCCTGGAATTTCCTATTTTGCCAAGGGTAATAGGAGAAATTGGACCCCAAATGTTGTTGTCCAGTTTATCCTGAGTACGCTGATACCCCATATGTGGGGGTAAACCACTGTTTGGGCGCATGGCAGGGCTCGGAAGGGAAGGCACGCCATTTGGCTTTTTAAATGGAAAATTAGCTCCAATCATTGGCGGACACCATGTCACGTTTGGAGAGCCCCTGTGTGCCTAAACATTGGAGATCCCCCACAAATGACCCTATTTTAGAAACTAGACCCCCAAAGGAACTAATCTAGATTTGTGGTGAGCACGTTGAACCCCCAAGTGCTTCACAGAAGTTTATAACGCAGAGCCATGAAAATTAAAAAAAAAAATTCTTTTCTCAAAAATGATTTTTAGCCTGCAATTTTTTACTTTCCAAAGGGTAACAGGAGAAATTTGACCCCAAAAGTTGTTGTGCAGTTTCTCCTGAGTACGTTGATACCCCATATGTGGGGTTAAACCACTGTTTGGGCACATGCCAGGGCTCGGAAGTGAAGTAGTGACGTTTTGAAATGCAGACTTTGATGGAATGCTCTGCGGGCGTCACGTTGCGTTTGCAGAGCCCCTGATGTGACTAAACAGTAGAAACCCCCCACAAGTGACCCCATTTTGGAAACTAGACCCCGAAAGGAACTTATCTAGATGTTTGGTGAGCAGTTTGAACCCCCAAGTGCTTCACAGAAGTTTATAACGCAGAGCTGTGAAAATAATAAATAAGTTTTCTTTCCTCAAAAATAATTTTTTAGCCCAGAATTTTTTAATTTTCCCAAGGGTAACAGAGAAATTTGACATTCAAGAAAAGAGGAGGGGGGGAGAGGAAAAGTTAGGAGCTTGACACGCCGAGATATGTATCTGTAAGCCGTTGCAAATGAATGTAACTGGTGGGTGTAGTACCTGCTGGTGATTTCAGCTGAAGTAGAAGAAAGGAAAAGGGAATATCCAGCACGTCCATCCAGTGTAAGTAAAATATCCAAAATTTATTGAAGCATTTTAAAAAACAATATTAAAAAAGAGAGAGGGAGACTCTCTCTGCCTGACGCGTTTCTGGCGCACCACGGCACCCTTAGTCATAGGAAATGACTCCAAGTGACCCCATTTTGGAAACTAGACCCCCCAAGGAACTTATCTAGATATGTAGTGATCACTTTGAACCCCCAAGTGCTTCACAGACGCAGAGACGTGAAAATAATAAATGCGTTTTCTTTCCTCAAAAATAATTTTTTAGCCCAGAATTTTTTATTTTCCCAAGGGTTACAGGAGAAATTGGACCCCAATAGTTGTTGCTGAGTTTGTCCTGAGTAAGCTGATACCCCATGTGTGGGGGTAAACCACTGTTTGGGCACACGTCGGGGCTCAGAAGGAAAGTAGTGACTTTTTAAATGCAGACTTTGATGGAATGGTCTGCGGGCGTAACGTTGCGTTTGCAGATCCCCTGGTGTGCCTAAACAGTAGAAACCCCCCACAACTGACCCCATTTTGGAAACTAGACCCCCCAAGGAACTTATCTAGATATGTGGTGAGCACTTTTAACCCCCAAGTGCTTCACAGACGTTTACAACACAGAGCCATGAAAATAAAAAATCATTTTTCTTTCCTCAAAAATTATGTTTTAGCAAGCAATTTTTTATTTTCACAAGGGTAACAGGAGAAATTGGACTCCAGTAATTGTTGCGCAGTTTGTCCTGAGTATGCTGGTACCCCATATGTGGGGGTAAACCACTGTTTGGGCACACGTCGGGGCTCAGAAGTGAGGGAGCACCATTTGACTTTTTGAATACAAGATTGGCTGGAATCAATGGTGGCGCCATGTTGCGTTTGGAGACCCCTGATGTGCCTAAACAGTGGAAACCCCTTAATTCTAACTCCAACACTAACCCCAACACACCCCTAACCCTAATCCCAACTGTAGCCATAACCCTATTCACAACCCTAACCACAACCCTAATTCCAACCCTAACCCTAAGGCTATGTGCCCACGTTGCGGATTCGTGTGAGATTTTTCAGCACCAATTTTGAAAACTCCACGGGTAAAAGGCACTGCGTTTTACCTGCGGATTTCCAGTGTTTTTTGTGTGGATTTCACCTGCGGATTCCTATTGAGGAACAGGTGTAAAACGCTGCGGAATCCGCACAAAGAATTGACATGCTGCGGAAAATGCAACGCAGCGTTTCCGCGTGGTATTTTCCACACCATGGGCACAGCGGATTTGGTTTCCCATAGGTTTACGTGGTACTGTAAACCTCATGGAACACTGCTGCGAATCCGCTGCGGATCCGCAGCCAAATCCGCACCGTGTGCACATAGACTAATTCTAAAGGTATGTGCACACGCTGCGGAAAACGCTGCGGATCTGCAGCAGTTTCCCATGAGTTTACAGTTCAATGTAAACCTATGGGAAACAAAAATCGCTGTACACATGCTGCAGAAAAACTGCACGGAAACGCAGCGGTTTACATTCTGCAGCATGTCACTTCTTTCTGCGGATTCCGCAGCGGTTTTACAACTGCTCCAATAGAAAATCGCAGTTGTAGAACCGCAGTGAAATGCGCAGAAAAACCGTGGTAAATCCGCGATAAATCTGCAGCGGTTTAGCACTGCGGATTTATCAAATCCGCTGCGGAAAAATCCGCAGAGGACCAGAATACGTGTGCACATACCGAAACCCTAACCCTAACCCTAACCCTAATCCTGGTTCTAACCCCAACCTTAGTGGAAAAAAAAATTCTTTATTTTATTATTGTCCCTACTTATGGGGGTGATAAAGGGGGGGGTCATTTACTATTTTTTTTATTTTGATCACTGTGATAGGTTTGATCACAGTGATCAAAATGTACATGGAACGAATATGCCGGCCGGCAGATTCGGCGGGCGCACTGCGCATGCACCCGCCATTTTGGAAGATGGCGGCGCCCATGGAGAAGACAGACGGACCCCGGGAGGATCGGTAAGTATGATGGGGTGGGAGGGAGCACGGGGGGTGGATCGGACCGCGGGGGGTGGATCCGAGCACGGGGGGTGGATCGGAGCATGGGGTGGTGGATTGGAGCACGGGGGGGTGGATTGGAGCACGGGGGGTGGATCGGAGCACGGTGGGGTGGATCGGAGCATGGGGAGGTGGATCGTAGTGCAGGGGGGTTGGATCGGAGCACGGGGGGTGGGATTGGAGCACGGGGGGAGCGGACAAGAGCACGGGGGAGTGGACACAGGACGGAGGGGAGCGGAGCGGTGCATAGGACTGATCGGAGGACTGGGGGGGGCGATCGGTGGGGGAAGCAGACCAGTGTTTCCAGCCATGGCCGATGATATTGCAGCATCGGCCATGGCTGAATTGTAATATTTCACCACTTTTCATAGGTGAAATATTACAAATCGCTCTGATTGGCAGTTTCACTTTCAACAGCCAATCAGAGCGATCGTAGCCACGGGGAGGTGAAGCCACCCCCCCCTGGGCTGTACTACCACTCCCCATGTCCCTGCAGATCGGGTGAAATTGGAGTTAACCCTTTCACCCGATCTGCAGGGACGTGATCATTCTGTGACACAGCATATGCATCACAGGTCGGATTGGCCCTGACTTTCATGACGCATACGCTGTGTCACAGGTCGGGAAGGGGTTAAGCTAACAAATAGCAGTATTTGGGTCAGGGTTCTTTGTCCGTCCTTAGAAGACATAGTTCGCTGTGGGGTCTGTCCATTTATTTTCCCAATAAGAGTTTTCCATCCACTAAGCTCAGAGCCATTTAACATGAACAGGTTTAGTAATTATTTTTCTTATTCCTTTTTATTTTATGTAATTACGGTATATATATTCTATTGTGTTATTCCCATTTTGTATCATCTTGTATAAATAATAATAATCTTTATTTTTATATAGCACTGACATATACTGCAGCGATTTACAGTTTGCACACATTATCATCGCTGTTCCCGATGGGGCTCAGAATCTAAATTCCTTATCAGTATGTCTTTAGAATGTGGCAGGAAACCGGAGTACCTGGAGGAAACCCACACAAACACAGGGAGAACATACAAACTCCTTGCAGATGTTGTCCTCATAATTTTTTTTATAAACACTGCCTATCTTTCTAGATTAAATATATAAAATTTAATAGCTCTGTTCCTCTTACTCTGTGAACCGCACCCCTGAAGTCATACACTACTGGAGTATAAGGTCCAGCTAGACCGCCAGTGGGAGAAGCAGCAGAGGGAATACCAGGCCGGGCGGGAGGCCTACTACCAGCGGGACCTTGCGGTAAAGGACCGGGCCCGCAAAATCCATACCACCCACCAGGCCCCGCGCAGACAGGGCACCGTCGTGGACTTCAAGCTCCGCGGGGGATGGGGCTTCATCAAGGAGCCAGACCTTTCCATCTCAGGGACACCCGGACCGGGATCTCTACCCAGGGGATGAGGTCACCTATACCCGGCACTTCGGGGAAAGGGGGTGGTTCGCCCTGAACGTTCATAAGCAGCGAGACCCCGTGACATCCTCAGTGAAAGCGTCGGAGAAGCCATTCCCCGTGGCAAGGGTGCCTCCTTGTGACCGGATGACCACTGTCACTAAAACTACAGTGGTGACCCCCACATGCACCATCGTGAAGACCACCACTTGCACCGTGGACACTACCACCATGGTGGTGGCAGAAAGCTCAGCTTCAGGAGTGGTTAGTACCCCAGCCATTGCATGGTCCAGAACCATCGTCACTCAGACTCCTGCCTGGAGCGAAGGAGCTCCTGCAGCTGAGGGCCTCCACCATCTCCCTTTCCTGCGTCTTCACCCCGGGGAACCCTATGAAGTTGGACCCCGGGTTCACCCAACTGCATACTGTGCGCTCAGCGTAGACCTCGCCCGGCATGGTGATCGGCGAGATCGGGGCCTTTAAGAAATGTTCCATGCCCGTGGCCCGGTCCCAGTGTGGAAGGCGCTAATGGGTGTGGGGCCCAGGAGAAGGGGGTGCTGCGACGAAGCCTATCAGCAGGTCCTCTGCCTGCGGGTCAGGGTTGGCAGACTCACCGGCCGATGCAGCTTCCTCCATCGCAGCCGGTTCCGGTGATGGCAAAGGATCCGACGTCAGGGGTTCCTCTGCCGGTGCCTCCTGGCACGAGGCCTCGGTCTCCAGCCGCCAGTGAAGAAGCTGCTCCATGAGATCCTCCATCTCACCCTGCAGGAGACTGGTCCCAGCCATGGAGGTCTGGCTGCTGTGCTCGTCCGGGTAGCTGGGGGAGCCCTCTGCTTCAACCCCGCATTCTGGGTCTGAGCGACTAGCCATGGCGTCCTCCACGTGGGTCACTTCCTGGTCTCTTTCTTGCTCTCTCCTTCGTGGGCAGTTTCGTTTCCTTTGTCTCTGCCCTCCATTAGGAATCAGGAGGCAGATCTCAGCCGCTGACGGACACGTCCTCAAGGTACAGAAATATTTAAATTGGGCGGTCATTGTCGTTCGCGCTATGCAGCTCTTTTATGCCCACTTCCACGCCCTTCTTCACCTGCGCTCCTCGTGGCGCTGTAATGGCGGCGGTTTTGGCTGGAATCTTGCGGCAATCAGCAATACACAGTCCTTGCAACAAACAGGCGCGGTTCCGTAACGTTCTGTTCTGTTCTCTAGGTACCTGCCAGGTTCCCACGCCTGACAGGGCCCCCCCTGAATCTTCTCCCTGCAGCACCCCCGGCTAAGGAAAGCTGCCTGAATCCAACCCAGTCAGCTTCTGACTAACTTCCTATCCAACCCCTAGTTTTACCAGTGTGAGGAGTGGCCTAGTAAATAAAACCTTTTGCTCCCCCTAGTGGCCGGAGTGTGAAGTGTAATGTGTGCTGGTGATACCTGGTCAGGAGAACTCCTTTAGTGCCATCAAACGTACCATCACTCCCCTTAGTGGCAGAGCGACGTTACTGCAACGACCAGATCTCTGGGGCGCTGCAGATCTACGTCAGTTCTGTTAGTTTGTCGTAAATCTTCCAGCCACGTTCTGCCACTTACATTGTGTAGTTTAATACACTGGGCCTGAGTTTTGGTGCAGTCTCCCCCCCCAAAAAAGGAGATTTAAATTGGCACTAAGTGGATCTATGTCAGCTCTGTTAGTTTGTCGTACATCTTCCAGCCACATTCTGCCACTTACATTGTGTAGTGTTGTCACGATATTGTATGAAATATCATATAAGTTTAGTTTCTCTTGTTAGCAAGGCTGTGGGCTAAAAAAAAAACCTCCTCTCAGTGGCTCTTTGTCTGTTGTGAGTTCTGTTTTCGGGCTCCCTCTGGTGGTTACTGATGGTACTGGGTGATTTGTGTTCTGCTGTCTCTGGTGTCCACCTGTTCTATTAGGATTTGGGAGTTTCCTATTTAACCGGGCTTTCTTGTCATTTCCCCGCCGGCTATCAAGGTTATCAGAGTGTTTTGTTACCTCAGCTTCTGGCTTCAGTAATCTTCAGGACAAGCTAAGTTTTGATTTTCTTGTTCCACGTTTTGCTTTATTTTTGTCTTGTCCAGCTTGCATATAATTTTCTCTTTGCTGCTGGTTGCTTTAGTGGGCTGTAATTGCTCCTCATGTTCCATGAGTTGGAACATGAGTTCAAGTAATTACAGGATGGTTTTTTGAAGGGTTTTTTGCTGACCGCGCAGTTTACTTTTGTATCCTCTGCTATCTAGTTTTAGCGGGCCTCATTTTGCTGAATCTGTTTTCATACTGTGTATGTGCCTTCCTCTCATTTCACCGTCATTATATGTGGGGGGCTGCTATTTCTGTGGGGTATTTCTCTGGAGGCAAGAGAGGTCTGTGTTTCTTCTAATAGGGGAAGTTAGATCTTCGGCTGGTGCGAGACGTCTAGGATCAACGTAGGCACGTTCCCCGGCTATTGTTATTTGTGTGTTCAGGTTTAGGGTCGCGGTCAGCTCAGGTTCCATCACCCTAGAGCTCGTTGGTGCTTGTCCTTTTGTGATTCCCTGCCATTGGAATCATGACAGTATAGCCGGCCAAAATGTTTGGGCTGAAGTAGGAGGAAAAGTAGTCTGAGGAAGTATTTTTTTTTTTTCTCTCCTCTGAGGTTGCTGCCTAGCCTTAATTGCAGCCAGGCTGATTTTTTTTTTTCCTCCTCTTAATCCTTGAATGGCTCTGACCTTAGCTGTTTATCATGGACGTCCAGATTTTAGCTTCCAGCTTGAATAATCTTGCTGCTAAGGTTCAAAATATACAAGATTTTGTTGTACATGCTCCTATGTCTGAAACTAGAATTCCTATTCCAGAGTTCTTTGCTGGAGATAGATCTAGTTTTCTGAATTTTAGGAACAATTGCAAGCTGTTCCTTTCTTTGAAATCTCGCTCTTCTGGAGACCCTGCTCAGCAGGTTAAGATTATTATATCTTTCCTGCGGGGTGACCCTCAAAATTGGGCATTTGCATTGGCACCAGGGGATCCTGCGTTGCTTAATGTGGATGCGTTTTTTCTGGCATTGGGTTTGCTCTATGAGGAACCTAACCAGGAGATTCAGGCTGAAAAAGCTTTATTAGCTCTCTCTCAGGGGCAAGATGAAGCAGAAATATATTGTCAAAAATTTCGGAAATGGTCAGTGCTTACTCAGTGGAATGAGTGCGCCCTGGCTGCAAAGTTCAGAGATGGCCTTTCTGAGGCCATTAAAGATGTTATGGTGGGGTTCCCTGCGCCTACGGGTCTGAATGAGTCTATGACTATGGCTATTCAGATTGATCGGCGTTTACGGGAGCGCAAACCTGTGCACCATTTGGCGGTGTCTTCTGAACAGGCACTTGAGACAATGCAATGTGATAGAGTTCAGTCTAGAAGTGAACGGCAAAACTATAGGGTTGTGCTTTTATTGTGGTGATTCAGCTCATGTTATATCAGCATGCTCTAAACGCACAAAAAAGGTTGATAAGTCTGTTGCCATTAGTACGTTACAGTCTAAGTTCATTCTGTCTGTGACTCTGATTTGCTCATTATCATCCATTTCCGTCGATGCCTATGTAGATTCAGGCGCTGCCCTGAGTCTTATGGATTGGTCATTTGCCAAGCGATGTGGGTTTAGTCTTGAGCCTCTGGAAGTCCCTATTCCTTTGAAGGGAATTGACTCTACACCTTTAGCTATGAATAAACCTCAGTACTGGACACAAGTGACCATGCGTATGACTCCCGTTCATCAGGAGGTGATTCGCTTCCTGGTATTGTATAATTTACATGATGTTCTAGTACTTGGTCTGCCATGGTTACAAACTCATTATCCAGTCCTTGACTGGAAAACAATGTCTGTGTTAAGCTGGGGATGTCAGGGGGTTCATGATGATGCACCTCCGATTTCTATCGCTTCATCTACTCCTTCTGAGGTTCCTGTATTTTTGTCTGATTATCGGCATGTTTTTGAGGAGCCTAAGCTCAGTTCGCTTCCTCCTCACAGGGATTGCGATTGTGCTATAGATTTAATTCCTGGTAGTAAATTTCCTAAAGGTCGTTTGTTCAATCTGTCAGTGCCAGAGCATACTGCTATGCGGGATTATGTTAAGGAGTCCTTGGAAAAGGGACATATCCGTCCATCTTCGTCCCCTTTGGGAGCAGGTTTTTTTTTTCGTGGCCAAAAAAGATGGGTCCTTGAGGCCTTGTATAGATTATCGTCTTTTGAATAAGATTACCGTAAAATATCAGTATCCTTTGCCTTTGTTGACTGATTTGTTTGCTCGCATTAAGGGGGCTAAATGGTTCACTAAGATTGATCTTCGGGGTGCGTATAATCTTATACGAATAAAGCAAGGTGATGAGTGGAAAACCGCATTTAATACGCCTGAGGGCCATTTTGAGTATTTGGTAATGCCTTTCGGACTTTCTAATGCTCCTTCAGTCTTCCAGTCCTTTATGCACGATATTTTCCGTGAATATCTGGATAAATTTATGATTGTGTATTTGGATGATATTTTGGTTTTTTCTGATGACTGGGAGTCTCATGTTCAGCAGGTCAGGAAGGTGTTTCAGGTCCTGCGGGCTAATTCCTTGTTTGTAAAGGGCTCAAAGTGTCTCTTTGGAGTCCAGAAGATTTCTTTCTTGGGGTATATTTTTTCCCCTTCTACTATTGAGATGGATCCCGTCAAGGTTCGGGCTATTTGTGACTGGACGCAGCCTGCATCTCTTAAGAGTTTGCAGAAGTTCTTGGGCTTTGCTAATTTCTATCGTCGTTTTATAACTAATTTTTCTAGTGTTGTTAAGCCTTTGACGGATTTGACTAAGAAGGGTGCTGATGTTGCTGATTGGTCTCCTGCGGCTGTGGAGGCCTTTCGGGAACTTAAACGCCGGTTTTCTTCTGCTCCTGTGTTGCGTCAGCCTGATGTTTCGCTTCCTTTCCAAGTTGAGGTTGATGCTTCCGAGATTGGAGCGGGGGCGGTTTTGTCACAGAGAAGCTCCGATTGCTCGGTGATGAAGCCATGTGCGTTCTTTTCTAGAAAATTTTCGCCCGCTGAGCGGAATTATGATGTGGGTAATCGGGAACTTTTGGCCATGAAGTGGGCATTTGAGGAGTGGCGTCATTGGCTGGAGGGTGCTAGA